>NC_092633.1:33418444-34618444 GCF_039555335.1 Amphiura filiformis | reverse complement strand
ATACCTATCTTTAATTCAAAAGAACCGGAACTAATATCTTCCACAGTCAAGAACTTAAATATCACTTTTGATACAGATAAAACCATGTCAAAACACACCACATCTTTGTGCAAGTCAATTAACTATTGATGTCAAACATGGGAAGATGCTTACGCATCGTACACTGGAACATAGTAGAAACATTACATTGGCAACTAGCGGACTTTTATAATATTAGTTAAACTTGCGTATGACTGAAATGTCTCGTTGCGGGTTTGAATCTACGAGATGCACATAACACATTCAACGGATCGACCTCATTAACGATTGACTGACTGATAAACGCATTCGCAATCTTAAGTTTGTTCGGCTTTTATTAGGCGGAAATTAATCGG
Organism: Amphiura filiformis; assembly: GCF_039555335.1. Lineage (NCBI taxonomy): Eukaryota > Metazoa > Echinodermata > Ophiuroidea > Amphilepidida > Amphiuridae > Amphiura > Amphiura filiformis. The sequence goes on along the minus strand of NC_092633.1, from coordinate 34,618,070 downwards.
CTTTTGTTACTGCGCACGTCAATAAAGTCCCAACTCACGCAGGTGTAAATTCACATAAGCGTGCGCAGGTCACGCATTACGTAACGCACAACTAGCGTAAGCATTGCGCCCAACCGCGTGCATGCCATTCTATATCAATACACGATGTTATGAGTCTTATTTTTTCCGCCTTATATAAAACTGGAATAAAATAGCATACGTTGTTGTATTTTAGTTTTTGTCATTAGCCTCTCACTAAATTTAAATATCTTTTGGGACAAAATATTGGAAAATTCTGAAATCTTACAATATTGCATTAAAATAAGTTATAACTTTCGGTCGTTTTTTCTTTCAGGTCAATAACATCACTAAGAACCAAAAAAATTCCAATCCACTTTAAACCCTTTGAATATTTAGCCTCACGTACATGAACTTACATGATGCTTGGCTGAAGGCAATTCAGCTGCATAAGAGAAACGTCATATTTGAATATTTTAAATTAATAAGATTGCTTCACTCGTAAACTTCTTACCGTATAATATTGAACAACAGCAATAACTTACACAAATACGCAATATATTTGGTCGGTTTGTTTTTCAATTAATAGCGAAAATGTTACGAATGGGGATTTTAATTTTTTCTGTTTTATAATTCATAATTATATTTTTTTTTGATGTAACAGGGACACATTGTATTGAATTCAAAGAAACCTCATTTACTACTGGTAACTATAAGAGCGACTAACTAAATTTCAATTCGTATAATTACACATTTTTGCTGTTTACAAACATTGTATGTGGACTATGATTACAAACCGTCTAATAATAGTTCTAGTTTCGTTGTATCATGGTTACCAAGTAATTTCATTATAAAGTATAGTGTTGCTGCAAGGCAAATTATTATTTAATATTGTGTCTCTTGGAATAATTTTATAAGAGCAAAATGAAAATCATGGGACAACAGTTTAATTACTAAAATGAGCGCAAAGAATGGAACTACGATATAGCTCAAGCCGTTTGGCCGTACATACGCGAGTATCTATACCGGATGTTACAACCTGCCCTCCACCATCGTAGTACAATGATTAATTGATGGCATCTCCTATAGGCCGCCACCCATATGATTGATACGCTAATTGTATCAAAGTCAACCTGTTAACATGTCCACACTGTCAATCATTATTCTAAGTGAATTTCGTTCCATATTTGATCATGTATTTACATAGATCTTATGCCTTATCATACGGGTTCATATCTTTTAACGCAAGAACCTCTACAGTTGTTGCAATTTATTTTTGGGCATTTGGTATGTCCAGGTAGACAAGGAAATCGTGAAATTCTTAATATTATGAAAGATCTAGTTTGAATCTTCGACTATATATCCTTTTCAGAACAGGAAATGTGTTTGATAGTTTAGATACGAAGAAAGACAACTTTAACTTTTTCACTTTATATGGTATTTAAAAAACCTCTGCAGACATTCTTCTACAGGTTTATACATGACTCTTCCTTGCCAGCTCTTCATATTTAACTTAATTCATTTTCCCCGCGTCTGAAAAGCAACAAATTACCACTTCAGAAAGTGCCCATCCTACTGTATTGATAAAGTCGAAGTGTAGTATGTCATGCGCTCACTAAACCATTTCCCTTACCTATCGAGCAGTGAACTGGCTATGAGTATGAACTCCATCTGTTCAGACTGACTTTAAGCTTCAGGAATGTTTACTTTCAAAGCATTCAATATGTACGCCTCAAGAGAATAATATCTTTGCTTTCCATATTTAGAAGAGTTTTAAATCAATTCTATTAGCTACAGTTCAGAGTTTGCAGAAGTAACATACGATATTTCAAGTCTTGGTGTAGGTTATTCATCCAGTAGTTCCAGTATTTAATTTACAAAATAATACGATATTTCATTTGAACTATACTTTACGAGATTGAATATGAAAGAAATTTCGATGAAAGCACCTGATGTATTGATAATGTAATATACCTTTGTCAACGTCTTTGTAACAGGAAAATTTGATGTGTTTAATATCAACTTGCGGAAGTTTAAACATAATGTTTCATTGCTGAATTAATCTTCTTCAATGCCGACTAGATAGATTTTTAAATGATTATATTTGTTAATCATTCAAATATTTCGTATTGCAAAACGATTGATAGTGTTTTGTAACGAATTTCGTAACTTCGATTATTATGTTCCATAGTTGCTAGACAGTTCCTTGAAGCGCTTGGATACGCGAAACAGGTTAAATGTAAAACAGGTATTGCTTGCCACTAATTGCTGACAATGGTAAGAACATGCACAGCAACACACTCTAAGTACCAGGGCCAACCTTGAGTTGGCATCGCCAGGCTCCGCTCAGAATAGAACGCAGCCATAGCAGGGCGGCCGTGCTGAAGCGCAGCCAATTTCTGCTCTCGTGCCTAAACATTTTCTTACAACTACAGGGTGTACCAGAATGATTTATACCGGGAAATATTTTTTAGACATGAAGAGCATTACTATTGGTAGTATTGTTTTAAATGCTAAAGTTTACATATATTTAGATATACGACGTTTCTATTCAACGTCGTATTTTAGATATACGACGTTTCTAATAGAAGTTACAGGCTATTGCGTAAAAATGGTGAATTCCAAGTTTTGACCAGACTACCTATTTTGAAACCTGTAAAACTACCAACCGTTCAAGTTATTTGGGAAATGTCATGCAGTATATTTGTTGTGTCCTCTTCTTACTTCTACTAACTTGAATAGTCGATATCTATCGATTATTTATGATATTACAAAGCAATTCTTGTATGGAAAAAATGGATTTTTACGCTTGAGTGACCTTAAACTATTCTTTCTTTGGCGGCAGTTTTGAAGACAATTTGCGGTGTGTGAGTTTCAACATTTGAAATGGCGGCAGAGATGGATATATCATAAAAGTACAGAGAAGGTTGGTCCTTACATGTAGTATCACAGCATGTATTTATGTCCACGGTATATTGGCAAACCCACAGCTACGTAATGGAGAAGATTAAAACTAACTGCGGAGGATCTTTGAGGGAGTTACATCCTCTGTAATAATAACATTTGTGGGTAAAAATTATGGTAAAAATCAAATAAAAAATCACATATCAAGAATTATTCAACATTGTAAGCACTATATTGCACTTATTAAAATTAGAGACACTGTTGACTATATATTTTATACAAACACGGTATAAATTATTATGGAACACCCTATATATGTGTTTCTACAATAACAGGAAGGTGTGTCCGAATGAACTTGACAAAGGGAAATACAATTGAACTTTTATACCAGTGATATGGTTTAAAAAAAGAGGCCTGGAGTGAGTTTATTGTTAGGAATGTGTGTAAATGTTATCGATCAATGTGGATGATTTAGCTGCGACTCAAGTTGGTTTATTGATTAATTAGTAGAAATAACCTGATTAGAATTTGTTTAGAAACCCGATGGCTGATTTAGCTGCGACTCTAGTTGGTTTATTGCTTAAATAGGTAGAAATAACCTGATTAGAATTTGTTTAGAAACTGCTGAACTGTTGGAATTAAACTTTCATAAATCATAATTGAGTGGCCACATATGAAAGATAGCTTATGATGAAATTAAGTGAATAATATTTTGAGCCTATCGATAAACAATCGACTAACTGATACACGCATTCACGATCTGGAATGAAATTATCTTTCATTTTTGTCATTACTTCGGCTCAAAAGGGTACGTAATCTAAAAAGTGAAAACTAACTTTAGTTGTGCTGGATGGTCACATATGTAATATTGTAAGATTTCGGTGTTTTTTTAATCTCAGGTCAATAACATCATCACTAAGAACCAAAATAGATAAATCCCCATTTAAACCCCTTGAATATTTAGCGCAACTTACAGTCATCACATCCTCAAGACATGATGCTTTGCTGTAGGCATTTCAGCTGCATAAGAGCGAGACATTTTTGAATATTTCAAATGAAGAAGATCGCTTAACACCATACCGTCATATTGCACAACAACAATAACGTACACACATATTTCATTTTAAAAGTATTATAATCTTGATACAAATGTTAATTGTATTATTGATACATTTATATTGGGAAATTAGCTTAACCCCAACACCATTTTGGTCGGGGGTGCCCTGTGTCTTTCCTTTCATCACGCTGAAGGGGGGCACCTAGCCTGTAGTAATATGTGGTATTCACTGGTGTTAGGGTTACTTTAATTAGTGGATGGAGGAAATGCGCTTCACCTACCCAGGCGGGCCTGCGGTCTTTTCAGTCACTTTTTAACAACTGTGGCCGGTTGTTCCCCCCCCCCTCCCTCACCCACGAACACACATTTCACGTCGGATTGCCGCCTGGGATAGAACCCAAGTCTTTCGCGTAACAGACACAAGACTCAAGCATCATGCCACGACGAGTCTCCTGCCAACTCCAACTTTTTGATGACTATAGAAAGTGTCTGGCGAAGGATAACATCCAGCATCCGGGAGATTTATCGAAGTGTGCTGTGATGTTTTGAGGTGCTATGTTTATATCCCGCCCGCCCCGTTAAAAGGGAGGTAGCCAGCCAGTGGTCTTTTGTGGTATTTGGAGTTGTGTTAAGAAAAATGTTTCCTGATTTGTAATTCATAATTCATATGTTTTGTTTTTTATTGTATTAAAGTCAAGGAAACCTTATAGTTAGATTAAATTATACATCTTTTCAACTGGATTTACTGACGCACCATCAGGCTGGCCTTGTGATGTTGAATTGACTTTTTGTTATAGAACTGTGACGACACTTCCTCGAACACACCATCAGAAAAATTCCTCGTGGTGATGGGTACGGGTTAGAGGAAAATTCATTAGCGACTCTAGTGTGACGTCGCTCATACCTTAGTTCAATAACACAGCTAATTCAACATCACTTGGCCAGATGATGCCTCATGAATATGACGTGATACTGTAGTAAACAAAAACTGTAAGTCGGGTTGAAAAGATTTATTATTTAGTATAACTATAATTAAATACATGGATGATTGTGAATATTCGTAAATTCAAGGAAACCTTGAATTATTTCATTATCTAAACCTTGATATTATGTCAAGGAAACCTTATTTACTAGTTTTAACTATATGTGGCAAATTGTGTTCAGAAAACTGTATTTACATGAGTATAAAAGAGCTCAATTCAAAAATTCAATTTAACTTTACAAACCTGTGTTATTTACAAACGTTTGACGTAGAGACACCTTAATTATAAATCGTGTAATTCATTGTAGCATGGTTACCACAACTACGGGTGATTGGTAAATTCCAAGTAATACCAATTTGTTATGTAAGTAGGGTTGTAGCCAGACAAATTATTGTGTAATATCCTGTCTTTTGTTTACTTTTGTCTATTTGCCCCCTTTGGTTTTATATTTGTTCCATTGCTGGTTTTATACCCTTCTATACGGACAATACGGTTCGCAACTTTCACAGTTTCTGCATTCAAAAAAGTGGAATAAGCCACCTGTCTATATTAGACAATCTTTATCTACAAATATTTTCAAAAAAGATCTTAAAACTTATTTGTTCCCTTAACCTGATTTAATTTGCATCGTATATTTATATTTTAAAATGCACCTTTTTTTAACTCTTCTGAATTTACTGGCCTCTACTCCATATATCACCATTTTATTATTTGCCTTGTCTGGTGTACATGGTGTAATTTATATTTTAAGATGTACTTTTTTATTTTGTAACCACTCTGAGTCTTGGAAATGGCGCGGATGCTCTTTGTATTGTATTGTATTGTGTTATTGTATTGTATTGTATCGTAATGTATTGTATTTTATTATATTATATTGTATTGTATTGTATTGTATTGTATTGTATTGTATCGTAATGTATTGTATTGTATTATATTGTATTGTATTGGCAAACTGTTCTATTTGATATCTTCCTTCCTATTCTGATTAGGAACTCAACCTTTGATATACTAGCAGTTAAAAACTTAAATTTTCTTAAAATATGATCAAAACCTCAAATTTCTTGGTGAAAAATTTATGTTTCCATTACTGTTCCAATTATTGTTGTAATATATAGTAATATTACTACTATTGCTATCCCAGCAAACACAAAAACGTTTTTGTTTTAGATAAGTCATATTTTGGGTTTCGGTGTTGTATGAAAACACACTTCAACAATATTTCAAATGTTTTCAAAATGTTGTTGTTAACTATTTTTGTAAACATTTTTGCCAAGTATTTTGTCAATACTTAAATAATATTATGTTAAAATATTTGCACCCAGCAAACAAAGAAATGGGTTTTTTTTTCAAAACGTTTTAATAACATATAAATGTCGGGTTATATAAAGGTCATGAAAACGTTTTAACACGTTATTGCAAATATTTTGGGCAAACATTTTTGCAAAATATTTTTTCAAACCCAAAGTGAGATTCCAAATTCAACGATTTCAAAAATGTTTTTTCGAATGTTATTAAAACGTTTTATACCCTTTATAAAACCATTTAAACGTTTTCTGTTAAACATTTTGTGTTTGTTGGGCAGTAGATTATCAAAAGTTATTAAAACGTTTTATACCCTTAATATACCCTTTATATAACCCGACATTTAAACGTTTTCTGGCAACCTTTTATAACCTTTTGCGAATGATGTCGAAAACGTTTTGTGTTTGCTGGGAATATTGCAGCACTTTTCATAACAATTCGAGTTATCTGTTGTCATCAGTCGCGCACAAGTTAAATCTGTTCTCACTCTTTTTAACCGATGATATCCATTGAGTAATACCTCCTACAGGCAGCTCATATGACTGAGAAGGTAATCGTATTCAAAGTCAACCTCTAACGCTGTACATGTATATCATTATTCTTGATGAATTTGTTTCCATTTTTGATGATTTACTTAAATTGATTTGTTATATTTTTAAGACTTATATTGATATTTATTTATGTCTTTTAACGAAAGAAACCCAAAAATCGGGTTTGTTTTTCAAGAAAATCATGAAACTCGTAAAAAATGAAATGAAAATCATAAAAAACGCAAAAAATTATAATTTATACAACACCTTTCGAACACTTATTGTAAGCACAAATTATATCGCTACTGCAGATGCATTTATTTTGATAAGAGCTGTTACACTCTACAACCAACAATACACATTATTCCGCAGGATTCGAAGATTTCAAAAACCTCTGGAGACCTCCTTGTACAGGTATATACATGACTCTTCCTTGTCAGCTTTTGATGTTTAACTTAATACATTTTCCTTGCGCCTGCAAAGTAGCAAATCACCACTTCAGATAGTGCCCATCCTATTGTATTGATAGTATCGAAGTGTAGTATGTCATGCGCTTACTGAACCATTTTCCTTACCTATCGAGCAGTGAACTGACTACGAATATGAACTTCATCTGATCCGACTCCAGGAATGTTTACTTTCAAAGCATTCAATATGTAAGCCTAAGAGAATAATATCTTCTTTACGTTCCATATTTGGAAGAGATTTAAATCAATTCTATTAGCTACAGTTCAGATTTTGTACAACTGGCATACGATATGTCGCTTGAAACTATACTTTACGACACTGAATATGAAAGAAATTTAGATGAAAGCACTTGATGTACCTATGTCAACGTTTTTGCAAAAAGAAATTGAATGTGTTTATATATATTTACGGAAGTTTAAACATGCAGACAGTTTCATTACTTTAGGCTTGGTCTATAAACCAATTTATGGTGATAAGATGAATTATTATCTCGTCTGTGCCATCCAGATCGATTTTAAAATGTCTTATATTTTGTTATCGCTTAGCCCATCAGAAAACAACTCCTATTGTTAAGTTCCGTTTACTAGACAGGTTCATCGAATTGATTGGATGTCAATTTAGGGAAGTATAATTATGTTGTAACTCCTTCTGTTAAATGCCGAATTTCATTAACAGCTCTATTGTGAACTCGGATTATCTTAACCCAAACACCCGAAGGGCTTTATCGACAACTGGTAGGGAAAGAAGGAAGAAACAAAGATAGAGAACAAAGAAGTTGTTTGCTCTGGGTGAGATTCGACCCGAGACCCCTCGCATGCCAATCACTAGGTCGCCGAAACTTATCCATGGGTCTTTTGCTGGCCGGGCCAACGAAATCGTGCCTATATATCACTTAGGCTAACCCTTTTCAGGGACACGGAATACATTTTGTAAAGCTTCCTTATTTAATGAGAAGTATTACCAAAGACTTGAAATGAATCCACTGTTTTGACATAAGTGATAACATTAATAATATTTAATAATTATTAATAACATTAATAATATTAGTAGCAAAGTGAGTTGCAAATTTTAGCTCCAGTTTAGATCAATTTAAGAAATAATGTCTTAAACTTCTGGATGAATAATCAACATCAAGATAACATTAATAATATTTACCAAATCTTTTTCCAAGCATCTTCGCCAAATTTTTCCATCACCAAAGCCTTCACACATATATTGATAAAGCCATACTGAAAAATATAAGAAAAGTGTCGATTAAATAATGACGTAGATCGAATAAAAAACAAATATCGGAATATGACACAATAAACGAACTTGCTTATAAATATTGATATCATATTTGATACCACCTCTATAATTCTACACATGAGTACTTTGTAATATGAAAAGTCCGCCGGCGATTATAATAGAATAGTACAACCAACAATATTACGGATCCTTCCATAACTTTATGTTTTTAATAGGTAGAATATACCAAATTCAATTGGGAGAATGTGAATTTCCATCGCAGCAATGATGAATTACGAGCAATTTCTTTTTCACTCGTTTTCATTTTTTCACTCTTAACTTGTGACGCCTGAGTTGAAATATACATTATAGCACACAATTAGAAATTAATCTAAGTGCAAAATAATGTAAGTACCCAATTACCTGCTCGAACGAAAGCTATTAAACGAGACAATATTTTGTTTACCAGATAGTACAAGGTGCTGTGTTGTACTATTTGAATGAGCACTTTGTCTTGCTACATTAGTGAAACCAATGTTTTTGGCATCCTTCGATGTTTCCCACGAGGGATCAAATTCCATAATTTAAAAATGGTTCATGTTGTAATATATCTCAAATTGTTTCTCTCATAGCTAGAGATAACAGAAAGTCCATTGTCAGATTGCACTACAGTGCTTACTTCATTTTTAAGAATTTCAATCGCAGCAATGATGAATTACGAGCATTTTTTTTTTCGCTCGTTTGCATTTTTTCACTCTTACTTGTGACGCTTGAGTTGATATAATACATTATTAGAAATTAATTTAAGTGAAACATAATGTAAGTACCCAATTACCTGCTCGAACGGAAGCTATTATACGAGATATTATTTTGTTTACCAGATTTAATAGTACGTGGTGTTGTGTTATTGTGTTGTACTATTTGAATGAGCACTTTGTCTTTTGCTACATTAGTGAAATCAATGTTTTTGACATCCTTCGATGTTTCCCACGAGGGATCAAAGGCCATAATGGGCCGCAATTATATCTCAAATTGTTTCTCTCATCGCTAGGGATACAAAAAAGTCCATTGTCAAATTGCATTACATTGTTAAGTTCATTTTTAAGTTTTGGCCCAATTAAGACCTTTTGCCTCCTGGGAACCATAGTGGGCATATCAAAAATGGAACCAATCCTACTTTTATCATTTGAGGTGTAAGGATGTCAAAAACATTAGTTCCACTTACGTAGCAAAATAATACACCACAATATAAAACCATTCATTATTGCGTTTGTGCAATAAGCAGAATACATTGTTCGATAATGTACATCAATTCTTATATTTGTTTTACGTTAAGCCGATTCAATATTAGAAGTTTATAAAATAAATACACTTAGAACTTAGTGAATGATTAACCGTGTTACAATTGTGTATCTACCCTAGCTTCAACGATGTAATTAATATACGAGTCGCCTCATGCAATGATCAAAGTAAATTATCTGTAGTAAAAACAATGTTATTTAATTTCAGTGCCGCTCTTTCAAGCATACCTTTATAACATTCGTCAGTGATGTGCAATTCATGAGAGAGATTAAGCGTATCTTGTATGTAAACAAATGTTCAGTGAAATAGAATTGATATTGACATCACACTCTTGCATCGTTTATGTTAAAGGAGTATTTCGTGATCCTAGCATCCTCTATTTATGTCATTTTTCATTAGATATCCACGAAAAAACCTATTCCCAAAATTTCAGTTGATTCCGATTTTGCGTTCGCGAGTTATGCATGATTATGTGTATTACACATATCTTTGCTAAACGAATTAATCTGCAAGAAATATTTTGTACATAAACATTATGTAGCCAGAGGTTTTCAGTGATATAAAATCTCAATTTTTTTGAGAAAAGTGGGGGATGAGGCTGTGGATCACGAAATGCCCCTTTAAGACTTATTTTAGTTTTTTTTTTCAATAAACCAACTGTTCTCTCATGAGGCCACTGCCATTATGAGACGTAGTAAATGAACACTAACAGGACATGAAGGTAGTGTTGAAGTCACACGGGCCAGCTGAGAGGTTGGTGGAATTATGTCTCGTGAAACAGAATGATAATGCACCATCAATGTGTCAAATACGGTGTCCCTATTAAAAATGACGACATTGGCAGGCAGTGGTGTAGCCTGTAAGAGCCGGGGGGAATTCCCCTCGACAATTTGTAGGGATATAATGGAGATGGCAAAGATTAAAATGACCAAAAATAAGACAAGAAATGTACAGAAGGGGACGCAAATTTGGCTTTGCCCTATCCCCCACCCACTACTGGCTATGTCACTGCAATGGCAGGATTCTTTGACGAATGGTAATGGTACGGATTTGAAAATATATTATACATATATCTGAAATAATTTTAACAGAAGGTATATATTATAAAACACCAAAGATTGAAATTGGGACGTGTTATCCAAAAAGTATAATTTAATACTTTGAAAAATAAATAAACTAAGATGAGTTCTTCCTTGAATATCGCAATTCTGAATGAATACATCAATACAGAAAGCCCTGCCCAACAGTTTAAAATTGTCTTTAAATGGCTCTTGTGTGGCTGCTGCAAAATAATTAAAATCATGACCATTCGTAAAAGGGATTTGTGGCATTGGTAATGTATAAATCCAATTTGTTGACTGCAGTTGAAAAGGGCATTGGTATTAAGAGATTCTGACTGAATATTATATAGGTCTTGTATTACTAGGAATCAAATAATAGACGTGGTTGAACTGAAAGAAAGGCCTTTCAATGACGAATTACGAGGGTTTAGAAATTAGAGCCACTATGAACTTGATTTGGGCAAATTAATATTATGAGAAATTTTAAACATAGGGCATAGACTCCTCTAGAATAACAATCATCCAAATATAAAGTTCTCAGAGTTTGCCTTCCATTTACGTACACATTATTGTGTATCATTCAAATAGTCCCCTATTTATGACACTTTTATACAAATTTAGGTTTTGCTTTCATAATCGCAACAGTTACTTACCATCTTGTAATTCGAATTGATCGGCACAATTTCTCAGCATATATACTTTATGTAACCTAGGTATCGAGTATCAATAAGTGTTGCTGAGATATTTTTGAGATTGAGATCCAATATATATCCGGTAAATAAGTAATTACTAGATATATTCGTAACGTATATAACGTCGTCAAGTCTATCAAAAATATTGCAATCTAACTTCAGATGTTGTCAAATGTGTGTATCAAGCACATAAACGCTGCTGCTCTGTATGAAAACGTTTGCTTACAAAATATGACAGTATCAGAAGTCGCAATGAAAATGATGAAGCTTGCTGGTGTATAAATCATGACAATTCGTAAAAGGATTTGTGGCATTGTTAACGTAGAAATCTAATTTGTTGACTCCAGTTGAAAAAAGGCATTGGTATTAAGAGATTGTGGCTGAATATTATATATGTCTTGTATTTAATGAATCAGATAATGAATACTAGACGGGGTTGAACTGAAACAAGAACCTTTCAACGACGAATTATCGAGTGTTTAGAGCCACTATGAACTTGATTTGCCCAAGTGATATTATGAGAAATTTTAAACATAGGGCATAGACTCCTATAGAATAACAATCATACTAATACAAAGTTCTCAGAGTTCGCCGTCAAATTACGTACACATTATTGTGTATCATTCAAAATAGTCCCCAATTTATGACAATTTTAAACAAATTTAGGTTTTGCGTTCATAATCGCAACAGTTACTTACCATCTTGAAATTCCAATTGATCGGCACAATTTCTCAGTATATATATACTTAATATTCATTATGTAGCCTAGGTATCGAGTATCAGTAAGTGTTGCTTAGATATTTTTAAGAGTAAGATCCAATATATATCCGGTAAATAAGTAATTACTAGATATATTCGTAACGTATATAACGTCGTCAAGTCTATCAAAAATAATGCAATCTAACTTCAGATGTTGTCAAATGTGTGTATCAAGCATATAAACGCTGCTGCTCTGTATGAAAACGTTTGCTTACAAAATATGACAGTAGCAGAAGTCAAAATTAAAATGACGAGGCTTGCTGGAGTATAAATCATGACAATTCGTAACGAGATTTGTGGCATTGGTAATGTAGACTTTAGTTGAAAAAATTACATTGGTATTAAGAGATTCTGGCTGAATATTATATAGGTCTTTTATTACTAGGAATCAGATAATGAATACAAGACGTGCTTGAAAGAGACGAATTACCGAGGGTTTAGAAATTAGAGCCACTTTGAACTTGATTTGACCAAATAATATTATGAGAAATTTTAAACATAAGACATAGACTCCTCTATAGAATAACAATCATCCAATACAGAGTTCTCAGTATTTACCTTCAATTTACGTACACATTATTGTGTATCAATCAAATAGTCCCCTAATTTATGACACTTTTAAACAAATTAAGGTTTTGCTTTCATAATCGCAACAGTTACTTACCATCTTGAAATTCCAATTGATCGGCACAATTTCTCAGTATATATACTTAATATCCATTATGTAGCCTAGGTATAGAGTATCAATAAGTGTTGCTTAGATATTTTTAAGAGTGAGATCCAATATATATCCGGTAACTAAGTAATTACTAGATATATTCATAACAACGTTGTCAAGTCTATCAAAAATACTGCAATTTAACTTCAGATGTTGTCAAAAGTAAGTATCAAGCACATAAACGCTGCTCTGGATGAAAACGTTCGCTTACAAAAATAATATGACAGTAGCAGAAGTCCTAATCAAAACGATGAGGCTTGCTGGTATATACATCATTATACAGCAGATTTCACTTTGTCACCATTCGTTATTGTCTAAAATTCCATGGCAAACTTACACAAACTCCCCGAGCATTCCACTATGTGGAACCTTAATGAGATATGTTCGCTCCAACAGTATGACTTAACTATAATGCTCTGTGATACCAACGTAGCTAACACAGCGTCAGACCGTACCATTTTAGTGACAGGTACGGTCTTCATTTGACTGATTTACAGATTACCATTACCGCCCAGGTGAGTTGGTGCGGATGATATCCATATAATATTGATCGAGCGTATTCAAGAACCACTTACAAATGCTGAATACCTGCAATGAAATCAATTTAGAAATAATCTAAAGAAAAGTAGTAATATAACCGGGAATATAACATTTAAGAACTCATCTACAACACCGTCTGCATGCAAGTGTAAATAAATTGATAATAAGCAGACTGATGCCCTTTGGTAAACACCGTTGCTTATTCTTTCATTAGGGATCTAAATCTAATTAGTTAAGATTGATACCCCACCCGTAAGCAATATAAAGTAGTATTGAAACAAAGGTAACGCTTGATTTATTTAGTCAGGGTTGACAGTATTATTTTAATCAATTAGCGTCAGTTACGAATCAAAGCGTGGTACTTACGATCGGTAAAATATTCAAAATGTGTGTCCTTGTGGCACTTCATTACGTCAGCGTTGCCCTCTCTCAGCATATGCGCATTAAGGCATAAATGCGTCACGATGTAAGTTTTTTCAATCGTGTAACTTTCTTATATATATGATCAAGCAAGTGAGTTGACTTTTATTTCCATTGTCAGGCAAATACTGCAAACGCTTATCATTATTACGTGGTGGTTATAGCCGGGAGGCGGACAAGCAATTTTTGGCAGGCCGAGAGGGGGAAAGCAATTCTTGACACGCCTTTTGGGGCTCATTATTATTAGACAGTCTCTTGGGCAAATGATCAAGTATTGTTTGCTTTTTTGTCTTCATCGCTTTCATTGTTTCATAATATATCGTCTTCCTCTGTACTCTCTGTTTTCGTCCTTCACACTATCTTTTCTTTTCCGAAGAGCAATCTTCTTGATAATTTTTTACCTTGATAATTTTTTTACCGCGACTGTTCACATAGATGAGCAGACCATAACATATGAGCCTCTGAGCACTATTTGGCTTAGCCTGGCATCGGCCGAATGCTATAAATAATAATAATAATAAAGTATGCATGCCATTGGCGGTGAAATAAAGACTTCTCATCAAAATAACAAATGATAAAACATAGAGAAGCAATGAAAAGGTCGTTGTTGTTTCTGTTGGTAAGAACAATCACATAAACTCAACACAATTAGTTTCAATGTTAGCGTATACTATATGAATGTTATATTAATGTTTACATAATTGTTTTGTCAATATCGTATTGTGTCAGCAATATTATTTTATCAAACAAATGTGTACTCCCGATATGAACTTGTCTCTTTATATATATTTATTTCATATCAATGAAAACAATTACCTTCACCTTCAAAAGAGTGCGCCGACTATGACACATGTCAAGAAACCAGTAGATCAATCGTGTCATTATTAGAACATATTGTAGAAATTTAATTTTTGTGATGTTAAACCAAACACAAATGCGTTGGAGTTTTACTTTTCGTCATTGTAAGGGAGCCCGGGTATATTAAACATAACAGTCTTTATGTTACCGAATATGAACGCATTTTGCAATACATTTGAATGCTGGTTTCATACTTTTCTGCTGCAATTTGCGCAGTCGTACAGAAACGCTATCGGTGACCAGCGGTATGCCAATATATCGATCACTCCACCGCTTTACCCAAAGCGGCACAACGCTAGGAGTTGAATTCAAGCACAGGATTCAAGTCAACTCTGAAGCGGTGCAGCTGTGACTTATGAGAAAAGGATACGATGGCCAATGAGAGCGCAGAGCGGTGCTGAGCGACAACATTGACTTTCAGAATCATGCAGGCAAAAGCAAAAATGAAAGGGGTGATAAACGAGATGTTAAAAGTGCCCCGCACAGCTCCTTGTCCATGGGCCCCTGAGGCTCTTACTCTTGAAAGCGATTACAAGGGTAACAAGTAAGAAATAAAATAATACTGATAATAAGTTACATCTGTTTGGCTATAGACGAATCCAATTTCACACATTCCTACACCTCAATGGCAGCCATAGCTGGGTCTCCTCTTCGGGTCTATCCTACCTGAAATGTGCAATGACGCGGTCATCACTTGGCTCTTTGGATTCGTCTATAGTATGTATAAGCAAGAACCAGTTCTTATGAAAGTGTTGAGTCTACTAGTACTGTTCAAATTGTTCTATAGCTAGAAGGAAACCAAAGATGACAGCTTTTACAAATATAATGTCTACTCCAAAGACAACCGTATACAGCATTGGATAAATGACCTTGAGATATATTGAGTTACAACAGTCTCTTCCAGGGATGGGATTTATATTTTGACAGGTATGTGCCTGTGGAATTTTGTTGAAGATCTACCCATCTCTATTAAAGCTACGTTTCCCAATGAAAAGATTCTTTATTATTAAAACACCTGACGATTTTTGCAAAAATACTTGATCACAGTGACACTTATTTAGACTCGAAAACACATTCATTCATTAAAGTTCATCTGGTGTTGATATATTGAAGGAAGTTGTTAAGAATCTATAATCAGGTCGTGTCCTCTTTGAACTTAGACTTGATCACAGTCTCGTAGATTCCTGGAAATTTGTACCCGCCACCGTCTTTGTTGACCAGGTGATCACAGTCACTCTCGCTAATAAAACATGGATATCCATTTTAGGCCAACCCACGCACAGAGGCACATTCTTGTGTATCTAAAATACAGTCTCTAACCACATTCATTTTGATTCACCTTAACCATGTTAACATTTTGTGAACTTAGACAGGTCAAGAATCTTGGATAGATACCACAGATGGTTGAACGAGGATTCAAAGAGGCAATGCAAATCAAAGTTAACCAGCCACCTGTCAGCAAAGACGTGGGCAGGAGTCTACAAGACTGTGATCAAGTCTAAGGTCAAAAAGGTCACGACCTGATGATGCACATCAGAATCTCACTCAGAGAGATCAGAGAGATGCAAGATGGAGAGTCTTCGGAAAATTCCAAGGTAGGAATAATTTCTTGTGTTTGGATTAAAAGTTTAACTTTCATTGTTCATGAATTATCATTTTACCCATCACTACATAAGACTCGCCTTCTTTGGTAGAGTCAGAAATTCACAAGTGGTCATCGCCATACCATAATTATTATAGAAGTACAAGGGTTCTCCCTGGTTGAAGGTGTACGGGGATGCGCCACGGTTTTGGGGTACATTTTCAGCGCTTTCAGTATATCGATGGGTAGGTTTTCATCAAGGACCAATAGGTGCGAAAAAGTACCGTTAAAATTAGTTTACTGATGATTTACAAAAACAGAAAATTAAAACACACAAAAAGAAAATCAGCATTCCGTACAAAAAAATTGTCGACGAACCCCGCCCCCGCATGTACAGTGTCACGCTCAGACTTAATCATACCTTCAAATATCAGAAGGAAAACCTTCAAAGGGAACCTTTGGGTTTCTCTCAATTTCAAGGTCATTGCGTAAAATTGTTTTGTAAAGTTGGGCCTTTTCACCAGTGTTTAGAGTCAAATCGCCGGTAATAAATGATTTTACCACACAGTAACAGGTTATCAGACTGTCAAATGATGAACAATAGTAACTAAAAACGGACACTTTATGCAACTAATTGATCATTTGTGTCTAATATTACTCTTGCAGGCTAGTTTGGTCGCCTAAGTAACAAATCAGCAAACACAAAACGTTTTCGACATCATTCGCAAAAGGTTATAGTATAGGTTGTCAGAAAACGTTTAAATGTCGGGTTATATACAGGGTATATTAAGGGTATAAAACGTTTTCATAAAATTAAAAACATTTTTTTTTATAATCTACTGCCCAAAATGTTTAACAGAAAACGTTTAAATATCGGGTTATATAAAGGGTATAAAAACGTTTTAATAACACATGATGCAGTCATGTCTACAGTAGAATTCATCTCGACCTTTGCAGGACTTAAACCCCATTAAAAGCTATTAAACCAAGATAACACTCATTGAAGCAGCTCAACTGATTAAATCAGATCTTCTCTGGTTGTGTACAAGTGTCTGTTTTCAATGTGCGACATCGCAATAAAGCTGGTATTACAGCTTCAGTTGGGTAACCGATTATAAAGGAAACGAAAGGAAACAATGGTATGTGTACCATTGTTCACGAAATGAGACAAAGACCTGCTTTTTGTTAACCAGCATTCTTCAAAATGAGCAACATAATGATTGTTGACTTAACACGGTTTGGAAATAATTTCTTCATATTTTTGGTGTTATCTGTCGTTTACATATCCTTCCTAAAACACAAAAGTGCGACCCTCTCCAAACATCTAAATTAGCTAAAAATTTAGGACATGTTACAAAACTTTATTTTCTAGAACCTATTTAGAATAATTTAAATGTAGCTTTTACCGTTTTTTTTTTGTGACATCCTTCAGAAGTGAGCGGTCCGATACCAATATTTTCGGTCAAATCTCCATTCAATTAACTCTGTGAGTTGGCTTGCTATGCTTTGCTCTCCCTCATATTTTACAAAAGTGCGACCATTTCTGAACATCTAACCTAGCTGTAATTTTAGGTCATGTTAGAGAAATATATTTGCTAGAAGTTTTGGAGAATAAATAAAATATTGGCTGGTTATTTTCACACAGTGATGTTAACTAGGCAAGTGTCCATTCTCCCAACATATATACATCATTTGTTGAGGTCACACGTCAATGGTGAGAGCACTGTGTATTGTGTAAGGAAAACGGACAGTAACTGCAGTATGATTCCAAAAATTTTTTTTTTTGAAATCTTGATACAAAACATTCTAAACAGAATGTTATTTTGGAGTTGAAAGAATAGTTTGCGAAAAATGTTTGCCCAAAACATTTTGCAATAACGTTTTAAAAACGTTTTCATGACCTTTATATAACCCGACATTTTAATGTTATTAAACCATTTTGAAAAAAAAAACATTTTAAGTACATTTCTGTGCTTGCTGGGTGCAAATATTTTAACATAATGTTATTTAAGTGTTGACAAAATATTTGTCAAAAAAGTTTGCAAAAATGGTTTACAATAACATTTTGAACAGATTTTAAAAATATTGTTGCAGTGTGTTTTCATACGAAACGTTTTAAAACGTTTTCATGACCTTTATATAACCCGACATTTAAATGTTATTAAAACGTTTTGAAAAAACATAAGGAAATTTCTGTGTTTGCTGGTGCAAGTATTTTAACATAATGTTATTTAAGTGTTGACAAAATATTTGTCAAAAAGTTTGCAAAAATAGTTTACAATAACATTTTGAAAACATTTTAAAAATATTGTTGTAGTGTGTTTTCATACAAAACGTTTAAAACGTTATCATGACCTTTATATAACCCGACATTTTATGTTATTAAAACGTTTTACTTAGACCAAAAACAAAATCTAACTTGTTTAAAACGTTTTAAAACATTTTTGTGTTTGCTGGGAAGTAACAATTTCTAAAGTAAACAATTGTGTTCAAATTTAACGTAATACGCAGCATGAGGTCAATCCTAAAATGCAATTAATCCCTGATAACCCTACCAAAGTAATATGGATGTTAACCAACTATTTTAAATGATATTCCTCATCTTGTACATTGCCGCCTAAATACATCATATAGATGGCTATTACGTGGAATTCGTAATGTATAACTTATAAAAGAGCAGGTCAAGGTCCTCGATCTTCTACCCAATTATCAAAATTAAGAAGAATTAGTTGCAACAAACACCAGATTTCCCAGATAGTGAAATTAAATTTGGTTTCACTTAGAGAACAGCAAACGAGAACCGCTAGTTCGAGATTAAGTGAAATGTAATTACTAGCTGATGAATAACATGCCTTTAATATGTGTATTCCTTCGACATGTTCGAGTTCCAAAAAATGCCTTACTGTTACAAATGGTTCCTACAGAGCGCAAGAAATTTCGATTTTTGATTATTTTAATGTCACATCGAAACAGAACTGCATAGTGTATGCCATTCCGTGATATTTTTTTTACAATACACAATAGCTCACAATTGACCCATCCGATCTGGAATTATAACAATATTGAAACCACACCTCATTTTTAATCCAGTCCACGAGTCAAAAATAAAGTGCATCGAACCAATGCAACGGCAGTCAATACCCAGTACTTGAAACTTCAGGTACATCATTGACTGCTATTTTGAATCCGTAGGCGTGATTTAAAAGTTTTAAATTTACAGAACAAATTAGTCAGCTTTCAAAATTCCAAAATGTGTGCAAACTGTCTCACTATGCAATAGTCAACTTGTTTGGTTCAGACACATTGTATAAAGTTGCAGAGCTGAATATCCAAATAAACTATGTGACTGTAATATATTGCCACACCCTGATAATAATAATCGTCAATTTTGGTATCAATCGGAAATGATATCAAAAGGACGCGGATATTTATGGCTGGTTGAGCCCCAACATGTTGACAAAATGCGATTAACTCAACAAAATTCGTTCGTCCATCCCGAATTAAAACGGTGCACAGTCATGACTAAGGTAACAAGTTCAGCTGGGGATAATTTTTTAATCTATATCTGTATATGATATACCTCTTTCTATTCTCCAATACCATCCCAACCTGATGTCGTGCAACGATGGGCAATGTCAGCTTTAGATTGCAGGAACGTATTTAATGATGTTATCAAAACACAATACAGGGATTAATATTGTGATATTACACTACGCATAATGATTAGGGATAAAGATGATATTCTGAAACTGCCTGAACAGCCAAAAGGTATAACCAATAGCAAATGACCACCGACCACTACGACAGATGATTAATTCTAACATCCAAATGTAAAGCAGATAATTTGATTTCAATACTTTACACTATCGTCTGTACTCACCTCACTGTCATTTGCATCTTAGGTTTATTCTGACAATATTCTTTTTTTATATTTCAGTGGTTTTTTTTAATAATTTTTACAAGAAATCACACAAAAAAGAATTACATTGGAATATTGCACAAATAAAACAATGATACTATCCATTAAGAAATGATGAAAAAAAATACTAATAGATTATGCAGCCATCAATAATTTAAAAAAAATACATCAAAATGACCAATCAAATCTCTCCATTTGCGGAAATGGGCAGAAAGTTTTCTGACAATATTCTAATATTAAAAACAGGGAAAATATGACACAACATCCAATGGGGGAGTAACACAAAATATATAAATTCTGCTGCTTAATCAATGTTTGAGTCAATGCAGCTTTTTATCTTCTTGTTTTTATGATTAAAGCTGGTCTCCACTATATTGAGAGCAGGTCTCCTTTTTTACTCCTTGAAAAAGAAAAGTTTTGTCTTTTCGAAACGTCGGGTTTTTAACTCTGTTTATATATTTTGTGTTACTCCCCCATTGGATGTTGTGTCATATTTTCCCTGTTTTAATTTTATCCATTGCTAGTGTGACACTGCTGTATCCTTTTGGATCCATCCTTTGGTTCCCTGCTGGTCAGTTGGAACAGATTTTCCCTGTTTTTATATAATATTTTAATAGAATCATAATGTTATGCGATTATGCGATGTTATTATTAGTATCATATTGATACTTCAATAAACGCAAACAAAGGTTAAAACCAAAATACAGACACACTAAGATATTGTAGATGGTGTTCTTATGGGAACAGTGAATTCTTTAATTTTGACTCAGTAAAAACCAGAAAACACATTGAACTACATACAATAGTATACCGGGTTTCAACCAATTTATGACTGCAATACGAAAAATAGCGGGATAAATACAGCACATCATTGATGCAGCTTATCAAATAGGGGAGTTTGTCAACCATTCTAATAGCTGGCCTTGACGTTTGTGGGTTAATAAACCTTTTGTGCTTCAGAATCTGAGTCTTAAAAGCAGCAATGATGCGATAAATACATGATATGGGTATGGCTGTCAATTCTTGGAAGTGTTGATCTTTAAAGCATACTTGACTGTAGGGTGCATCGCTTCTTAATTCATTCAACTTAAGTAATTTAATGTTTTTTAAATCATATTACAGGATCCTGTCTTTACCGTTTGAACATATTCGGTATTAAATGTTGGGTATTATTGATAATGTGGACTCCACCAAAATATTGACGCGATGATATAAACTTCAAGGATACTTTCTGTATTCCATTTCTCCTTAGAATGCTGACTTCGTATAACATGTATAACCTATGCAAGAAGACAAAATCAATTTGTTCTTGTTCAAAGGCCAATTTGCATACGTCATTGAGCAATAGACTTCGGGGTATCATTTTGTAAACACCGCATAAACGCTAAAACAGGCGTGTTTTACCCAGCGGTAAAATAGAGTAATGCTTCAGCAAAAATACTTGCGTCAAATAAATGGAATTCTTAACTGCGCGCATAATATCACACATAACATGGGATATGCTAAAGTGAACATTCATCGGAACTTGTATCACAATTCATTTCGGCATGTTACGTTATTTCTAAACTGATTTTACCCCAGTTAAATAATGCGTTTAAAGGAAAACGTTCTTCTTCTTTTTTGTCATTTAAGTAGCAAATATTACTTGATTACAATGTTAATGTATCATGATAACGATCTTAAGGAGGATATTCAGATTTTATCATATGATATTTTAACTTTGGTTGATTGAACTTGACTCCAAACCTATATAGTATTTCATGCCAATATTTCTTTTGATATGACCGCTTAAAACATTATTACCTATATTCTACGGCATTGTAAAAATATATGTGAATATATGTGTTATGGTAGCATAAAAAAACTTTTGTGTTTGGTTTACCATCACTTAATATTTTTGCACTATTGATTAACTTCTTATTTCTCACAAACTATGATTGCTTACCGAAAGGAAGCTTTCATCCAGAATTCTCTTGGACGTCGTCAGCCCCAATAACTGGCATGTGGGGGCGCTGTTGGCTATTCTGAACCATATTTTGGTTTACAATCACTTATTAATTCATATTATTTTTCTAACAAGTTTTCATTATAACAGAATTGAATTACATGTCAGGGTCTGCTCTCTATTTTGGGTAAATTATTCCTGTTGGATACTTGCTTCCTACCAGCCTATGACAGGATAGATTTCCACAACATGGTGTGTGATTGCTGATTGCGATGCTTTCCCGCTTCGTCTTGGTCACTCTCGGTGATCCTTGAAACGCGTACCAAATAAAAGTGACATATCGCCAATGTAGGTCTTGGAAAAATACCATGAACAGAGATGAAGGAAATTATGTCTTACCAAATATTTTTAATCAGCTTTTAACACGCCACCAACGGTAGCAACATCCGGAAACCAAGTCTGATAAGAACATATAACATGTAATGATTTATATCCAAACATTTATAGCAACTAAAAGAGGATGTGAAAAGATTGTCATTAGATATCAACCTCCACTTGGGTATAGGAACAGTAACTATGGTATATATCAATAGTGATACTGCAGTAACATTGAATGCAGACAATATTATGTACACATGTTTTAGTTCATCATTTTTCATGTTCTGTTTTCTATCTTAGATTGAGGCCTACCATTAAAGCAATATGTTTCCAAATTTTCAGTTGCATTGCTGCAGCGGTTTTGATATGAGAAGCAGAAATGTGTGCAACAATGACCATAGGATAATACATGCACTTCCGATGTGGTAACCACAAATCACTACGTTTTTGTTCACATTTATTTAAACGAAACATGTCGTCGTACGGTTAGCAGTGGTTCGAATCCTGATGTGAAGGTGCTGTTTTTTATTCTTTTTACTACGGCTTTTCAAACACGCCCCTGAATGAAATTGATGGCCAAGTATCCTTTAGGTTACAAAAATCGATTCATAAAGGTAGCTGACATACTTATTCATTCGTTCAATTATCTTGTAAGGTCGTTCATGAATTTATAACAAATTGCACGTTTTGCTATTAAAGTGAAACGTATGATATTACGTGTGACTTACGTTAAGAGAAACGTTCCTTTCCCAGCAAACACAAAACATTTTCGACATCATTCGCAAAAGGGAATAAAACGTTTTCATAACATTTAAAAACGTTTTTGATGACTTACTGCAAATATTATATTTTTACAATAACATTTTGAAAACATTTTAACAATATTTTTGTAGCGTGTTTTCATACAAAACGTTTTAAAACGTTTACATGACCTTTATACAGGGTGTATCAAAATTAAGTATACAGTTTGAAAAATGCCGCTAGATTAAAAAGTGTGAGGTCTGTGGTCAAAATTCTCTAATTGATAACTTAATCAACATCTTGTCCTCCTATAGCTGAAAAATCACTGGTGTGTGACCAATAATAAGGATTTGGTGGCTACTTTGGTGAACCGAGTACAAAGAGCAGTTGCGCGAAATCAATAAAAATCAAAACAACATACAAATCACAAAAAAGTCTCACCACTTTCTTTACTGTTTACAGTTATTGACAGTTTTAGTCTTGATCTTCCACATGCCCTCAATTCTTCTGTATGCAGATTTCGGCTCATCTCAACATGGCGTTCACACCACGTCTAATGAGAGGTCTGTTCTGCCTGAGAATGTCAACTTGTGCAATTATGCGTCTCTGAAGTTCATCAAGGTCTGCAGGAGGACTTGTGAAAACATTTAATGCAAACTCTGCTTCATCGCCAATTATGAAATCTTCCAGGAAACGTAGGGGACGGGCAAGAAGCCACTGACAGAACACAGTGCGACGTTGGTGATCTGGTTGCTGAAGTTGATGTCTCCTTGTCGTCTGATAGGGATGAAATCGCAAGTCATAAACGAGTTATTCTGTCAAAGGTTGCAGATGGTATTCCAAGTCCATTTCGACGGCGGCTAATTTGACCTCCTGCAGAGTGTTACGGACTGCTAGGATATTAGCAGCAGATCTTCCAGCTCGGGTGCGACCACAATGTTCTCTGTTCAGATTACGACTCGTTCCAGTTATCTGATACTTCGCAACATTTTTGTAAATAGCGCCACGTGAAGGGGGACGTGTATTTGGGTACTGCTGATGGAATCTACGAAGCACTTCTGCTGGACTCTGGGTGCGATGGTACACTGCAACAAGGAAGCTCCTTTGCTCAGGCGTGTACTGTGGAGTATCCATTTTAATGTTGCTATTCTCCTTGTCAAGTAAAACCTAGAATATGTAAGGAGATAGTTGCCCAGATTTACCCAAAGTCACGTGTTATGTAACTCACACATGCACAGGAATGGAACCCTAACGAGCATTTAAACCCAATTGACTTCGCGCAACTGCTCTTTGTACTCGGCTCACAAAAGTAGCCACCAAATCCTTATTAATGGTCACACGCCAGTGATTTTCAAGCTGTAGGAGGACATGATGTTGATGAAGTTAGCAACTACAGAATTTTGACCAAAGACCTCATACTTTTTAATCTAGCGGCATTTTTCAAACTGTATACTTAATTTTGATACACCCTGTATAACCCGACCTTTAATGTTATTAAAACGATTTTACCAAAACCAAAATTCGGAAATATAAGTTGTTATAAACGTTTTAAAAACGTTTTGTGTTTGCTGGGAAAGCAGTAATGGCGATATCTTCAACAACAGACCCACGATAAGAAAGTCACGATAAGTTGCATGTTAAGTTTGTATTATAATAGTATAAATATATTTCCTTACATGGTTAACAGTATTGTGCACTTAGGACGCACCCTTTTAGATGAGACTTATATAGTGAGAATTAATGTCTTTTAGTGGGCTAAACAGTAACAGGATTAGAGATATTTGGACCTGCCCCAGCTGCTCACGGTCTATTCTTTAATACTTCGAATATACTTTGTGAGATTATTGTCGCCCCTTTCGCGGTGATCATGACGTGATAAGAATCGGAATATGTAGGTTAGAGGTTTTCAAGTCTCTGCCCATTCTATCGACAGTATGTATCTAGTTGTAAGGTCGGTAGATCTGCATAAATACATACTCGAAGTCTCGAATTTTTCAATTTGAATATACCTGCAAATGATTCTGTAGACCTTCTGATGATTAGCTGCTTTGATTGGTACACTGTTGGAGCATAGTAAGATTCATCGATGTCATACTTACCAACCAACAGGCAAGATTTAAAATAATTTAATGGTTAACGAAATAAGAGAAGAAGACAATCCTTTGTGGCGTAGTAGAAATATCAGTGAGGGAATCTCAATGACAGAACGGCAGTTGCTAATAATAATATTTACACGATCCTAGTTAAAATAGAATTCATTCATTATCATGTCAAATATTTATAAAATATAAGTCCCAAAAAACCCTTTTACATGAAGGTTATGGAATATTATTTTATACATGTTGTTTTATTTCATTTTTTCTTCTACATACAAGTTGTTTCTTCTACCAGATACATGTACATTCTTTAAAGTGGGGGACAACCGAAGATTATACTTGTATAACATGTCTCATCTCAAGTTGAGAGTAACTCCATGTTGGATTTTGCAGTGCAGATTCGAATCTGTGCCTTTACGCGGCTGCGATCAAATCGCCCTTCTACTCGTGTGTTAGCGCGCGCAATCCAATCTGCCACTGCGAAATCCAACATGGCGTTACTCTGAACTTGAGACGAGAGAGACAATAGAAATTATTGAACTCAACTGACTTGACTCAGGTTTCATTAATTTTCTTTAAAATTACACTTTGAAATTTGAAATTTCATGTAATCTCCCAAAACTCAATCCATCGTAAAAACAAATTTCGCTACATGGTTCTACGATTACCTAAAGTCATTTGGGTGTAAACACAAGCGTTGAAAAACCCCATCCACCTGTTGTACAAATATAAATTAGTTAAAACTGTCAGCAATATCTTTCGGCTCAATAAAACCCTCACCATTTTCATCTTGGACTGAATTGATGGAACAAGCTGATTTATCATTTTGCAAGAGCTCAAACAAAGTTTTCCACATATTTTTGCTGAGTCACCTTTACAGTAATCAATTTTATTGCTAAACAAGTATGTGTTCACTTAATTTAGCGAAGTTAAACACTCCATTTCATTGATTCGTTGCTTTGGGAAAGCAAATGATCTCAAACTAATCAATTAATCACATGGAATGGATTTAGACATCAGACTTTGAGCATTACCGTGGTGACAATTGATAAGGCGCATATTATTTGCTTGTAACTCAATTCGGTGGCCTAAATGACATGAAAAACATCGAATAAGCGATATTGGCATTAAAAATTCTTAATACATTGTTAGCAAATTGAACAACCTATCGGGAATTTTTTCTAGTGTATTTTTGACGAGTTGTCAGGCATAAGTCTTTATTATAAACATTAACATTATTATATTAAGAAAATCACATATAGACATACTTTAATCATTAAATCAAATATTTGCAGTACACTACATGTACAACGAAATAAATTAATACAAAGCTTGACAATCATAATTACAAAGTTGTCTTTGCTGTGTGAACCATGTTCAGAGAAATATTTTGCTGAATATTCAAAGAAATCACTGCTTTGACTCTATCATCCCAAATGATCAGCTCCCCTGCTGAGACAATAAGCAGTTACTTCCTTGCCCAGGGAGTTTCAAGTTAGCTCAATTATATAACGTTTTCTAAATTACTTAAACTTCCATAAACTGATTATAACATGAGACAGCAAGTTGATTCGTGTAACAACTTCGGCCAATACAGTTGATTTATTCAAAATCAATCTTCGGAAACGAAGGTCAGCAATGTGCTTCATGTTATTCAACTTCAGCTAGAACAGTTAATTGATTAAACATGTCTACATGTTAAGAAGACCTATTCCTAATTGACAACACAACTTGGTTGGTCATAAAGTTGATTAAACACAAAGAGCAACTTGGTTATAAATACAACCCTTGTCTTCTGCTTGTCAATCGGCATCAACTGATGCTTAACTTCTTACTTTATTCAGAAACAAATGGATGACAAAGTTTCCACTCCAAACTGATACCTTGCTATCTTGGAGTTTGACTTTGGTACTCAGATCGATCACGAGTCAAAATATAAAAGGTTATCATCCTGAAAATTGCTCCGACATCAACAATAATGAGAACGAATTAAAGTTTTAACTTCAAAACTACACTATTTTTCACTCACCTGGTACGTTTTCACTAGTCCGACTAGCGTCTTCAGCAGATGGTGAAGACGCTAGTCGGACTAGTGAAAACGTACCAGGTGAGTGAAAAATAGTGTAGTTAAAATTTTAATTCATTTTATCTACCACTGCGTATGAATATCCACTCGTATAATAATGAGAACGTTGGAATACTTTTGGAATTACATTACCTAAGATACCAATACCAGCAAACTTATCCCACCGGTTTCGGCGATATTGTCAAATAAACATTATCCAAAAAAAATTATAATTGAAAAAAAACAGTCTTAACAAGATTGCAGAAATAAATGAAATTATCAAAATATAGTATTGGTAACGTGATATTACACAGTCCAGAGCATACTAAAGAGGCATTCAGAAAATATTCTGAAACTGGTTTTACAGCTAAGAGCTGTAACCAATAGTGATTGACCAATGAGACAGCTGATTTCTTCTTACGTCCAAATGTGCTGTTAATTTGGTCAGAATATAATATTCTACACTATCTATCATCTGCAATCAATATCAGTTGTGTTTGAAGTTTATTCTGACAAAAAATGACACAATTCTAATGGACACATGTTATGCGATTTTGCGATTCTTATTTATTAGTATCATTACAAACAAAGACAGTGCATTCTTTAATCTTGTCTATTATAAAGTGAAAACCAGAAACCAATCTGATATTAAAATACATCTTATATTTAACAGAGAATTAGAATTGTTAAACCAAATACAATAGTATACCGGGTTTCAAACAGTTTCTGACTGCGGTGTCTAATATAGCAATAGCACATCATTGATGCAGCCTATCAACCTAAGGGTTTGGGCAATCATTCTGTCAGCTGGACTTGACATTTGTGGGTTAAATTAACTCTTTGTGCTTCAGAGTTTGAGTCTAAAGCAGCAGTGATGCCGGAAAAATATGACATGAGTATGACTGTCAATGCTTAGTACTGTTGATCTTTAAAAGCATACTTGATTGTACTGCGCGGAGTTTTAACTCTTCTCAATTGTAGGAATGAATATGATTTGATGTTGTTTAAATAATATTAATCATTCTTTTAAATGTCAGTATTTTGTTAATAAGTGGAGGATATTATTGATAATGTTGACTATGGTGAATCTAGAGGCTACCACCAAAATATGGACACTGCGAAATAAACTATACAAGGGTAATGTATTCCATTTCTTCTCGAATACAGACTTAACACAACCTAGACACGCAGACAAAATCAATTTGTTCTTGTTCAAAGTCCCATTTGCATACACCATTGAGCAAGAGACTTCGGGGTATAATTTTGTAAACACCGCATAAACGCTCAAACACACCTGTTTTACCCAGCGGTAAAATAGTGTAATGCTTCAGCAAAAACACTTAGACAAACTCGAGTGAAATCAATGAAAATCTCAATTGCAAATGCATGCACGCATAATATCACACATAGGCGTAGATCTCGGGGATTGGGGGATAAATCCCCCCAATATTTTGCCAGGGGGTGGTCCATACAATCATCCCCCAATGTTGACGCCTGTATGTGGGTTTCTGACCAAATTAACTTTATATTTGGCCATTTTAGCCCAAAAGTGCAAACATTTTTCGTGCTTCGTGCGAATTTATTCCATTTCCCACCATATTTCTACAATTTAGCTTCGAAATGGCAAAATTTTCTGCGCGCATTTCTACCGTAAGCTTCTTATGTCGCCAAAAGGTGCAGAATTCACTATACTTCAAAGAATCCCCCCCCCCATGTCAAAAAGAAATCTACGCCACTAATATCCAAGTCCAATTTAGTTCTTTCTAAACTGAGTTTCAGAAAAATATAATCATGTTGATGATTAAATCATTAAAATATTTCATTTTCAATAGCAGATACCACTTGAATAGATCCTTTGCTGATCCAGATCTATCAAGAACACAAGACAATATATGTACCAATAGCCTAAGAAAATGGCAACCATGGACCTGAAAAAAGAGGAGAGGAAAAACAGAAACGGAGATACAGAGACATGATACTTCCATAAAAATATCTCTTTTGATTCAAGAGGCTCCCTCACCCTCCAATTTAGACACATTTTACACACAAAAAATCATGCCTCGCTAATATTTCATTTTA
Source organism: Amphiura filiformis (assembly GCF_039555335.1). Classification (NCBI taxonomy): domain Eukaryota; kingdom Metazoa; phylum Echinodermata; class Ophiuroidea; order Amphilepidida; family Amphiuridae; genus Amphiura; species Amphiura filiformis. The sequence continues at coordinate 34,588,447 of NC_092633.1, read as the reverse complement.
TCAATGAAAACAATATTTGTGGCTTTCTACTGTGCCGATGGATTAGGCTGTTAATGGTCTAACCTTTTACTGCTTTCAGAATGTCTCCAACATAAACATCACTGAAATGTGTAATAATAGACGTTTTGCACAAATCGAGCGCAGCCACAGCGATTTACCAATAGCTATTACATTTCAATAATGCTCTGGACATCTCATTTCTTACGTTGACATTTGTATGAAGCCTATGACGAAATTGTATGACCACTCTGATTTAAAAACAATTGCTTATTTGCCAGATTAATGTGACAGCCCATGACCATGACCACAATCTACTTCAAGATTTCTTCAGGTAAACGTCTTTTGTAATTATTTATTGTCATAATATATAACATCAAACTGATCATGCAATTTGGTCATTGAGTATATTAAAAACATAGAGCCACATAATCTTATGTAATAGGTTTTTACGGGGTGCTAATTCAACTTATTTTACATTTATTCTATAAATGTTTTAACATGATTATGAATGAATTATATTTTAACTAGGATCGTGTAAATATTCTTAGCAGTAACTACCGTTCTGACATTGAGATTCCAACACTGGCATTTCTTCTACGCCATAAAGGACTTTTTTCTTCTCTTATTGCATCAAACATTGAATTTCAAATATCTTGTTGGGATAATTGTCTGTTGGTATGACGCCGATAAATCTTATTATGCTCCAAAAGTGTATCAATGAAAGCAGCCAATCAAAATATTTAATCAGAAGTATACACAGAATCGTTCGTAGGAATATATAAATGACAAATACGGGACTTGGTGGATATATTTATCCAACTCCACCGACGTACATACGACGTACATACACAGTGTCGATAGAATGGGCAGAGACTTGAAAACCTCTAACCTACATATTCCCATTCTTATCACGTCATGATCACCGCGAAAGGGGCGACAATGAGCTCACAAAGTATAATTCGCAGTATTAAAGAATAGATCGTGAGCAGCTGGGGCAGGTGAATGGAACATTGACCAACCACATAGAAACAATTTGCCCCCAATATTCCTAATCCTGTTACTGTTAGCCCGCCAAAAGACATTACAATTCATGAGTTTTATCCAAATGGGTAACCTATGGTAACAAGTACGCAATTTCGTTATGTAAGCAAACATCATTCAGGGAAAATGTACATGGAACATCGTGTTTGTAGGGGTTCACCTCGTGGGGGCACCTTGGTGCTTGTTTGTGAGTACACCACCTTGGTTCCAGGCCCGTACGCAGGGGGGGTGCGGGGGGTGCGACCGCACCTCCCCAAATTTGCAAAAGTATAAAAAAAAGTCCCAAAATGTAAGAATTTGCGAGCGTAGCGACTATAGCGAGCACAAAAATCAGGTTTTTTACGTTTTTTGGTCAAAAAAGGTCCACATTTGGGGGGAAAAGTCCACTTCTCACAAAATCGCCCCCCCTTTGGAAAAAAGTCCACTTTTTCAAAATCAGCACCCCCCCAAAAAAAATCCTGCGTACGGGCCTGCTTGGTTCACATGGTTTAATATAATTTCATATAGTGACGACAAAACAGTTTGAAAATTTATAAGTAATACTATACAATTTATGTGTCATATGCTGAATGTTTTGCTTATACACCCATGTTTGAATTTCTGAAGCTAAATTAATCTACTTCTGAAACAATTGTGCAATCATATATCTGTGCTGATGAAAGCTTCAAAAAAAATGTGGCCTTCCGTATTAAATATTTTGAGGCACTCTATTTTATGAAAAAAGAAAACATCATTTTAATAGTAATGAAAGGAAATGGAATAAGTGATTTAGTCAATATTCAAACAATGCAAAATATTCATCATGTGCACTAAAATATTACATTTTTATTTTCCAAGCAATTTCAAATCATACATAAGAACAGTTTATGATGAATTTAAAAGTAATGTTATACATTATACATTTTTTTAAATAGGGTTTCCTAATGCACATTCCTCCATGTAGGTTGATGAATAAGGCTTTTATACATTAATATGTTGGTAAATTTTTGTTATTCATTCATATAGTAAACATTCATTTATAGTAAAATGCAAACATATGCAGAATGTTTGAATCTTTTTAGTACAATATCAGAGGAGGCTTAAAGGCATTCCTACAATGCACTATGATTGGGAAATTTGATCAATATAACCTAATTTTAAAGGCAAAGTCCCCATTGCCACACACACAAAAATGGTCATTTCAAAACTGCAGCCAACGAGCTAATAGTTGAGATTTATAACTTATATTTGACTTTCTTACAGGACACATTCATATTGTCCCACTGAATTAAATTGTATTCATAAGTCTCAATGTTTTGAATTTTAAAGGGGTATTTCGTGATCCTAGCATCCTCATTTTTCAGTAGATATCCACGAACTGGTATACCAGAACGAAATTCAAATTTCACGATATCTTTGCTAAACGAATTAATTTGCAAGAAATTTTTTGTACATAAACATTATGTAGCCAAAGGTTTCCAGTGATATAAAAATCTCAACTTTTTTTTGAGAAAAGTGGGGGGATGATGCTATGGATCACGAAATGCCCTTTTAAATAAAAGGATGAAAACACCAGATATTTGCACACTATCCCAATGCAAGGTATGATCAACTGTACCACATGTGTACAAAAGCCAGACATACCAAGGTTAGAAACCCAATTGGGTTATGGAATGTTTTTAAGCAACCTCTGGTACAATATGCAAGATTAAAAATACCACTCTTGCACTATTTTAAATTAAAAAGTACCAGCCATGGACAAGTATCGATGCAAGCTGCTGAGATTTTTAGTAGAACCACTAAACATGTGGTTATCGGTATTTCATTAATACTCCCCCCATGATCCCGCTCTGCAAAGGCTGGTTTTCGGACAAGGCCCTTTTCACAAGCATGCAAGCACCCAGAGGATGGTTATGAAACATAATATTTCAATAATAAGTTTATCTTTGCCAAGTAAGGAAACAACAAACTTGCTACTAGTGTGCATTTTCTAAATACCGGATGTCATCGAATTGCGATTTATTTCAAGGATTTTAAGACACAGATAAATGGGCATCGATAAAACAAATCCCCCACACGCACCAATATACCCACCCCCACCCCACCCTACCACCACCACCCACACGCACGCACCCCCACTCGCCCCTACGCACACATTGAACATACACTCCACACCTCATCCCTCCAATCTCGTGCACGCATATCCCGTTACACCAGCACACACAAAACCTTAATGTTACTAATAAAAAGAATATTCTACTTTTTGTCATATCTTTGCTGGTTATGTTGACTGTTGCTGAAAATGTTGTCATTTCTGCTTAAGTAATGATGAGCAGTATGCCTCTTCTGTTGTGTTCTTTGCTAACGGACACAAACATTCTGTTGTAACTATTGTAAAAACGTGATGTAATTCACACGTTATGTTTCATTTTAATAAGAAAACGTGCATTTTGTTCTGAATTCCATGAACGACCTTACAAAATAATTGAATGAATGAAAAGTTGATGTTTTGTCAGCTACCTTTTATAAATCGATTTTTGCATCCTTGATGACGGGCTGAAACCTGTGTACACAATATTGTATGTATTCAATGTTACTGCACTTTCACGATATATCTTTACTATTTCCTATTCCAATGTGAAGGTTGATATCATTACGATGTTGATTAAAGAATGTCAGTTCCTATCATAACGAATGACAGTCATTTGACTTCCTATTCTAATTGCGATAAATTATTTGATAATCAGCACAGGTATGTTGTATTAAGTTCATTTGTATTTGTCAATCAAATACTGGTTCATGGGAGTTCATACATTGCCTCATTTCAAATATTTAGTTTTAGTTTTGGTTTTGGTTTTGGTCACGTGGTTTCCTATTATCCTGCCTAACCTCTTGACTCACAAGATATTGATATTGTTGTTTCTACTTTTGTTAAAAACTTAAATTTGTATGACGGAGATTCGATTTTCATTTCAGTTTCTTATATAATGGTGTGAAGAAGAAATCATTTGGTTTGAAGTTACCAGATCTAAAAAATGTTTAAATTTCGCATGTCGATCTACATTGAAGAACGTGGTTTAGAAAACCCAATAAGCTATGGCTATTTTAGCTGTGAAAAAATATAGACCATCGAAATATTTGCATTCGACATTACAAGAGGGGCGACCAGGTGTTACAAACAAAATCGATTCATGTCCTTAATCCCATGTGCCAGAATCGATGGAAGGCCATTATATGACTTCCAATAATATACTGAAGCAATTTTTACTGGAAAACAATTAGAAGATAGAGGGGGAAAGAGAGTGTGTGTGGGGGAGGGTGTGTGTGGGGGGGGAGGGGGTAACAGATGGGAAAGAGAAACAGATGGGAGAGTGCATTGGAGGTGAAAAGGGAAGGGGAGGAGAGCTCGAGATAGAGGCGAGAGGGGAGTGTTTGTGTGTGTCACTGAAGTGTATGTCACTACCCAGCAAACACAAAAGGTTTTCGACATCATTCGCAAAAGGCCATAAAAGGTTGTCAGAAAACGTTTAAATGTCGGGTTATATAGAGGGTATATTAAGAGTATAAAACGTTTTCATAACCTTAAAAAACAATTTTTGATGATCTACTGCTCAGCAAGCAAAAATGTTTTACATAAAACATTTAAATGTCGGGTAATATACTTGATATATACTTGATACAAAACATTCTAAACAGAATGTTATTTTGGGGTTGAAAAAATATTTTGCGAAAAATGTTTGCCCAAAATATTTTCAATAACGTTTTAAAAACGTTTTCATGCCCTTTATATAACCCGACATTTAAATGTTATTAAAACGTTTTGAAAAAAACATTTTCAGAACATTTCTGTGTTTGCTGGCTTCAAATATTTTAACATAATGTTATTTAAGTATTGACACACTATTTGGCAAAAATGTTTGCAAAAATAGTCTACAATAACATTTTATGAAAACATTAAAAAATATTGATGTAGTGTGTTTTCATACAAAACGTTTTAAAACGTTCTCATGACCTTTATATAACCCGACATTTTAATGTTATTAAAACGTTTTTACCTAAACCAAAAGCCAAAATATAACTTATTCAAAACGTTTTTAAAACGTTTGTGTGTTTGCTGGGTATGTGCGCTGGCTACTCGGGGGAAGATTAAAATTTATTCATCCTATTAACACAGAAAACTAAGTATAATTAACAATGTTAGCAACTTCAGGAAACCAAAAAGATAAAAGAAGCAAAATGCGATATTAATTTGTAAGCTTTCTGAAACGACCTAAAAGGTTAATTATTATCTTGTTCGTGCATGGTTAATTATTATCTTGTTCGTGCATGGTAAACCAATATCCTATTGTGTTTTGTTTTATAATAATCATGATTCATGATTGAATTAAACAAATAACAAGTAGGCTTGTAATCTTGTTGGAAACGCTGTATTCTGTTGAAATAAAATAAAAACACTGATTTGCTGTTGGTGTTCAAAATGGGACCAAGTTTCAAAAAGTGAGCCGAGGTGGGTTTTTTAAACTTGCTGATTTCTTTACGTTGTCAACGTTTTTTGGTAGATTTCTTTTCTTTTTATGAATGTAGCCAATCAGCTCCAAGCTTGGAAAGTCATCAGGTTACGAAGTGCTCCATAAAACGAATAATATAACGAAAAATAGATGTTTGAGATTGCTATTCTTGATTCATGACAATAAAAGATAAATTAACAAAACTTTATCAGTCGTTTATTTTAAAACTGGCTCGTCACGCGTGACTGTAATGTTAAGATACATTTTAATACACTTTAATTATTCAAGGCAACGTAAATATGTAAAGAAAATGTAAATATGAACAACACACACCCAATTTAGACAATGCCAGATAGACAGAGAGAGTAAGTCCGATTTAGGCCTACTTCAAGTCGGAACTGGTTAATGCGCATATATTTAAGCCTATACTACGGAAGCGGCTAAATCCCCCGACTAGGCAAGATAATCGTGTTTTAATGTTAGTGGTTCTTTGTAGCCCTGCGGGGCAATTTACTTGGCTATCCGAATTTCGCGGTTTGTGGTTCTTTGTATAGACCTTCGGCGCAACATAGTTGGATATTCCTATTAAGCGGCGGTTGGCGGCGATCTTTCGTGGTTTGTTGTTTTCACCAAGCCCTGCCCTCTATCGGGAGCTAATTTATAGTTTAAGCTTGTTGGATATCCAAATTTCGCGGTTTGTGGTTCTTTGTATCCCTGCGGGGCAATCTAGTTGGATATCAATATTGAGCATCAGTTGTTGTTGATCTTTCGCGGTTTGTGGTCATAATTTGTTGGATATCCATATTTCACGGCTTGTGCTTCGTTATAATCGATAGGCCTGCGGGCAATCTAGTTGGATATCCAAATTTCGCGGTTTGTGGTTCTTTGTAGCCCTGCGGGGCAATCTAGTTGGATATCCCTATTAAGCGGCGGTTATCGGCGGCGATCTTTTGTGATTTGTGGTTTTAATTTACCTCATCAAGCCCTGCCCTCTATTGGGAGCTAATTTATAGTTTAAGCTTGTTGGATATCAATATTGAGCGGCAGTTGTTGGCGATCTTTCGCGGTTTGTGGTCTTAATTTGTTGGATATCCATATTTCGCGGGTTGTGGTTCTTTATAAACGATAGGCCTACGGGCAATCTGGTTGGATATCCAAATTTCGCGGTTTGTGGTTCTTTATAGCCCTGCGGGGCAATCTAGTTTAATATTCCTATTAAGCGGCGGTTGTCGGCGATCTTTCGTGGTTTGTTGTTTTCACCAAGCCCTGCCCTCTATCGGGAGCTAATTTATAGTTTAAGCTTGTTGGATATCCAAATTTCGCGGTTTGTGGTTCTTTACAGCCCTGCGGGGCAATCTAGTTGGATATCAATATTGAGCGGCAGTTGTTGGCGATCTTTCGCGGTTTGTGGTTTTAATTTGTTGGATATCCATATTTCGCGGTTTGTGGTTCTTTATAATCGATAGGCCTACGGGCCACGGCCCTGCATGGTGCTCACAATTCAAAGTGTTCATAGTTCTGGTCGCTAGGGTTCAAATCCCCGTACAGGCATGGAATCCTACGTAATATGTATCATGTTCGCTTCCATCTAGCGATCAATAACCTGAATAACCATTGTGTAATTCAATTCAATGCACAAGCTCATACACATGTGGTTCTTTGATGTCATCGCATACAATATAACCCGTGATCAATAATGAACGTTGGTCAAAAGACGAGCTTACTGAAGTGAAAAATTGTGTACATGCAGATTCATCATTTATGCATATTGCCTTGAAAATCATAAAAAGCAACTGCTTGATCAACCCAAATGATTTTATAAGCGTTATTTCTAAACCAAATTTCAAAACCACAAAGTGTTTTACCTGACTTTTGATCCAGAAATGTATGAATTTGATGAGAAATTGTGATGAAAAATAATATTTTACAAGTCAGATTCAGAAAGAGAAAATCTCATTACACACGTTAATTACATCACAATCCAAACATAGATGGTTAAGTTCATGGAGAATGTTACAAACTGTTGTATGTTTTGCCATATTGTTTTTCTATAAGCAATAATGTTTTATCGTTAAAATCGGACATGAAAACCTATCAAAAACACAACAAAAACGTGCATCGCTATTTGTATGCATAAAACAAATTATAAGAATTGTACAGAAGTGACCTAACACTTATGAAGGCTGTATCTTGAGAAAGCGCATGGTCTGATGCTAGAATCTTGGCAAGGACACTCTGGTGAAATAAAGAAACATATATGTGATTGATTTTGTGTGACTTTTGAGCGTTAAATGTTTCAAAATTTAAAAATGAACAAAATGCGAGTAACTATGATGTCATCAACATGACAATAATATTCATGATAAATAATTATTGCTCCCTAAAAAGAAATGGTTAACAAATGGTTTGAATACATCGCACGACCTTATAGTAACTGTATCTAGAAATTTGTGCAAGTTAATTGTCAATTTTCGCCAGAAACGAGCTTTTTCTACGGTTACTGCACAGCTCATTAGCGCGATATGGGATATTCTTTACCTCGAGTTTACTGCCCTCTGTTGACGACAGGGCTTCGAACTCTTATCAAGGCGATCTAAGATTGCAGGGCCGTGGGGCAATCTGGTTGGATATCCAAATTTCGCGGTTTGTTGTTCTTTCTAGTTGGATATCCCTATTAAAAGGCGGTTGTCGGCGATCTTTCGCGGTTTGTGATTTGAATTTCCCTTATCAAGCCCTGCCCTCTATCGGGAGCTAATTTATAATTTAAGCTTGTTGGACATATCCATATTTCGTGGTGTGTGATTCTTTGTAGCCCTGCGGGGCAATCTAGTTGGATATCCAAATTTCGCGGGTTGTGGTTCTTTATAGCCCTGTGGGGAAATCTAGTTGGATATCAATATTTAGCGGCAGTTGTTGGTTATCTTTCGCGGTTTGTGATTTTAATTTGTGACAATTATTTATAACATTTATTCCAAATATAATTTCAGTCTGAGCTGTGAACAGAGCCACTGATAAATTGTTTGTTTGATGAAAAAAAAATAATATCACCATAGCAATCGGTGTTCAAAATGGTGTTATTCTTGATTTATGACAATAAATTGGTTAATAAATCATTGAAAAAAAAGTGGTGGGAAGTTTCGAACTTGAGCAAAAACTCATAAATGGATTAGAAGTCCATGGCCTTAACCGCTTCGCCACGGGGACGTCTCGATATAACGACGTGTAAAAGTGGAGTATTTATTAATATGAATGTATGCTGTGGTCTGGAAAGAATAAAAGAATTGTGAAAAACTTGATTTTTTGGCGAATGGGATCCAGAATTTGTATGGAGGGTATCCAGGAAAATGCTAGGGTATATTTGGAAGTGAATCTCAAAATGTAGTGCGACAGTGGCAGCCATGTATGGCTGTAGCAGTGTCGAAAGATTCTGGATATCAGTATGATTAGCTATGATTTGCCACTAAATTTGGCTATAAAATACCGCGTAAAATGAAGCAAGAATGTTTGTTTATTATCAAACAATCGGATTAACTGTAAGATTGGTGTAACTTTTTGAATTAATGAGTTATTAAAATATTACACTTTGGACAGTAAATAAGATTTAGCATGGTTTTAGATATATTTTGTACCCAGCGAAAAATATCATAGAACAATAGCGTTTTGTTTCGTGTAAATATAGTCCCGCGGTGCATCTGTTTATTCTTCTTTATCAGTCGTTTTTTTTAAAACTTGCTGGTCATGCTACCGCTTGACTCTAAATTGCGTTCATTTGGTACGCGTACCAATGAGAAGCAAAAATCGCATCGCACAAATGCACGACCGACCGGTCACAGAGAAAGCAATCAATCGGAGATATATATAATATAAATTTATGTTCAATGTTGGTAAACCAAACACAAAAGCATTGGAATAAGTAAATGTTTGCTCTTGTAAGGAAATACGGGTTATACGGCCTTCTTATGTTGCCCAATATGAAAGCATACATTTTATTTTCAATACCTTATATTGTAACTGAAATTTAACACTTGAGCACTCCTTATGTTCTTTAACAGTAACGTGCATATAACACTCGCGCAATTAGTGTTATGTTCGTCCCCAAACCTTTAACTGGCCCACATATGATGGAAAAGTGTTAGTGATACAGCTCTTGGCTTATATTAAACATATAAACAATTCTGATGGAATACGAAAGGCATTTATGACATATAACACGACTAATCTAAAACAACATTGTCCTTAATATATATTGCAGAATGTGGAAAACACGAAGTAAATTAATTGCCATTTCAAATATGTTTTATTATTTATTTATTTATTTATTTATTTATTTATTTATTTATTTATTTATTTATTTATTTATTTATTTATTTATTTATTTATTTATTTATTTATTTATTTATTTATTTATATATTTATTTATTTATTTTTCATTAGGCATTTTAAAAAATAGACAGCAAAATTAGAAAAAAATATACAGCAAGATTATGTACATTCCAAGGAAACATCTCTCTCAAAAGTTATACATTACCATATTACTGCAACTAAAATTGCTTGAAAACAATAACAAGGGCAATAGTTTTCAGTAATTTCTAGAACTGAAATGTATTTGGTTGGCTTTATCATGCATAAAATGGAAACCATTTAGTTTACTGTTCAAATTGTTCTACTGTTGGAAGGAAACCAACGATGGCAACTCATAGAACACCCTATGGCAAAGAAGACCGTATAAATCCAGATTCTAGCATTGAATAAATGACCTTGAGATCTTTGCTACAACAGTCTTATTCCACTGTTATTTGTATTTTTAGTAGAAACAGTTTGCGTGATTCTTTGGGTTTTTTTATTTACTTATCTTCCATTATTTTCTGACTGCACTGTGTAGCTTATCGACTTTTGTCAACCATTCTATGACCTGGACTTGACGTTCGTGGGTTAACAAACCGTTTGTGCTTCAGAGTCTGCGTCTAAAGCAGCAGTGATGCCTGAAACATATGACATGAGTATGACTGTCAATTCTTAGTACTGCTGAACTTTAAAACATACTTGATTGTACAATGCAGGTTTTTTCCTCTCCTCAATTTAGAAATGCTGATTGCTTTATTCAATAACCATCCTTTCATCATTTTAATAGTCATTTCTTTGCCGTGTTATTATTAAATGGAGGATATTATTGATAATGTTGACTATATTGAATCTAGTTGTTACCACCAAAATATCGACACGTAGAAATAAACTGCAAGGGTACTTTATTCCATTTTTATATAGAATGCAGACTTCATAAAACCTAGGCAAGCAGACAAAATCAATTTGCTCTTGTTCAAATGCCCATTTGCATACGCCATTAAGCAATATACTTGGGGGTACAATTTTGTAAACACCACATAAACGCTAAAACACACCTGTTTTACCCAGCGGCAAAATAATGTAAAGCTTCAGCAAAAACACTTAGTCAAACTCGAGTCACTCAACTTCACGCATAATATCACAGTTAACATGGATATGCTAACGTGTACATTCATCGGAACGTGAATCACACTAAAGTCCAATATTTGCAATGAAAACTGAGTTTCAGAAAAATATAATCATGTTGACTTTGTCAGTGTCGTTGATATATTTCTTATGAGAATCTCACTTGACTAGATTCTTCATGTAATCATGATAACGATCCTAATGAGGATTTATCTTTTTATATAAGAGCCCAGAATGTGCAAAGATTTCGTACAATAAGTCAAAGAATTAAAGTACCAGTTGTGTTCACACCTGTATATCCTAAATAACGACACATGTGTCAAAATTAAGACAAGCAAGCAATACCTGTAATCATTATCTCTGATTTAAGACCTCAATTGTTGGAATTATTTGAGAATTAAAGAAACGGTGATCTAAACCCTAATGAAGAAATAAAATCAAAAGTCTAATCAATGAAAGCACGACAATAGTTTTAACATGCTAATCAATGGAAGCAAGGCGCTAGTTCTCTTGTTCACAGACGCTTTGTTTACTAATCAATTGGGCATGCAATGGAGCAAACTGCAACTTGCATCTTCCTTGGGTTTTTGGATCACAGCATGATCGCAGTGTCTCTATTTCTTGCACAAAATCAACGAATAAGGTCTTAAATTCGAGCTAAAAGATGCAGCTATTGGGTGCTGCTTCCAATTACGATATATGTCTTTGATTAGGATATACTGGGGTGAACATAACTGGTACCTTTATTCTTTGGCTTACTGTAGTGTGTGATATGTTAATCCACTTTAGATACATCGATGGTGCAGTGCAACACTGGCTTATCGCCATTAGCTCCCCTGTGTAATGTTGTGTAAAAATGCAACTTATGAATAACATTATCCAGGGCAGGGGAGGCAGTCATGTATTGAGCCCGCACTAATTTGCCTTACAAAATCAAAAACAAAATTGTTTCATTCCCCGCTATTAGTTAATATTATTTCACAAGGTCAATTAAAAACAATATGGGCTTTTGACTGTGTGGATGGTGTTGGGATTAGGTTGTTAATTGAACAAACCTACCCTTTTCAGAATGTTTGCAAATACATATCAATGAAATTTACGTACGCATATTAAATAACAGATGCTTCGAACAAAACGAGTTCAACTTAATGACTTACCAATATTTTCATCAGCAGTGATCTCACTCCTTTCGTTCATATATGTATGTACTTACGGATTAATTATTAATTAAGCAAGTTTGTGACACCAAATAATCCTTTGAAAATAACTTTATTTAGTTCGGTTACAGATATCCATTTTTAAAGTAACCATCTTACTTTTTATTATTAAAATAAAGGAAATGATTATTTCAAAATTGAAAGTCGATATTTCTTGCGATATTTTCACAAGAGCAAAATTAAAAGCATGGCTATTACTACGATAAGATTGTATCACTAAAATGAGGGCAGAGAGTGGATCTACGATTATCTTAAGTCGTTTGGGTATAATTACAAGCGTTTTTTTATGCCGGATGAAAGAAGGAAGAGATGAAGAGGGGAAAATAGGAGAGGGCTAAGAATATTATTTATGATAATGATTGTATGTGGCATGTTACTGATAATAGCCAATGATTGTGGGTGTGTTGAAGTAATGTTGTGTGCGTGGGGTGGGGTGAGTGGATGAAGAAGAAGAAGAAGAAGAAGAAGAAGAAGAAGAAGAAGAAGAAGAAGAAGAAGAAGAAGAAGAAGAAGAAGAAGAAGAAGAAGAAGAAGAAGAAGAAGAAGAAGAAGAAGAAGAAGAAGAAGAAGAAGAAGAAGAAGAAGAAGAAGAAGAAGAAGAAGAAGAAGAAGAAGAAGAAGAGCGAGAAGAAGAGCGAGAAGAAGAAGAAGGAGGAGGAAGAAGAAGAAGAAGAAGAAGAAGACGAAGAAGAAGAAGACGAAGAAGAAGAAGAAGAAGAAGAAGAAGAAGAAGAAGAAGAAGAAGAAGAAGAAGAAGAAGAAGAAGAAGAAGAAGAAGGAGAAGAGGAGAAGAGGAGGAGGAGGAGGAGAAGAAGAAGAAGAAGCAATGATGAGAAGCATCGTTGATCGGTTATTAAAAATCAATATTGTGCCTCCTCTTCTCTTATTTCATGGAAATTATCACTGATATTTTGCTATTATCCGTTCTTTTGAACTCTAACCTACTTGATTGATTGTATGCTTATATTACGTTTTAACCTTCTTATATTTCCATACTATATCATTTGATATTTTTACGATTACTTCGCTCTATTGGATGGGAAATAACAAATGAGCGCAATAAGTGTAATAATGATAACTACTGTTTCAAACGGCGATGAGCGAATGACGTATGCAATTATGGACGCTACAAGATGCATTGATCACACTTGAATGTCTTGTAAATAAGATGATGCGTCTTACCCAAACGATGGTCAAAACTGTTATCGATATTTTACCATTTTTCGGAGATAATATTCAGATTTCCTGTTTTATTTGTATCTAAGCGGAGTGTTAGCTATTCCAAATCCCAGATTATTCATAACATGTCATTTCTCTATTTCTTTTGGTTTTGGATTTAACCTAACTACTATATGAAATTTATCGTCTGTTGCATAGAAATAAGGACGAAAAAAGGACGATATTACTGTTCACTCTCATAATGATTGCACTCCGCGTTTAGCATTATCACCCTTTAACTATTATGAATCACTGAGTTATTGCTTAGCGACATTAGATAAAGTACCTTTAACGGGCATCTGAACCTGTCAAAGTCAAGAGCATCAAGCGGAAACGTGTTGTCATGTTTAAAACTGGTTGGTTTCCTCTGTTGACTTAAGATTGTTTTTGACTTTCAAGGAATGACTTCGGAATTGTGCATAAATAAAAAAAGCATTACGGGAGATATTCTGGTATATGTAATGAACCACAATTGTCAAGGTCATTAAAATAAGTGCATTTCCTGCTTTCAACGATTGAGCATGTTAGCCTGAGTTACGTAACTCTCATACACATTATGGTAAGGTTGGTTATAGTAGTATGACAGTTTTTATACTTTGGTTTTATTTTAATAAAACCGAAGTATAAAACCAACGTATAAAACCAAAGTATAAAACCAAAGTATAAAACCAAAATTAAAATTTTGTTCGTTTCTTTTTATTAGATTTTTTATTGTTGAAGGTATTTTAGTTTATCAAGTTAGCTAAATCGTTAAGGCGTACGACTATGGTGCGAGAGGTTGCGGGTTCGAACCCTGGTGGTGCCTAGTACGCTCTCGTGGAAAAATTGAGTTAACTTGAAAGTCCCCTGGACAAGGAACTTAATGCTAATTGTCTTGTTGTAACCCGTACGAAACTGAGCTGATCCTGGTTGCGAAGGTTATTTGTGGAATGTCTATGGAATGATGTGGGGCCGTAGTGCTCAGCGACAACCTGTAAAGTGTGATGAGGCTTGTGGATACCGGATCAACGTCTAGGCGATTTAAATAACTCTCGGTTATATTAATAATAGGAAGAGGATTGCATGCCTAACGGCAGTAGATAAAACAATCAGTTTTGACTTTTTGTAAGCCGCATTAGAAAGTTAATTTACCAATTTACGTTAAAAGATTTTTTTACATGATATTTAGTTCATATTACAAACTCGTGAATGGCCACCAAAGGCACGTTGCAAGGCGAAGTGTCCCAATCATATATTCATGATATAGTGTATTACCAAGGCATTCTAGAATACATAGACAATGGGAATGAATGTAAAATTTAACATTAAAATAACAATTGATCGTCATGGTTAAGGTCAAGGTAGGACTATTTACTACTATTACCATTTCGTCCATTTCTTTTATATTTGCTGTTTTTATCTTACAAAGAAAGACGCAGCAAATGTATATAGTTGATATTATTTTGGGTAGAGTGACTTACTTTAAATTGATTTTTAACATTCTCGACATATACTTTTGTCTTTTACATCGATAAAATCAAAATATAAGCCATGTCCTTTCATATACTTTCAATGTCCTTTAAACCACTTTTGACAGCAATTTGTACCTACTCCCCATTCTAGAAAAATACAGCACTAATTTTTTGTGATTATAAAATATTATCATGTTCTGCCAAATGAAACATAGCTCAATCCTAATCATTCATTTAGTCCTAACTAGAGATAAAAGAAAAACTTCACTATTTTACTAGTTTCTTGAAGAAAGAGCCAAAAACATGCATTTTTGGCATGTTTTCTGACAATCGAGTCACACAAATTAAAGACTTGGAACAAGTCTAAGCATTCAAAATCTTGAGTATATGCCTAAATTTTGTGTTACTTTAATTAAATGGTTGAAAGAATGGTTATAAGAACGAAACATGTCTTTTCCAAAAATTAGAATGCATAAAACTGAAATTAGTCTTAGTACAAGTCTTTGGGCTTGATTATCATAGCATACGCAAAACACTCTAAAAACGCATGCTTTTGGCCCTTATTTCCAACAATTGGCCACATATTAAGAATAAGGTTATTATGCTCATTGGAATAAAAATCTTGAAACTGTTGAAAATAAATGAAGTCCACGAATAACGCTGTGTACATAACATATACACAGCGTTACTCGTGGACAAAGTTTATTTCATAATATTGTACATATCTTGTATGGGCCGTTAATCTAAAAAGCGGACTACTCGCATTTAATCGCTTACTCCAATGCTTTGGAGTCCAGTAGTATGTTGTCAAATGTGGATGTATCTTTTTTGAACCACCCTAATAAACACTACATGGGGAAGTTCTTCCCTATGTACTTGCTACGGGCTTATCAACCCAAATCTGAATGGTGAGGGATGGTAGGCCCGAAGATAGTACCATAGAAGTCTCTTACTTCCATGATTGTACTGAGGGGAAAAATACTTGCCCATTTCGTCGATAAACTTATTTATTTTATTACAATAAAATTTTGCTGTTGAAATGGGGTATCAGGCTGTCATGTAAATGATTTCTAATTATGTTCATGTGTTTGTAGATCTTTTTCAACTTTTACACCACCAAGTGAGTCTAATATGTCACTTTCGTCTCTGAAATCGATGTTAGCTACCTGTAGCCATATGTAAAGTTATCTCGTATGTTGTGAGACAAAAATGCAATATTTTGGAAAATGTACACTAGTAGCAAGTTTGCTGTGTCCTTACGTGGCAAGGATAAACTTGTAAAAGCAAATATCAAAATTTCAATTTGTACGGGTGGTGTGGGTATACATAAACACAACCGGCCTTTACACTCTGTAAAACTCGTCGTGATAGAAAGACCATAGACAGACGTAATGATTACGGCTTTGATTGTAATAAATGTGTCGACATGTGTTCACAATGTAACCTACATTTTAACAAAGGAAATCATGGAAACGACTCAATGTCTCAAACGACAATGGTGTCTGGGAGACTAAAGCTGAATTTATACTCGATCGCCGAGCGATTGCGATTAAACGCTTTTGGAAAGCGATGGGCGGCATCGCCCGTCGCTTTTGCATTTATACTTATCACGGCGATAGCGATTGCAGACGACAATTAAAATATTCTAAATGCCACAAAATACATTTTTAAAACATCAGCATGATCAGTTGCTGTCAATAATTATTGCTTTGAATTAATTCATCACCAAAAGTTAATAATCGAGAAAGGTAAATTAATTAGCAAAATAATAGACCCAGTTGATTGTATATGATTGGTTAACGCATTCACGTGTCAAGCGATATCGCTGGGATTTTGAGATTTCTTCAACTTGCAAAAGCGACGTCGTTTTTGCCTCGGCGATTTGAATCGATTGATCGGCTCGTTCTGGAAATGTAAGTAAACACTGCACAGTGACATCGCCCCGATATCTTCATAGTAGAAATCGCCATGGTAGGTTGAATCCACAGCCACCCATGACCATTTTATTCGGACCTTATCATACTGCAGTTACTGTCTGTTTTCCTATACACAATACACAGTGATCTTACCATTGACGCGTGACCTCCACAAATAGCGTACGTTAGAAGTATGGGGATTTGCCTAGTTAACGTCGCTGTGTGAAAAATAACCTGCCAATATTAAAAGTACGCTTTTACAATTCTAGAAAATATAGTTTTGTAACATGTCCTAAATTTTTAGCTAATTTAGATGTTTGGAAATATTCGTACTTTGGTGTTTTAGTGTATGTTATAGGTAATAGTACATTGCCTAGTTAACGTCGCTGTGTGAAAAATAACCGGCCAATATTAAAAGTACTCTTCTAAAATTCTAGAAAATATAGTTTTGTAACATGTCCTAAATTTTTAGCTAATTTAGATGTTTGGAAATATTCGTACTTTGGTGTTTTAGGAAGGATATGTAAACGACAGATAACACCAAAAAATATGAAGAAATTATTTCCAAACCGTGTTAAGTCTGCAAACCACCATGCTTCTCATTTTCAAGAACGCTGATTAACAATAAGCACGTATTGTCTCATTTCGTAAACAAAAGCCTACACAGAATTGTTCTCTAGCGTTCGCTTTATAATCGTTCACCCAACTGAAACTATAATACCAGTTCATTGCTCCATTGTACGTGTAAAGCAGAAACATATGTTGTGTGTATTTAACCAGAGAAGATATGATTTAATCAGTTGAGCTGTTTTCAATGAGTGTTATCTTGGTTTAATAGCTTTTAATGGAGTTTAAGTCTTGCAAAGGTCGTGGTGAATTCTACTGTAGACATGACTGCATCATGTGATATGCATATTATTAGCGGAGTGACCTGACTAAGGCTACTGACATAGACGGGGTAATTGATTTCTCGCTCTGTGAGCAAGCATGTATACGACATTGCGGTCAATGGTTATACTCTCTCCACTTGAGTGAGTGCCGCTATAGCCTGCTGCGCGCTGTAGTCCATACAAGACCAACGCAATATAAAATTGAGACTGTGAGAGTCTTGGTCAAATTTTGAGTTCAAAGCGCACGGCCAATTTTCAAAGCGCACGCTAACGACTATAATATCTGTTCAACACGTATTTTCAAGTGTATGAGACCACATCTGGTTTCTTTAGAAAAATTCATTTACGGGAGATATTCATCATTTTCTAACTCAGTATCCGAAGATTTTCGTCTGATATCAAAATCGTGCATAGCAATTCACGTGTATCGATCCCGTGTATTCATTTTAATGTCACTGCTGCACCAAATAATTATTAGCCAGGCGATGTCGGTGTGCACTGAGCATACGTGAGAATCGCTTTTCTGCAAAAGCGATCGAGTATAAATTCAGCTTAACAGTTGCAGCTTTTTTCATTCCAGACATAGTGATATTGTTTAATTTGGACGAGGATGTTGAATATAAGGAACATTTTATTTTACTATTTAATGTCAAATTGTATCACTATTGGGTCGCTTATATAAACCCACCTATATATATATTTCTTTCAAATATGTATGTAAGACCAAAAGTCGATGTTTACTCAGGTTTTCTGATTTGAGGAATACTTATAGCGTCTTTAAATTGATTTCGACTTGGGTTGCATCTTTAATTGTTGAGCTGTTAAAGCAACTGAAAATGAAAATCAAGAATTATTAAAGACACGTTTATAGAACTGATATTGGTTTATGTTTTTTTCTTTCAATTGGCAGTATTAGAGGATTTATTACATATATAAAGAGAACGTCAAATAAATTACGTGAAATTCCCTTTTGCCCAATTTTTTAAAATTTATTTCATTCATTCAAGTAGCTTTAGAGTAGATATCAAGGAAGAAGAATTGCCGCCCTCCTCTTAACAGAAATATTATCCACGATAGCAATCATCCCAAAAGATCACTAGTGATTATCTTCATCCGCGTAACACAATCCCGCTGATGACGCTGCCAATTACAAGTTTACCCACCACTAATGGTTCTCTTAACCTTATTATCTGATGGTGAGTGCATGTCAGATGATATTTGGTAAAAGTAATAAAATACAATGCTGTGTATTGGTTAAGTGCCTGTGGCAGATTCTGCTATTTCGGAACAAATCTAGAATGATACACATTATAACTAGGAAAGATTTCGTCCTGAACATTGTGTTCAATATATTAGCAAGTGGTCCTAGTAATAATAGTTTATCAAGAACATTAAACATATTGGTCTCTAAGCGCTTAAAGCTATTATTGTAACATTCGCTGAGGAGGACGCCCACCTAATGTGTTTCGAAATTCAGAATTTTGGCTGATTCCATTTAGGTGCAGGTTGTGACATGTGTAAACATTACAAATATGCCCAAAAAAATCAGATTTGGAAAAATTAACCAATTTCGTATTATAAGATCGTACATTATGGCTTTAACATGTGACAATGATCATCATTTTAATAATATTCTTTTTCTTCCCCCTTTTCGCTTCCTTTCTGTTATTTGTAATAAATAAGACTCCTTACGCTGAGCCCTATGTGAGATTGATTGATTGATTGGTTTATTTATTTATTTATTTATTTATTTATTTATTTATTTATTTATTTATTTAAATATTTATTTATTTATTTATTCAAACCATATTATACATGGTTACCCTTCAGATAAATCTGCTATTACAGGTGACAGTAACTTTGGGTGGAACACACTTTCTTAATCTACTCACTATAACAATACGCTGAGAGATCTTTTTACAGGTATTATAAATATGATCATCCCATTTTAGCAACGGATCTATCCATGTCCCAAGACACTTGGAATTGTCAACCACTTATAGATAAATTCACATTTTTACATTATTCAATGCCCTTTTTATCAATGCCCTTTCATGTACCACAAAAGGGCCATGTTAGTCATGTGGCTTGTTGTTGACAATTTCGTCATTTCTGTTGGAAGTACAGTACTGTGTCTCTTGGGTTGTGTTCTTTGCTATGAAAGTTGGAAAACGGACACGGATATTTTGTCCTAACTATTGTAATAACAAGAATAGCGTGACGTAAGTCACACGTGATATGTTTCATTTTAATAGCTCTTGTAATGACGTGTGACGTCAGTCACACGTAATATTATATATATGTTTCATTTTAATAGCAAGACGAGCAATTTGTTATGAATACATGAACGACCTTAATACATTGATTTATGTATCCGTAATGATGCACTGAAACTTGTCTTGTGTAGTGCTTTCAATGTTACTGCACTTTCACGATTTATTTTTACTATTGCCTATGAAAGCTGATATCAAAACAATGTAGCGTAAACGATGACAGTTCTTATCATAAATAATGACAATCATTTCACTTCCTGTTTTAATTGGGGACTGGATAATCAGCACAGGTATGTTGTTATATTAAATTCATTTGGATTGTCAATAAAATACTGTTTGATCATGAGAATTAATACAATCAAAATCATGTTGATGACATTACCTTGTTTTAAGCTGCTTAGTTTTTCTTTATCAGACTGGTACTGAATCTTGCCTCTTCTTTTTTGCTGAAGTTTGTACCATTGGTGGCGCTTGAAAATATTTGGTAAGATATAACTTCCTTCCGAAGAAATATCTCTCTCACTATATTACTGCAACTAAAACTGCTTGAAAGCAATACCAAGGGCAAGAAGTCTCGATTTTCAGTAATCTTAACAAATTAAATATTATTGAAAATATAGTCAAATTGTTCTACTGCTGCAAAGAACCCAACGATGGCAACTTCTACAATGAAATATGGCAAAGACAACCATATAAGAGTATTCAATTAATGAGCTTGAAATATATTTCTCTGTTACAACATTCTTATTCTTTGTTTCATTTTGAGAACCGCAAACGTGAGCAATAGTTTAAGATTGGTAAGCGAGAGAAGAGAATCTGCTACCTAGATATTGTGTAAAATGTAATTATTGGTCAATAGTTGACATTCGTTGCATTCTGGACATTCCTTCGAATTCCACTCTTCAGATAGGTTCCTATACGTCTTGTAGTATATCACATACATGTGAACCATGCGATTTATCTTATACATGTTGCTAGATTGCCACAACTTCGTTTCGTAAAGTCAACAACTTTGGCAATAATGAAATTTGTGTGATAACATATCTCTTAGATTTCTAGTCAAGTTAAAGGAAAATGTTAAGTGTGGTGTCGAAACAGTGTCATTGCCTTTTATATTGAGTATTGCAGGAATTCGGATTATTAATGGTTGGTATGCAGGATTTAAACATGTTGCAACAAAAATGAAAATTTCACCGACCATCTTGAATTAAAATGATGGACTGCAATCTATTGGTCCGGTGCTCATGACTAAGGTAACAAGTTCAGCTGGGGATAATATTTTCAATCCGTGATAATACCTCTTTCAATTCCCCGATACAGTGTAGGAATTAATATCACGTGGTATTGCACTGAACATGTTTAGTAGGCACAAAGAAAATATTCTGAAACTTCTTTTAGAGCAAAGAACTATAACCATTGCAATAGCAATTGACCACTGACTAATGAGAGAGATAATTATTTCTTATTTCTAAATGTAAAGTAAATATTATTGACCCATTAAATTGTGAGAATTCAATATTCCACACTATCGTCTCCACTCAATACCATAATTTATCCTTTAGTTGATAAGAATTCTGTAATCTGATTGGTCAAACACCACTTGAATAAAAAGCCATATTATCTGCGTACTAGTTAATATACAGGCAGGTGATATTTCCCGTATTACCTACGTAGTCCTAACACGCGCGAGTCTGCATAACATGACTCGCGCGATATCTTAAGACTCGCGCGCATACTTCACGCTCGGCATGGCTGCACTGTTAAAAAGCAAGGAAGCGGAAACTGGCCTATTTTTCAGTAAGATTATCAAACTAAATTCTTTCAGCAAAGTTTACGAACAAGTCGGAAGATAATAAAATTCATGTTAAATAAAATCGTTACCCCCTGTTTGTTCACAAAATACGGGAAAATATCTACGGTCTGGTGCCGTATGCCATTCAGCCTGCGGCTTCATGGAATACGGCACCAGACCGTAGATATTTTCACTATTTCGTGAACAAACAGGGGGTAACTAATAGTGTTTAAATTTTATTCTGACAAAAATATGTGTCATTCTTTGTTTTTCACAATATCTTATATTATTAGCATCATGTTACAACCTAAATATATGCGAACAAAGGTCACATCCAAAACACAAACACAGTATGGTAGATTGGTGTTCTTACAGTGGCCAAGTGGAAGCCAGAAAAATACATTGATATTTTTAAATGTATTAAAATACATCTTGCATTCTAAATCGTTACATTATGTATATAACAAATTTCTGACTGCACTGTGTAATATAGCATGATACTATAGTACATCGCGGATGCAGATTATGGACTTACGGACTCGTCTTACCATTCTATGAGCTGGACTTGACGTTTGTGGGTTAATAAACCCTTTGTGCTTTAGAGTCCAAGTCTAAAGCAGCAGTGATGTCGGAAACATATGACATGAGTATGGCTCTCAACTGCTGATCTTTAAAACATACTTGATTGTACAGTGCAGCGTTTTTTCTCTCCACAATTTAGAAATGCTGTTTGCTTTATTAAACCTCTTCAGATTAAGATCAAGATATATTTTGTTAATAAATATAGAGGACTTGGACTTACTTGGACTTATTGCTTTCCTCCCTCGGATCCTGGGAACCTTGGAGCTAGCAGCCGTTTCACCATGGAAGTCCATATGCCTCTGTTTGTGACCATACTCCTTGCATTGTAAATTGATGTAATCCCAAGTTCTTGGCAGCTGCTTTTTATGTTGTCAAGCCAGCGCTTTGGGGGTCTACCTCTAGGCCTGTGTCCAGGTATTCTACCTTCAAGGGCATGTTTAGGGTATCTGTCCTTTGGCATCCGTACGATGTGTCCAAAGTAGAACAGTTGTTTGGCTTTGATTTTGTCTAGTATTGTGACCTGGCTGCTTGTTGCCTCTCTTATTGATGTGTTCCGTAGCCTATCTCTTCTGGAGACTCCCATTATCCACCTTAAACAAGACATCTCGAACACCAACAATCTCTTCTCGTCTCTTTTCTTAAGCGTCCAAGCTTCTGCCCCATATGTTGCTATTGACAAGATTAGCACCTGGTAGAGTTCCATTTTTGTGTTGATACTAATTTCTTTTGACTTCCATATTGTGGTTAACTTCCGCATGCTTCCCATTGCCAGTCCAATCCTCCGTTTGATGTCTTCCGTACTGGTTGAATTCTCTGTGATAACTCCTCCCAGGTAGGTGAAGGTTTGGACTTGCTTCAGTTGGTCACTTTCTATGAAGATGGTTATTGGGTGGCTGACTTTGTTGATGATCTGAACTTCAGTTTTCCCCTTATTTAGAGTGAGGCCAAATTTCTTACTTTGAGTGTGGACTAGAGTTACAAGTGATTGAAGATCTTCCTCTGAATCTGCCATTAAAACAATGTCATCGGCAAACCGCAGATTGTTGAGGGTTTTGCCTTGGATTTTGATGCCAGTGTCCAGGTCCTGGATTGCTAAACTGATGACTAATTCCAGTAGTATGTTGAATAACTGTGGCGATAGGATGCAACCCTGCCTTACTCCTGTGGCAGTCCTGAACCACTCTGTGATATCTTTGTCCACCCTCACTGCACTTTTTGATGTGCCATACAAAGCCTGTAAGAGTCGAACTATCTTGTCCGGGTAACCTAGGTGCTTCATTGCTGCCCATAGTCCATCTTGCCACACGGTGTCAAAGGCCTTCTGGTAATCTATGTAGCAGAGATACAGCGCCTTGTCTATTTCGGTGTATTTTTCTGTTATTTGTCTTAGTGTAAAAAGCTGGTCAACAGTGCTACGGCCTGGTCTAAACCCTGCTTGTGATTCGGAGAGTATCTCCTCAGTTTGCTTTTTCATCCGGCTGTGAAGTATGCTGCAGAAGATTTTCCCTGCGAGACTTAGTAGGCTTATGCCTCTATAGTTGGCACAGTCTAATTTGTCCTTCTTTTTGAAAATGGGGACAATGATTGCTTTGCCCCAGTCCTCTGGTACACATTCGGATTCCCAGATCCTTCGGCATAATTTATGAATCATGTCTATTCCTGTATCACCAGCAGCTTTTAATTCCTCTGCTGTGATACCATCATGTCCAGCTGCTTTCCCTTCCTTAAGGTGTTTCAAGGCTAGTTCCACTTCCTCTCTGAGTATTCCTGGTTCAGGATCACTGGATTGAGTACTGGATAATGTCTGTAGTATGGTTGAGTCAGTTGGACCTGGCATGTTATACAAGTCCGAATAATTTTCTCTCCATCTATCCTTGATTTTTTCCTCGTCAGTGAGAATATTTCCTGCTTTATCTTTTACACTTTTCATCCGGAGAGTTTGTTTCCCTGTTAGGGTTTTGATTGTTTGGTAGACCTGTCTAGTTTTAGAGGCTTGGTGGCAATGATCTACCTCCTTGCACAGATTGTTGATCCAGATGTCCTTACACTGTTTTGACTGTCTTTTGATCTCTCTGTTCAGGAAGTTGTATCTACTGTTTTTTGAGTTGTCTGTAAGCTTTTGTTGCTTAATCTCTCTCCTTTCGTCACATAATTTGAGTACTTCTGCTGAAATCCAAGGCTTTTGTGGCTTTGGTTTCTTGAGGCCTAGTACGTTTTCAGATGTTTCCTTGAAGCTTTGTTTTATTGAGTCCCATAGGTCCTCCACCTCAAGGTCTGTGTCTGGTACATCTAGAAGTGGTTCAAATCTGCCCCCTATTTGGATCTCAAATGAACTTCTGGTTGTAGAATCCTGAAGTTTTTGAATGTCATATTTACTCTGTCTCAATGGTTTGGGCTTGACTTTAAGTCTAAGCTTGAAGTTGGCGAGTACCAATTGGTGGTCGGAACCTGTGTCAACACTGGGAAAACTTCTGGCCATAGAAATGCTACTTTTCCACCTTTGCTTTATCAGGATGAAATCAATCTTGTTCTTGGTTTTACCATCTGGGGACTCCCACGTCCACTCTCTGCTTTCCTTTTTCTGCTTGAAGCAGGTGTTAGAAATACACAGGTCATTTTGTGCACAAAAGTTTAGCAGCCTTTCTCCTCTTTCATTGGACTCTCCATATCCAAATTTACCAAGTATTCCATTCCATGATTCCCAGTCAGTTCCAACTTTGGAATTAAAATCTCCCATTGTGATCAAGATGTCTTGTGAAGGTGTATTGTCAATAGTCTGTTGCAGCTGATCATAAAATTGATCCGCTTCTTCTTCGGTTGATGAGGAAGTTGGAGCATACGCTTGAATAATTGTCGCTGCACCAATTTGCGTGCGAAGTCTGGCTGATATCAGTCTCTCTGAGATTGGGTTATAACCCATCAGTGATCGTTGAGCTGTCTTGTTGAGGATGATAGCAACTCCTTTTCTGTGGATGGACTCATTTCCTGAGCTCAATATTTGATACCCATCTTTCGTAAACTCCCTGAGTCGCACCAGTGGGTTTCTGAGATCCCAAGTATTTCCCATTGCAGATGATCTAACTCATGTAAAAGGTGTTCCAAGTTCCCCTCTTGGTGGAGTGTCCTTACATTCCACGTACCTATACCTATGGTTTTTTTCGCATTTAATAAGGCTCTATTCCCATCAGGTTTGTCAGCATCAGTCCTTCTAATTGGGGCTCGGGATGGTGTTCGCCCTGCTGTAGGAGGACCATCATTCCTTCCGATTAGGTTTGGGGCTGATGCATCATGATGCTCTGCTTCCTGCAGGCTCTGAGGTCGTGGAGTTAGTCATTAGTCGGGGCTTTAACCCGAGTGCTATTGGATTTCTTCATGGTTTTTCGGTTTCAGTGGTCTTTTACCATGGTAGAGCGAAGGACCTTGACTTCTCTCCCTACAGGTCACTACAGATGTTTAATGTAGATTTCTTGAAACTGTAAGATGTCACTACAGCGAGCAAGCAATACTCTATAACCTTCAGACTGCTCCAACAGCCTTCAGGTCATAGAGGGTATCATTAATAATGTTGACTATGATGAACATAGTTGTTATCACCAAAATATCGACACGAAGAAATAAACTGCAATGGTACAATAGTAGACTTAGTCTGTAAAATGCAGACTTCATAGAACCTAGGCAAGCAGACAAAATCAATTTGCTCTTGTTCAAAGGCCCATTTGCATACGTCATTGAGCAATAGACTATAATTTTGTAAACATCGCATAAATGCTCAAACACACCTGTTTTACCCAGCGGTAAAATAATGTAATGCTTCAGCACAAACACTTAGGCAAACTCGAGTTAAATAAATAGAATTCTCAATTGCACTCATAATATCACAGTTAACATGGATATATGCTAAAATGAACATTCATCGGAACGTATCACAAATTCAAATCGGCATATAATCCTTTCTTAACTGATTTTATATTGTCCTGTATAATATATTTAAAAGAAACCGTTGACCTTTTCAATATTATGTTCTTTCAGTTTCAATAGCAAATATTACTTGGCTATTCTTGATATAATCATGATCCATAAAGGAAGATATTTCTTTTGATATGAGCGTCCAAAAGGCGCACTTGAATACCCCGTAGAATAGTGTGTGTAAAATAAATATGTTTGACTTTAAGATACATCGATGGCTCAGTGTAACACTGGCTTATCGCCATTAGCTCCCCTGTGTAATATTGTGTAAAGATGTAATAATACATAATATGAATAACATTAGGTGAAGGTGAAAGGGAAGGTGAAACAGTGTTGCATTGAACAATTTTTTGCATTAAAAAATAATTCCAAATAAAACTTTTTTATGCAGGCCCCTAATATTTCACATGGTCAATAAAAAATATGGGTTTTCCACCGTGCGGATGGTGTAAAGATTTAGGCTGTTAATCATTGACTGAGATGGGATCCTGTACTTGGAAAATGTGCACTAGTAGCAAGTTTGTTGTATCCTTACTTGGCAAGGATAAACTTACAAAAGCAAACAACAAATTGCAATTTTGTACTCGGGATTTGTGTGGCTTTTATATATATTTTATTTTTTTATATTTTATATATAACACACCCGGTCAAATGCCAAATTATGCCCTGTAAAACTCGTCGCGATAGCAAGACCATAGACAGGCGTAATGATTGTGCCTTTCATTGTAGTAAATGTGTCGACACGTGTACACGATGTAACCTACATTCTCACAAAGGAAATCATGGAAACAGCCCAAACGACAAATGTGTCTGGGAGATTAACAGTTGTATCGTTTTGTTTGTTTGTTTTGTGTTTTTTTTGTGTGTGTTTTTTTTCATATTATCAAAGTCATATTATTTCAAGTAAGGACTGCAAATATTGTCCCGATGGAAATAGAAGAAGAACTCAAAACTTACAAGCTCGAATGCCATCAAAGTTGGGATATTGCCGTTGTCTTCGTTAAGACATCAGTTTGTTGTCTCTGACACATGCGTAATTACATTCTGTGACAGTTTTACAGTCATAACCTTGTTGTTCAATATAAGGGAAATTTTAGTTGCCTAAATGTTTATGTTAGCCCACTTATATTTCTTACAAAAATGCAAGACAAAATTGAGGTCGATGTATAATAGGTTTTCTGATTTTAGGGACCACTTATGGCGTCTTTAATTTTTCCCAAAAAATCTCAATTCTTTAGGTGTTTTGGGGAAAAAATTTAGATCTTCAATATGAAAGATCAAAATTTGATCATCGGCTTTTCCTCCCACATACACTTTAATTAGATTTGTAAAAATTTTACTTCGAGAACTGTTTTAACAGTTTTGAAAATTGATATTGTATTTTTTTAATTGATATTTTATTTTTATTTTTCATATTTAAAAATATGAAAAATAAAAATAAAATATCGATTTTTGATAATTTGCCATAAGATTTGTATCATATCGCGAATTTCAAAAAAATCCAAATTATTTAATATCAGAAGGAAATTCTTTGTATTCAGAATGTAATTCGATATGTCTGATGTGCTCTCATGTTCCACAAAAAATACTGTGCGAATGTTATTACCAGAGACCTTAAAGCAGCTGAAAATTAATATCAAGAATTATTACAAACACGTTTATATAATTATAGTGCTCTAGTTTTGTCGTATTGTGTCTAACGTCAAATAAATTACTTAAAATTCCCCTTTGCCCTATGGCAGTCATTCAAGTAGCTTTAAAATAGATATCAAGGAAGAAGAATTGCGGCCCTCCCTTTAACAGAAATATTATCCACGATAGCAATCATTCCAAAGTGATCAGTTGTAATTGTCTTCATCCGTGTAACCCAATGCCGTTGATGACGCTACAAATTACAAGCTTACCAGCCACTCAATCTGGTGTCGAGTACATGCCAGATATTTCAAAAGTAAAGAAATACAATGCTTAGTAGCATCAGTGCCTGTGGCAGATTTTGGAACAAATCTACAGCTGAGAAGGATTTCGTCCTAAGCGTTTTGTGTCATTAAGTTGGCAAGTCGTCCTGATAGTAATAATTTATAAAGCGCATTAAAGCTATAATGTACGATTTCCATCAAATTCCATAATATTTGCCAAATACGATGAAAAAATAATAGTATAAACTGTCAGGGAGGACACTAAGTCTCAAAAAATCAATTTCATGAAAGATCGTACATTATGGCTTTAAACATAAATTTCTCTTAGCGCTAATTTTTTTCAGAATGTGTAGTATTTTCTTGCGTTTAATTATGTATTGTGTGACAAAGCAGTACCAACCGGGGACAGGCAGGCTGCTCCTGGATCAAAATGTCGGAATGAAATTGACCACAATCAGGACAATTTGCTATGTGCATTTTCCTTTTGGCCTTTTTTAGGTCACATATTCATTTTACTAAAAATACACAAATTCGCGCTCTTCGCACGCATTTTTTTACGTCGATCAAGTCATTTCGTTAGCGGATCATCGGAATAATTTCAGTTTGCAATTTTCCACCTTGACAGACTATGAGTTTTAAATTTCAATGTTCTTAAGGGAAACAGTGGCCAAGTGGAAGCCAGGAAAATACATTGATATTTAATACATCTTGTATTCTAAATCGTTACATTATGTATAATAATTGTAAACCGGGGGCAACGAATTTCTTACTGCACTGTGTAATATAACATATGATACTATAGTACATCGCGGATGCAGATTATGGACGGGGTTGTCAACCATTCTATGAGCTGGACTTGACGTTTGTGGGTTAATAAACCCTTTGTACTTTAGAGTCAGAGTCGAAAGCAGCAGTGATGTCGGAAACATATAACATGAGTATGGCTCTCAATTCTTAACTGTTGATCTTTAAAGCAACTTGATTGTTCAGTGCAGCGTTTTTTCTCCACAATTTAGAAATACTGTTTGCTTTATAATAAAATTATTAAACCTCTTCAGATTAAGATTAAGATAAATATTTTGTTAATAAATAATGTTGACTATGATGAATATATTTGTTATCACCAAAATATCGACACGGAGAAATAACATGAATAAACTGCAAGGGTACAATAGTAGATTTCGTCTGTAAAATGCAGACTTCATACAACCTAGGCAAGCAGACAAAATCAATTTGCTCTTGTTCAAATGCCCATTTGCATACGTAATTGAGCAATAGACTTCGGGGTATAATTTTGTAAACATCGCATAAACGCCCAAACACACCTGTTTTACCCAGCGGTAAAATAATGTAGTGCTTCAGCAAAAACACTTAGGGAAACTCGAGTCAAATAAATAGAATTCGCAACTGCACTCATAATATCACAGTTAACATGGATATACTAAAGTGAACATTCATCGGAACTTGTATCACAAATTCAAATCGGCATATTTAGTCCTTTCTTAACTGATTTTATATTGTCCTGTATAATATATTTTAAAGAAACCGTTGACCTTTTCAATATTATGTTCTTTCAGTTTCAATAGCAAATATTTGACTACATTTTTGATATAATCATGATCCATAAAGAAAGATTTGTTTTGATATAAGCGTCCACAAGGCGCATTTGAATACCCTGTAAAATAGTGTGTGAAAAATAAATATGTTAATTGACTTAAGATACATCGATAGCTTGGTGTAACACTGGCTTATCGCCATTAGCTCCCCTAGGTAATGTTGTGTAAAAATGCAATCATACTTAAACAGGAAGCCCCGCTTGGCCAGATCGCCACAGAAGAACTGACTTACACCTGTTACTTTGATGACAGATAGAACAGAATTTACATGGGTAAATTTTAACCTTGACTAATTCCCTAAGGAACTTGAACCAAAAGTGGGGCTTCTACTTTAAGATTAGTAACATTGCAAGGGAAGGTGAAGCAGTATTGCATTGAGCCACTTTTTGCATTACAAATTCCAAATAAACCTTTTTTCATGCCTGATATTTCACATGGTCAATAAAAACAATATGTGGTTTCCACTGTGCGGATGGTGTGGAGATTTAGGCTTTTAATCATTATAATCCCACTAAAATGGGATCCAGTACTTGGAAAATGTGCACTACTAACAAGTTTGTTCTGTATCCTTACTTGGCAAGGATAAACTTATAAAAGCAAATAACAAAATTGCAAAAGTGGCTTTTATATATATTGTATAGCACACCCGGTCAGATGACAAATTATGCCCTGTAAAACTCGTCGTGATAGAAAGATAATAGACAGACGTAATGATTGTGCCTTTCATTGTAGTAAATGTGTCGACACGTGTACACGATGTAACCTACATTCTAACAAAGGAAATCATGGAAACAGCCCAAACGACAAATGTGTCTGGGAGATTAACAGTGGTATCGTTTTGTTTGTTTGGTTTGTTTGTTTTTTATTTAGGCATAGCCATATTATTTTAAGTACCAAGTAAGGACTGCAAATATTGTACCCAATGGAAATAGAAGATGAATTAACTCATGTTGTTAAAAATTACAAGCTGGAATGCCATCATTATTAAGACATCAGTTTATTGTTCCTGACATATGCATAATTACATTCTATACAGTCAAAACCTTATTTTCAAAATAAATTAGGACGAGGTTGTTCAATCTAAAGGAAATTTTAGTTGCCTGAATGTCAAATCGTGGTCAACTTTAATCTTCTTACTTTCCTTTTATGTTAGCACACTTATATTTCTTACAAAAATGCAAGACAAAATTGATGGTCGATGTTTATTTAGGTTTTCTGATTTAGGGACCACTTATGGTACCGTATATGGCGTCTTTAATTTGAATTCGGATTCCGTATTGAAAATACACATTTTTTTCCAAAAAAAACTCATTTTTTTAGGTGTTTTGGGGGGAAAATCTGAACTTCAATACGAAAGATCAACATTTTCAAACGATCATCGGCTTTTTCTCCCAGCTACATATACTTTAAGTAAATATCATTAGATTGATATTTTACTTCAAGAACTGTAAAATTTGTATTATATCGCGACTTTTAAAAAATCGAAATTATTTGATATTAAAAGGACATTCTTCGTATTCAGAATGTAATTCGATATGTCTGATGTGCTCTCATGTTCCACAAAAAATACTGTGCAAATGTTATTACCAGACCTTAAAGCAGCTGAAAATGAATATCAAGAATTATTAAAAACACGTTTATATAATTACAGAACTGTTAGTGCTCTAGTTTTGTCGCATGGTGTCTATTACAGAAAGAAAATGTCAAATAAATTACTTATAATTCCCCTTTGCCCTATTTCATATATATGTCAGTCATTCAATTAGATTTAAAATAGATATCAAGGAAGAATAATTGCCGCCCTCCTTTTAACAGAAATATTATCCACGATAGCAATCATTCCAAAGTGATCATTTGTAATTGTCTTCATCCGCGTAACCCAATCCCGTTTACGACGTTACCAATTACAAGCTTCCAAATCACTAATGTCTCTCTTAACCATATTCAAGCTGGTGTCGAGTGCATGCCAGATATTTCAAAAGTAATACAATACAATGCTTAGTATTGGTTCAGAGCCTGTGGCAGATTTTGCAATTCGGAACAAATCTACAGCTGAGAAGGATTTCGTCCTAAACGTTTTGTGTCATTATGTTGGCAAGTCGCCCTATAGTAATAATACATAAAGCGCATTAAAGCTATAATATAAAATTCCATAATCTTTACCAAATATGATGAAATAAATAAATAAATTTAGTATTAACTGCCAGGGAGGACACTGAGTCTAAAAAAATCAATTTCATGAAAGATCGAACATTATTGCTTTAAACATAAATTTCTCTTACCGCTAATTTTTCTTTTTTCAGAATGTGTAGTATTTTCTTGCGTTTGATTATGTATTGTGTGACAAAGCAGTACCAACCGGGGACAGGCAGGCTGCTCCTGGATGAAAATAATGTCGGGATGAAATTGACCACAATCAGGACAATTTGCTATGTGCATTTTCCTTTTAGCCTGTTTTAGGTCACATATTCATTTTACTAAAAATACACAAATTCGCGCTCTTCGCACGCATTTTTTTACGTCGATCAAGTCATTTCGTCAGCGGATCATCGGAATAATTTCAGTTTGCAATTTTCCTCCTTGACAGACTATGAGTTTTAAATTTCAATTAATTAATTAATTTAAAATGACCCCGTAATCTAAAAGGTATTTTGAGGTTCGAAGACTGCGATACAAGTATTGTGATATAAGCAACCTCAATTACTTCTGAACTACTGCACTTAAAACTGCACCTCGTGAGAAGAAATTGCACTAAACTTAAAAGTGAGGTGTAATTTTGCACCTCAAGAAAAAAGTCTTAATTCCAGGGCTGCATATCAATCGCCAGAATAGTGCTTTTCACCGCACTCTAGCTATCACTCTAAGGATGTTTTACAAACGACCAAATAATAACACTATACTCTTGGGGGTATTAAGTGCACGTTTCTCTTTCTCTTTTTTCCTCCTCTTTCTGTCTTTCTGTACTTCTAGTTTGCAATTGGTTCATGCACAATATGATGCGCCTCCAGCGGTTGGTGGGGAGAGGCCAAATTACACAGTGCATCATGGGAAAATATCGACATCAAAAGACCGCGTAATACGAATACAATTCAGAAACTTAATATGTCATTTTGTGTTTAAGGGAATCCGACGAGGTATTGTTGGTCGAAGCAGCCAAAATAATCAATTTTCATTGTCTAAATCAATAGTGATAAATAACACTTTGATGTTTTGCAACAGTTCATTTAACTGTTCAACAAATCACAAACTTTGAAAACTTGCTTGATTTATTGTTGGTAATGAGCTATGTACGTTTTACAAAAGTGTTGTTGTTTCAGCCCTCTTTACAACATAACTCAAGAACCACAGGACCTACAAAAGTATATCTGTCATATTTGAATTCTTGTACACACTCGCTATGAAATGATCAATGCAATTTTTGCCAATGCTCACTATACCATTATCGGATGCTGTGAACTACAAACTCGCAGCAGTTGCTAATAGTTGCTAACCTTAAATGTCAATATACGAATGCACATCACATGGAAACCTGCGTGAAGCAGTTGTCAGTATCATTATTATCACACTCGCGAGAACATCCAGTGATGGCAAGGACGGTGATCGACACTGGAAGCATTATTGGACTGACAAGAGCAACTGCAGGCGGCGCAATGGCGCATCGTATTGCGAATCACGAGAATTCACAGAAGTATTTATTGTCAGATTTTCTTACAAAATCGACGCTTTGAATCCTCTGTTTGTTTTGTTATGGTTTTATCTTTCAAACATTATATACACCAACCATGCCCAAAAGTAGAATCATCTGCCGCGTGGGAAGTGACAAAATATTATCTGTTTTAAAGCTTTGTTCCCTTCGGGTTTTTATCCACTTTCACCTTTACACAAAAGTAGTAATCATCTACCACGTGGGAATTTTTTTTCTTTCTTTTTATGACATAGGCTACCTTTTTTCTCTCCGTTAGTTTCGTCTATATCTGAAGTTGTTGTTGTTTTAGTTTGTTGATATTTCTAGAATTACTTTAGTCATAGGTTTCGTATTATAACGCTGCATTAATTCTGATTATGGTAAAACCAAAATACAGATTTATTGTATATCTTTCTTATTTGTAATAGTATAGTTCTTTAATGGTGCAATTATCTTGCAATACATATCGTGTCATGAATACAATCCCGTGACAAGTTAACGTGGATTTGCTCTATGGTGCATATTAAGATTACACGAAGTCCACAATTCTACTATTACTATTCCAATGTTGATTTACTGCATCAGGCAGGGCCTTATAAAACACATCAAACAGGTCTAGTATAATATGTTTCACCCATTAAAGATATATTGAAAAGGGGAAGGTCATACCAGATTGTAATTGTGATGCCAGCCTTGGTGTTTAAATATGAAAGGGTCATCTATTATCATTTCTTGATTATACATTTATTCCAAAGTAGCACTAAAGGAGGATAGCCAGAAGGTTCAATGAGCTCAGCCAAGCTTCGCTACCTTCGGTAACGCATTCTAGCGATCTGGTACCCGGCTTTTAGCAAAGGTCAAACCCATAAAAAACTGGCAGGCTCCGCTGAATTTACACACATCAGTCCGATACCACCGTTGACCAAAAATCGATCGAATCTATTTTACAACCATGCTTGAATTGACAACCCCTTGACACCTAATTGACTTTCTATTGACCGCAGACAATGACCCCAGACATAATTGGTTAATGACCACTTGATGATTTGATGAGTGGGTCGTTATGTACTTATATGTATAACCCTGCTGCTCTGATATGATACATATCAGTAAACTGTTATACTGTTTGCTTGTTAGTATCGAAGGCTCTAGCGAAGTTGAACCGTCAGTGAAGGCAGCAAAGCTTGGCTGGGCTCAGCAAACCATTTTTGGCTGTACTCCCCAATTTTATTTTGAATACAACATGTTTTATACCCCACGATTTTTATGATTGGTATCTGGCATGTCTGAAGGTTCATCAAGATGTGACCTTTGGAATGACAACTATGTTGATGAACTAAATGCTCATCATATTGTTCATGACATGTCGACTCGAATATCATATGATAAGGTCAAAATAAATTCGACCTTTGTCTTGATTGATGGAACAGGCAATATGGAGTTCAAATTGACGGTAATGATTGAGAGTGATTTAACAATCTAGACCTTTTGTATGTTCTTTTATCAAATCAGCGGTGATTCACGCAACACTTGCCATGTTAAATTCAAATACCCGAGGTCTGGCTTAACGTTGGTCTTACTGGGCTTCCTAGCAACGTCCAAATGAAGTTGGTTGGTAGCTTCACTTAATTTTCTTTAAAACATAAAGGGTACCCGCATGGATACTCTAAAGTATCCGTATTCGTGTACCCATATGGATACTCTAGAGTACACATATCGGAATCACACATATAGTACACATACTGGTACTGGACTGGTGCCATAACTGGGTGTCAGGGGTACTGGTACTATAAAGTACAAAGTAGCTGGGCAGCGGTGTACCTCTGAGGCGGCAGCAATACGCATAATGGCAGTTATATAAGGCCTATAGTTGAACTTAAGGGAGTGCAACATAACCATAGTTTCACCAGATGGAGAAACAGAGCCATTTGATATACTTGCTGGTGTACTGCAAGGAGACACCCTTGTCCCATACCTCTTTGTTGTGGTATTGGAGTATGCTTTGAGGCAGGCAGTCGAAGGCAGAGAAGAGCAGCTTGGATTCCAGCTGGTGAAGAGAAGAAGCACGCGAATCGGACCTGAAGTGCTAACAGATTTGGACTTTGCAGACGACATAGCCCTACTATCAGAGAAAATCCAGCCAGCACAAGAGCTATTGCAAAGGGTTGAGTCATCTGTCGGTTGGCCTCAAAGTGAATGCTTCGAAAACAAAGTTCATGTCTTTCAACCATGGTCAAGAGCTAGCAATTCAAACAAACAATGGCACCAAACTAGAAGAGGTGAGCGACTTTAAATATCTGGGTGCATGGATGGCTAGCACAGAAAAAGACGTACAAACACGCAAAGCAGCTGCATGGAGGGCATGTAACAGCCTCAACAAAATCTGGAGGTCAACTCTCCCAAGGAAATTCAAGATCCGTATATTTGCTGCTACCGTTGAATCAGTACTAACCTTAGGATGCGAAGCATGCACCATGTCTCCCAGACTGTAAAGAACTTGATGGTTGCTACACAAGAATGCTTAGAGCAGTGCACAACATCAATTGGAAGCAGCACATCACGAACAAAGAGCTGTATGGCGAGCTACCGAAACTCTCACAGAAGATCAGAGAGAGGAGGACACGTTTTGCTGGGCATGCGTACAGAAAAAATAATGAGCCTGTAGCCAAGCTGATCCATTGGACATCTAAGCATGGAAACAGAAAACCTGTTAGACTCCCTCTAACATTATGTGGATGTATTGAAACAGGACACAGGACTGAATGTTACGGATTTGGGAATGACCATGCAGGACAGATGGATTTGGCGTGCTGTTGTAGTTCGAGGACACCACTCATCTTAAGCAAGTAATAGTTATATTTGTTGCTTTTTCGCCCACGTCGGTTGGTAATTGTAAATCTGATGAGATTGCATGCAATGACTTTATTCAGACTAATGTAGTCCTAATCACTGTCGACCTAATCTAACCATTTACGTCACAATCAACCAACTGCCTCATGAAGTCCAATGTTTCCAGGCGCAATGTGGCAAATCCTTCTGGCATTTTCATTAGGCCTATTTGATTTATTATCAAATTAATGTTTGAACCACTGGATTAAACATCTGCACCAAAAGACTACTTTTCAAGTAATTTGTTCTACTTACATTATCCCAACTCTTTACAGATCGTGCTTGTTCAAATACTACATGTATTTGTAAATTATGCCTAGACATTTCTCATTCGTGACATTTTGTAGATACGCAATCCCATAGTATTCTTCGTGTGATTCTTCATCAAATTGTCGTTAAAATATTTTTCTGCTCCAAACGTCAAACTTGGTATATGTGTGATCATGGCATAAGAATATTAATTGAAACATATAGCTCCCGGGATATAGCTAGTTTGAAAAAATAATACGATAATGAGATTAGCACTGGGTGTCGACATAATCCCTGTTGAAAAGGTCATCGCCTAGCGAGTTAATTCATGTTTATTCAAACGAAGCGCCTAAGGTAGAGTTTTTTGTCTTAAAGTGTGACCAACAACCAACTTCATTTCGCAAACTAATATTGTTAGAGCCTTTGTAAAAGGCTGTTTGTGGAAAGGGTCGAATGGAAAACATTTCGAAGTAATTTCAAGGAAAGATACCGAGTGTTCTATATTTCACGTATAAATGCAGTGCATTACGTTTGACATTACTTGAAAGGTAGCTGGGGTTGGGATGCTTGAAATAACTTAAATTAACAGTGTTAAGCAATGCAAACGTCTCTTGAGATTCTGGTATGTGAGAAATCTTTTTGGGGTCTTAATTACGTTTAAAAAGCTTGACTCAAGGTGAGGTATACCCAAAGCAATGGACAAGTTAAGGAAGCAATGAATCGTTAAACGAATGAAGAACAGAAGTTGATGAGCATTTGTTTCCTTTAACTTACTTCAATATACTATATATGTAACAAGTTGCATCATATTTGACCGCGATGCTCCCTTTACGATGTGTTGTAAGCTTCACTTACGTATAAGGATATATTTATGACGAGATTATCATTCCTTTAGGTGATTTATACAAGATGTGTAATAGTGTGATATGGGGTAAACTTGAAAATTGGGACAATGATTGCCAAGAAGGCTACATCTAGACTGTTCCTGTATTTTAGAAACTCAATTGATTGGTTCAATATTGCTGTAATCTATTCCCTTGCCTGGTGGTATACATGCTTCAATAGCTTTTTTTTTATACCGACAATATGGATTTAACGTATGATGCAAAAATGTATTTAGCAGTGATATATCGTCCGGTGTTGTGTCACTGAAGTCCCAAGTGGAATTAGCCTAAAAGCAATAAGGATTGAGTTGGAATCTATAGGAGATAATGGAAAGAAGTGAATATTCTCTTTCTTTTATCGGCAATCTGTGATGTGTTTGATCGAATCGAATTGTTACTGATAACTTGGAAAAGAAAAGAAAATATTTCACAAGAAAAGAAATCCATAAATGTTGTGATTTAAAATGAAAGTAATAATTATGTAAATTTACCTTATTCATTGTATAATAATTGTTTAAATGATTATAATCTTACTGGCACGGAATTTCGGCAAACTTGAAACAAAACTTTCATCGGCGAAACAGGAAGGAAATTTCGAAAGGTCAAAAAAGTCAAGGCTCCGAAACTATCAAACTCAATCGTGACGAGGGAATCTACTCTTTAAATCACATGTATGATCCGCTGTTAAGAACTGTGCACCCGAGGAATGAGAAATTTTGCGGGAAAGTAGACGGATCATCGCATTATTAAAGAAGTCACCAGACCATGTGTGCCGAAACTGTCTAAACCGTGAGTAGAAAACCTCAAGAGGAACTTTGTTTAAGCCACAGCTATTACGTATTAAGGCCGAGAGTACTAAATGCAGAGCTAACTAAAAGGCTGATGATTGGCGACACTCTGATCGCACAAGTGAGAACAATGTAAGAGCAGATCC
Organism: Amphiura filiformis; assembly: GCF_039555335.1. Lineage (NCBI taxonomy): Eukaryota > Metazoa > Echinodermata > Ophiuroidea > Amphilepidida > Amphiuridae > Amphiura > Amphiura filiformis. The sequence goes on along the minus strand of NC_092633.1, from coordinate 34,549,972 downwards.
TTGCGTAAGAGCTGGACAGTGTGTAAGAGCTGGACTTTTTATGCTAATCAGCCATGTATTGTGTAAAATGGCGTAAATAAAGCAGACGACATTAAACACCATCTTTTCTAACCTTCATTGGATGATTACATATCTCTTTCTCTTATTATATTATCTCTTTTAAGATATTTTTATCATTTTTATCGCCGATTAGTTTCCGACCCCGTAGCGGTACAAAAAATGAATAAAGGAATTGCATTTAAAAGGCAAACAGCAAAATCCCCAGATTTAAGACCTTCACAAACAGCAAAATATTTGCTGGCATTTTTCTATTACATCTCAAGGAGTTGCATTTGAAATGCAAACAGCAAAATCCCTAGATTTAATACTTTCGCAGATAACAAAGTATTTGCTGGCATTTTTCTATCACACGATTTACCGGCATCAATTGCTCCAACAGTTTGGAGAGTTTTTATATTCTATTTACTTACTAAGTGCATAACCACCTACTTATGCATATCCACCTGTGATGAAAGGAGACCCTTTCTTGTGAAATAAGATCTCTCTAGATTTTTCGAGTTCAATTTGACCCAAACTCATGTCTAGAATCTTATAGCATCTAGTCAAATTGACTACAAATCGTTTTAAAAGTGTATGAAACAATCTTTTTGATATTCCCGATATGTTATGAATAGATATTAATAAACAACACATACGTGCGCACATCTTGCCTTCAAAAATTCTAAACAACTTTCAGATTTTTGGTAATGAAATTACACTTCGTGATTTGTGTGGATGTACATGTGTGTGAATTGTGAACTTTTGAAACTTAATTCTACAGTTAAATCTACAGTTCAAAATAAAACGGAGGTATGTGGATCGCTTACTTCGAAATACTTTCATCCTACAATGAAAGGTTAATATATTTTACTTGGCCTTTACACAATCATATGCAGCTTTACAATCTGAGGACACTATAGTGAAACGTCAATTTTCTGATCTTTAAATTGCTTCTATCATAATGCAGAACTTTATTAATCAGCTTGAATTTGATACAAGAAGTTAAAGTTGAAAACATTGGGTATTCAGGCACCTAAACTATAAAGCACATTATAGCACTAATCACAAAGCAACTCAAATTTGGTGGCAATAGCTTGATTCATGTGTTCGCTTAATTTTAGTTTTCGTTTAGTTTTCGTTTGGTGTTTGTAGTTAACAATTCCATTGAATGTAAGACGTAAGACTAAGGTCCGTTTATACTACGCCGCAATTGCTTTGCGGTGCGGTGCGTTGCCGCACTGCAAAATACTGCATTGCGGTATCGCAATCAAGTTAAATACATTTTAAAAGAAGAAATCAAAACTCGACCGGCGGTTGACCGGCGGTTTCGTCCGGTTCAGTTCGGTTTCTATTGTTCTAAATAATAGAAACCGGGCGGGACCGGCGGTCAACCGCTGGTCGAGTTATTATTCCATCCCTAACTTGGAAATGCGATGAGTTGCGTCATAAAGTAATCGATATATCGAAAACGCAACGCACCGCAACGCAAGTGCAGCGTAGTATGAACGAACCATGATGCAGTCATGTCTACAGTAGAATTCATCTCGACCTTTGCAGGACTTAAACCCCATTAAAAGCTATTAAACCAAGATAACACTCATTGAAGCAGCTCAACTGATTAAATCAGATCTTCTCTGGTTGTGCACAAGTGTCTGTTTTCAATGTGCGACATCGCAATAAAGCTGGTATTATAGCTTCAGTTGGGTAACCGATTATAAAGGAAACGAAAGGAAACAATGGTATGTGTACCTTTGTTCACGAAATGAGACAAAGACCTGCTTTTTGTTAACCAGCATTCTTCAAAATGAGCAACATAATGATTGTTGACTTAACACGGTTTGGAAATAATTTCTTCATATTTTTGGTGTTACATACTGCAGTTACTGTCCGTTTTCCTATACACAATACACAGTGCTCTCACCATTGACGCGTGACCTCTACAAATGATGTACGTTGGAAGAATGGGCACTTGCCTAGTTAACATCACTGTGTGAAAAATAACCAGCCAATATTTTAGCTATTCTCCAAACTTCTAGCAAATATATTTCTCTAACATGACCTAAAATTACAGCTAGGTTAGATGTTCAGAAATAGTCGCACTTTTGTAAAATATGAGTGAGGGCAAGGCATAGCTAGCCAACTCCCCGTGTTAATTGAATGGAGATTTGACCGAAAATATTGGTATCGGATCACTCACTTCTGAAGGATGCCACAAAAAAACGGTACAAGCTACATTTTAACTATTCTGAATAGGTTCTAGAAAATATAGTTTTGTAACATGTCCTAAATTTTTAGCTAATTTAGATGTTTGGAGAGGGTCGCACTTTTGTGTTTTAGGAAGGATATGTAAACGACAGATAACACCAAAATATGAAGAAATTATTTCCAAACCGTGTTAAGTCAACAATCATTATGTTGCTCATTTTGAAGAATGCTGGTTAACAAAAAGCAGGTCTTTGTCTCATTTCGTGAACAAAGGTACACATACCATTGTTTCCTTTCGTTTCCTTTATAATCGGTTACCCAACTGAAGCTATAATACCAGCTTTATTGCGATGTCGCACATTGAAAACAGACACTTGTGCACAACCAGAGAAGATCTGATTTAATCAGTTGAGCTGCTTCAATGAGTGTTATCTTGGTTTAATAGCTTTTAATGGGGTTTAAGTCCTGCAAAGGTCGAGATGAATTCTACTGTAGACATGACTGCATCATGATCTGTCGTTTACATATCCTTCCTAAAACACAAAAGTGCGACCCTCTCCAAACATCTAAATTAGCTAAAAATTTAGGACATGTTACAAAACTATATTTTCTAGAACCTATTTAGAATAGTTAAAATGTAGCTTGTACAGTTTTTTTTGTGGCATCCTTCAGAAGTGAGCGGTCCGATACCAATATTTTCGGTCAAATCTCCATTCAATTAACACGGGGAGTTGGCTAGATATGCCTTGCCCTCACTCATATTTTACAAAAGTGCGACTATTTCTGAACATCTAACCTAGCTGTAATTTTAGGTCATGTTAAAGAAATATATTTGCTAGAAGTTTGGAGAATAGCTAAAATATTGGCTGGTTATTTTTCACACAGTGATGTTAACTAGGCAAGTGCCCATTCTTCCAACGTACATCATTTGTAGAGGTCACGCGTCAATGGTGAGAGCACTGTGTATTGTGTATAGGAAAACGGACAGTAACTGCAGTATGCCTTTAGCCAACCCCTATGTGTCTCCGCAAATCATGTCCTTCTTGTTGTCGATTGACTATTTTTGTCAAGGATTTGTGAGAGACGCACTCCAAACAATAGCCCTAAGTTTTATTCGCGGATGGTACTTTCACAGATCCTACAAAGCCTTGTGTTAGAGCATTAAACAAAAAATACGTGTGTTGAAAATATACACCAGTTGAAACAAACAAAATGTAGGGCAACACTTGTGACACACATATTCTAATTGACCCTAATAGGTAAACCTCCAAAACAATAGGTAGTGACAATGATTGACGGTAGTTTGAGTCATGGTCTGCTGTTGTTTTTGTCGGTGATCAGTGAATGGAATTACAATAGATTACAAACCCATGAATGGAATGAAACAGATAGCAGAAATTTTACAAAATAGTTGATTTTTCTTTGTCTGTGAGCCACATAAAATAATCAGTTTTTCCAGTCATGTTTCTTCAATTCGTTTTTATTTATTGCATTAAAATCCATGTAATTCACTACAGACGGAACACTGAGTACTGTCATCACAGCGAATTATCCAATAACCTTATAGTAAACAGTCTTTGGCAAGGCATTCTTTTCGGCATTCAGTTGAATCTACAAATAAGTAGCTTTAAGTCATTAATAAAATATTCATTTCAATTTAAACGATAAGAAGATACAGCTGGGAAATTCTTCACATTTTAATGTTAGGAATAGTCGGAGTGGGAGAAAGGGGGAGTGAAAGTAGACATGGTAGAGGGAGAGAAAGAGGGGAAGGGGACAAAGACACCGAGAGTGACTGAGTATTTTAGTTTGAATAACAATAAGATAAACCAGCATGTGTTTTGCAGCATACAAAAATATTTATCTATCTCTTGATTAAAATTGAACGCCTACAGAGACATTTGTACGTAAACTATAGCTTAATGTACACAAACCTTTCCTCGTTGAAGGGTACTAAGTGAAAGGTTTCATTTCACCCATTGGGAATCTAGAAATCGTACAAATTTATCCAGCTGCACATCTTAAATTATTTTTCCTATAAAACAGACATCTTTTGCGAAAACGTTGATAAGCTGTTTGAGGTGCATGCCCTAGCTGAGGACTAAAGAGGGGATATTAATGCTCCATAGTGTCTCGTTAGATATTTATACGTTTGTCGATGTAATTGCAGCAGCATGGGTTTTTTTATCTATACGTCAGTAGTATACCATTGTATACAGGCTGAATCTAAATGATTTGTACCGATAGGTTTTCATGTTTATTAAAAATCCCGTTTTCAATCGGCCTGTTTTCAAACTGTTAACTGTCATTGTAAACTGTAATTTTCCTTGTTGAGCTGGGGAAAACCAGAGGATGATTTAAGGAAGCCCCATCATGCACTGCAAACGTGTTATCACCAGAGTTTCAACTGCCACTTTACTTTTCAAATCCCATTGAATTCTGTGCAAAAGACGTTGTTTAAGAATTGTGCGTGTGTCATTATTAGTTGGTCGATTTCAGATCTAAAGTGATGTATGCATGAAGGATAATTCGCACCATCTGTAGGTAACATAAAATATGAAATCGACCAGCATTGTGAATGCGTTTTTATTGTAAATATACCAGTCCAAATTCAAATTTAACCATGGCCGCCAATGCAGTGTGCGAGCAGTCGTGTCATGTTCACTCACACAGCTGTGCTAACCGCAAGTCAACACAGTGGCGTGGTGGGAAGTGCTTAAATCATCCTCTGGGGGAAAACGTTGCCATTATTTTGATTGATTAGTCACGAAATGACGTATTGGTTGTAAAAAGAAATTCAATTAAGGAATAGTTTACACATGATATTTAAGGAGTATTTCGTGATCCTAGCATCCTCTTTTTATGACATTTTGCAGTACATTTCCACGAAAAAAGCCTATTCCCAATTAATTTCAATTGATTCCGATTTTGCGTCTGCGAGTTATGCATGATTATGTATATTACACTGCTCCATTACATATACATTGCGTTGTAATTCAAATTTCACGATATCTTTCCTAAAAGAATTAATCTGCAAGAAATATTTGTACATAAACATTATGTAGCCAGAGGTTTCCAGTGATATAAAAATCTCAACTTTTTTGGAGAAAAGTGAGGGATGAGGCCCTTTTAAGTAAGGAGTAAATTATATCAAAAATAAGACGGGAATTCATATAAGTTATAGCATTTCTACGTTTATCACTGGAGAGGTGCAGTCGATCCCAGTACGAGTAGTCGAGTTTTCGTCAGATGTGTCCCTGATTTCATCAAGACATGGTGAAGTCAAATACACATCTGACGAAAGCTTGACCACTCGTACAGGGACAGGCTGCACAGGTACTCGTAGAAATACTATAACTTAAAATTTATCATAGAAATGTGTTATAAGCTACGTTTGATTCCCTCAAAGATGAATATGTTCAACAATTAGTTCATGATTGTGTTAATGGTTCATTCGGGATCCGATAAGTTTTGGATATTGACCTTGAACGTTGTGAAAAATTTAACCGCGTGAGAACTACCGGCCGATTGGCCAAAAAGAAGTTTTTATTTTCAATTGGACCAATCAGCAACATTGTTATAATAATTTCACCATACAAAAAATTGGGGTGAATTATTTGCAAAGCTCCATTCTGATGATTTAAAAAGTAAAGATATCATGTAATTGACCAATCAGAGGCAAAGTTAGATCGGCAGGTAGTGCTCAGGGGGTTAAAACATTCCTCGCCTTCACATTTACCTTCTTTACTAATACCCAAGGTCGGATAATTTTGTATATGCATCTACAGATAAGACAGATGTCACTGCAATATCATCCCGGTTCTGAGTAATAGTAGGATTGTCATGGCCATTTGTCATTTCACTTAAATCCGGTGGTCCGTGAACATTATCTGTTGCAGTTAATACCATCGAATTTCTGCTTATGTAATCTGTATCTTCAGATATGCTGTCCCAGCACCCAGTGCCAAGTACACCCTCAACATTTACTGGTAGATCCCGTTGGACGAAATCATCATGCGGTATATAGGAATCTTCTAACTCTCCGCGAACAGAGCTATCTAGAACCGATTCCAAGTTTGTGTTAAGGTCCTCTTTCTTACTCATATTATTTGCCGTACCGTGCTCTTCAAATGTAGAAACGGTTGGCCCAACGTTGCTTGGGATATTTTGATCACAATCCGTAATAAAGGAGAAATTGTCAGCGGTTGTACTTTGAATGTGTAAGCTAGGTGTAGGAAGATGATGTGAAGACATCTGAGCTTCTACTTGACCAATTCGAGTATTTGACAATGTTTTGTCAGCTTCCTGCGGGTCGTCAAATATTTCAGGTTCAGATTTGTAGAAGCTTAGGACTTTTGGAGTACGTCGCTTCATCTGCATGCAAAATATAGAAATCACCGTTTGATTGATCGATTATTTATAATAACTGATTGATGGATAGATTGATTGCTTGTTTTATTGATTTAATAATTGATTAATTTACTTATCACACTAATAGTCCTAATAATAGTTGTCACTGGTTCGCGGTTGTTTGATGTGATCATTTTTTCTAACAATACATTATATAACAACAACAACTACTACACTAATATGTACATGTATTTCCAGCTCCTTTTAACATACATTTTCGTTTCTTTTCCAAATTATTCATCTTTGTCAGTTTTTGTGTGGTATTTTTTATTCTATAAACATGATAAAGTGTATATTTGTGTGAAAATTGAGGCGCTATTTACAAATATTTTTAATTTAATTTAGCCAAATAATATAAGTTATTCCTAACATTTCTTGATAAAAAGTGTTTCTTTTTAATTTCGTTGTTATTTATTACTATTTTTCTGATGTTTTAATGCCATTATACCAGTGTCTACCCCTTATAAAGATGAAAACACGATTTAAGATAAATCATCAGCGTCATCACATTTTCTTTAAAATGACGTCATTAAAAAATATGATAATAATAATAATAAATAAATAAATTTTGGATTTATAAAGATGATGATGATGATGATGATGAAGATGATGATTATTGACGACGTCGTCGACGACAATAATGATGATGACGATGATGATATATTGTTTATGTGCTTATTAAAGGAGTATTTCGTGATCCTAGCATCCTCTTTTTACGACATTTTTCAGTACATATCCACGAAAAAAGCATATTCCCAAAATTTCAGTTGATTCCGATTTTGCGTTTGCGAGTTATGCATGATTATGTGTATTACACTACTCCATAGACAAAACGTTGTAATTTCGTTCTGGTGCACCAGAACGAAATTCAATTTTCGCGATATCTTTGCTAAACGAATTAATCTGCAAGAAATATTTTGTACATAAACATTATGTAGCCAGAGGTTTCCAGTGATATAAAAATCTCTACTTTTTTTGAGAAAAGTGGGGGGATGAGGCTGTGGATAACGAAATGCCCTTTTAAAACAGAAACATGGTTCTGTTTTGTTTTGCTACTTTGTTTTATATCTACTATGTGTTAAGATTACTTGCCAAACTCGTGTATTCCTTCAAGTCAATCGCCCCCAATGTCTTTGAGGATAAGTAGTGATAATGATTAACAACGGCTACAAAACAGGTGATGGCAAATGCAAATACAACAACTATGCTCACCACTATGGACAAAAATCCACCCAGCGTTAATCCTACAACGATAAAGCGGTTTTTAAAATAACTGTGATTATGAACTGCAGTGGTCCATGCGTTACAGCTACGCAGCGTTGTGTGCGTATCACATGACAAAAACGTAGACTTCATTTACCAGAGTTCACCTCATTCCAAGCCGAGCCGAGCTGTATGCAGGTTTTAGAGATTTTGAGATCTACCTGACATTTTTACATGGATTTAATTGATCTGTACAATGACAGTAAACGAAGCCGTGTGTTGTTATTGTGAACCACATCAACGACTGGAACGTGTCAATTATAAGAATGGTGTATTATAGGTGACATTTGTTTCGGCCGATTCAATATTTTGTCTTATGCACTATATACTCTAGGGTATACAAAGAAATACCCATTTATACAAATACAACATTTCTAAAATGTCGGATTATATACAGGTCATGAAAGCGTTTCATTACAATCTTGCTGATATAGCATATATGTTTTGATTTACATTATGCATACAAAAAAATAATATTGCCCATATTGTATGTGTTAGTGGCAGCACACCTATTTTTTCCGGGGGAAATGACGCAGCGTGGGCAATGAAATCTGGAGGGGCAAAAATCGGCAAATTTGCCTAATTTTGTTCTTGTTGTCATTTTTACCCAAAATAATGAGTTCTTTGACGATAAATGGTGAACAAACTTGTTGATAATGTGCATTTTCTACATCCCGGGTTTATCTTAGAAATCTATTTTTAACACAAACACCTATAACCATGATATCTATTCCACTCACACACCCACAAAAACAAACACACCCAGTACATTTAAAGTACATTTAAACAGGAAAATATTAGTTCATACCATGTACAGTGACAGTAAAAGAAACTTCGTTGTTATTATCTGATTCATCGTATACCGTATAGGTTACGTTTGTTTCTCCAACAGGGAAAGGGTTTCCAGGTTTGAAGTTAGACACCATGTAATACCTCCCTGAATTATCGAAAGGTAAAGGCTCTTCCCATCTAACAGCAACAGAAAACCTGCCGAATGGTGTCTTACTCACTATACTCTCAGGTATACGGAGAAATCCCGGTTTCTCGATATCTTTGACAACATAAAGGAGACACAAAGTATAATTATTAGGTTAACAATTTTAATCATGCATGACATTTTTTGTGATATTTAATAAACAACAAAGTTGTTGATAGTGTTCAGATATAAATTGGTTTGCATCACGTCCCCACATCCAACACACATTCCACATCCCCAAACATACAACCCCGACCTATAATAATAATAATAATAATAATAATAATAATAATAATAATAATAATAATAATAATAATAATAATAATAATAATAACAATAATAATAATAATAATAATTATAATAATAATAGCGACAAGGCACAAATTCATTCAGTTAAGAACGCTCAAGGCAAAAAAACAAAAACAGACAAGTAGACAAAGAAAACTAAAAGTAAATTAAAGAAAATAAAATAAAATGAGTTTTTAACATCTTTTTAAAAACAGTTAAATTTTTAGCAATATTATAATATAAATAGGCAGATAGACGTGGAGCGGAGCTGCAATTGCAAATGATATGTCACGCCATGTGCGGTTGGATTTTGTTTCTTGAGAAGTTGCATGTTTCCAGACCGAAGAGTACGGGTGGGAACATAATTCGAAAGGAGTTCAGATAAATATGACGGAGCAATATCATTGTTATATTTATATACAATCAACATAATTTTAAAAACGATTCTTTGGGTGACAGGAAGCCAGCAGTTCCTTTAGGATTGGCGTCATAATGTTGACCGTGTTGCCTGTGACCCCAGCCTTTGATTTGATTGATCTCGAACCACACAATAATAAACAACTTTTATCCATAGTGTGCATTTTGGAGATCGTGGTTTACATTAAACCCAGAAACACCCATATCTATCCATCCAATCACCCGCCCAACCATCCACATAGACAAGCACACACACCCCACACACACAATCCCAACTTCGTACCAACAAAGTTTCATTGCATTTGATCTTCCAAAAATGGAACTTGCTGAAAGTTAAATTCAAATGGAACATTAGATCATTAGACTACAGCAAACAAAATTCTCCACATGTTCATAATTATTAGACAGAGAGCTTGCGATTTAACGTGCGTTTCAGCTGCCCGTGCGTCTATTCAAAATCACTCCCATGTGACGGGATTTTAAATAGATGCACGTGCGTTTGAAAAATATGTTGGACTGACTTTCTTTTTTGAGGTGTTATAAACTGCAAGCTGAATTGAACTCACCGCTGTCACAATTAGTGCCTGTCCATCCTGCGTTACAGATACATGTGTACTGATTAACACCATCCTGACACTGTCCATTCACACACGGATCACTTAAGCATTCGTTTAAACCTACAGACGATCAAATTTTGGGGATATATAAAGTAAAATAATAACTTTTAGAAGGATCGAAGCTTATTTTCACTAATTCTGCTCTATAAATACAAATCAGATGATGCTTGCTTCTTCCATATGCGTCTGGAAAGTTAGACCAGGGATATGACAATGGACGTGAATCCCTTGATGACCAGAAATAAATTACATGTTTACTAAAGGAAATTAAACAAATGGTAGAAATTTAAGTAGACGTGAATGACCAGAAAATATATTATTAAATGTTTACTAAAAGATATTAAATATAAATGGTGGAAATTTAAGGAGACGTGAATTCCTTGATGACCAGAAATATATTACGTATTACATGTTTACTAAAGGAAATTAAAACAAATGGTGGAAATTTAAGATTGTATTTTCAATCTCTATTACCGGGTCTCCATGTATCTTCCTAGTCCTCACACCTCCCCTTAACTACTTAATCACCAGCAAAGTTTTAATTTCTTGTAATCTTCGATAATAGAACAAACTTATTGAGTTTGAAATTCAAATGGAACACATATGTTCATTAGCTGAAATGTATTATTTTGTACAGTGCACACACACACAAACAAATTTGGATTCAATCATGAACTCGAACATTCCTATTTCTTTTTACATAATCGTAAGAATGGCAAGTATGGCTGAATAATGCAGTAGACCATTACAGCTTACATTATTCTCCAGGTGTTCATATTAAATAGTGTTATCGGTTTCAATTACTTGACCCTGTTAAAAATTATGACTTCAAATATCACGGTGGGAATGACTTTCTTTTTGAGGCGTTATAATGTATACTGCAAGCTGAATTGAACTCACCGCTGTCACAATTAGTGCCTGTCCATCCTGCGTTACAGATACATGTGTATTGATTCACACCATCCTGGCATTTCCCATTAACACATGGATCACTTAAGCATTCGTTTAGACCTACAGACGACCCAATATTGAGGATATAGAATTTCACGAATTTTGCTCGAAAAAATATAAATAACATATTTGCCGCCCCATGTATGAAAGTTTAATAATATGCACGTGAATCCGATGACCAAAACGAAAATGCATATTATGTGTTTTACTATAAACGAAAGGTGGAATTGTGAAAGTTTGTATCTTCATTTTCCACATACCTCTTACACCTCCCCCCACCCACATACACCCCTGTTTGTAAATACGTTCAAACGAGGACCTCGACTTTAGAAGGATCTAACCGAGGACTTACACACCCGTTTTTAATCGACACACCGTGGACCTCACGCAAACACACCAGGCGACTTACTATCCAACTGAGACCCGTCCTATACCCGCTATGGGGGACCTATCTTATATGCTATCTTATATGCATATTTGCATCATTTACGTCATCCTGGGCATAGTTTCAAAACGAGGACGTCCTCGTTTGGAGGTGTGTCCTCGTTTTACGGTGTGTATCCATATGTAGGTCCTCGTTAGACGGCATTTACAAACGCACCCCCCCCGGCACCCACCCAACGTACATAAATATACATTATCATACCTCATCACCAGCAAAGTTTCATTTCATGTAATATTCGACAATCAAATCGAACAAACTTGGTGAAAGTTGAAATTCAAATGGAACAAATATGTTCTGCAATTATTTTGTCCTCGTATTTTGAGCCCGGATGTTTTAATTAAATTGGATTCTTTTCTTTATCTTCGATAGATATAGATGAACATGTGTATGGCCCCTCAAATATGTGGGACTTTCTTTTTTTAAAGTGCAAAGATGCATTGAACTCACCTCTGTCACAATTAGTCCCTGTCCACCCTGCGTTACAGATACATGTGTATTGATTCACATCATCCTGGCATTTCCCATTAACACATGGATCACTTAAGCATTCGTTTAGACCTATAAAGATAATACAAATTTGGGGATATATAAAGCAAAATATATACACATTTGAACGAGTTTTTATTTTCCTTCTATATCGCCTTCACTGGGTTTAAAGACTATAAATTCTATAGTTCTATAGAATATTCATATCATGCTGATCACTCGCACCTATAAGATAAGTACAGGGTGAGTCAAAAAAAGTGCAATAGAGCAAAGAATCGATATTCATGTAAGAACCAAGTTGAACTCTCCCATTATTGAAGGTTTCTATAAATGCTACACTCAATAGTCACCTTCTGTGAAAAAATGAAGTGACTCGCTACTACCGAGTCATTTTGCTGCGATACCCAATTTCATTATTTGTCCACGATAAAGGCACCAGCTCTGAAACTGACTTTAACTTAAATAAGGTTGATTTTTGTGTCATTTTATTTTTTTTTCTGTTCAAACAAACTTTCTAACATTACTTTAAGTCCATCATACCTCACTCGACTCAAACTCCAGTTTTTTTAAATCCTAATATGTCCAACTTACTGGATATTTTGTAATTCACTCCACTTCAATTTGCGCGCATTTCATTTCAACATTTGTAAAACCCGCCTACGAATTTATATGTTTTTGATATCGAGAATAAACATCTTTAAAGTAAAGGGAAAATGAAAATAACAACAAATAATGTTTCTTCTCCTTGAACAAGACCAAGAGCAATAACACTTTAGGTACTCCATTTTATTTCAATGCCAATGAGATTAAGAAAAGGGTAGTTGTTCCAAATCTACCTTACACAGAGTGGGCTGACATTCAAATTTTAGACGTCTCTTGGACAAACATTAAAATTCGGCATCGCTATAAAATGTGTCATAAAAACAAAACGGTAAATGCTAATTCCTTGATTTTTTCACACAAGATCACAAATGGATATGTAATTTATAAAATGTTTTAAAACCTAAAAGGTTCAACTCGGTTCTTAAATAAAAATGGATTCCTTTCTCTATTGCACTTTTTTTACTCACCCTGTATCTTTGAAAAGAGCGGTATTGTGTTCAAGCTATGATTGCAGACATACGCATGTGATGAGTGCAACCTGCTTGTAGTGCAGGGCGATACAATCAAAAATTGTTTTAATCTATTGGTATGGTAGTTATTCCTGTTACAAAAATAAGCTAAAATACTCTAATCGAGAGATTCACGTACTCACCAACTGTTCTCAGTCGGAGAATCGTCGGTTCCTTCCCTTCTTCATAACCAAGATATGCAAATATAACAATGACGTACTCGGTATCAGGTACTAGGTGTTCAAATTTAATTTCTGCACTATGAGGTCCTCCCCATTGTTCCTACCAAAAGAATATCTATACCTGGTTATTTGGCTTCATACTTACCAACCAAGTACAAGTTCTTTTAGTTGTTGTCACTGTTGTTTGTTTGTTCTTTTGTTTGTTTTTCCATCTCTTTCACAGAAATGACTTTTTGGAGCATAACAATCAAAATACCAAAATGTTTTGTTATAACAAAAGAAATATTCACATGACACACATTTGTTATGCTGCTTGTTATATGACAATAGAAAGTTATCGAGTTACATCAGCTTACATCCCGTGATATGAAATGTGTTTTCACAGTTTCTTACATTTGAATCTTCTTTTATAGGTATTTTTACCTATCAACCGAAATGTAATCACGATAATTTTAGTTCTGTGTAAACTAAAATGGTGTTTCATTTTCGCTTGTGGTTTTACACAATGGACTACTGACTTTGGATTGCAAGGTGTCTATGAAAGGCTTGTTGGTTTTCCATTTCACTAAACTTTACGATGCTTAAGTCTCGAAATCGTACGTAACTTACGACGAGTTGTAAGTTCCATTTCACTAATCTAACTTACGAATAGTAGTAATAGGGATTTACTGTAGAGACCATTCGTAACATCTAGTATTGGGTATTCGTAACTTTACGAACGGTTACTTGAGTTACGAAGGGTTGAAAGTTGAGTGACATGGACCCATGGCCTACTAAAATTAGCCACGATGTAATGCATCTGTAAATGGGTCTGGCTTGTGATTGGTATAGTCTGATTGTTTCTTGTATCTGTTTAGTTAAATATTTTGAGCTAAAAAGGCTCCCTTTAGCTCCTGACATTAACATCATGATAACATCATGTTTGCATCTTTACAAGGGGTAGTCACTTGTATAATGACACTTTCTAAAAAATTGTTATCATGAAATGAAAGGAATGACTCGTATTATTGGGCTAAATTAAACTAAACATTTATGTAAATAGCGCCCTCAGTTTGCACACAAATATAGAATTTAAAAAATAAAAATTACCACAGAAATTATGAAAAATTTGATTGATAAAGAAAGGATAGTCTATGTTAGAAATAGCTAAAAAATATATGTGTATATTTATAGTATCATAGTTGTTGATATTATCCATGTCTAGAGTTGAAAATTGTAAAAAACTGTTTTGTTAGAAAAATTAATAAATGATCACATCAAACAACAGTGATGCACAAGATTTACAACTTCTCCGCGTGCCTCCCACCTAAAACTCTACAGCCTATTATATCTGTACCTAATTGTTATAGCATGTTAATACATGGCATACCTTTACATGTACAAATCCCCAACCAAACATGATGCAGTCATGTCTACAGTAGAATTCATCTCGACCTTTGCAGGACTTAACCCCATTAAAAGCTATTAAACCAAGATAACACTCATTGAAACAGCTCAACTGATTAAATCGGATCTTCTCTGGTTGTGCACAAGTGACTGTTTTCATGTGCGATATCGCAATAAAGCTAGTATTCATAGCTTCAGTTGGGTAACCGATTATAAAGGAAACGAAAGGAAACAATGTTATGTGTGGCTTTGTTCACGAAATCACACAATGACGTGCTTTTTGTAAACCAGTATTCTTGAAAATGAGCAACATAATGATTTTTGACTTAACACGGTTTGGAAATAATTTCTTCGTATTTTTGGTGTTATCTGTCGTTTACATGTCCTTCCTAAAACACAAAAGTACGACCCTCTCCAAACACCTAAATTAGCTAAAAATTTAGGACATGTTACAAAACTATATTGTCTAGAATTTTAGAAGAGTACTTTTAATATTGGCCGGTTATTTTTCACACAGCGACGTTAACTAGGCAATGTACTATTACCTATAACATTAACTAAAACACCAAAGTACGAATATTTCCAAACATCTAAATTAGCTAAAATTTAGGACATGTTAAAAAACTATATTTTCTAGAACTTTAGAAGAGTACTTTTAATATTGGCCGGTTATTTTTCACACAGCGACGTTAACTAGTCATATCCCCATACTGTTAACGTAGGGCTATTTGTAAAGGTCACGCGTCAATGGGAAAGAGCACTGTGTATTGTGTATAGGAAAACGGACAGTAACTGCAGTATGAAGGATGGTCAACTTTGTATTGGTACTGCACATCCCTTTTAAAGAGATATTTACTGCCTTATCAGCAGAAATGTAATCACAATTAGTGCTTTGTAAACTTAATAATGGTGTCTCATTTTCGATTGTGGTTTCACAAATACACTGATTGTTTCTTATGAGTAAATGTTTGGTTAATTATTCATTATTTAACATTTTCACGAGCACAAGTAGTACGGCATATTAGCGCATCAATTGAGCATAAGGTGATACAAGCAACATAATTAGGTATATACTCTCTTAGTGCGTCACTTATTAGGAAAAATACGTTAGCCAACCTTAGCCATTTGTGCAATCCCATAATTCCAAGGTCAAAGTTTATACAGAGGTAAAATGTCAAAGTTTCAAAATATTTCAAACTATTCCTGTGTACATAAGGATTAAGAAAATATATACATCAATTTGATCTATCTACAACTTATCGTTCCGAAGATATGAGCAAAAAAGTCGAAAGTCCAAGTTCCACATGGGTCAAAACAGAAACAACAAAGAATAGTTTGCAATATCTGATATGTTTTGTTACCTAGGTAGTGAAACGGTTCAATACCCAGTAAGCCATATTGGTTGTGACTTATTTTGCTGTGTTTCCTAGGTAATCAAATGTCCTTGATATGGTAAACTATTCTTTTTCTTAATTGCTATTACATAAAACTAAACATTGGAGACCATTTTCATCAGAATTGGAAGAAATTGTCTATTTTGGCCCTTTGTGTGTAACCCAAATGTTGACTTTCAACCTTTTTGCTTTTAAATCCAGAACAATAATCTGTAGATAGGTCAAACTATACATTTTCTGAATCCTCAATATGACCTGATGGGTCTTTTGGAATAAATTTCAAACAAATTTGAGCAACTTTGACATTTGACCCCTGTATACACGTTGAGTTGGTTCGCGTCCGCGTTTACCCCAACGTAAAGTTTTACCCGCAAGGAGTCAATGCAAAACGTTCACAGAGTGATTTTGAGCAAGCGTTTCGTCAGAAATCGCATTTGCATTCTTTGGAATTGTCGTGAATGCTTTTTCCACCGCCACTGTCGGTTTTGTAGTACTTATAGATTCGCTTTTGTTATGAAAGTATTAGTTTTATACCAACCTCTTCGGCCTCTGTCGTTTTATTTGCGAGTCGTAGAATAGCGCGATACCATATTTCTTGGACACCAAACTCGTAGAAATAGTCCATTCTATATGGCTGCCCATTGTTTGGATTGACATACGGTGTCAGGGGAGCCTTACAAGAAATGAGGATTTCAGTCGTTGATACATTTGTTTCAGTGATATCAGGTTTCCCAACCTTAACTGTTATAAGTAAAATGTTATGTAAATTGTTTTTGAATCAATGTTGTGACGAGACTCGTGAGAGAGTGAGGCATACAGAAAACGGGAGAACAGAATCATTTTTATCAAGTTTAAGTTACAAGTTCTTTGTGTTTGCTATCATTTATGTATAGGATAATGGCCAAGGATTAGAACGTGAGTGGATAAGAATGGCTGAGCCGCGGAGCGGCGAAGCCATTCTTATCCACTCACGTTCTGATCCGCGGCCATTAACCGACTTAATACACACCTATGACGTCGCGCTATTGTTTTACCGCTCCATTATTTTTCACGAATGGAGTGTTATTGAAATAGGCTGCTCTTTACAAATTGATCAATTACTCATTGATGCCGGACAATACACTAATATAATGATCGTACTAAATTTTAGGTGCGAGTGCAAAAATAGTCCAACTCAGCTTTATGTAAAATTTCTATAGAAATACCCATCATATCACGATCCAGGTGTTTAGTTCAAATCATCCGTAACCACCTTCTTGAATTATAAAGATTTAAAATGTTTGTTACACAAATTGAATAAACGTAGATTCGTAAAATCATCCAAGTGATTAGACAATCAATAGTTCTTTATGCCCACTTCTAATGCGTTAGGTCTCTATTTTGCATAATAAGGAAAATGGGCAAAAAGGTCATATAGGTTCATATGAAATGGTCATTACAGTTGTGTACCTCAAGAAAGGTACACCTATCGCTATACCTGAGCAATGATACTCTTCTCTGTGAATCGAGTGTTCGATTTTGGAACAACCATGCAATTATGGACACTATTGTTTATCTTGGATAATTTTGTGATCTAATCATTCCGAGGATATATATCGTTGATTCGCAGCAGAAGGACCAAAATCAGGTACGAAAAGGTACGAAAATTTTAAATGTACTACAACACATTTTACCTAGGCCTATGTCCCTGAACTTTGTCGGCAAAAAACAAAACAAACTTCGCCGCCTTCGACGCGAAATAAAAGCCACCTCAACTTCCAGTCCCCCTTCCGAAATCAAATGGATCGTCCCTAACATTGTAATATTTAATTACCGTTAAATGGGGGTAACTTCGGTAAGCGGGGTAACTTTGGTCGTTCAAATATATTTTTTTAAATGGTCATATTTCCGTACAGCAATATTGTTTTTAGTCATATTTGGTCTCAATTTGTTAAGAAATATATTTGGAAGAAATAAAAGTCGCTCATGTCCAATTTCGTTGAAAGTTACGAAAATATTGGCATTTTGACCAAAAATGAGCATTTTTTACATTTTTTCAGACAAAATAAAAATCGATATTTGTGAGCAAGGATGCGTGCTTGCTTAATTTTGCAAGGGTCAAATGTCACAAAAACAAAACCTTGCCCATATACCGCGAAGATCAATTTTTTTCATTTTTTTCTTCATGGAATGTAATACTCTGACCAAAGTTGCCCCAAATGCGGGGTAACTTTGGTCAGGCTATTTTCAACCCCTAGGGCACCCTTTCAAAATTATTCAAAAATCTTTTTCAACTTCAAGGTGTAGAAGGAACCCTAATGTCATAAAAAAGAGATAATTAGAAATATATTTGGTTTTGTTTGGAAGCAGTGGTTTAAAAACTCTGAAAAGTGCCCAAAGTTACCCCATTTTACGGTATCAGATAGGCCTACTGATCGATGTATGTAAATATTCAAGCATGCCAAAATACCATCAGATGAAACATCAGATATACTAATGACAAATAAAAATTATACAGAAAATAGACCTACTGTGGCTTTTATCATTATTAAACATGCCCGAAGAGAACGATTTAAAAATAAGCAGATTCATAGGCCTAAATACATTGATACAGAATGTGTATTACATATGTAGCAATGTTGCCCAAAATATGACAAATTATACGTAGGGCCTAAGTCACTGAAAACGTATAAAAATATAAAGAAGAAAAAAAATGTTATAAAAAACAGTAAGCGTAGAAAGAAAGGTCCAAATAAATAAATAAAGGGCCTACGAAGTAAAGCCTAAATAAGCATTTTCCAAAGTGAGGGTAAAAATACATCTTGCATAATAAGTACAACTTAGCCAACAATTTAACCTGCCCGTTTTGATCTTGACTTGCTTTTCACAGATTGCATTGTAAGGGCTCGGATAGCGACGTTTTTACGTATTTTTTTTGTGGCACCTGAGAGCAAATCAGACACATCCTTCTGATATCAAATAATTTAGATTTTTATTCGCGATACTATACACATTTTATGGCAAATTATTAAAAATTGATATTTTTGAAATTTAACAGTCCTCAAAGTAAATTGTATAAATCTAACGATATGCAGTAAATAGTAGGAAGTTGGGTTGAACAGCCGTCAATCATATGAAAATTGTGACCTTCATTATTAAAGATATAGATTTTTTCCTCAAAACACTTAAAAATGTAGGTCTTTTTGGAAAAAAAATTTTAAGTTCAATATGAAAGGTCAAATTTTCAATTGAGTCGGCTTTTCATCCCAGCTACATAGGCCTATAGTTTAATTACATATCATTAGATTTATAAAGTTTACTTCGAGGACTGTTAAATTTGGAAAAATATAAAAAATATGAAATTTTAATAATTTGTATTATATCGCGAATTTCACAAAATCAAAATTATTATTATTTTTAGATATAGGGACAATCCTCGTATTCAGCATGTAATTCGATGTCTGATGTGCTCTCAGGTCCCATAACAATACTGTGCAAATGTTGCTATCCTCTTCCTCAATTTATTGTATTAATGAAAATCATTTTCTTCTTGTTTTTTCGTATCATTGTTTTGCATGAATGAAGTGATGATAACAATACCGCACTTTTCGCAAATACTTGCTTTTCAAAAGTGCAATTGATATTAACATACATTCGTAAATGCCAGTACTTTTTCCCTGAAAAGTATTTGCTTTTCAGAGAAAAGAGAAAGGCATTTACGAATGGCGTGTTATTGTGATCATCGCTCCATTCGTGGAAAATAATGGAGCGGTAAAACAATAGCGCGACGTCATAGGTGTGTATTAACATTGTTTAGGATTCAATAGTTTGTCTCTAAGCCTCCATGCGCATTAACAAAGTCGCTCGTTTTTTGTTTTGTTTTGTTTTTTGCGAGCGCGCGTTACTCCAGCTGGATTGAGTACATTTCAATTTTTCCGCTGAAAAAAACGCATTTCGCATTAGGGTTTCAACTTGGGGAGGGCTTTGAGACAAACTATTAACTTAAGATGGCCTTATATACACGTTCTGAGTTATTTATATTTACTTACTGTACTCGTAGTCTAAGGGTAGAAATGCCACTTCGCATTTCTCTTTGCCACTAATGGACGCAATTTGCACCAAGTTATAGTCATCCAATCGTCGTAATGAGATGACGGGCGTGAGATGACAAAATCTTGTCGCGGAGTTTTGACAATTGGGTATATCAATCCACTGACCATTATTGTAACTATAGGAGAATAAAATTAAAATGAACCACGTAAAAAGTAGACAAGGGTTGTAGAATATCACGAAATTTACCCTGGTGATGCTATACTCCGACATACATGTATCAAAAGACAAAGGGGCAATTATTACTGAATAGACCTCTTTCTCTCATTGACAACCCAAATGATTGCTAATTTTGTGTCAAGTGGTTTGCTTTTGGCTACTAACAATAGTCTCCTTAATAAACCTATTCAAAAATATAACCTGACGTTAACTAAGCAAAATCGATGGCTCTGAAAAGATCTGGGCAACTAGCACAATTCGTTATGGCAGACCGCCGAATCTTTTTAATTCATGTTACGCATGATTATGTTTAATTACCGAACAGGGATCAATCAATGCTTTATAGCCATCGGGCAGAATATCACTTATTCAACGGTAATTCAGCAATGATAGTTAGCAGAGCAGTGCCACGCAAATGGTACCATGTTTGCTATGGGACGCATCATTTGACTTCGCGGGGGGGCTGAAAGTTTTGAAAAAATCCCCCACTACATGAGCCTTTAAGGTTATACGAGGTATTGTTGGTCAAAGCAGCCAAAAAATCGATATTTGAATTCTTCTACACGCTCGCTATGAATTGAGCAATGCAATATTTGCTAAAGCTCACTACCATTCGCAAGATACTGTGAACTACATTTATTTTTTGCGGCTTCGACCAACAATACATCGTATATCCTTAATACAAATAGACGCAGAATCAAAAGTTTCACTAAAAGCTACTCCAGTCCCGGGCTCCAGTCAGTGTATCATTACATTTTCTACATGACAGCGTCACCGTGGCATTATATTGTTGGATATTAAGACAAATGAGGCATCAAACTTTTGCCGAACGCAACTGGGTGTCTTTTTGCTATGGGCTAGTTAAATTAAGAAAAATGAAGGAATAACCCACCACTAATTGCAACAGAATCCATTTAATCACCATTCATTTCAGAAAAGTACATTTAAAGCAATATTATAACATTTTCAAACAAAATAGATTAGCATTTCTTTGTCATAAAATGTTAGCTTTTACTGTCAGATATATCCCTTTTATTTTTGAGCCGAACAACTACGGCAAAGCAAAGAAAATTGGAATTTACTACCAGCGCACATGTCGCCAATACGTACCACTCCTTCGGTCATGTTGTGGTACGACCCTTTGTTGTGTACATCACCGTCGCGCACGCCGTACATACTGTGTGTTATGAACATCGTGTATGCGTTCGACTAACAATTCCATCGTAATAATAAAGGGCTGAATCAGCCTTTTATTCAAAATCTCTGATTTTGACAAAACTACAGCACCTAGAGTCTTGATTTTTGCAGGCTATATTGGTTTAATAAAGTACAATTTAATCGTGTAAAAAAATGAATTAAAAAATTCAGTGAGGGCGTCCTCCTCAGCAAATGTTATAATATGGCTTTAATAACACGTCAAAAGTCCCCAAAAATCCAAGTAGTGGAACAGTGCCTAATTTGAATAAATCCAAAATGGCCGCTTATGCAGGGGTGGAGTTTCAAAGTAGGTCAAATTTTGTTAACAACCATTCCAATGTATTGCTCTCATCGTAAGAATTCAGAAAAAAAGTATAGGTTGACCAGTCTTTGACATATAGTCAAGGTCAACAGGGCTCAATGGAATTTGATCTTCTTTGCCATGTTACCAAGGTAACAAACTACCTGAGATATGGCTAACTATTCTTTTTATTAAATGCCTTTGCAAGCGGAACAATGAGACAATTTTTCACTTTTTGTCCCCCGTGGAGTCAAAATTTTGGACATTTGACCTTTCCCCTATAACTCAAGAAGTGTACATCGGAGATAGCTAGTCAAACTATACTTTTTTCTGAATCCTTATGACGAGAGCAATACATTGGTATATGTTTTTAGCAAGATTTGACCAAATTTGAAATTTCACCCCCTGCATAAGCGGCCATCCATTTTTGATCATGCAAATTAGGCACTGTTCCACTGCTTGGATTTTGGGGGGCTTTTGATGTTTTTGTGTTAGCTTTTGGGAGATAGACGCATGCGAAATGGATTCTATTGCAATTAGTGGTGGGTGATTTTCAATTTGACTAGCTTACTATATCAGTTTTAAAATATGAAGCACATTTTTTTTTTTAGTTGGCCTATTGTTTCGTAATGAAGGGGGGGATAATTAATACATTTTCGGATGTGTGTATTATGATTCTTGTGCAACAACGGGTTACTGCATTTATTGGAGAATGGATACTTACTATAGAACATTATAATTGATTGCATTAGCCGACAACGACTCCCATTCCAATGTGATATTAAGATTGGTGCTATCGAGTTTGTAAATTTCACTACTACATTCTTCTCCTGTACAATCAATAAATCAAAATTAGGGTCAACCAAAAGCTGTATAAGAAATACAAGATAATCCCAATTTGGTACTTCCTTTAGCTGTTGCAATTCAGAACTGTATTTTCCCCCACAAAATTTTACTTCAAAATTGTTATGGGTATTTTGTCAACTAAAATCACACACTATTTATACTTCGATTTTTTTTCGGAATACGAAGAATGTCCTCCTGATATCAAATTATTATTTTTTTTTTTTTTTTTAATTCGCGATATTATACACATTTTATGGTTTATGATTACAAATTGATATTTTTGATATTTAACCGTCCTCGAAGTAAATCTACTGATATGTACGTAAAGTGTATGTAGCTGGGATGTAAAGCCGACGATCAATTGAAAACATTGACCTTTCATATTAAAGATATGGATTTTTTTCCCCAAAACACACAAAAAATGTAGGTACCGGGTAGTTTTTGAAAAAAATGTATATCTTCAATATGAAAGGTCAACATTTTCAATTAATCATCGGCTTTTCATCCCAGCTACATAGTTCATATCATTACATTTATAAATATCAAAAATGTTAAAAATAACAAATTTTAATAAATTGTCATAAAATTTGTATTATATCACGAATTAAAAAAATAAAATTGAAATTACTTGATATCAAAAGAACATTCCTCGTATTCAGAATGCAATTCGATGTCTGGTGTACTCTCAGCTCCAACAAAAAAATACTGTGCAAACGTTAATGTCCGATTCCTTAAACAGTTAAAACGATATTTACTTACCAGTAAACACAGGAACACAATCAACTAATAACAGTACAGCAATATAACAAGATAAATTTAGTAATTTTATTAATCTCATCATTTTATCAAAACGTAAAACAGGCACAAAGTATTTTGCACTCCAAGGTAATATTGACATATACTGTAATACAACAATTATAATGCTTTATGTAATGGAGTTAAAGAGCCTTTTATACCTACCAATACCATGATTACACTGCTTTATCTGATAACAAGTTCAGAAAATGAGTTGATTTCAAAACCAAAAATGACAAGATAGCGTGCAACAGAACTAATTAAGAGAACATGAACCTTAGTGCAAACAGCATTCAAAAGTTCATCACATGTCATTGAATACTATTAAATTTTGCTCTTAGAAATATAACTCATATTGCAGAACCACTCCTAAAAGCAATTTTAATGAAATATGCTTAAGGAATCGGATAGCATCGTTTGCACAGTTTTTGTTGTGGGACCTGAGAGCACATTAGATACAACAAATTGCATACTGAATACTAGGATGATATCAAATAATTTGATTTTTTTAATTGATTTTTTTTTAATTTGCGATATAATACCAGTTTATGGCAAATTATTAAATGTCTAAAATATAAATTTTTAATAATTTGCCATAAAATTTGCATTATATCATGAATTTCAAAAAATCAAAATTATTTGATTTTATTTCCCATAAAAAATTCTGTGCAAACGTTGTTATCCGATTCCTTAACAATGTGATTTACTTTATACAGTGTAAAAACAAAAGGCCTTAGAACACAACTTTACAACAGGCTCAGCACTCTTCACCAAGGCTTCAGTACATTTTACAATTACAATAAAGAGTTAGAAGACACACAACTTTAAAAACGCTTATTGTTAAACATTCTAATTTATTACGGTGGGTAAAAAGTTGGCTGAATACTGATACAATGAATATTTTCATTATCAACTTGATTTAGGAAGCACCATATTTGGAGTTCAGTTATAAAATTATTACAAATCTTGGTGATAAAAAATCATGAGTAGGCCCTAGAGTCATTTTGAAACATTAGTAACATTTCCCAATTGTCAAACATTGAAATTTCTTATTTGATAACTTTTAATACAAAATTCTTAAAAACTTCTTGAAATGGAAGAAACTCTATGTCAATATCACAATATGCAAGAATGTTAAATGTTTAACAATCTATATAAAATATACCGATTATATCGAGGGGTCAGAGCCAAAAGGCCCTAAGTGCAAAAACGACATGTAATAATACTGGCGTTTTTGTACTTGGGGTTTTCTGGCTCTTATTACACATTTCATGCATAGTGTTGCACTTAGGCCTTTACATTTTTGCTGATAGTGATAACAGTTTCTTTGGCTATAACTTGTTTATGGTATACAATCATAAGGTGCCCAATATTGTGAGCATTATTTTGGTACCAGAGAGCCCGATTTTCAAAAATGCCATTTTGAGATACAGGTATTTTTGTACTTAGGGCCTTCTGGCTCTCACACATTTCATGCATAGTGTTGCACTTCTAAAAGGGCTTTACATTTTCGCTGATAAGTTTCTGTGGCTATAGCTTGATTGTAGCTATACAATCATATGGTGCCCAGTGTTGTCTGGATTCTTTTGGTACCAAAATCTCATTTTAAGGAATTTTGGCTCTGACCCCTCGATATATTTTCAGGAAGTATGCAATATGGGTTAATTCAATTTTTGTATCACATGAACATATTTACATAATAACTCTATACCATAGTACTCATAAAGGCTTGTTGTGATAGTTTTGCACCCGATTCGACTTTCTGGAAATATACTACCACTTTCAAACGCAGCCTCAACATGAGCCAAATTCTGTGCTTTCATTCAAGAACCACTTGGCTCTTAAGGAATCGGATAGCAACATTTGCACAGTATTTTTCGTGGGACCTGAGCACATCAAATGTAATTTGGTGTGTCCGATGTCTCAGGTCCCACAAAAAGTACGAGGCAAACGTTCCTATCCGATTCCTTAATTCTGATATTCCAATAAAATGCATCATACCGTGGAACTCTGCTATCACAAACAATAACACAAAGTGTTTTTAAAGTCAAGCACAAGCCCATATCAGGTTTGTTACAAAATGGGAATTGGATCCAATGTGATCACAGGTGTTCTGAAAATACAAGAAAAGGGACCTGTGAAAAGGCAAAGAAACTTAACAGAATGCATTAAACAAATGAGCATGTCTTATTGCTGATGCACTAGCAACTTATTATCGCAAGAAGTTAGTCAAATCACAGACGGAAACAATTTGGGGTCAACAATTTCATCAATTCTGTCGGCCAAAAAAGGGGACCTGTGTGCTCATGATAACCCCGGCATGTAACACCTCTCATTGGCTCTGCATATTTCACATTTCATTTATTGGATGAACAAATTATTTCATAATCTAACATATACCTACATAATAACAATATGTTTACTACAAAAACATTTTATTACCAAAGCATAATTGAGCAAATTGAATGAGCATTTAATTCATCAACTTGCATACCTACATAATAAAAACCAAGTTTAAGTTACAAAAACAATTAGATGTAGCTAGCAACAGCTTCTTGACACAGACTTTGCTTCACATATCCTGTAAAATATTGAGGCACAATTTTTTAACAAACTGGTCCAAGTAAACATTTCCTGAGTATAAAAGAACCCTGTTTTTCAAAAACATTCAATGCACTTCTTGAGATATAAGCCACTATGGGGAAAATTTATATATATAGGTCCGATGAGCATAAGTTCTTTTACCTCTATGTTTGAAAGACAAATTTTGAAGGTTTTATTTGAAAAATAAAATGCTCATTTTTAATTTGTGGCCATTTTACATGCAAGTCCATGAAGAGGGTGGTCAATATGTACTGAATATAAGACTGAATTCCTCTTGTATAATTGTGTTTCAACTATTTGCCACAGGAAAGGATGGAAAAAGGGCAATCTGTACCATTTTTTCTTCTCAAATTGGGCCATTCCGTTTAAAATCAACAATACCCTGTGGAAGATTTTGAAATATCTGCCACAGGTGGAGTATGAATTTCAAATGGAATTAGCACATTAGGCAGCTCCATTTGAAACTTGCCCTCCCTCTGTAGAAGATTCAGGTTAAATCTTTCTCAGAGGGTGTAGAGTTTCAAATGGAGCTGCCTAATGTGTTCATCCCATATGACATTCATACTCCCCTGTGGCAGATATTTCCAAAATCTTCCACGGGTAATGTAGGTTTTAAATGTAATGTACATGTATATGAAATTTCTTCTAGATCTTTAGGAAATTTTACAATTTCTCTACCTGACAAAATTGTTTTATATCCATGTGCATCTGTGACAGAATCATGCTTGCTAAATGTTTTGTTATGTCATGCAATATGAGTTTCTTTATAAATTCTGGCCCCATTACTTCAATATGCTACAAACTCCACCAAGACTTATGGACGGAAAACAATGAAATACAATCAAAATTAACCACTTCATTTAATCATATCCAAGTTTCAATTTTAGTGACAAATACTAAACTAAAATAGTAGGTGTCATGATCAACCTAGTAACTATCAAAGGTATTTTTTTGGTCCATCTTAACTGAAATATTATATTTTATTAATAAATTTTATTATTTTCTGTGATGTGAACATTATATCTTGAGAACCACACATCCAATTATGATGGTATTCTGCATATACATTGTAGTAGCCAGTAACATGGGTGAGATTGTGGAAGATTTTATAAAAACTTGGCTCAACAAAATAAATGATAATTTTCCACAATTGCCAAATATATTTACATTTGTATAAATTATTTTGTTTTTTTCTTGCACCTTTACTGTTGTGTTAATCCTTTGGCAGCTTTCACCTTATAAATACATGTTATGAGTACAACACTATTCTACTACCATAAAGATGTGAAAATAAGCACATGAGCCTTTAACAAATTGCTCGGACAAGAACAAATTTTTACGCTAGTTTGTTAAACTTTTCAATTTTTTTTCTTTTAATTTACAAATATCAATGTTACAGATATTTGTAAATTGAAAGAGAAAAAGTTTAACAACCCTAAAATTTTGTTCTTGTCCGAGCAACTTGTTAATAGGCACATGTGCTTATTAACAATTTTTACGGTAGTACTTCAATTAATGACTTCTTTATCATACACCAAAATGACTTTGTAACCTTGTTGATACCTAAAAACAACTAGCTTCATAAATATATTTTACAACAGAATAACTGTAACTACGAATAACTGACTGATATAAACTCCTCAACAAAAGTTCATATCGTGTTGCATATCAACGGATAGCTACAATACTCCCCTTTACAATGACACCCCATTTGAAACAATAACATTTTTCACGGCTGAGTACACGCCTTGTGACGGTAGTAGGGTCTCAAACAGAATTTGCCAAATTGACCATTATTCTGTGCAGCAAGCTGCAATCCCATATCTTCACAATCTGGGACCTAATGCAATCCTCCAAGATGACACCGCTCGCCCCACAGAGCCACGGTAGTCAACGACTACCTACAGAATATGGGAGTAGCCAAAATGGCCTGCCATCAGGCAGACCCGGGGGCCAGACCTCAACTCGATTGAACACTTGGGGGACTAGCTTGATCGTGCTGTACATGCCAGAGAAGCCCATTTGAAATAACATTGAATGACCTGCGATGTATCCTTGTTGAAGAATGGAATGCCATGCCACAGTAACGTGTAACCAGGTCGGTGAGCAGCATGAGGAGAAGGTACCTGACTATTGTGGCTGCCTGTGGTTTTTCCACCAGTTATTGAGGTTAGTGGCTAGCGTTGTTTGAGCACAGAATTTGGCAAATTCTGTTTGAGACCCCACTACATTCGCAAGGAGTGTACTCAGCCGTGAAAAATGTTATTGTTTCAAATGGGGTGTCATTGTTAAGGGGAGTATTGTAGCTATCCATTGATATGCAACACGATATGAATATGTCACAAATAATTTGAGATACAGATGCTTGAAAAAACTTTCCAAACTTTTGTTGAGTTGATAATTAATAAACATTGAAGGCACAATACAATAAGTTTATACAAATATATGTGACCGTACACCACAAATGACTAATTTATAATCAAGCATTGTGTATTGTTAAATGTACAAATTAAGATTTAATTTAAATCTGGTCAACCAGACATGCCTATTTTTGATGTATGAATTAATAATGTCGTGACTGAAATTACCTTCAGTCTTCAGCTGCATGGGTTACGATTGTTTTCAGTCACAATGTCGGTTCGTTCAACAAAAATAGGTATGGTACGTCTGGTTGACCCGATTTAAAATAAAATTGAAATTTTACATACTTCTCTACATGGGAGCACGGTGGCCGAGCGGAACGGGCTAGGACTCATAATCTGAAGGTTGCGGGTTCGAGCCCGGCGACGCCATCGTGTTGTGCCCTTGAGTAAGGCACTTTATCTCGATTACTCCTCTCCACCCAGGTGTGAAATGGGGAGCTGTTATGAATACTGTCCATTGAGCGCCGCCCAAAGGTATGAGCATGCCTTGGGCATTGTATGGCAGCTGACATATTCTAATGACGGCGGAATAAATGTAAAGCGCTTTGGTACATGTTCACATGTGAAAGGCGCTGTATAAATACCAACATTTAACATTTATTTACACAGTTTGTTATGTACAAATTTCATAAAACAATTTTTAACCAATAACACTAGAAAAAACACCCAACTACATGTAAAGGCGATATCTTGGGGTTAGCTTAGTGGCCATCAGGAAAGTATACAGAACATCGACACTTTACAATCAGCATGATGAGGGGATTGCGCTGCAAACAATAGTTGTTTTTACAAAAGGCAGCTATTACATTCTACTGTACTTACGATAGTGTTACATTCTGCCAACGATTTGTTATCAAAATACAAAACGAACCAACAAAACAGTTAGAAGATTCTATCCACTGCATGTATTAAAGAAATTGTATCTTTGTTACCTCACCAGGTATAACAAATGAATTGCAACCAAATAATTATATATGTGACATGATCAAGGGGAATAAGTCACATGTCACATACATATGTTTCTAAAGAGGACATTTGGAGCTTTCAGAACCTGAAAACCCCATGTTGATACGACTTTTCATTGCCAAGTTACGTCAATTTATCAATCGCTGAAAACAATATAAAACAAAAGAATTTTAACACTTTATTTGCCAATATCTCAAAATCAACATTAGCGACATCCCACTCATTTCCCTTGATCGTGTCACATATGTCCATAATAGACTAGTCATTCTAAGTAAACCACTGGACACACCTGGACAAAAGTGGTTTATTCTTACTGTCCTAAACATATTTCGTTGGCAGAATGTAACACTATCGTAAGTACAGTAGAATGTAATAGCTGCCTTTTGTAAAACAAGTATTGTTTGCAACACAATCCCCTCATCATGCTCATTGTAAAGTGTCGATGTTCTGTATACTTTCCTGATGGCCACTATAAGCTAACCCCAAGATATCACCTTTACATGTAGTTGGGTGTTTTTTCTAGTGTTATTGGTTAAAATTAAGTACATTTATTGAAATGTTGCAAATGGCAGCTATTGCATTCTACTGCACTTACGATAGTGTTGCACTCTGCTGACGATTTAAGAACATAACAAATGATTTGATCAAAAACACCAGAACAGGAAACATAAAAAGTACATTAAAATATAATATAATATTAATTGAGACAACTTTTTACAGAATACATAAGTTAGTACTTTTGTACAGAATCGAAAGAATTCAATTTGGCAATTTTTGAAAATAAATATTATGCATATTTCATAGCATAATACATACTGAATACACCTTAGATAAAAAAAACACAATACTTCTACAAACAAGGTGTGAAATTCTGTCTCCAGTTTAGGGCTGGATTATGTTAAGCTTTCAATTAAAAAACATAATATATATGGCACTTTTTAAATAAACATTCCAGCTTTCGCAATACTTGCTAAAACCCTGCAAATTAATACATTGTCGCTTTTTAAAAAGGTCTCTTTACTCAGAGAAGGCAGAGTGAGTCACTCCAGATTGCTCCCATGCACTATGTTCTGTGGCAATCTGCAGTAGTATGCTATCTAACAGAACTTTTGGGACATCAATTTTTAATCAAATTTTATCAAGTGCTGAAAACATATTGTGGTCTACCATGTGATGTGAAAAAACTTTTGAGTGGGTTGCATTGTAGTAGTACTGTATTGTAGTATGACATAATTTACTTTCTGTGGGAATGTTACCATTTCTGGTGATTTTTGTGCACTATACTGCCATAGATGTACATTACAGATGAAAATAATTGCTTTGTATAATATGACAAGAATGATCCCAATATTTTTAATATGACATACCAATGTAACTTATAAGCACCAGATCACCTACATGTAAACCAAATTTGTTTGATCTGTGGATCAACTGTCGATGCTGCTTTGATACTAGTTATTAATGAACAATCAAGTAATTAATCAACAGAATTAATATTAAATGTGTTGGTCAATATCATTGCATGCAAAAACACATTCTCATAATTATCTACCTGGGAACCAAAGGAGAACAGTGCCAGTGTATTGATTGGTCACCGCAGGTTAAATATGAAATCATTAATTTCATAAATAATAAGGAACGACTAAGCATCGATGGTCAATCAATCAAACTAATTTGGTTCTATTGCCTTACATCATTCACAACCTCAAGTTACTACCTACATTGTATAGTCTGTATACCTTCCTCGAGTCAGTAAAGTAAAATCAAATTCTAAGTTTTCTCAAAAACTATTAAATTTGCAGGAATCTGTTACGCTAGTTGGATTCCTTGCATATTTCCTTTCTGAAAATGTAACTTTTATACACTTCTCATCATTACATTTAGTGGTAGAATAAAAAACAATATCTAAATTACTGACTGATTTGAGGAAGGTATACAGACTACAGTCATCACGATTGATTACAATGTTTCAGGGTTTCAATATTTTTTTCATGAGTGTATAAAGGGCATATCATACAAGCAGTTGCAGTGGTGCGATTCATAAATCGTATCTCAAAGACCGCAAATGATCTAATGCTTTCAGCGTTTTCACAATCGCCAGCAGCATGTAATTGCTGCAAGCGTTGAAGGCAAACTTGAAGCGTCAAAGTTGCCTTGAAGTCAACTGCCTTGCGACTTGACTGTCTTGACATTAGGACATGCTAGCGACTTATTAATCAGATATCCGCAGTCCGTGGAAGTGAGGTTATAAAAGAACACTGTGCCTTTAATAGCAATTCTTAGTATGATATGAACTATAGGGCCGGTTTCTTGTAGCATGGCTAGTGGTCAGGCTTCATAAGCCATCAGGCTCAAGCCCAATTAGTCCTATATACCAGTGCTCACAATTTCACACCTTATCACCTAGAAAGATAAATCAATAAAATTGATCCACACTGGTAGGGCTATCCTGATGGCTTAGGAAGACTGCCCACTAGCCAAGCTTTGAGAAATTGGACCTTAGAGCCTTACAATTACAGTTGGGATAATCTTTCTATATTGCTTCAGAAAATGCTCACAAACATTATACATGATTTTAACAAAGAAATTAGTACAATATTATGATAAGCAGGGTTTCTTCATCATGGATACCAATGTACATTGTATTGTGCACCTGTACCAGATTCAATTACTAGGCACCTGAATCAAATGTGTTTGATCTTTGGATCGACCGTCGATGCTGCTTTGATGCTTGTTATTAATGAACTAGCAACTAATTAATCATAATTAATGCTAAATTCATATTGGTCAATATCGATACAGGCAAAAATTCATAGGTTATCACAATTAACATTCATTTTTTTCATATATAATAAGGATTGATCAAGCATCGATAGTCGATCGAAAGATCAAACTATTTTGTTTCAATTGCCTTATGGTTACCACACCATAAATATTTGCAGGTCTCATTTTGAGATAAAGGTCTTTAAAAATTACATACAACAAAATTTGTCAGTTTTTAAGAGTCACTGGTTGTGTTACCCGCAGTATTTATCAGAGCACAAAAGTATTCAGACAAAAGAGGGTCACTACAATACATGTATTTACGACTACAAATTGTGGGATAGGCTTTTACTACGGGAGTTCATAACAATTGGTAAGTTTTTAGCGGATTCACCGTCGGACAAGTATCTAATCTTGTCCAACGGCGAACCCGATAAAATCTTACCAAAGAGATTCGACCCATGTTTATTTGTGGCTCATTGAGGGCAAACTAGTGTACCTTAAATTCTGATATTTTGCAATATAGTTGACAAATTTAAGTACATTTATATTTCAGTGTGTAACACATATTATACACGTAACATGTCGTGCCAATAACTCACACTAAACGTTACACACACAAACCTTTGTAATGCTCATGCTAACAGGACCAATTATCATTCAATTTTGGACTTTAACAGATAAATGCTGCCGGTACACTATTTTACCAATGAGCAACAAAGTAATATGGTGGCTTTACCATCTAGCAGTATACATGGGGTTGAGTTGGTACTCTTTGGGTTTAATCTCTTTGAAGATAACAGTGGTTCACAACATTATATTGCTTTGTTTTCCTCAAACTGATGAATCCCACATAACTATCAACCGTTCATTTGTATTCTATTGATTTGAGAGGGCAACATCAGCACATTTCTTGCAATGCAAACTGTCTTTGGCATGATCCAAAAAGCATTCCACAAATCGTGTGATGACACTCCAGAACTTCCTGATCTTGGCCTAAGCCTGTAATGTAACTGTAAACTGCAAAGGAGTGGTTAAGCTTCTTATCTGTACACAGCAGGCCCAGAAATGGCGGCTTAATGGGTTGCCCAGCTCGATCTACTAGGTATAATGAAAGACAAAGATAAAGACAATTTATCGCGTCTGACGTCACCTGTCAATCAAACTCAAGCACGGTTTGTTTACAAAATGTTGTGATGATGACTTGCTGAACGCGGATTTATAACCGGGCGCCTTACTGTTAGTTTTGCACCTTTCGACATGCAAACCATCTCAAAAGTTAGGTCTTTATAGTGGGAAACTTTCTTTGGTGAAGGCACCATGTCCACAATGCCTAGAAAAGCTGCTTTTTGCTGATTAACCTGTGTAAACCAATCAAGGATCGTAATTGACAGTGACATCAGACGCGATAAATTGCTTTTATCTCTGTCTTTAATTATAGGCAGATTGTATCAATATTGCAGTGTGGTAGTACATGATTATAGACCAAAATTCTATATTTGATGCTTCATGAGCAACTGTCCATGTAAAGTCATTTTGAAGCAAGATTGACCATGTTTATAGTCTAAAGTCAAGTCACAAATTTATATCAAATATGAATGGGACAAAAGTGTTATTTTGCAGCGGGTGAACAAGAGACTGGATATATGTACACACCTGGTCCTGATGGTATTTCAGGAGAGCTAGACCTGATGGTATTCCAGGATAGCTAGACCTGATGGTATTCCAGAACAGGACCTGATGGTATTCCAGGACATGATCTGATAGTATCCCAGGACAGGACCTGATGGTATTGACACAGAAGGAAACTGATGAGCAGATTCCACCTGCGATGACATAACTCTTCCGGGCTTCTGTGAAATATGTGTGTGTTCATCTCCAAGGTTATAGATCTGATGCTAACTATTGCCTGTATGTTCTGCAAACTTGGTGATTAGTTCATTACGTCATCATTCACCAGCTGATTGAAAAAATAATCCTATTTGATGCTCAATATGGATTT
Source organism: Amphiura filiformis (assembly GCF_039555335.1). Classification (NCBI taxonomy): domain Eukaryota; kingdom Metazoa; phylum Echinodermata; class Ophiuroidea; order Amphilepidida; family Amphiuridae; genus Amphiura; species Amphiura filiformis. Next base: position 34,515,656 of record NC_092633.1, on the reverse strand, counting down.
GGGAAGCACTCATGTGATTTGCAACAACTGCTCCAGAAGTGTAGCTCAAGTGATTAGATAGGGGGCACCAAGCCTAATTGAGGGGGAACCAGCCATTTTCAGCAATTTTCAATGAGATTTTTCAAAATGTTCATTCAATTGGTGGTCAAGGACACTGAAGAATCTGGAAACCTTGGACTGGTATAAATCTGCCTCAAGTAAGACTTTTTGAGTGAGTACTGTCAATGAGAAAGATGTTTCACTTGAGTGTGTAAGCAGACGTTTATGGGCCACTGTTGATCCAAATTCATGCTTATGTCATTAATGCTGAGCAGTTCAGTGGTGTTGTGTTGCATGCTCATAAACTGCTTGCCAGACTTATAAACACATCTATAGGACATCTCTTTCTGTGTTGTCATTGCTTAAAGATTTGCCATTGTAAGACCTATGGAGCTTCCTTCCTCCACAGAAAGAGCCATGCTTGAAACACTCTCCATGTTCAATCCGTTCTGCTTGGATGCATTTCAAGATTGTGCACAGTAACTAAGTAGTCACATCAGCCAAGGAAGTGTCTTTTTTCAGCATACCATAATGTTCTTAGCCTGCACCTTTCTCTGGGCAATAGAGTCCACAGCTTGCGCACAAATGTAGCGTGATTATCTTCATGGAATTGAAGTGGTATTCACTGTACAAGTCATGACTGTTTGGTTGGTATAACAGTATATTTTGCTTTTGAAACCCAGCTACTTGAGTTTCTTTGAGACAACCTTACATGTTGCGTGTGTTTTGATTCCATCATCGTCGATCATCATCATCATCATCACCACCATCAACAGCACCATCATCATCACTATTAATGTGAGCAAGCATTTTGCTGCTTACAGTGCAAAATTACATGTGAAAAATACCACATCATGCTTTCAAGACTTGCAACTTAAGTTTGTGATTCTTGAAGTCATATACCATTCTATCCATGCTTTAAATACAACTGGATGTTACACATCTTCAAACTTTTCTGGGTGAAGTTTACCACCATTCTTTGTCCACTATTTCTTCAAAGCATCCTTCTTTTTGACACAAGTGCCCTGCCTCTTGTGTCTTAAGAAGCTACTCACACAACTGTAAATTGTTTTACAATGTTTACATGGTATACTTCCTTCTCCCTGCAGTTTCTTACGCTTCACAGCTGGTTGACGTTTGCCTTTCAATTTCAATGGAGCGCCGGACCTCTTTGATGACAATCCTTTTATTTTTACAGGGCGTTTCGGATGTTTGCTTATAACATGCTTCCGACAGTTGCTGGAATCTGAATATTCCTTTTTGCAATAAGCACATGAATATGGTGTTATTCCACTGTGCAGTCTCTCATGTCTTAGAAGGCTATATAATTGGCTGGAGACTTTCTTGCATGTTTTACACTGCAAGTTTGATACTCCTTTAAGGGGACTGGGTTTCCTCACTTCTTTCTGGGGACTGGCTTTCCTTACTTCTTTCTGGGGACTGGGTTTCCTCACTCCTTTCTGGGGACAGGGTTTCCTCACTTCGTTCTGGAGACTGGCTTTTCTTACTTCTTTCTGGGGATGGGCTTTTCCTCACTTCTTTCTGGGGACTGGGTTTCCTCACTTTTTTCTGGGGAATAGCTTTCCTCACTTCTTTCTAGGGACTGGCTTTCCTCACTTTTTTCTGGAGACTGGCTTTCCTCACTTCTTTCTGGGGACTGGGTTTCCTCACGTCTTTCTGTTTTGGTACTTCATAAGCTCTTTCCAAGCAGCTCCTGCTGTTAGCATCTATATTTTTGACACAAGTATCCTGCTCTCCTATGTCTCCCATGTCCTGTCTCCCATGTCTTTGAAGGCTATTTTTATGGGTGTAAACTTTCTTGCACATTTTGGGTAGTTTACCCATCTCATATATTCAAACTTTTTTGGGGTGAAGTTTTCCACCATTCTTTGTCCACTATTTCTTCAAAGCATCCTTCTTTTTGATACAAGTGCCCTGCCTCTTGTGTCTTAAGAAACTACTCACACAACTGTAAATTGTTTTACAATGTTTACATGGTATACTTCCTTCTCCCTGCAGTTTCTTACGCTTCACAACTGGTTGACGTTTGCCTTTCAATTTCAATGAAGAGCCTGACCTCTTTGATGAAAGACCTTTTATTTTTACAGGGCGTTTCGGATGTTTGCTTACAACATGCTTCCGACAGTTGCTGGAATCTGAATATTCCTTTTTGCAATAAGCACAAGAATATGGTGTTATTCCACTGTGCAGTCTCTCGTGTCTTTGAAGGTGACATGATTGGCTGAAGACTTTCTTGCATGTTTTACACTGCAATTTTGATACTCCTTTCAGGGAACTGGGTTTCCTTACTTCTTTCTGGGGACTGGGTTTCCTCACTTCTTTCTGGGGACTGGCTTTCCTCACTTCTTTCTGAAGACCGAGTTTCCTCACATCTTTCTGGGGACGGGGTTTCCTCACTTCTTTCTGGGGACATGGTTTCCTCACTTCTTTCTGGGGACTGGGTTTCCTCACTTCTTTCTGGGGACTGGGTTTCCTCACTTCTTTATGTTTTGGTACTTCATAAGCTCTTCCCACGTAGGTCCTGCTGTGAGCATCCATCTTGGTTTGACACAAGTGTTCTGCTCTCATGTGTCTCCCATGTGCTGTCTCCCACACCTTTGAAGGCTATTTTATGGCTGTAAATTTTCTTGCACATTTTGGGTGGTTTACCTATCTCATATATTCAAACTTTTTGGGGGTGAAGTTTTCCACCATTCTTTGTCCACTATTTCTTCAAAGCATCCTTCTTTTTTTTTTTTTTTTCCTGCCTCTTGTGTCTTAAGAAGCTACTCACACAACTGTAAATTGTTTTACAATGTTTACATGGTATACTTCCTTCTCCTGCAGTTTCTTACGCTTCACAGCTGGTTGACGCTTTTCCTGTCAATTTCAATGAAGAGCCTGACCTCTTTGATGAAATACCTTTTATTTTTATAGGGCGTTTCGGATGTTTGCTTATACCATGATTCCGACAGTTGCTGGAATCGGAATATTCCTCACTTCTTTCTGGGGACTGGCTTTCCTCACTTCTTTCTGGAGACTGGATTTCCTCACTTCTTTCTGGGGACTGGGTTTCTTCACTTCTTTCTGTTTTGGTGCTTCATAAGCTCTTTCCAAGCAGGTCCTGCTGTGAGCATCTATCTTTTTGACACAAGTGTCTTGCTCTCCTGTGTCTCCCATGTGCTGTATCTCATGTCTTTGAAGGCTATTTATATGGCTGTAAATTTTCTTGCACATTTTGGGTGGTTTACCCATCTCATATATCCAAACTTTTTGGGGTGAAGTTTTCCACCATTCTTTGTCCACTATTTCTTCAAAGCATCCTTCTTTTTGATACAGGTGCCCTGCCTCTTGTGTCTTAAGAAACTACTCACACAACTGTAAATTGTTTTACAATGTTTACATGGTATACTTCCTTCTCCCTGCAGTTTCTTACGCTTCACAACTGGTTGACGTTTGCCTTTCAATTTCAATGAAGAGCCTGACCTCTTTGATGAAAGACCTTTTATTTTTACAGGGCGTTTCGGATGTTTGCTTACAACATGCTTCCGACAGTTGCTGGAATCTGAATATTCCTTTTTGCAATAAGCACAAGAATATGGTGTTATTCCACTGTGCAGTCTCTCGTGTCTTTGAAGGTGACATGATTGGCTGAAGACTTTCTTGCATGTTTTACACTGCAATTTTGATACTCCTTTCAGGGAACTGGGTTTCCTTACTTCTTTCTGGGGACTGGGTTTCCTCACTTCTTTCTGGGGACTGGCTTTCCTCACTTCTTTCTGAAGACCGAGTTTCCTCACATCTTTCTGGGGACGGGGTTTCCTCACTTCTTTCTGGGGACATGGTTTCCTCACTTCTTTCTGGGGACTGGGTTTCCTCACTTCTTTCTGGGGACTGGGTTTCCTCACTTCTTTATGTTTTGGTACTTCATAAGCTCTTCCCACGTAGGTCCTGCTGTGAGCATCCATCTTGGTTTGACACAAGTGTTCTGCTCTCATGTGTCTCCCATGTGCTGTCTCCCACACCTTTGAAGGCTATTTTTATGGCTGTAAATTTTCTTGCACATTTTGGGTGGTTTACCTATCTCATATATTCAAACTTTTTGGGGGTGAAGTTTTCCACCATTCTTTGTCCACTATTTCTTCAAAGCATCCTTCTTTTTGATACAAGTGCCCTGCCTCTTGTGTCTTAAGAAGCTACTCACACAACTGTAAATTGTTTTACAATGTTTACATGGTATACTTCCTTCTCCCTGCAGTTTCTTACGCTTCACAGCTGGTTGACGTTTTCCTGTCAATTTCAATGAAGAGCCTGACCTCTTTGATGAAATACCTTTTATTTTTACAGGGCGTTTCGGATGTTTGCTTATAACATGATTCCGACAGTTGCTGGAATCGGAATATTCCTCACTTCTTTCTGGGGACTGGCTTTCCTCACTTCTTTCTGGAGACTGGATTTCCTCACTTCTTTCTGGGGACTGGGTTTCTTCACTTCTTTCTGTTTTGGTGCTTCATAAGCTCTTTCCAAGCAGGTCCTGCTGTGAGCATCTATCTTTTTGACACAAGTGTCTTGCTCTCCTGTGTCTCCCATGTGCTGTATCTCATGTCTTTGAAGGCTATTTATATGGCTGTAAATTTTCTTGCACATTTTGGGTGGTTTACCCATCTCATATATCCAAACTTTTTTGGGGTGAAGTTTTCCACCATTCTTTGTCCACTATTTCTTCAAAGCATCCTTCTTTTTGATACAGGTGCCCTGCCTCTTGTGTCTTAAGAAGCTACTCACACAACTGTAAATTGTTTTACAATGTTTACATGGTATACTTCCTTCTCCCTGCAGTTTCTTACGCTTCACAGCTGGTTGACGCTTTCCTGTCAATTTCAATGGAGCGCCTGGCCTCTTAAGACCTTTTATTTTTACAGGGCGTTTCGGATGTTTGCTTATAACATGCTTCCGACAGTTGCTGGAATCTGAATATTCCTTTTTGTCAATAAGCACAAGAATATGGTGTTATTCCACTGTGCAGTCTCTCATGTCTTTGAAGGTGACATGATTTACTGAAGACTTTCTTGCATGTTTTACACTGCCATTTTGATAGTCCTTTCAGGGGACTGTGTTTCTTCACTTCTTTCTGGGGACTGGGTTTCCTCACTTCTTTCTGGGGACTGGGTTTCCTCGCTTCTTTCTGGGGACTGGGTTTCTTCACTTCATTCTGGGAATGAGGATTCCTCACTTCTTTCTGGGCACAAGGTTTCCTCACTTCTTTCTGGGGACAAGGTGTCCTCACTTCTTTCTGACGACTGAATTTCCTCACTTCTTTCTGTTTTGTTGCTTCATAAGCTCTTTCCAAGCAGGTCCTGCTGTGAGCATCCCTCTTTTTTACACAAGTGCTTTGCTCTCCAGTGTCTCCCATTTTGATTTGTCTCACTTTTTTGTGACTTTTTTTCACTTTGGTTTGTTTTGGTGCTTTATAACCTTTTCCCATGATGCAATTCAACCTGTGATAATACATTGATCCCCTGGTTCTGGCGGTATAGGCACAGTTTGGACATCGGTAAGGCCTCAATCCAGTATGTATATTAATATGGTCCATAGCATCACTTCTCCGGAAGAATTTCTTCTTACATTTACCACAATGGAATACTGTTCTTCCACCATCTTGATTTACTCTTAGTAGCTTTAATGCATCTTGTACTTGTACTTTCCCTGTTTTGGGAAATTTACGACTCTTATTCACAGGCTTCACCATATTCGACTTCCTGCAGATTTTCTCATGTGTCTGCCTCTCCTTTTTTGCTACAAAGGACTCAGAACATTTGCTGCATTGGAAGGGTTTCTCAAAGGTGTGACTCCTTCTAATATGCTCCATTACTGCAGCCTTATCTGTTGTATGCTTTTGCTTACATCTAATGCAATTATAAGCTTCACTTTTCTTGTTCTTATTCAAGTACTTGAGAGTCAACGGTGTTTCTAAATTTGGTACTGGCGGCTCAGAAGCTGATGGCAGCTTGCATGGAGAAAGCACTACCAAAGGAGATCCAAGTTGTGGTGTGGATGGCTCAGAAACTGATGGCAAGTCCCTCAAAATAGTCAAATTGCATGGAGATAACACTACTAATGGAGATACAAGTTGAGGTGTTGAAACACTGCTGGTCTTCTGACACCTAGTTCCATGCGCATTTCTGTTGGATATGTCTGAAAACCTTTTCTTAGATCCAAGTTGAGGTGTTGAAACACTGCTGGTCTTCTGACACCTAGTTTCATGCGCATTCCTGTTGGATATGTCCGAAAACGTTCTCTTGCATTTTGAGCATGCATATGGTTTCTCATTGCTATGAATCCGCTCATGTCTTTTTAAATTTGTTTGTGAAAAAAATTTGCCACATGTTCTGCACTCGCCCTTATTTTTACTCTCGCAAATTTGAAGCGAGAAACATACTTCTTTTTCTTGCAAAGTTTTTCATGCCTTTTGCAAGCACCACGGTGTGAAAAACGTTTTTTACATGTTTTACACACATAGCTGGTGGGCTTTTGCTTGCGCGGTTGCTTGCGCTCCTTGCATACAGGCTCTTTCTTAAATATCAGTCCACTGTGGCTGTTATTCTCAGTAGTTCCTACAGCACCTGTCTTTGGTATATGTGCTTCATGACTCTCTGACATGCCACATTGCCTCACATGCTCAGCACACTCCTTATCACCAATAAAGCATTCCGTGCACTTGTCACATTTATATGGCTTTTCCCGGGTATGAACTTTTCTTATATGTTGCATGACAGCCTCCTTGTCAGATATAAGCGTCCTTTTACAAACTGAACATCCGTATTTCCGAGTCTCTTACTAAAATGTAAATATTGCATCGTCAAAGGCGTTTCCAGGTTTGGAGTTATCGATTTGGGCACCTCACTTTCACCTGTTGCACTTGACATACTACCGTGATTAGTGGACACAAGAAATCGGAGGTACTTTTCAACCCAACACTTCTTCTCATGTTGTATCCTGATTTGCTCATCTGGGAATGTACATTGGCACTGACTGCACTGGTTGATTTTGACATCCTCATGGGTTCGTTCATGTCTAATTGCTTCACATCTGGCAGGAAAAGTTTGCCTGCAAATTTTACAGCCTATTTGATTTTTCACGATATATGTCAGGTTCTCGGTGAATATATGAAGCATACGATCTTCGATGGCCAAATCTTCATTTTTGTCTTCAACGATGATGCAATACTCACATTGACACTTTGTGATAGCTACGTTAGCTGGGGAAACCATCGTGGGAGGATGTGATCTTTGTGACACGCTTTTCTTCCCTGCTCTCACACTCTTTGTCTGCCACCTGTCTGAGATCCTCATGCTGTTTTAATATGCCTGGTTGGGATAGTCGATTTGATGTTTGATCAACAAGACTACATGGTTGATTTGCAGTTTCATGAACGTGACGAGATGGTTGTTTTGACGCTTGATCAACGAGACTAGATGGTTGTTTTGTCGCTTGATCAACATGACTAGATGGTTGATTTGACACTTGATCAATGAGACTAGATGGTTGATTTGACGCTTGATCAACGAGACTAGATGGTTGATTTGACGCTTGATCAACGAGACTAGATGGTTGATTTGACGTTTGATCAGCAAGACTGTCGTCAGCTGAACCTTCTGAAATTCTGGTGGAATCCTGTACCATCTGTGCATCAGGTGTTGTTGGGTCTTCCAATGTTGATAGATCCCAGTCCATAGCATTCCAATCTATTGCATCTAGTAAAGGATCTTCAGGTATAGAAACCTTTCCCGTTGGCATTTCATATACACCTTCATCATCTGATGTAATATCTTCCGGTGTATCCCTTACCATTTCCAACCCATCATCATCATCATCGCCATCATCATCATCATCATCATCATTATCAGGTGTCCCAATATCACCATGAGGCTGTGAAAAACTTGGCAGATCTGCATGAGCAAGGCGGTGCTGTTTTTCCTGGTCTGATGGGACCATTTCATTGCAATACTCGCACTGGTATCTTTCCTGCTCATGTGTCTGTTCATGCATTTTAAGATACTTGTACGATCGCCAAATCGAATGACAGCTTTTACATTTATACCCTTGTGGGATGGCCTTGCCTGGTGATGATGTCAAGTGGCCTCTTTCATACGGGCTTCCTAAATGTTTAGCTTTAAGCTTGCGAGGACGTGACTTGGTTTCACTTTTGGAGTTGGTAGCATTAGAATCATCATTAGTTTGTAAACAAGCTGATTGATGCTTGCGCAAACTCTTGGCATCAGCATACATAGCACTACAGCGTTGGCAGCGATACTGTACATTACTATGCAGCTTCTGATGCTCCCATCTACTCTTACTCGTACAAACTTGTGCACATATTGTGCACTTGAAATGAGACCTGCCGATTTTCTCCCAATATGGTTCAATATCATCTTCCAAGTTAGTACCGACATGGTTGATATGTTCATCACTTGTTTTAGTTTTTTCTGGAATTTGTATCTTTAGGCGCCGTTTTACGAATCTTGCAGGCTTTTTCCTAACACCAAGGAATGAGTTTCTAGAGAATCGAAACTTGCTGTAATTTCTCCTAATATTGTTTCCCTTGGCACCTGCATCATCATCATCAATGTCAGTCCCTTCATCATCATCATCATCATCATCAGCCACATTATGATCATCATCAGCATCAGCAACATTATAATCTTCACCAATATTATCATCATTGGCAGGAACATCAAGATCATTATCAAAATCACTATTTCTCTTAATACTATTTCCCTGAGAAGCTGCATCATCATTATCAATGTCTTCATCATCATCAGCCACATGATCATCGATATTATCATCAGCAACATTATAATCTTCATCAATATTATCATCAGAGGCAGGAACATCATGATCATCATCAAAATGATCATCATCAAAATGATCATCAGCAGCAATATAATCATCAAAATGATCATCAGCAGCAGCAGGCTGAATGGTAGCATCAGAAAAACAAGGAGTACTGCCGGATGGGTGGCAACCAACTGCATCAGATAAGGTTCTGGACGGCGTTAATTTATGCATAGTCACCTTGACATTTAGGTTTCTCTCTAGAATTTTAAAATCTTGACGGCAGATGTAAAATCTTTGCCCGTAAAGAATTTTACAAATCCTCTCTGTGCTTCTTTCATGAGATGAAACACCACTTTGTTGCAAAGCTGTACTTCTTTCAACTTCTTCAAACTTCTTTCCTTCCACCACATCATCATTTTCCACCTCCATGTTATCATCATTATTAAAGACACCATTGCTTAGGTCACCAGCTCCTTCCTCCAGGTCACCAGCTCCTGCCTCCAGGTCACTATCTCCTGCCTCCAGGTCACTATCTCCTGCCTCCAGGTCACCAGCTCCTGCCTCCGGGTCACTATCTCCTGCCTCCAGGTCACCAGCTTCTTCCTCCAGGTCACTATCTCCTACCTCCAGGTCACCAGCTCCTTCCTCCAGGTCACCAGCTCCTGCCTCCGGGTCACTATCTCCTGCCTCCGGGTCACCAGCTCCTGCCTCCAGGTCACAAGCTCCTGCCTCCAGGTCATTATCTCCTGCCTCCAGGTCACCAGCTCCTGTCTCCAGATCACTATCTCCTGTCTCCAGGTCACGAGCTCCTATCTCCAGTTCGTCAGCTCCTGCCTCCAGGTCACCAACTCCTACTTCCAGGTCGCCAGCCCTTACCTCCAGGTCACTATCTCCTGCCACCAGGTCACTATCTCCTGTCTCCAGGTCACCAGCTCCTGTCTCCAGGTCACCAACTCCTGCCTCTAGGTCACCAGCTCCTGTCTCCAGGTCACCAGCTCTTTCCTTCAGGATGCCAACTCCAGCGACATGCTTGTCAGCTCGTACCACCTCTTCATCACCATCATCAGCCACTTCATCATCTTCTGCTTCCTGATGATCACCTTCTGGTTCAGCTCCTCCCTCTTCATCAGCTACTTGTACTGCCACCTGCCCACGTCTTCTTATTTTCTGTTCACCATCCACTTTTCGTTTCTTCCGGTGCCGTGGCTTCAAGTCCTTGGCTCCTTTTGGTCTGCCCCTCTTTTTCTTCTGTTTAACAACCTGTGAAAATCAACATAAGGTATAATGGTCACATAAGGTATAAAGCATATACAGTCATTTCCCCAGCAAATAGAATTCCATTTTGACAAACAAACCCCACAGCTTTTCACACTAAAAATTGAATTCTACGAGAATTGTGAACAATATTATAAACAAATTGCCCACGTATGATGGCAATCCTATACGAGGGGTGGTCACTGATGCATGCATTCACACATTCATGCATTCACACATTCTGGACTGATATTTTCAGATTCACACATTCTGGACTCATATTTTCAGAAATTGATGTGGGAAAACAAGTAAAATACAGACTAGAGTGTATTCAGGGGTGACAAAAACAGCAAATGTATGCATTAGAAGTAGGTAAAGTTTGATTGCCAAAAATTACCAGTTCCAAGGCCTACAGAAGTGCTAAACCTGCAAAAAATCAATGGGAATTCAAGTGCACTAGAACAAGTCCATCCCCATTTTTAGTATATCGCACATCTAGGCTTACACCTAGTTTGTTAGAGTACTATTATTTCATTATTTTGGATAAAGAATGAAAAAAAAATTAAAAGTTGACAGAAATCGTACCCTATGGCTTTAAAAGAGCTCTCTCTCAAAGTTCATTACAAGTATATGCCTTTCATTTATTTCAAAGTCCATTTTTTTATATGCATGAAATACTTCCAAGTACTAATAATCACATTGGGTCTGAAATAGTTATGCCTCAATCAATGTCCTTAATGTAACGAATCAAGATTTTCTACTCAGAAGCATATTGTGAGTCATTAAATAGGGAGCATCAAGCCTGATTGAGGGAACACCATGCCTCAGCAGCTATACAAAGTCCGAATCGGTAATTTCACACGGTGCTTATATTATGTCTCATATTTTAATTTTTATACATTTTTTGTCTCTAAATTACTGATGCCATATCTCACAAAAGTTCCCCCCAAACAAAAAAAAAACCTCTTTTTTTTTTCAGTTCATATGATTTTACTTTTCATTTACCTGAACGGTAATGCTGGTTTGAGAGCTGGTGGTATGGTTAGCATCAGGTCCCTGTTGGACTTCTATTTCATGTTTTTTCTGTAATATCTTCTTGATCTTTCTGGATGGAATCATTTTCTCACTTTGCTGCTCATGGTTTTCAACAGGTGCTTCATTCTGCTCTTCACTTGGTTGTTCAGGTAACCTCATTTCCTAAATCATGAAATATAAAAACATATTATTTGTGACATATCAGAAATGGGTGTGTCTGTGTTTTAACCTTTGTTCTACCTTTAACCCTAACACCCAAAAATCTTACAAAATCTTACGATGAAAAATTCTGTGCATGCATGAATCCCAGGGTCTGCGATGATGCAAGTGTTATATGCGCACGGAATTGCTGGCCGGGCAACAATAACCCGTGTAGCTACCGGTCCGTGATCGTGTGGTTGGCATGCGAGGGGGTCAAAGGTTCGAATCCCGGGGGTGACAAGTCAAAAATTATTCTTCTTGACTTTTTTGTATCTTCTTTGACTCCCGATATCAAAAAGCAGGGTTCAGTGTTAGGGTTAAAGGAGCTCTCTCGGAGTTCATTACATATGTGTCCTTCATATATTTCAAAGTCCATTTTTGATATGTATGAAATACTTTCAACTACTAATAATCACAATGGGTCTGAAATAGTTGTGCCTCAATCAATGTCCTTAATGTAATGAATCAAGATTTTCTACTCAGAAGCATATTGTGAGTCGTCAAATAGGGAGCACCACGCCTGATTGAGGGGACAGCATGCCCCAGTGACACTGCGCTACAGCAGCAACACAAAGTCTGGATCAGGAATTTCACACATCACTTACATTATGCCTCTTATTTTCATTTTATACATTTTTTGTCTCTAAATTACTGATGCCATATCTCACACAAGGCCCCCCCCAAAAAAAATTTCAGTTCATATGATTTTACTTTTCATTTACCTGAACAGTAGTGCCGGTTTGAGAGCTGGTGGTATGGTTAGCATCAGGTCCCTGTTGGACTTCTATTTCATGTTTTTTCTGTAATATCTTCTTGATCTTTATGGATGGAATCATTTTCTCACTTTGCTGCTCATGGTTTTCAACAGGTGCCTCATTCTGCTCTTCACTTGGTTGTTCAGGTAACCTCATTTCCTAAATCATGAAATATAAAAACATATTATTTGTGACATATCAGAAATGGGTGTGTCTGTGTGTTTTAACCTTTGTTCTACCTTTAAAGGAGCTCTCTCGGAGTTCATTACATGCATGTCCTTCATTTATTTCAGAGTCCATTTTTTATATGTATGAAATACTTTCAACTACTACTAAGGCAAAAAAAAAGGTTTGTCTCAAAGCTCACGCTACAGCATTTGTAAAATCGAGAGATTTGGAAAAAAGAAATGCGGAATGTTTTTTATTTCACTTTTTCTTTTTTTTTTAGTTTTTCCAGAAACTTTCGGCAAAAAATCAGTTTTTTTCTCCAAATACCATGTAAAAAGTCGGGAATAAAAAAAATTGCATTTCGCATTTGTTTTCAAACCACTTGTGAGCTTTGAGACAAACCATTATTTGTTTTTGGCCTAATCACATTGGGTCTGAAATAGGTATGCCTCAGAGTCCGAAGTTTTCTGTTTTGCGGAAAACTGAAAAAATCACGGAATCGGAGGTACAACACGGAAAATGACATTTTTGTATGATGTGACAAAAATTGTTAAAAGATAAGAGAAATAAATGTTTAAAACAATCATGAGTTGTGTCTGTCGATTTTTATGATAAAAATACTTTTTAATAATACCGAAATTAAGGTGTATTACCAAGGCATTAGCCCCCTATATCCCTCCAACATCGTAACAGTCGGCCCATTATCGTGACAATATTCCAATCAGAGCATATTGATCGCGATATTGAACACTTTATTGTGACATTAATATTGTTTTTTATACATTTTAAGCTTTATTCATGAAACACGGATTTGCAAATTTTACAACACGGATTACAACACGGAAAATGGATTTTAGAAAACGGTAAAGCATATTGTGAGGCATTAAATAGGGAGCATCAAGCCTGATTGAGGGGACAGCATGCCCCAGTGACACTGCGCTACAGCAACTACACAAAGTCCGGATCGGAAATTTCACACAGTGCTTATATTTTTTCTTTCTTATTTTCATTTTGATACATTTCTTGTCTCAAAATTATTGAAGCCATATCTCACACAAGCCCAAAAAAAATTTCATATGATTTTACTTTTCATTTAGGGGTCAAATCAAAACTCGACCGCCGGTTGCCCGCCGGTTCCGGGCAGTTCCGTCCGGTTCTAAATTATACACAGTAATGAGGTCAGTCGTCACACCCTGGTTCATATGGCCGGTTGGTATCATCGAGTGAATAAGTGGAGTGATTTCAAGTAGTTTCTTTTCAAATTGTGTACAATAGGAACGGGAATAGGAATAATCGATTTTCCTTCTCGGAGTTCTTCTCAATCAATGTAGCTACTTTAAGCATTTTGTTTTGATAAAATATAAGCAGAGACTTGGTCTATTTATTTCTAATTATTTTACATCGTGACAAGTTAGACAAAACCTATTTTAAAGTTTCATTTCCGAGGGGATAATCGCGATCACGCAATTCTGCATGTTTTAAAACACAAGGGTAATACATTTTTCATAAACTGTGTTTATAAGCGAAAGAAAGAAAGCAAAAAAGAATCAAAGAAAGAAAGAAAGAAAGAAAGATCGAGTAGGGAGTCATAAGATGACCAAAGAAGGGGAAGCGAGAGGGTGAGAGGAAGACGGATAGTGAGGATGGGGAAAGGTGGAAAAGGGGTGAGAGTATGAGATGTGTCGCTCACATCACATGGGAGAGAGAAGGGGGATAAAAACTACACTAAGTTTGTAATATAGGCAATATTAGGCCGGTATATTTGGCCTACAATGATGTTGGCCAGGCTCGTTGAGGTGATGTGCCAGAAGAAATGATTTTGCAAGATCGACAAAATATATGCGAATCCCATCACCCCTCAGCACCGAGCCCTTCATCAACAACAATGGAGATTAGCCAGGGGGCAGGGTGGCAAGTCATTCCCCTCCCATACTCAGTCGTCAGAAATGTAGTGACAAAATCTTTCTTTCGGTCTATTTTAGACCCAAATTCAACCCCATTTTGGGCTATCATTTTTCGGAGGGGGGAAGGTAGGTGTCCCAAGTATACCGGGAGGGGAGAGGTCATTAATGTTTGCAAAGAAAAATGGGGGGGGGGTCATAAAAACTTTGATGACCAAAATGTAGGGAGTCATAAGATGACCACAGGTAGTGTGTTTGTTTTCTTCAAATAGATTCAATACATTTTAGCTTGTTTAGGGGTGTGTCGGTGGTGGGATCATAAAATTGTCGTTGCCGAAATAGATGGAATCGTAATTTTATCTCGGCAATGCCATTCTGTGAGTAGATCTGCGAGAAGTCCCCTTGAAAATTCCTTTTTTTAAATCTCGAACTTGAACACGAATCTCAAAAATGAGAGCCTTCTGGAGGCAGATTTAAACTAATGACGTATATTATATGTCCATCACCAATACAGGCCTATGTGATTCATAAAATAATAAATTCACAACTTCTAAATTACTTAACCTATAGAAATCATTGAAACACTGTTCTGAATTGAAATTAACTGATCTAAACAATGGAGATATATTCAAGCAATTTTAACCATGAACAAGAAATCATTTTCAAAATTAATTTGCTTTGGTGGCAAGCCAATAGACACAAGACTAAGAAAAATCGATCATCGTGTAATACTTTCAAGTATGGGCTATTGTGACCGTGAAATTTCAAGTATGCGCTATTGTGATCGCGAAATAAACATATCGACATTTTGTTAATCTCTCCGGTTATGTACTTAAACCAACTGGCGGTTGCTACTCATGCATTCTTGAATATTCATATACAAATGACCTCTGTCAACCGGCCGGAACCGGCCGGAACCGCCCGGAACCGGCGGGCAACCGGCGGTCGAGTTTTGATTTGATCCCTTACCTGAAAGATAGTGCTGGTTGGAGAGCTGGTGGTATGGTTAGCATCAGGTCCCTGTTGGCCTTCTATTTCATGTCTTTCCTGTAATGTCTTTCTGGATGGAATCATTTTCTCTCTTTGCTGCTCATGGTTTTCAACAGGTGCTTCATTCTGATCTTCACTTGTTTGTTCAGGTAACCTCATTTCCTAAATCATGAAATATAAAAACATATTATTTGTGACATATCAGAAATGGCTGTGTCTGTGCATGTGGGGGTGTGTTTGGTGGGACATGGGCGTTTGTAACCACCCCCAACCGGGGACATACACATGAAAAACCACTGTGGAAATGCGGACACACAGGAACTGTGGTCGTCCTCGGTTGCTAGGACGTGCCCGGTTGGCCAGTTGCATGTTAAAGCATATAAAAAATGAGTCCGCAGTTACCCAGTCCCCGGTTGCATGGTGATTTCTCAAACGGTGGCCCGGTGATTTCTCAAACGGTGGCCCGGTGATTTCTCAAACAGTGGCCCGGTTAGTAACAAACTAAATGTGTGTGTCACCGGTTGTATATATTGTTTTCTCACATGCGTGTGTGAATGTCCCCGGTTGCCTGTGTTTACAAGTATTAGGGGTTGGGCATGTACATGTATGCTTGTTTGTGGGGGTGTTTGTTGAGATGTGTTGGGGTGGAGCAGGGGTGGTGCATGTGGGTGTGTTTGTCAGGGCTCTTATGCTATATAGATAACTTTTTGATCAATCTGCATGGTCAGGACACTAGTATCTCTTGGTCACAACTTCCCTGCCCACTTTTCAGCTTATAAACAGATATAATCATATTTTTTGAAAAAAGAAATTCAATTATCGTATGACCATTCAAGTTTTGTGAAAATTAATGGGTACCTACATGTAATATTTATAGATACTTTTCTGTGCAACACACCCAATTTATAAAAACAAATTGGGAAGGTGGCTCCAAATAGGTCGTCTAAATGTATGAGTAGTGAACACATACATGTGCATATAACAAAAGAAATGTAGAGCAATGCTGGTGACACCATAGACCCTGATCATGGCCTACTTCTAAGATTTGAATCAAAGTATTGCATGACAATACTGCAGATTATGAATACTAGGGGGTTACCTGTATTTCACGGTTTTCGGCTATCAAGGGTATTGGCTTTTGCAGATCTCAAAATCAGGGCGTGTCCTTTGGCTAGGATCACTTTCCTCACAGCTGAGCTCAATTGCAGCTTTTTGCAATTTGACCTGACTTTCACCCTCAGTTTGAAATTTGACCTGACCACGGATGACCTAACAAACGCAAACCTGAGCTTCCTTGGCCAAAGTTACACCCACCCACAAAGTTTGAGCTCCATTATATGAGCGATTTGAAGATTACAAACATGCAACATTTACCTCTTCAGTTTCTGCCACATTTGTCAATGATATAGGGGTTGGAGGTGGTTGTAAGTCCCATAAGCTTGTAGCATCATCACTTGGTTGACTGGACTCTGGTGGGACTGTTTGCTGCTGCAGAACATCTTGGTGCTGCTGAATATCTTGGTGCTGCTGAATATCTTGGTGCTGCTGAATATCTTGGTGCTGCTGAATATCTTGGTTCTGCTGAATATCTTGGTTCTGCTGAATATCTTGGTGCTGCTGAATATCTTGGTGCTGCTGAATATCTTGGTGCTGCTGAATATCTTGGTGCTTCTGAATATCTTGGTGCTGTTGAATATCTTGGTGCTTCTGAATATCTTGGTGCTGCTGAATATCTTGGTTCTGCTGAATATCTTGTTGGTCATTTGTAATCTCCTGAGATCTAGGTATCTCGTTATGAAGACATGTGTGACTGGGCTTATAATGCAGAACAATACTGGGATCTTGTGGTTGGGTCATCACTGGAATGTGCGAGTCTTTAGGGTGTGTGAATAGAAGGGTAGGCTGGTGTGGCAGTGGATTTTCAGGTTGATATCTTCTACATGTATGAATAGGCAGACAATCTTGTTGAATTTGCTGGTTACTTTCTGAAATCCTTTCACAAACTTGGTTGATTGTAGCTTCTTGCCGAGTTGGCTTACGCTGCACAGGGATTTGTGCTGGTCTATGAATTTGCTGGTTACTTTCTGAAATCCCTTCACAAACTTGGTTGATTGTAGCATTTTGCCGAGTTGGCTTACGCTGCACAAGGCTTTGTACTAATTTATGATTTTGCAGGTTACTTTCTGAAAGCCCTCCATAATCTTGGTTGATTGCAGCTTTCTGCTGAGTTGGCTTATGCTGCACTGGGATTTGTGCTGATTTATGAATTTGCTGGTTACTTTCTGAAAGCCCTCCATACGCTTGGTTGATTGTAGCTTTTTGCCGAGTTGGCTTACGCTGCACAGGGATGTGTGCTGGTCTAGGTTGTTGAGTACATTCAGATGACACTTGTGTATTTCTAAGACAATCTTCTAATCTTCTAATAGCTCCACTAAAAGGATAATTTGCATGTGCATGTATGGGAGGTTGCACGCTTGTACTCCCTGACTGATGACTGGACTGTGGCTGTGAAACTAAAATATGCTGTTGTCCTGAATGTTGTGGTGAATGCTGAAGCATTTGTGGCAATTGTCTTTGAGCTTGTATCCTTTTGCCATGAGCAACCTTTGATTGCTGCTGGTTCATAGACTGCTGTTTTCTCTGCTTAGACTGTGAACTCTTTTGAGTAACTTGTGACATTCTTGCAGCAGCTTTGACTGCAAGTAGAGTTTCTGTAGATGCCACTGAAGAAGTCATAACAATACTAGCATGACTAGTGCCCATTTGTGATGGTGGTGATGATGATGGTAGCAGTGAGGACATTTGTGGATGACTATGTGATGGTGGTGATTTTGCAGCAGCTTTGACGGCAAGTAGAGTCTCTGTAGATGCTGTTGAAGACATAACGACACTAGTGCCCATTTGTGATGGTGGTGATGATGATGGTAGCAGTGAGGACATTTGTGGATGACTATGTGATGGTGGTGATTTTGCAGCAGCTTTGACGGCAAGTAGAGTCTCTGTAGATGCCGTTGAAGAAGTCATAACAGTGCCCATTTGTGACGGTGGTGATGATGATGATGGTAGTAGTGAGGACATTTGTGGGTGACTATGTGATGGTGGTGATGTTGACAGTGCTGTACCTACCCAATGGGCAGATTCGCTGGAAGAAAACTGAGTTGTCATGCCCTGAACCACCTGTCCTTGTCTTGGCTGTCCTTGTCTTGGCTGTACAAGTTGTCTTTGTCCTGTCTGCAGTGGTTGAAACCCAATGAAGTCATTCTCACTTTCAGATTCTCCTGAGGAAGTTTGTCTTATACTTGTACCAATCTGAAATGATAAGACATGAACAACATCATGATGCAATTGCAATTATGACCACTGGACAATGAAATTTGACAAGATTGACAGATTCTATACCAAATGCCTTTAATCAGTGATGGTACATTATTTGGTACATTACCATTTCTACCTATTTTTTACTTAAACAAAGCTGAAAACCAAATAGCAGGACATGAATGGCTGCCTATCAAGCTTCCGGAAACAGCAACAGACTTTCAATCTCTCAAAAGCAAGCAAAACAATGTACACTTCCTAATAGTAGCAAATTTACACTTTTATTCTATGCGCATTGCAGGGGCATAGCCAGCTTTTTTGGTCAGTGGGGAAAAATACAAAATTTTGGGACAAACACAAAAAAATGTCTCAGTTTGTCATTTTGACTTGGTATTATCGGTGAGATATATACATATACTATTTTTTTTACTGAGAGACTACATGTCAAGTGTTTGCGCTTCAACAAAAAGTATCCATTTGGGATCATGTGTGCGCGTAGCTCTCAAAATTTAAGTATTTTACACTATTTTGGCCCATAATTGGAGTAAATTTTGGTGGGGTAATGGGCTACTTCAACCTTTTTTTTCCTTTGCCTTCTCAATTTTCTCAGGGGGCACTTTTCTCTCTCATTTTTTGTCAGGGTGGAACTCTGCCCCCTGCTGGCTACGCTACTGGGGCATTGTGTGTTACAACTTATTTTCTGCTGCTTTTTTAAGCGATATTTGGCAGGCCGAGAGAACGGCAAGCAATTTTGGCACGCCAATTGAAAATTGGGAGATCATAGTTATTGCACAGCCCCTTAAGGTCATCAATTCACAATAGCTGCAAAAACAAAATACTGTTTTTACAAATCAGTATCATGTAGGGCCGGTGTCCGCACCGTCTTTTGATGTCGACATACATTTGGGTTCCGAAAAAATACCAGGACTTTTTTTTTCATGATTTTAGGAATATTTTTTAAATGTTAACCTAAAAATATCTAGAAACACCGGCGGCAATTTCAGCAAATTTCCAAGATCATAGCGAGCATGTAGCGATGAAGTATACAATTTATTTTTTTACACCGAAAAACAAGGCATAATACTGCCAAAAGTTTGCCCCCTGAAGGCAAATAACATGAAAAATTGGCGAAATAGTAGGTAAAAGATAAGATTTGGCATTGCATTTTGTTGAAAATACATTGGAAATGGCCAATATTTTGAGTGAAAATGAGCTTGCCTGACGAAGTTTTACTGGGCCATTGCCTTAGCACTATGTCGCCATGGACAAAGTTCTGTCGATATGTTGACATAATTCACTTTGTCGACAGGATTCCGGCCTTAGTATCATGCAAGTCATTTTAAGCAGCAAACGGTGGAGAAAATTACTTTGAGAAACCCCAAATACTAACTGTTTCTACCTTCTGCTGTACTTTCAAGTACTGTCTGTTCAAATCTTGGAAACTCTTCACAACATTCTTCGATGCTGGTTTTGTGTGTCTATTTTGTTTCTTCAGTCTGGTTTTATCCACCTGCATACATGATGATGGGGATTTATCAGGCTGCATACATGATGGCAAGTAGTAGACTTCTCCCCCGTCTCTCATCTTGCTGATGATGCCTGTATAATGATAATGATGATAATGATAATGATAGGGCAAAAAAAAAAAGGTTTGTCTCAAAGCTCACTCGTGAGTGGTTTGAAAACAAATGCGAATTATTCCCAACTTGGTATTTTTATGGTATTTTGAGAAAAAAAATCTGATTTTTGCCGAATTTTTCTGGAAAAATGAAAAAAAAATATTTTCTGCATTTCCTTTTACAAATCGTGTGATTTTACAAATGCACGCACGAGCTTTGAGACAAACCTTTTTTCTTTTTGGCCTAATAATAAAATAACAACAACAACAACAACAACAACAACAACAACAACAATTTACTCCTAATGATAATGATAAGGCCCATAAAAATATGTTTTGTTCCTCAAATTAGAAATCTTCGGGGTTTTGTTCCAATTACTTTAAAAGAAACCTTAACTTTTGCGAGTATCAAGGACATTTTATTCACTAATTTTGCGTATTTGATTAAAAAACAAGAAGTACTTCCATTTAAATTCAGTCCAAAAACACATTTTTTTACCATAAATTCAAGCAATTGTCAATACTAGCCTTTTCAAAATAGAGGAAGAGTCCAAAAAGGATCAGCCTACCGACCCTCCAAATGTTTGTCTTGGGAAGGCAACCAAACAATTTTGAAAATAACTTACTTTTGACCCAGCAATTAACGTGGCTGTGTACTCTAGACATTGTTTCTTTCGCGAAATTGAGCTTTTTTGAAATGTATTTACTTTGTTATGTTTTTCATAATACAAGGAAAGAAAATCCAGATTTGTTAACTCCAACTGCACTATTTTATGGATTTTATTTCACTATTTCACTTGTTTCCGCAATTTAAAAGGAAAGAAAATCTTTGTTGTACCATCAGGGTACACGCGGTCGCACGCAACAACGCATCGCGTTTTGTAGTCGCGCAATTTGTTAACGCACAGATGCGCTATGCATACATGCAACGCTTATCTGCATGCGCCGGCGCATCTTATGGAAGCACCACGAAGCAGTGATTTCACAATAAACTAGCAGTCAAATGGCTCGTTTTAGCTGATTTAAACATCAAGATATGAATAGATTTACCCAAACTTCTTAAGAGCTCTTAAGGGGCTGTGGATTTACCCGATGTTTACGTAATGTAAGGTAGAAAAACGAGAACTGCCGCATTCTCCTGTGAGTAGGGTGGCCACAATGCTAGCTATTGTGTGTACCCCTGCCTACATACACAAATGTATGGTGGAAATTGTAACAGATTCTGCAGCAGTTGGAAAACTTTTGGGCATTTTGAATTCCATATAATTTGTCTCCTAGTAACTTTTGTGCAAACCCGACTACCTAATTAGATAATGAAGGTGAATATAGCATTTTTGTACGGTCACGCATAAAAAAGTTACGCACAAAATAAATTTTTGTCATCAAATAAAACTATTTTCCTAAAGATGTACAATTATGCTATATTCAGTTTTACAATCTAGACCCTCAGAGCAAAATCCTGTGCAAAAATCAGACAATTTGGTTGTGTAGTTTAGGAAATACAGGCCTTTGAAGGTCATAATTGGCACATAATAGCGCCCTCAATGGTGAAAATCACACATATTTACCTTAAAAGTCCTGGCAAAAGAGTTATTTTTGAGATTTCAGCATTTTTAAAAATGTTGTAAAGAAGCAAATATAGCAATTATGATCCTGGATTTTTAATATTTGCATAAATGAACATTAAATAAACAAAAACAATACATCTCATGCCTTCTTTGGCTTTATTCCCACAATTATCGCTTCATGAATATGCAAATTTATGACAAAATCAGGATTTTCCTAAAAATGGGGTAAAATGGCCAATTTTGTGAATCTTTAAAAGGCTGTATCTTCATAACGGATTGTCCGATTGAGTTGATTCAAAAGGTTTTTAAATCATTTTGCAGAAGGAACAATCCTGACAGAAAAAGTAATTCCAGGGGTGGGTTTGAAATTTTCATGTGACCACCCTACTGTGAGCTTCGATCAAAGTGCAAAATGTGACCATTTTAACTTCAACAGCCTTTATTTCAATGTTCATTTTCTCGGTAAAATGACGATTTAGGTACACGATAACTCAATAAATACAGCATCTATAGGTAAGCAATTATGCTCATCATAAAAAGCATAATCGACTTACATGTAGGGGCTGTGCAATAATTATGAGCCCTGGGGAGGGTAAAATTGGGGGAAGAAATTTTGGCGAGCCAAAAGGGGGTGCAAGCAATTTTTGGCAAGCCGAGAGGGGGAGCAAGCGATTTTTGGCACACATTCATGGGGTGCCTTTTTAATAAAATGCTCTACAAAGGCTTCGGAAAACAGTATGGAAACGTTTAAATATGCAAATTTTCCTGCTCGCTGCGCTCGCAACATACATAGAGACCATTTAAGGTTTGCAAATTGGGATCCCAAACATTTGGCATGTTCAAGGGGGAGGGGCAAAGATATCCCAATATCTCAAAAAATAAGGCCAATATCAAAAAACTAAACAAACTGTTTTTGAAATGGTGCCTCAAGATTAAGAAAAAAACTAATTTTGGGGAAGAGTGTTTTTTTGTTATGATGTACCGAACAAAAATTGCCAAAATTTTCTTCATAATTGTTGTTTTTACACCAAATCTGTATTTATACTGAGATTCACTGATGTCTTGCCTTTATAAAAATGTAGGCCTATACTTTTATATGTCTTGCCCCTGTGTTTTTGCCACCCATCAGTATACCAATTTTTCAACAAAAAGCACCCAAATTTGCCCTAATTGGGCGCTTTTAGGGGCACTTTTGCATTGGTCTCCACTGAAAAAACACCCATTGATATACCCAAATTGCTGAAAAGGTACCCCAAAACCGTGGCACATCCCCATATACCTTCAACCAGGGAGAACCCCCTCCGGCACTTTTACTACATGCATGTCTGAGAGTACACAGCTGCCTATTTACTTGCAAAGTGTTTGTCTGGTCCAAATAGGACTTGACTTGTCAAACTCACGAAGCATGTCCTTCACTGGCAAATTATGCACAATCACAAGGATGACACAAAAATCAGTGAGTCATTTGTTAATTAAATGTGATGCAGTGTGTGCATTCCTGACATGGCAGCTGGTCCTTCAGTTTAATACCATTTGATAGAAAGATCTGTCACCATACAATGACATTTGGCTTTCTGCCCTGCAAAATGGACAGATGAGTTTTACAGGAGATTTTTGTAAACTTTTGTCTATAACGGATGTGCACACCATTAGATACCAAGGGGGGCTGGGTAGTTTTTGAAAAAGCCAAAAAAATTTGCTCCACCTCAGACTAAAAAAAAAAAAATTTGCTCCACCTCGGACCAGAAAAAAAAAAAGATTTGATGTCAAGGGTGAAAAAAAAAATTTGTCACAGTTAGTGAAGAAAAATTAACCTCATAGGCCTAATAGGCCTAGCTTTTATATTGCAAAAATTTTCGCGCTTCACACAAATTTGCTCCTTTTTTCATCAACAATATTTATTTTAGCTTCGAACTGGTACATATTTTTTGCACAATTGTTTGTGAAAAGTAGTTATGTAAGCTGGGTCTGTGAGTGAAAACACTTAATTCACTCTACTTCACAGATTTTCACCAAATTCCATCCCAAAGTCAAAATTATTATAGAAATATGTGCCACATTCCGGGGCCACATGACTGATTGAGAGCATAGGCGTAAATCCCCCCAATATTTGCTAGGGGTGGTCCATACAATCATCCCCAATGTTGACGCTTTATGTGGGTTTCGGACGAAATTAACCTAAAAAACCCAGCATTTATTCCACATTGTACCGAATTTAACCAGTTTAGCTTCAATATGCCAAATATTTTCACGCCAAAAGAGGTTTCAAGAAAATTTTTACACATAAAAATAATGATGTTTTTTGTGGCACTCGAAAAATTTAGGTGCTACAAAAAATATGGACAAAATTTTACAACTCGACAAAGAAATAATTGAAAATTATAGGACTTTTTACGATTATGAAAAAAAAAAATTTGTCTCTCAAGGTGTTGAAAATTTTTTTTTGCTTCATCCAGGGGCGAGCCAAGAGGGGGGGGGGGCAAGCAATTTTTGGCACATTCATGGGGCGCCTTTTTAATAAAACGCTCTAAAAAGGCTTAGGAAAACAGTACGGAAATGCTTAAATATGCAAATTTTCCTGCTCGCTGAGCTCGTAACATACATCTAGACCATTTAAAGTTTGCAAATTGGGATCCCAAAATTTGGCATGTTCAAGGGGGGCAAAGATTTTTTTGGCGGGCTGAGAGGGGGCAAGCGATTTTTGGTGGGCGAGAGGAGGGGCAAGCAAATTTTGGCGAGCAGTTTGGAAATTTTACTCATAATTATTGCACAGCCCCTTCTTTCTCTTTCAATTTGACACCCTCAAGAAAGCGCACTTTCTTGGCATTTCAAGATATGAAAGGACCCAAAATATGTATATTGACCCAGGTCTTATGTATGAGGAGTGTCAACCCCGGTGGGGAAATTATTTTAAATATATTTCTTTCTTTTTACTCTTTCATTTAATACCACTCAGGGTCATACCTTCTTAGCATTTTGAGATATGAAAAGGACCCATATGAATATTGAACCGGGTCTTATATATTTTTATTAATTTTTATATTATTTACTTTTTCCTCTAAAGCCTTTTTCATTACAAACCGACTCTCAATTTAATACGCCAATCAAACCATTATTGTTAGGCCTAACCCCCATGTTTTTTTGTCCAGCAAAATGAACAGGGTATACATGTAGATTAAACCCATTTTCACCAACAAAATTGTACATGCGAAATCTTGAGCTTGAGGAGGGTAGGGTCAGAATTCCCATTGACTCCTGCATAAGAACTATAATACTGACCTCATTCAAATCCTACCAGCAGTATTTTATAGCCCATTCATCATATTCGAGCACCCACAAGGCTACATGTAGTGCTTTGTATTTTAGCCCATCTGGCTATTTGTGACCATTCAACTAGAAAAAAGTTCAATAATAATAAAATGACTGTGGTCAAGTGATCATGAGTTTTGATCTAGGTGCATTTTATACCAATTTGTTGGTGAAACCCCTTTGTCACAGAAAACAGTGTGACCTATTTAAATTTATAAACGGTCTCATCAACAGTCCCACCCCCATTTTTCTGACATCAAAATGTGGAATTTTGTTCTGAGCGTTAGTACATTGTACTTAGGACCATTCACAAACACTTGTTAGGGGGGGCCTGATGCAAAAAAAAAATCGCTCGCAAAAATTTTTCGGGACCCCTCCTTTTCAGATCTCAAAAATTTCAGGGCCCCCTTTTTGACATGAAAATTATGGGTCAACACCATAGAAAAGCATATTATAAACTTAATTTTACTGGGAAAATTTGTGGTCAATTTTTTCAGCCCCCCCCCCTTTAGGAGGGTCAAAACTTTCGGCCCCCCCTCATTTTGCATCAGGCCCCCTAACAAGTGTTTTTGAAGGGTAAAATGCTTAATTTTGTAATCCAAAATGTGTCTCAAGTGGAATAACTTTGTACTTATTTTGCTATTTTGCAAGGACACATTACCGTTATAATAATTAATCCATCCAGAAGGGTACATGTAGTCATGACGGAAGTCACTTGTATATCACCCCCTCTTTAGATTCTTGAGCACCTTGGTGAAAACAAATTTGGGTCAACAATTCAGTAAAATTGAGACACACATTGTTAAAAAAAAGTCTTCAAAAATAAAATACCACGTACCCCTGGCCAAAGTGTTATACCTGGTCCCCTTGTCCTTCAGTCCTATACTATGCGCTGTATCTGACAATTGCCATATTAGGGACGCACCATTAGACTTCAAGGGAGGGGGGAGGAAGTTTTTTTTTAAAAAAACCAACTTCCCCCACTACAGGAGCAAAAAAACTTTCCCCACCTACACTAAAAAAAAAAAAATCCCCAACTAACTGTATAAATGCATGAAAATTAAAAAAAAAAAAAACTTGCCGCTTTGGCAGCGAAAAAAAACATTTTCCCTGACCCCAACTTCCTCCACGCCCCCCTTGAAGTCTAATGGTGCGTCCCTTATCGCTGAATAGCAAAAGGAATGCTAATTTACTAGTGTTTCATTTTCCACTGCAAATGTCATGCAACTTAACGCTATTTATCCCCTTCAAGAAAATGTCAAAACTCTAGTCCCACCACATTTCTCAATGGAAACAGAATAGAATGCACACGTTAGCACAAAAGATTAATCCCCACAATGTTCATTTGGAATAACTGTCTTTCGAAACTGTTAAATACATGTAGGCCTACATACAGCATGGCCTTACTGCTATTTACATTGTACCCCCCCCCCCCCAATATCTGAAAATGTCAAAAATGGAATTATCTAGTTGTAAAAAATCCATTAACTATGTGTTGTGTCATTTTGTTAACTGTTGTCATGCAAAACAAGTAGGGTGTTATACTGTTATTAGGCTGAATATCAACAATGGCACAATAACTTACTGTCATTCACAGCTCAATAGGCTGTGCATTGTGCAAATTGATGATGTAAGAGGAGACACCATTACCTAAATCATAAGTAAATGTCCAATTGTCCCAATTACTTGCTTTGTCCTCATTTGATATTAGGCATGTCCACACCATGGCACACAGTGGGTTTTAAAAGCAACATGGTTCTTTTTAATTGCAGATTCATACGTAATGGTAATAACAATGAAAATTATTAATTTAAACTTCAACACTACTTGTTTATTTCGTTTACCGGGAGCGTGTTTATTTCGCTTACCGGGAGCGCTTTCGAGGAACTTTCTCATCATCAACCTGATCAGGTTGGTCTCTAGCCATTTCCAAGAAAACGTCAGAGTTAACAACATCGGCTGATGACGAGAAAGTTCCTCGAAAGCGCTCCCGGTAATCGTAATAAACAAGTAGTGTTGAAGTTTGAATTAATAATATTTTCAACATGATTCTTGATCAAGCAAAAGCTATGTGAACTGTCTCAAGGATTCCAATCTCCAAGTTTTCCCCCAAATTTATCCCAAAGAAAGTTATGGGATTTCATGATTTCCACAAGTGATCATGCTTGAGTGGTTCTCCAGTGCTACCTTTGTGTGTGATCAATACATTTTGCAATTTTCAAGTGCTATTAATCAAAATTTATGCTTAATTATGCCATACCACTGGATGGGTATAAGTATCCTGCTGTAATTCCAGAGCTGATGTCATCCCGGGATGTCATCAGGCATTGCAAAACTCTAGGATTCCAGGCTTGAGTCATTGTAGCATGGGGCTGACTTTTAAAAGAATCATTATTCTTGTGCCTGCCAATCCTTGAGCATTCTATGACCGTCTGAACACGACTTTTAAATGTTTCAGGCATGTATACAGAAGAATCAATAATATATTGATCACATA
This sequence comes from Amphiura filiformis, assembly GCF_039555335.1. Lineage (NCBI taxonomy): Eukaryota > Metazoa > Echinodermata > Ophiuroidea > Amphilepidida > Amphiuridae > Amphiura > Amphiura filiformis. The sequence continues at coordinate 34,488,168 of NC_092633.1, read as the reverse complement.
AAATGTCACCAAAGATGAGAAGACAAAATGCTGATAATTCTGCATTGAATGTGTGTATAGTGCTAGAACTCATTTATACCACTATAACAACAAGAGACTGGAAGGCACTACCTCAACACATCACCAGTAACAGCGCCAGCAACCTCTTCAAGCAAGCAATAACAAATCTCTACCTCAAATAATTCACCTCATAGCACAGTGGTCATCCGGTCATCCCGAAGCCCAGATTTGCTGGCGGATGACCAGAAATTCACTGCAGGTTATCCGTCGGATGCCCATACTTTTTTTTTTTTTTTTAATTTAATATTTTCCCTTTTGGAGTGTTATTTGACCTACAGCTAATTGCTAGGATCATTCATGGTTGATTTTTAACAAAATATGTTTTTAATATGCAAAATTCCAATTTAATTTTTTTTTAATTAAAATTTTAAATTTTAAATAATATACGGATTGACCAAAAAATTTGGCGGATGACCAGATTCAAGTTACTTAAAATGGGGGAAATGCCCTTAATGTTTCAGTGCATGAAATCAAGCTCTTAACCCTAATGCCCCAAGGGCCTTTGGGCAACTGGAAGGGAAAGAAGGAAGGAATGAGAAAAAAATAAAGAAGTTGTTTGCTCTAGGTGGATATTGAACGCGAGACCCGTCAAATGCCAAGCACTAGGTTGGCGATAGTGCCGTACTTTTACGATGACTTTCGTATTCGGCGAGGAGGACGATTTCGACCTCCTGGTTTGTTTACAAACAGAGAGGTAGACAAAAGACCGCTCCGCTTGTCCAAACACTCAAGTATCAGAAGGATGGTCCACAACAGCGTGATTCACGTAACATGAATAGGGATTAAAAAGCTGTCACGTAGAACCATGTGCTTCTATTGTCCAATTTGCCATCAAGATTTCATATGGAAACAGTTCAGACCCAGAACAGGATCATGTCAGAAATTAATATTTTGTTCTGGGTCTGATTATTCGGACTAGGTTGGCGACACTTACATGTATACACTGGTCTTCCACTGGCCTGGCCAACAAAAGCATGCCTATATATCACTATAGGTGATCATCACATCACGTTGGGATGCACATACGCCCAGTGCATATGGATATCAGTGTTAATAATATTTTGTAGAACCTGGTAGTGTTAGATTGATTAAAAATTAATAAATATCAAACTGATCATCTGGACTTACTGTTTGAGTTGGCTACAGTATCAAGTCTCATTCGAGACGCATCGTCAGGCCGAGTCACGGGTCAACACTTCAGCACCAGCCCATTAGGCCTGACGATGCGTCTCGGATGTGATCATACTGTAGGCAACTCAAAACAGTAAGTCCAGATGACCAGTTTGATATTTCATTTTTATTTTATCTATCTACCTGGAAGATTCACAAATATAATGGTAGCAGTGGCGGTGCCAGGAAATTTGGGGGGGGCATTAGGGGACAAAGTGAATTTCAGCGGGGGAAAAATCAACAAATTTTGCGCAAAATTACTGCAAAAAGTGACATTTTTCGTAATTTTGGGTTTTTTCTGGGGGGGCAACAGGGGGCAAGAGTTGGGGGCAAGAGTTGGGGGCATTCCCCTATGCCCCCGCATGGCGCCGCCACTGACTGGTAGTGTTAGGGTTTTATACATGTGTTGATATAGGCCTTAGAAAGATCACATGCCGGATAACAGACTGTCTGTATTAAATACATGTAGGTCCAGATAAGGGAGGTTGGACTGTACATATGTTGGTGGAATGGTGGTGCAAGAAATATGAACCATGGGATTTCCTTACTTTTTTCTTCTTTTCTAAAACCCTAGACAGAAAGTCCATAATTGTAAACTTATAATCAAGTTATACAAATTGCATGTAAATGATGTACATATGTACATGTTCAGTGGCGTAACCAGGGTTGGTAGCGCCGGGGCAAGAAACAAAATTGGCGCCTAACCCCCCAAAAAAAAAAAAATATATCTTAGAAGCACCACCACCCCCCAATTCTTGAAACAATTGTGCTTAGAGACTCTATAATTTTCAATAATTTTGGAATAAAATTTTAATCGCGATATAATACAAATTTTATAGCATATATTATTAATATTTGATATTTTTTATATTTTATATTTTTGATATTTTATAACAGTTCTCGTAAACTCTATGAATCTAATGATATGTACAATGTACTTAAAAGTATGTAGCTTGGATCAAAAGCCAACCATCAATTGAAAATTTTGATCTTTCACATTGAAGAGGTACATTTTTTCCACAAAAGACCTATTACCGGTAGATTTAAATACAATTTACTGTGCAGATTGTTAAATTTCAAAAATATCTATAACCTTTCCCCATAAAAATGTGTGTGTCTGATGTGCTCTCAGGTCTCACAAAAAATCTGTGAAAACGTCGCTATCCGAGCCCTTAACTGTTTTTATGTTATGTTTACAACAGTGTGATAACTTCGACTCAGGGTTTATGCTTGAAGAGGAGAGTTTATGAGTAGATGATTGATGAAGTATATCCAATTAGCCTAAAAACAGAGTCAAGATGCAAGGAATACATCGTAGAGATTTCCATAATATATCTTCATATAATAATATCAATGCATGTAAGCATTTATTCAATGTGTATATAATACATGAATCTTCAACATTCACTTCAGCTTATAAATATATGACTGCTCTCTCTTAACCCGAATCAAAGAATGCCCTTTTTCTTTCCCTCAAAACAATTTATATTATTCCAGTCGCGTCTCCCTTGTTAGACTCGCGTAAGCTTAGACACGCTGGACGCTGAAAGACCACGCAACAAATGGCGCGATTAAAAACGCTTGACAAACAGAGCTTGATAAATTAAAAATTAAGATCTAATGATCAATTGGATTGATCATGACAAACAGCAACACCAATTAATACAGACCTTCCAAAAGCAAAAGCATTTTTTCAAGAACAATGTTAACCAAAATAAAACTAAGTTACTAACCTTCACTAAGACAAACGTCCAGCTGTTTCAGGACTTGATTTTTACTGTAGACGTTAATGGCTCGTCGCAGGTCAATGCAGATGCGATTGAGTGTAGCATGTAATCCCTCCCTTGCAATCTTCTGTATGCAGTCTATAATACATTGATTATCCATTCAACAAACTTGTACAGCTGTTAGCTTTACAATGTACAGAACTTTAGATCCTGAAACAAAGCAGACAAAAGTGTTTCGAGTTTGCTTCCTGAATACTTACTAGAGTGCTCCAAAGCCAATGCCAACCTATATTTTGCCACCCAAACCCATCTGACACTAGTCCGAAACAGTGGTGGTGCCACGGGGGGCATGGGGGCCCCCCCCCAGTCAGAACTTTTCCCCCCAGTAAAAATCAAAATTAGCGAAAATGTTCACTTTTTGCAGCAATTTTGCGCAAAATATGTTGATTTTGCCCCCTGAAATTCACTTTTCCCCTAATGCCCCCCGAAAAAAAAAAATCCCTTGTGCCGCTACTGGTCCTAAAAGCAATGGAAGGGGACAGAGTGGGGTTTGTGGATAATGTTTGCCTGCTAAATTCAACATTGTGTTACATAACACCCTGCTCACAACCCGTAATAATTTTCTGTCGCATAAAAAGAAGTCAAAGTTTCCGTCCTACTGTATAGTAGGTTTTTTCCAATATGATTTCCTAATTAATGCTTTTCACAATTTCCTGAATATATCTCCTAATTATAATTAATTTTGTTCTGTGAAACAAATCACGTTTAATATTTGATATTTTTACACATGACTATAGGGTAATGGACACACAAAATATCCAATTATGGAGTATAATGGCTTCTTATGCAGCATACACGGCCAATTCGTTCCACGAAACCAATCTTGAATTAAAATAAATACAGATCATAGGGCCTTCTTATGGCATACACGGTTAATTAGCTTTTCGTGGCACGAAACACTTGTCAGAGAGTGTACAAAAATTGAAGTCACTCATCAGTCAATTTGGTCAAGAGCCTCATCCCAATGGCATAGTCCAATAACCTCAATTACATAACCATAGTGCAAAATTTGACCTCAAGTTGCAGAGTATGAGTTTTTGTACCCAAATCTTCAAAGGTCATTCAATGAATGTACATTGTACAAATGTATTGGGGTTTAAGAACTCTTCCCCTGATATATGAGCTTGTTGTGGATCATAGTGTTGCCAAAATGAAACCAACCATACAGTGGTTTCCAAATTGGCTCTGGACTGACTGATCAGGAACACATGATTAGATATCAAGGGGACTGGGTAATTTTTTGAGAAAAATCTTGTCTCCGCATTTGAGCAAAAAAAAATTGCTCCACCTTGGACTAAAAAAAAACATTTGCTCCACCTTGATGTCAAGGCTGAAAAAAAATTTGTCACACTTAGTGAAATAAAATTATCCAAATATTTGACTATTTCAGATTTTAAATTGCATGTTTTCTTGCGCAAAATTGTTCATCATATTTAATTTTTTACCTTCAAACTGGTAATATGTGCGCATTTGTTTGTGAGAAGTTATTCTGTGAACAAAAACACTTGATTCACTCTACTTCATGGATTTTCACATGCTCAGACTGATATTCTACAATATATTGGGATGTCGATATCAGGTCTGATGACATAAACACTCGTGAGGGTTTTGAAGCCCACGCTAATCAATGACATCCAAATCCAAACGACATGGAAAATATATGTGAAATTTTTTTTAAATCAATCATTAAATAATAATCTTTCTAATTTATGGAATCGATGCATACCAACAACAGCTTTCTTCTCCAGTATTAATACTGCATTTTGCAGGAATTCAGCTACATGTACCCCCCCCCCATGTCAAATCAAGGAAGCCATACATAATAGGAGGGGAAATATAATTTCATGCCCATATCCCCAGTGGGTTCAGTTTGTATTTAAAGGTAGGACGTCTGACCATTCCGGGATTTGAAAATGACCCCCTATTTCACAGGGAATCAAGGACATTTGCAGCAATGTTACCCCCTATTTTGCGCGAAATCAAGGAAAATTTGCCCCCAAATACCTCCCCTATTTTTATAATTTTGAGGATGCATTTTTATTTCACCCCCTTATCACGAGGAATCAAGGATATTTTTCACCACTTCAAGGACGCTTTTGAATTTTTCCCCTATTTCACGGGGAAATGAGGAAATAATTTTTTGAAAAAATACCCTTTCAATTTTTGTGTGGAACTACTAAAAAAACGGACAGAAAAAAAATACAACTAGACTTAGCTGTGGTCTAAGACCATGAACACAACAAATTTCATGACCAGGGGAACATTTTGCAGGGGTCAGATCAAAGGTCATGCAGAGGTCAAATTTTAGAAATGCATTTCCTGGACAACTGTAAGGGGTACAGGGGCTCAATCTTGGTGACAACAAACTTAATGATCCAGGGAATATTTCAGGGCTGTCAACTTTTTGGAATTGCTTGGTGTGAGACACAGGCGTACCGGGATATGCCGACTCCAATGTTCAATTTGTACAATGATTATTTGAGCCACGGCGCTCGGGAATGTGAAAAGCCGGGGGGGTGGGGTAGGAGCAACAAATTAATCATGACGATGCATGAGATTTTACTCATTTTCCAGCTTTTTGCGTGAGATTTACTACCTATGCATGAGATTATACTACCTTGGCGTGAGACCGTGAGAAGGTGACCCAAGCCGTGAGACTCACAGCCAATGCATGAGAGTTGACAGCCCTAATATTTTGGAACACTTTGCAGGGGTCAGGTTAAATGGGGTCAAATCTTATAATTTCATTTTCCGGATACCTGTAAGGGGTATGGGGTTCAAACTCAGTGACAACAAATCTCATGAACAGGGGAACAGTTTGCAAGGGTCAGGTCAAAGGTCATTCAGAGGTCAAATTTTTCAAAATGCATTTTCTGGACATCTGTAAGGGGTATAGGGCTTAAACTCTGTGACAACAACCTTACTGACCAGGGGAACACTTTGGAATGCTGTACAGGGGTCAGGTGAAGGGGTGAAAGGTTATCTGGGTCAAATCGTAGAATTTAATTTTCTGGGCATCTGTAAGGAGTATGGGACTCAAACTCGGTGACAAAAAACCTCATGACCAGAGGAACATTTTTTATTGAATTTAGTGGATGTTTTAATGTTGTAATTATTTCCAGATAAGGCCCTTCGCACTTGATTATTAGCTTCCTGTTAACAGCCCGTGTCCAAAACTGAAAATCTCAAGATAATTAATTACTTTATTTTTATTTTTTATTTTCTCCTTTAAAATAACTTTCAACTACTTCTACTTGCCAATGTTTAACTTTAAATAGATGTGCTATAACACTGCAGGCTTTCAAAAAAGGCAAACATGTAATAAGTTATGATGCTAGATGCCTATACTGAGAGTCTGAGATACAGGGTGTTCAAAAGTTGTACATAATTTTTATGATTTTTACAACATTATCAATCAAAATCAGACCCTACACAAAAAACAGTGACATATTTGAATTCCTCATCAAATTTCCATCAAGAAAATGCAAACTTTCACAGCAGTATGATAACTCCTTCAAGAAATATGATATTCAGAACTTTCGGAGGATAAATGAAGTATTATACCTAATGTACGGTATAGGAAAAGTCTAGAACCGGTCACATAATTTCAAATTTAGACAGAAATACCAAAACAATGGTACATACATTTTGTAATCCATCTCAATACATAGCTGGGTTAGGAAAGCTTCTAGGAAGTTACAGTAAAAAATATATTTGAGAGGCACAAAAAAATCAATATTCTGTATATATTTTAACCCCGGACTTTATGCCTCATCTGCAGGATCCTCATCCATAGGATCCGCCACCCCTGACTTAACATCCTTTGTCTTTGATTTGCAATATCTCAAAAAGTAGGCCTACAACTAGGTACAAATAGACACCCTCGACTACCACTTTCTGCAAAAGAAAATCATATTTTTTCCCTACACCACGGGTCCACGGTCATGTTGATACATCAGGGGCTGTGCAATAATTATAAGCCCAGGGCTCGCCAAAATTGCTTGCCCCCCCTTGGCCTGCCAAAAATAGCTTGCCCCCCCCCCCCCTCTTGGCCCACCAACAATTCTTTGCCCTCCCCCTCCCCTTGCACATGGCAAATTTTTGGGATCGCAAAATTTTTTACAAACCCTAAATGGTCTTGATACATGTTGCGAGCGCAGCGAGCAGGAAAATTTGCAACAAGCGTTTCCGTACCGTTTTCCTAAGCCTTTTTAGCACGTTTTATTTTAAAGGCGCCCCATGAATGTATGTGTACTCTCAGACATGCATGTACTATGTAGTAAAAGTGCCATAACTTTGTAATTATTCATGCAAGACACTGGGGCAAGACATATAAAAGTATAGGCCTATATTTTTATAAAGGCAAGACATCAGTGAATCTCAGTATAAATACAGATTTGGTGTAAAAACAACAATTATGAAGAAAATTACAAAAAAGTGAATTTTTGGCAATTTTTGTTCGGTACATCATAACAAAAAAACACTCTTCCCAAAAATGTTCGTTTTATTTTTTTCTTAATCTTGAGGCACCATTCAAAAAACAGTTTGTTTAGTTTTTTGATATTGGCCTTATTTTTTGAGATACCGTATTGATCATATAAGGCATCAAAATGAACTTTTTAAAATTCACAAACGCCTATTTGCACAAAATGATGCCTAAAATCGGAAATAGACCAAAATATAAAAAAATGAGAAAACCGTTTCTTAAGGGGCTGTGCAATAATTACAATGTATGAGCCCCCGGGGCTCGCCAAAAATCGCTTGACCCCCCTCTCTGCCTGCCAAAAATCTTTGACCCCCCCCCTTGAACATGCCAAATTTTTGGGATCCCAATTTGCAAACCTTAAATGGTCTCTATATATATGTATGTTGCGCAGCAGCTTAGCAGGAAAATTTGCAACAAAGCGTTTCCGTACCGCTTTTCCTAAGCCTTTTAGCACGCTTTTATATTAAACTTAAAGGCGCCCCATGAATGTATGTCAAAAATATTTGTAATTTGGCCGCCCCACATTAGTGATGGCCGCCCCATATTTTCAACCTTGCTACGCCCTGGCCCTGCCTCCCCCCACCTTTTGGCTCGCCAAAATGTCTTCCCCCAATTCTACCCTCTCCTATTGCGCAGCTCCTTCTTGATACATTGGCACCCATATAAAACATTAGTCCGAATAATCAGTCCCAGAACAAATTATTAATTTCTGACATGATCGTGTTCTGGGTCTGAACTGTTTCCATATGAAATCTTGATGGCAAATTGGACAAAAGAAGCACATGGTTCTACTACTTGACAGCTTTTTAATCCCTATTCATGTTACGTGAATCACGCTATTGTGGACCATCTTTCTGATACTTGTGTGTTTGGACAAGCGGAACGGTCTTTTGTCTACCTCTCTGTTTGTAAACAGACGAGGATGTCGAAATTGACATCCTCTCCGAATAGGAAAGTCAGCGTAATAGTACGGCAATAAATAATAAAACATCATCATTCACACTGCTTTTGCAGTGCCCAAGTTCTCTATTGTTGTACATGGCATGCTGACTATGCTGTAGTATACCTGATCTCATGTACCAATACCTTGTGTATTGGTACATGATTCGGCGGGTATACTTCAGCAATAGCGAATAAGTGGTCGTTTTTTACTCTTTTCAAAACGTCACATGTACACCAAATACAGCCCCGAAATGGTCTACTTTTAGCGTGCCTTAACTCCGAAACAGTTTAGTCAAAGTTAAAATGCGATCCCCAACCCTTTGCTTACCTTGGACGAATTTGCAGTATTTTCCGCTAGCTCCGTGTTGAAAAATGTCCGGTACTTGCCCGGTACAAACATAGAAATGGCCACATTTGCTTCAGTCCTGGTATGAATATTTCTTCCGTAATCCAATGGTTCCAACGTGGGCATCACGATGATAGTCTCCTACACAACCAGATTGTGTCGGCCTGACGCTCGTCGATCCTAAAGGTGAGGACAGCGTGAGCTCTTACCTGCGTAAAAGTCTGTTCGACAAAGGCAATAAGGATGATTGACAGCGCCGTTCATTGGGCGGAGCCATTATATTACAGCAGACAGGTTGCGCTGTTCTCTGACCTTGACTGTTAAATCACGTGACATACCGTGACCTGGGTACACGATACAAAGCTGGGGGATGCGACTGCGGCCGCCATTTTGACACGCGGTATCTACTCTTCAGAAAAATTACTTTTGGTGACGTTTTATATCAAACAATTTTTCGATAACGGTTTCTACTAGGATTTCAATTTTTATTAATGAAGGTGCATGTAGTTTTGAGGAATAACACGGGACGTTTGAGTTTTATTTCAACTGGTGGTGTAGGAAGGTGAGTGAATTCGTGAATGAGGCCGGGGATTGAGGTTTCGTTGTTTCAACGATCCGATAGTAGGATCTGAAACGTAGGCTAAAATGTCTAATGACGCCATGTTTACATGAAAACATTAGCTGTTGCTTGAGGTCAGTGTCGTTGAATTAGTTACCTAAATTCCTTTCAGGATATTCTGATTTCACTTATTTATGATGTGTACGAAAATTCACCATATAAACTCAAAAGTGTGAATGCAAGCTGTTATTGCTGACAATAGAAACATTGTTGCAAAGTCATTAAAAACAGGTATGTATTACAGACGACTTTGGCCGAAACGAGATACAGGCCAGTTAGGCAGTCTAATGCTGTAGTACAGCCCATTTTATTTACTGCACAGCACACAGTCACACACACACACACACACACACACCCGTGAGTCAATACTATAACTTTTAAAGAACAAGTCATACCTAGAATTTTTTTATATGTTGAATTGTATCCTTTCTTGACACCCCATATTGAAAACAATCAACGTATTAGAATAGATTTCTAAAATTGATATTGTAATATTTTTTTAAGCTTACCGGGCCGAGAGGTCACGAAGTCAACCGGGATTTGCAGTGTTGATTTGCGAGTATGTCTATCGCCAGTTCGCCACAGCTCCATTTGCTGCTATTCCATGTGGAAACAGACCTCCCAAATAAAAAAATGTGAATCAAGTTCTATTATTTATTGTTTACACGTAGTTTAGACAGAAGGAAGCACTTGCTCGGGTCAGCATTCACACCTCCACTCCAGTAGGCCTACAGTGACATCCTCTCCGCACTGCTCCGCTAGCTCTCTTGTCATGCTTGTCTAGACTTGACCAAGTCTTTTTTGACATCAGGCGATCAGGCGATTGAGCTATCTTGGTCTTTTTTTAATCAAGTTTTTTCAAGTTTAGACCAAGTCTAGGACGCTCGCGCGCTGGGGAATGCAAAAATTTATGCGGGAGTCAAAGGAAATCTTGACCCTCCACGGCGTTCCGCACGGCGTGGTTTCAACATGCTCAGGGCCCAGGCCTTTATAGGGGCGCAATATACCAAATCACTAGATGCAAAAGGTGCAATGGAACAGTGCAATGGTAAGTATATGGCTACTGGTGCAGACCTTTTTCGTTTGAAAATATTTTGAAAATGGACCATTGATCCTCGCCATTTTAGCCTTCAGTTTTGAAAAAAAATACCTTTTTTGGTTTTACACAGCATTTAATCCGCAGGTTTCTTCTTCTTTTTTTTAGAGAAGAGTATGGACACATTCTCAAAGGTTTTGAAAATTTGCAAGAATCCTGATACATGTGATACATTTAAAAAATCAACATAGGTTAGAATAACTATGGTTAGGCCTATCGCATTTCGGTAACCCCGCCGTGCTGAAAAAGCATGATGGGCAAAAAAATTAATGCAAAATCCATTTCTTCTTCTTCTTTTTTTTTTTCTTTCTTTCATTCTTTTCTTTTCTTTTTTCTAGGACTATAAAAAGTAAATTTTGAGTCAAAATAAATTTCAACCAAGGTAAACGATTTTACTTATTGCTTTTGTGTCAAACGATCTGCATTATGTTAATACTAAATCAAAGGCATAGCGATATTAATCATACTAATTACTATAAGCCTTCTAAATTTTGAAGGCCTAATGCCTTTCACTTTTATAAACTTTGAGTAAGGATATTCAAAGTTAAGTTATTTAATACGTGGATCACTTTTGCTTTATTCGACATCCCGGCGTCATATTATTGACTATAAGTTTGTCAAAATTATTTCTTCTTCCCAAGTTTTATTTTATGACAATACAAATTAACTAAATTATAATGCCCTTTAAGCACGTAATTATTGTTCCAGAAGACAACTACATGGCACCAAAAAAGTTCCATTGTAATCGCTTTGCTTATCACCATTGAAATGATTTTGATGTCGACCTTTGCTATAGACTATATGCCATAGTCGATTTTTGATAAATAAAAATATGTTATTATTCATGATGAACGCATTCAGTTGAACTCGAAATTATACTGATATTTATTACATCAAAATACTAGTATAAAATGGTTATGAAAAAGTTTATATAATTATATTTGTGACAGTAAAAGTTAAGTAGGCTTATATTATTGAATGCAACATAAGCTAACATATCATAATGGCATAACTATAATGGTACTTCAATACTGAACAATTCTAATTTTAGAATCTGCCAGTTTATTAATCGCGAAAGCCCGAGTTAAAAATCACTTGGGAAGCTAACAAACAGAGGGAGTACGGTGACTGAAAAGATCAGATGTGCACGAAAATCTATCAATTATTACCTAAATAATTACCTGTCCTTCTGTGTTTGACCAAATAGGCCAGTCAAATTAAAGGTGGGTAACCTGATTGACAACCTCATCCCCCACTTTACCCCCATCAAAATGCAGATTTTTCTCATTAACATATTGAAATTGGGCGTTCCAAATCGGTATATTTCCGGAGAAATCCTCAAAAAACTGTCGAATTCGTCTCAAATGTGATACCACATTTGAGACGAATTCAACGGTTTTTTGATCATATCTTCGGAAATACACTGATTTGGAAACCCTTATTTCAGTAGGCCTGTGTTAATGAGAAAATAGGATCTCTCATTTGATACCAATTTATTACATGATCATGATGAAACACCCCGGGGGGGGGGGCACTTCCATAACAGATATGCATCATGTGCCTCGGGATAGACCCCCTTTTTCAAACCGGCTTGTACCCAATGACCCCCTTTTTTTTTTATGGTCCTTCCTATTACTCAATGACCCCTTTAAAAAAAAATTCATGTACTCAATGACCCCCTTTTTCTATTTCCTGCTACCCAATGACCCCCCTTTTTAATTCCCAAATTTAGGTGGTATTTAATTGTGTTCTCCTTCAGAAATAATGAGATTTCTCAAATTTCCAAGGTGGCCAAGTTGTTTTTCGCAGTTTGGCACTTATTTATGTGTACTTAATGATACTCTTTTGGCAATCCTGTACCCAATGACTCCCATTTTACAATTTGTTACCCCAATGACCATTCTTTTTCAAAGTTTCATACCGAATGACCCCATTTTTTTCACTGTGTGTACTGAATGACCCCATATTTTTGTCATTGTACATTTGACCTGAATGCCCCCTACTTTTAACATGGCCGAGGCACATCCCTGCCATTTCAGATAGGGAGTGCCAAAATCACGCTGTATAAAATGTCAGTAATTCCATAAGGAATTAGTCACAGTTACAAGGAACATTTATGTGGGTTTTTTTGCATGAATGTTTGAAAGGGACAACATTTAGGCATGTTTAGGTAAGTTTTAAAGAATTCGATTTTCCAAATATATCAGGTCACCTTCCTTAAAGAAAAAATAAAGGGGTTAAGTCAGCATTAATTACTATAAATTAATTATTACTATAAAAATATTATCATGATTTGCCAAATGAAGCATAAAACATAAAAGTCCAATTTTAAAATTTTTGCAATTTGACGGGAAATGGTCCAAAACATGCAATTTTGCATGTGGAGTAATCCAAAATTGCCGCTTATGCAGGGATTTTGTGTGCACCCAAATGAAGTATAAAAGGATGGTGGGTAAGTTTCCACATCACACCCCCTGATCAACTTTATGACTAATTTTGCATTTTTCTCAAAAAATAATAACACACTGGTAACCAAAATTATGTATATTATAGGGGCAAGGAATCCAGTTACTACAAACAAAAAATCAGGTTCCCCCTCAAGAGCCCCCAAAAAAATCAGATTTCATTCAAAATTCCCACCCCTGGTGTAATTGTATTGCGCCAACATGTAAATTGATTATTCTCGTATACCCGGCACACATAGGGGTCGCTGTAACGCACACAGGTGTAAATCAGGCTGGTGTAAATCAAGATGTTGTATGACACAAACGTTTTATCAGGGGGGAATGTTAATTTTTAAATGCAGAACATTGGATGACTTTGAGGACCAGGATTTTGACACCTTTGATATTTTCCTCAAGTAATTTAATACTGGCCCTCAGGGTCCCTCGTTACACTTACAGTATTTTGAAAAATAAGTCTCCCCCTGAGAGAACATTGGGGAAAACAAGGGGGAATCCAACACTTTTGAACGGATGCGAGGGGGAACGCAAAATATTCCGGGAGGGGGCACTTTAATATAAAAAAATTTTTAAAAAAACTTGCGTAGCATGATCGGGAGGTTGTGGTCAATAATAAATAAATATTATTACATGTAGGCCTACCTAAATTATAGAGGAAAGATTTTAAGTACGACAAAATGAGCTAAAATGGTGGAAGGGCAAACACTTTTTGGAAAGGAAGGGGAAAAGCATTTTGGCAGTTCACAATGGGTGTAACCACAGACCCAAGAAAAAGGATCTGTGATGTAAGCTGGTATTTTTTGGGTAGGGGTTGGCACCGTTTAGATAATAAAAGTTATAAAACGATTTAGAAAACGCTTTAAAATGTTCAAAAAGGCTTTAAAAATTTCCACTTCGCTGCACTCACATCACATTTAAACAAAGTTTTAATTTGGGCTCTCCATGTCTGGCAAAACTTGGGGGTGGGCAAGAAGATTTTTCGACCACGTCGAGAAGAGGGAGGAAATATCTTGGGACGGCCAAAGAGGTGATCAGCGATTTTTGGCAGACCAATTTGAGGATAGAACTGATAAACTGATAACAGGACAATTACCCGGGCAATTACCATTAGATCATACTGACCTAACTGATGCCATATAGCTAGGCCTACACACCTTTTTCGTACAATTGACCACTTCGCTGCGGGCAGCGCCGTTTGGATCTGCTAAACTCCGATTAGGCCGGAATTAGCGAAGTGGAAAACTGAAAGCGAGGCCAACTTGGTGTAATTACATACGCCCAACATGCAAAGTTAATTTGCCATGTAACTATAATGACTTTCTAGCTGAGACTTGGTGCATATGTAATACAAGCACAATAGAAGTATATTGTATTAAGCATTTTGCTAATTTTAATCTGAATAATTAATTAGGGTTAATTTCTTGACAAATTAAAATGAACTCTAATAGCCTCTCAAATGCTAAACGTAATTTACTTCTATTTTACGTGCACTACTAATGTATCAAGTCTCAGCTAGAAAGTATAGTTAAACGTACTTGCTAAATTAACTTTGCATAGGGCCTAATTGGAAGTAATTTATATCTTTGGCCTCGCTTTCAGTTTTCCGCTAAGCTAACTCAGGCATATTAAATTGGAGTTAGCTGAGCCAAACGAACGAAGTGGTGGTCACAAGTTACGAAAAAGGTGAATATTCCACATAATTTCAACAAAAAAAGGCTAAAATAAAAGACACAGCATCATACGTTTTCCCTAAAATTCGTTGCAATAATTTTATTTTTCCCATATTTTTTTTTCAAAATCAAAAAAAAAGATCTAATGAATTCGACTAGGTTCCTATAGCGAAACCAGATCTCTTTGATTTCCACGTCAACTTAAAGCAAAAACTCACGTATTTTTTAAATGAAAAATTTAGCAAAAACAAACAAACAACATGAACAAGGAAACAGCAGGATTGACAACTAGTTGAAGCCCCATTCAAATGCATATAGCTAATTATTTCTCTAGGTATTGGAGGCATATTGGAAATGCTCTAAGCATGTTTACAGATTAATTGAGTAGAGCAAAGCACACTCAATATGCCTTTTGTTTGAAGTAATCGGACATACGGTTTTCAAAATATATCAATTTATATTTTCTTTGTACCTTATTGTTTTTATCAATAATCAATCAAGTTAATGAGCTAAAATGACTGGAGAAGCTCATTAATATGTAATTTTTGCCAATATTTTGCTAAAAATCCATGCATAAATGTTCAGGGTACTTTTATTTTGCATACTTTTGCCTTGAAACATGGTCAAAGTGTTTCTAATAATGTTCTAATGTATAGTGAAACCGTCCTCTAATTTGCATATTTGCATAATTAATTAGCATTTATGCAAATTAGCTCATAAAAGTACCCAGTCATTTTTGCTTATTAACTACACTGATTATTGATTAAAAAAACCAATAAGATACAAAGAAAATATAAATTGATGTATTATGATGTCCGATTTGCTTCAAACAAACGGCATCAGTGTAGGCCTACTTTGCCCTACTCAATCTATTGAAATCATGAGCAAATCCTGATCTCCAGAAATATCCTCATATACCACCTTATGTAGAGATATCGTTTCATGTTGTCTCTCGGTTGTTTGACGTGATCATTTATTAAGTTTCATTTATTAAGATTTCTTACAAGAACATTATATGTTCAATTCTAGACTATACTTCCTGGACAATACCAACAGCTATCACACTAAATATACACACATATTTTTTTAGCTATTTTCAACATATATTTTCGTTTCTATATCAAATTAAATTCACTTTTATCTGCTTTTTTGTGGTACTATTTATTCTATAAACAGTTTGTGTGCAAAGTGAGGGCGCTATTTACAAATTCTAAAAGAGTTTAAATTAGCCAAATACATTTCATGATTAGCAGTTTTTTGAAAATGTCCTTGCCATTTCTTCATCTTTTTCTGACATTCGAATACCATTAAATAAGAATACCATTAAATAAGTGTCTACTCCTTGTAAAGATGCAAACAAGATTTAAGATAAATAGCGCCATCATTATTAAAATTTACTATAAAATGACTACAGTTTTACAAGCCATCAAATAACCACTTTTTCGTCGGGCTTTCGGCTTAACCACAAGCAGGCTGTGTTAGCCACTACTAGGCACAAAAAACGAATTTGACTTTTTACTTTTTCCGAAAGAGCAGATCATTGAATACGGTATGTCTTCATTGTCTGCATAAATACTCGTTTGAAAGATCAATTTAAGGCCGATCAATTTAAGGCTGAACTTGATTCAAAATTAATCGGTGGTACATGTATTTGTGTACGTGTAAATGTTCGCGCGCTCCGCGCTCCACTGTTTCAAGAATGGGCCGCCATTTATGTCCCCTTCATAGACATATCACTTGTACTTGTTTGTCTGGGGTCCCCTTGGCCCCGGGCGCCACAACCCCTTCCACCGCATATGCCTAAATACAAAATAACCATATTTTCAATTTTGCTTTATTTTACTAAGGATATCCGGAAGTGGAAGACTGTCGAAATCCTTGATCGCTCTGTAATCAGTAAGCCAACTTGGCAATAATCTATAGGAATAGGTAAGATAGTACGTGGTCCACGTTATCATTCCGCCCACTAAATAACGGTGCTTTGGACTCGATGACGTCACTGCATCCACCATGGCATTCACAACGGGAGTACGGTCCTTGTTTGGTGAATTCTTCACGTAAGTTGTCATTTTTTCGACAAATTTGTGGATGTAATTCCGCCCATAATCTTGTCTGCTAACGTCATCCATGTTGTCCCATATCTCACTTTCGATTGTTACCGAGTCGCCCACGTTTGTAGATCCCGTGAAATTACCCGGTTCTATCATTATTACCTGTGAAAAAAAACACCAATCATTGATACATTTAGCTCAGTTTCTTCTTTTTCCCTCGCTGCCTTACCATGCAGAGGATATTTGATTCGAGCGAACATGAGACTTCATCAGAAAGTAACACGGTCCTAGGAAATGATTAGAGCCTTCTTTATCTGAACTTTATACCGAATTTTATTTGTGAGTTTTAAGAACTGTTTGACATGAAATCAAAACTCGACCGGCGGTCAACCGCCGGTTCCGGGCGGTTCCGTCCGGTTGGAGCCGGTTCAGATTGTTCTAAACAATGTAACGCGGTTCAACCGCCGGTAAACGCCGGTCAACCGGCGGTCGAGTTTTGATTTCATCCCTTGCAGATTTACTGAAATGTTGATGTTATTGCTTGTTGAATTTATATCATGAAAATTGATTTATCATCACTCGAATAACAAAATTTATTCGATATGTGTTATAGTATACATCGCACACCGACATCGCCTGGTTAATAATTACTTTGTACAGCAGAGACACTGAAATCAATACCCGGGATCGATACACGTGAATGTGCTATGCACGATACCGGGGTAGAAAATGATGAATATCTCCCGTAATGTTTTTATTCTAAAGAAGCCATATTTTTTTGCTTGCACTTGATTATATGTGTTGAAAGGAAATTATAGTCGTTAGCTTGCGTATTGAGAAAGAACCGTGCATATTGAGCTCAAAAACTGAAAAAAATTCTGATTTTATACGTGCCGAACTATAGCGCAGCGTAGACCACTCGTGGAGGCAGTCTAAAAGCAGATGATCTCATGGCATACCATGCTCACTCACACACAGAGAGGTCAGTCACCAGGCTATTGTCAATAGCCTTAGTCGGATGTCCCTCGACCCATTATGTGTCTCAAAACTATTAAACAGGTCGGAACAAAATGGCCCTGCGAGGCTGTGGATTCAACCTACCATGGCGATTTCTGCCATGAAGATATCGGGGCGATGACACTGTGCATCGTCAGCGTTATAAAGAACGATTATCATTGGCTGGAGTATACCAATATAATTATAAGGTTAATTACCTCCAATCGAAATGTATTTTTATTTCCGTATTTAGAGGGAGTTAGCAAGGACTGTTCTAAAACGGTCAGTGATTGGATCATTTTCGCACGTGGCTCTGATATGATGTGTGACATAATTTATTAATTTTACCCAATACAAACATTTTGCACAATTTTATAACATTCTGTTTAGAATGTTTTGCATCAAGTTTTCAAAAACAATTTTTGAGTGTTATTAAAATATTTTTTGATACCCTTTCTGTAAAACGCTTTGTGTTTGATGCATGGTTACCGTCCATCATGCTAGCTTATGCCCCTTACCTTAACACCGAATCGATACATTTCATAACGGAGTGCATCAGAAAGCGCTTCTATACCATATTTGGTCATACTGTAAGGTCCTCCTGAAGGACATGTCCATATGCCGGAGATGCTGCTCACACTGATCACTCGACCTGTTTATAAAACAATCATCAAATTAGTCAATGTCAATGTCACATCTCTGGGCACAACGACAACGACTGGTAAATAATTTTATTGTACAGACAGGGAAACTAAATCAATACACGTGTATTGATTTTCAGACAATGAGATCTTTGGATACCGGTGTAGAAAATGGTGAATACGAGTATCTCCCAACATTTTTGGTTTCTAAAGAGCCCAATTGTAAGGCTTGCACTTGAATATATGTGTTGAAAAAAATGACAGCTGCCCTCATTCGTAAACACTCGGGTTATGGAACATAAACACGGTATAGTGGAGACCAGTGGTGGGGGCAGTCTAAAGCAGATGACGTACCAGGCTCACTGGTCTACAGTCAATATCCTTATTCAGAGGTCCCTCGGCCCATAGTGTCAAGACTATTTTAATAGTCTTGACACTAATAAAAAAAGGGTCGAAACAAAATGGCCATGCGTGGCTGTTAAAGAACTAGTGGATTCATTCTACCATCATGGCGATTTCTGCATGAAGATATCGGGGCGATGACACTGTACCGGCACTACCGGGTGGCATCCTGCGCAAAACGCAATTTCATCTGGAGGGGAACGGGAGTTTGGGACGGGTGGTTCAGAACTCAAAATTGTAATCCAATTGAAATGATAGTCGGGTTAAGGTGGGCGTACACGAGGCAATTTCAATTGCAAGGCCCATTACTTAGTGGGTGAGATTATGTGCTTACTGACCATGAAGCTGAGCATGTGTTGTCCTGAAAGCAAAAGATTGCCATCCTCTCCTGAATATCTATACAATTTTCCATAAAGAAAAGCTAAGGAAAACTAAGATTAAAAGGGCTAAACACCACCACCAACAACCACATAGGCCTACAAGTGTATAATGTACATTATCATGTTGTGGATGGTGAATCAAGCTGGTCCCTACACATTCCCAAATGAATGCAGTGACCAGCCGGTGTTCACTCAGCTGATTGGCTGGAGGAGGTTAGATTGTATGCAACAACCTTGAAAGTAGAGCATGTTTCTACCTTTTTGCCTGTTGCTTGGGGGATTAATTTGCCTGATGCACGGGGGATTAATTCCTTGCAAATCCAAAATACACGGAGCAATCTTTTTACAAGGTCTGTGCAACAGGCAATTGCTTGGAAAATTGCCTCGTGTATGTCGGCCTTTACTGTATTGAACCAATACAACCTGAATTGCTGTAAATAATATTATTGATTTCGTACCTTTGGATTGACGAAGCATAGGCAAAAACGCCTTTGTAATCCTTATAGCACCATAAAGATTGACTTCCATCAGAGCTTTCAACTGTTTCATTGAAGTCCACTCGATTTCAGCACGCCGCCATATTCCTGCGTTATTCACAATTGCCCATAATCCTTTTAGTTAAAAAAGAAAAAGAAAGAAAGAAAGAAAGAAATAGCACATGTTAAGTTGTTTGGTTATCAAAAACTTCCTTCACCCAATAGAACTTGAGGAGCTGCAGAAAATGGGTGGATCCATGTTACAATGTAAGTGCGGATATTGATGCGATCTGATTGTGATGATTCACCACGCAGCGAAATTACAGCGCTTTGAATCCTCTGGAAAAATGCGCTATATAAAATCCAAAATTTATTTATTTTAAGGTGGTATATGAGGATATTTCGGGTAATTAGGAAATGCTCTGAGCATGTTTTAAATGGATTAATTGAGTAGGGTAAAGTACACTGATCACTATAAACCTTTTGTTTGAAGCAAATCGGATTATTCGGTTTTCATAATAGGCCTACATCCATTTATATTTTCTTTTCATTATATAGTTGATGAGCTAAAATGACCGAAAAGGCTCATTAATAGGCCTATTTAATTTTTGCCAATGTTTTGCCAAAAATACATATGCATTTTTTTTAAATGTTCATAGCACTTTTATTTTGCCTTGAAACCGAAGTGTTTCTAAAAATGTTCTAATGTATAATATTTGCATAATTGCATGGTTAATTAGCTAATTTGCATAAATGCTAAAGGGTCAATCCCAGCTAACACATTCGCGGACGTAACACTTAGGTTTTCATCTACGTTGTAAATACGTAAATCTGTGAACTCGTATTCGTGTTGTGACTACGTTATTTTCGACATTGACTTTTGGACGTTAATATAACGTCATTATGACGTTGTAATGACGTTGTTTTGACGTTGATGCAATGTGTTTGACCAGACCTGGTGACAACGTTTGAATAATACGTTCAGAAAACGTTACAAAAATACGTATCTGAAACGACATGGAATAGTTTGGATGTTGACACCATGGAATGTAAATTCTTCCATTACAAGGAGATGGTTGTCCAGCCATCGTGTCGTCTGACGATTTGCCTTTAGGCGTGAAACTCAGAGTAAAGACTTCTATTCCTGAAGTTCTTAACTTGAATTTTCATAAGCTCTCCCTTTTTGGATTGAGCATCATTGTTGCCGGATGTTAATATAATATCATAATCAAGTTGTCTCGACGTGTAAAGCACGTGGTTAAAACGTGGTTAAAAAGTCATGAACTGACCCTGATACAACGTAATCTACGGACGTCAAAATTACGTTAATTTGTGAACTCGTATTCGCGTTGTGATAACGTTATTATCGGACGTAGCTGTAACGTCGTAGTGACGTTGTTTCGACGTTCACAACTTGACGTCGAAACAACGTCAAAATGACATTACATTAACGTCCGTGAATAACGTTGTCATTACACGAATACGAGTTCACAGATTTCCGTACTTACAACGTCCATTATGTTACGTTTATTCCACTTTATATAACTTTTAGACGACGTTTTAACAACGTAAAATTGTTAGCTGGGATTCAACAATTCAACAAGGGGCGTAGGCCTACGCCATACCTCTTAGTTTGGGTATTGATAGATATGAATGAGAAATAAAAAATCTGAAAATCTGAGCCTCTAATTCCGTTTCATTTTCGCACAGTGTCAATTTGAAATTTAGGGGGTCGGCATAAAAAACATGCAGTGTTTCTGTATAGAAATCATTGAAAATTACTCGATCTCTGCCATCTGTGGTAGCGTGGTAGGCTACACTTGCAGGATTTCTGGTAATGCTTAATTTGGGGTTTTTTTCTGAGAACTGAAATTATGGGCGTACAACCATAATACTGAAATCATAAGCTCTATCTATCATCTCACCTAAACTTTGTTGTTGGCAGATTTCAGCTACACGATTCCTGACGTCTTCAACACACTCATCGGATGTGATGTCGCATCGTAGAATCGTCACTCTGTCGGACGTTTCCTTGCAAAGTTGTTGAGCTCCATCCCGCTCTTGAATGAAAACATAATAGACGGTTATTACATAATTCAAATGTAGATAGAACTTCACCAAACCGTGCCAACGACAGTTTGCTGAAGTATTCCCTATAAGAGCAAGTAGGCCTACCCTAGTAAGCAAAAATCATAACATTAAAGACCATTTAAAAAAACCGGAGAGGTTTTTACTATTTGTTTATAGGTTTTAACCACTGTGATCAAAGCCGTAGCCAGGGAGTTGGGGTGACGCCCCATGCCAATAATGTTGAAGGTCCACTTTTTTCTTTAAAAACGGCAGCCCTTTTTAATTGAAAGGAGATATTCTGCAAGAAAGCGGGAGAAAATCATAACTTTACGTACTTATTTGTAGTTATAGACAGTGTTATCAAGGACTCTCGACCAAACAGCTATATGACTTCCATGCACTATCTTTTAAAATTATGTCGTCACTTATGTTGTCATTTATCTCATCATCTCGAAATTATGTTGTCACTTATGTCGTCATTTATCTCATCATCTCGAAATTATGTTGTCACTTATGTCGTCATTTATCTCGTCATCTCGAAATTATGTCGTCATCTCGAAATTATCTCATCTCGAAATTATGTCGTCACTTATGTTGTCGTTTATCTCATCATCTCGAAATTATGTCGTCACTTATGTCGTCATTTATCTCATCATCTCGAAATTATGTTGTCATTTATGTCGTCATTTATCTCGTCATCTCGAAATTATGTCGTCATCTCGAAATTATCTCATCTCGAAATTATGTTGTCACTTATGTTGTAATTTATTTCATCATCTCGAAATTATGTTGTCACTTATGTCGTCATTTATCTCGTCATCTCGAAATTATGTTGTCACTTATGTCATCATTTATCTCGTCATCTCGAAATTATGTCGTCATCTCGAAATTATCTCATCATCTCGAAATTATGTCGTCACTTATGTTGTCATTTATCTCATCATCTCGAAATTATGTTGTCAGTTATGTCGTCATTTATCTCATCATCTCGAAATTATGTCGTCATCTCGAAATTATCTCAACATCTCGAAATTATGTTGTCACTTATGTTGTAATTTATCTCATCATCTCGAAATTATGTCACTTATGTCGTCATTTATCTCGTCATCTCGAAATTATGTTGTCACTTATGTCGTCATTTATCTCGGCCTCTCGAAATTATGTCATCTCGAAATTATCTCATCATCTCGGAATTATGTCGTCACTTATGTTGTCATTTATCTCATCATCACGAAATTATGTTGTCATTTATGTCGTCATTTATCTCGTCATCTCGAAATTATGTCGTCATCTCGAAATTATGTCGTCATCTCGAAATTATCTCATTATCTCGAAATTATGCTGTCACTTATGTTGTAATTTATCTCATCATCTCGAAATTATGTTGTCACTTGTGTCATCATTTATGTCGTCAAGTCGTCAACTCGTCATGTCCCCTCAGAGCTCTATGTACTTTAGACTTAATGTAAATACATAAGCGCATATATGCGAACAATATTAATTTTGAATTTGTTTTCTCGGAATTCATACAATTTTACCCCAAGCCAGGTGTAACATACAAATTTTGCTCTGTAAATAAACACCTTTTTTATAATATTGTTATAATCAATGGGAGCTAATATGATTAGGGGCGCACCATTATGTTTTGAAAAAAACTTCGCCCACTAGTAGGACGAAAAAACAACTTCGCCCACTAGTACTAGTGAGATAAAAATAAAAGCCTCACTGATGAGTAAAAAAAATTCCCTACTCAACTCTGTATAGGCCTAAAGGTAAACATTAAAATTGAAAAAAAAAGACAGCTTCGCCTGACTGACCCTAACTCCCTACCCCCCCCCAATAATTTCTAGTAGTCCATCCCTTACCTTTCATGTCAAAGACATACAAAATAGTCAGTTGTGCAATCAATCAATCAATCAGATTTATTTTATTTCCATCAAAAATTACAACAAAATACAATAATTATAAAAAGTACAACACGATGGAGGAGGTACAACGATAAGCGAAGCCTGTAAATGCTGCACCCCTGTATAATTAAATTACACAAATTAAAACAGAACAAAAACAAAACGAGGATCTGTAGCCAAAAAATTTAAACACAAATATAATGAATCAATCAATTTAAATATAATATTGTACTATAATCATGAGTATTTAAGGGGTATAATCCACGCGTCTAGAACGCACTCATTTCTAACTGAAATTTCTGTGAAATCTTGTCCGCGCAGTTCTTGCCGCCACGCGCGCGTCAAACTAAAAACTGCGTGGAGTGTGCGCCAGGCGCTGGTAAGTTCAGCTACGCGAGAGTACCGGTTTTCATCGCCATTTACCAATGATTTTTGTAAAAGAAAGAAAGATAAACAAAAAATAAAAGAAGGAAAGAAATAACTAAATAAATAAAAAAAAAAAAAAAAAGTTCAGGAGTGAAAGAAAGAAAGAAGGAAAGAAGGAAAGAAAGAAAGAAAGAAAGAAAGAAAGAAAGAAAGAAAGAAAGAAAGAAAGAAAGAAAGAAAGAAAGAAAGAAAGAAAGAAAGAAAGAAAGAAAGAAAGAAAGAAAGAAAAAAGAAAAAAAAAAAAAAGAAAACTAATAAAAGGAAGAAAGAAAGAAAAGAGAAGGAATAAAAGGAAGATAAACAAAGAAAGACAGAGTGAAATAACGGACAATTTAAGAATAAAGGAAACTGAAAAATTAATGTAATCAATCAAATAAATAACAATGACAGATCACAGAAAGAAGTGAGAAAGAATAAAAAGAAGAAAGGAAACGAAAACAAAACAAATACAGAAGAAGGAAAGGTAAGAAAGAAGGAAGACAGAATTAAACTAGATGGCGCAGCTGTGTTTGAGCAAACACGAATATCTATTCCCGTGGCCCACTTTCCATGCTCACAAACGAAAACTTGGTGACCATCATGTAGAAGCCCTTGTTAAATGCTTTAATTGATATCATAATCATCCTCATAGCTCTATTCCAAAAAATTGGTAACCATCATGTGAAAGCCCTTGTTATAAACTTTAATTGATATAAGTATTATTCTCATAGCACCTAAAATAAAAAAGCGCCCAATTGGGAGCCAAATTGGGAAAAAGAAAGAAAGAGTGTGAAATGATCATCAAAGAAAGGATGAAAGCACGAAAGATTGAATCATCAAAGAAAGAAACCGTAAGAAGGAAACAGAATGAAAGAATTAAATGAATAAATAGATAGAAAAAGAAAGAAAGAGAAAAGAAGGAAGAAAGAACGTCAGAAAAGCGGGGCTGGACAAATTGAAATGCAAATAAAATTGTATTATAACAATCAAGCTATCATAAGACGTACTTTTTATAAAACCATTATTATGAAACATTAACATTATTATGAAGCAATAAGGCTTAGAAAAGAAGGTTTGTTTCTTGTAATGAGAATGATGATAATGATAATAATTATGATCCAATGTTGATAAGGTTGCATTGCAACTCGAACTCGAAATTCGAACTCGAACTTGACACTCGAACTCGAATGTGAAACTCGAACTCGAAACTCGAAAATTGTAACTCGAAACTCGATAAAAAGTAACAATCAGCGACAGGCAGTGCTCATTGCTAGCTGATAGTAATTGCTCTAACATACATCAGGGGCTGTGCAATAATTATGAGCCAGGATGTAAAATTTGAAAACGGCATGCAAAAAATTGCTTGCCCCCCCCCCCCTCTGGCTCGCCAAAAAGTCTTTGCCC
This sequence comes from Amphiura filiformis, assembly GCF_039555335.1. NCBI lineage: Eukaryota > Metazoa > Echinodermata > Ophiuroidea > Amphilepidida > Amphiuridae > Amphiura > Amphiura filiformis. The sequence continues at coordinate 34,462,798 of NC_092633.1, read as the reverse complement.
CCCCCCCTGCACATGCCAAATTTTGAGGATCCCAATTTGGAAAGCTTAAATGGGTCTAGATATAGACCTACAGTATAATGCAAAGGTAGCGAGCATATTTCTGTACTGTTTCTTCTTTTTAGAGCATGTTTTAGGTGCCCTGTAAATGTGTGCCAAAATTGCTAACCCCCCTTCCACCAGCAAAAATTGCTTGCACCCCCTTTTGGCTTGCCAACAAATTCTTGCCCCCCAACTTATGCTCCCCAGGGTTCATAATTATTGCACAACCCCTAATTGACTTTGCAGATGTAGATCATTGAAGGACACTCAGTGATAAAACTAGAGCGATAACCGCACCATAGCTGAACCATGTGGCTTCGGCAGTATATTGTGGTAGGCCTATACCACTGTCACCCTGAGTCTGTAATGGACATAATCTCGAAATGCTACGAAGGTATGACCGCCCGAGTGGTGTTAATGAAACAGGAAAAGTAAAGAATATAAAATAAACTAGAGCAACTGTGCCCTTTGCAAGGGCACGAGGTAAGTTAGGCGGATGACTGTGACGATCTGATCAAGCAGCAATACTGTGCAGGATAGTATTAATTTTAATAAGATTGTTTCATTAATTGCCGTTTTAATATACCTTGATCGTGAGAAGCTGGCATTTTGAAAACTTGACTTTTGACCTCTGTATGACCCCTTAATGACCTTAAAGGAATTTTAAAATATTTAAAACATGTTAAGAATGTCATAAGGATCATTGCATTTAAATTTCAGCTGAATTGAAGCATTTTGAAAACTTGACCTTTGACCCCTTTATTGCCCCTTAATGACCTTCAATGAATTTTAAAATATTTTCAACATGTTGAGAATGTCATAAGGATCATTGTGTTTAAATTTCAGCTCAATCGGAGCATTTTGGAAAACTTGACCTTTGACCCCTTTATGACCCCTTAATGAACTTAAATGAATCTTAAAATGTTTTTAAAATGTTTAGAATGTCATAAGGATCATTGCATATAAATTTCAGCTCAATTGGAGCATTTTGAAAAACTTGACCTTTAACCCCTTTATGACCCTTTAATGACCTTAAATGAATTTTAAAATATTTTTTTAATGTTTAGAATGTCATAAGGATCATTGCATTTAAATTTCAGCTCAATCGGACCATTTTCGGTTAAAATGACCTTTTTTGACCCCTGTGACCCCTGGATGACGTTCGACGTTTGGAAATATTTTTATTATATTCTTTATGTTTTCCTCTTTCATATGACACCACTCATGGGGTCATACCTTCGTGGCATTTAGAGATATGTCCATTTCAGACCAAATGGTTAGTCAGTTAGTAAGCTAACATTCACTCCTATAGGCTGATACCATTTCATGGTTCAGCAACAATATGTATAGGAAGTTAGGACAGATGTAAACCATGAGATAAAATCAACCGGATGAAATGTTTCTGTAGTCTTTTATTGGATTTTGTCTATCTGGGCCAACGATCAACAATGATATGCCATTTCATGTCTATGTTGTAAAGCATAAGTATTAAAGTTACTAAACTCTGAAGTGTAAATGCTCTGCAGTGTCGACTGCTAACTATGGTTACTCAACTCTGCAGTTTAACTCAGAGATTGAGTTGAAATTTTTTTCACCAAATTTTTTTTAACGTTAAATTTAACAGGTGTCACACCCCCCCTAATAACCCAAACGGCGCCTTGCCGCCCACTAATTACAGCAACCGCTCATTGCCGCCCCTTGTCGCCCATTAAGTCCCGCCCTTTTTTACTTTTGTTCATCTTTTTGCCGCCCCTTTATTTTCCGCCGCCCCTTCTTTTTTGCCGCCCCCTGCTTTTACCCCGGGGGGCTGGCGCCCCAAAGCCCCCCCCAAATACGCGCATGATGTTTCACCGTTGTTCATCACCATTTAAAAATTAATCTGGCATGTCTGCATGGTTTACTTAGCTGCCCTCGTGAAGTAAATCACGCAGACTATGCAGACACACCATTGTTGAATGGTGACGTACAACGCCGGTTTAAAAACATGATTGAATCCCTAAATCACTGTTCCAAAAGCAAATATCTGAATTTTGATGATTTTCAGGGTGTTTCTGATTTGGCAAATCATAATAATCCCTTTAATATAGCGGGTGGGTGTATCGAAACTTTCTTGTTTTGACTTGTTTGAAACATTTCCTTAATATATGAATGTAAATATATTTAGAAGGAACCCACATCCTGTTTGTTCGCACAATAACCTTAGTTCATTTCTTTTTGTTAAAAGCCCACTTATTTCCGTCTCTCTTTACATGCATCATACACCTCTACTTGTAAATTGTGCCAACTGTGGACCCCCTACAATTTGTTTTGTGCAAAAATGTTCAACCGTGAACCTTTTTTTATTAGTCCAGGTCTGGATCTTCAAAGTGCTCTAGTTTTAAAATTAATCAAAATCAAGAATAACATCAAACAAATCCTCCTTCTTGCACATTACACTTGATTCATACCTGTATTGTGGTTATAATAATAAGCCTAAACAAGAATGAATTGTCTTTAAAAATGACAAAGTTCATGGATCAGGTGTATTTGTTTAACTTTCAATTTTCATATCATAACCTACTCTGCACTGGTTTTACAATTAGTGATTTGAGGCATAATGATACCTACATCCTGACTCTGGAAATATATTTTTTTGTAAAAAACATCATTTTGCATTTAGGTTTTTAAGCCTATGGGGAACAAATTTGGCATTTTAGCACTTTAATTTATTCATGGTGTGCTACTGGTCCAGAGTGACACATTCTGTGTCTATATCACACCCATGATGCCCATAAAGATTATTTTTTGACCTACCATCTTTATTCTTTCTTGGGGATATGGTCAGGGCCATCACTATGGGGGAGGGGGGTATGGGAGTGAGACACCCACCAATTGTTAATTTTGTCGGTAGAAAGAATGTTGTTGGCAAAAGCATAGGATTGTCAGCAAATTGCAAGAGCCATATAAAAATACAGGTAGCTAACAAAATGCTACCTAAAGCGCTACATTGTGTTAATAGGTCGTACCCCCGGTCGTACCTATTTTGCTTTTTAGAACCTTCGAACTTTGACTTGTGGGGTTGCTGCTACCATAGAATACATCTAAGGACATGGACCATCATTGTATTAAATATAGACCCTGAGGGCCGGCGCCGTAGTTCGTGAGCTAGAGCTGTTTGAAATTTTACACATATTGCTCCCTGTAGCCCATGACCTTTAGCCACTGGGGTCGATGTTACTGCAGGAAATATTTATGGGTCATGGGCCATCATTGTACCAAGTATGAACCCTGAGGGCACTACAGTCTGAGCTAAAGCTATTTTAAAAGTTTACACATGATATTGCTCCCTGTAGCCTATGAACTTTGACTTTTGGGGTCGTGGCTACCATAGGCCTAGAATACTTTTAGGGGTCATGGGCCATCACTATACTAATTATGAACCCTGAGGGCGCTTTAGTTCTTGAGCTAGAGATGTTTCAAATTTTAAACATATTGCCCCCTGTAGCACATGACATTTGACCTCTGGGGTCGGGACTACCCTAGGAAATTTTTAGGGGTCATGGGCCATCATTATACCAAGTATGGGCCCTGGGGCTACTTTAGTTCTTGAGCTAGAGGAATGCAAAGGACTGGTCTTGAGAAGGAGGAGAACCTGAAGACTAAACACAACGAATACAATATCTATGGCCCGTTGCACGGGCATAGATAATAATGAGGGAAAAGAAAGATAAAATAATAACCAAGATAACAAAATATATAGACCTAGGCCTAATTAGACTAGGGCGAGCCCATTTCAGAAATCCAAAAAATGTATTATTTCATGGAAAAGAAAATTATGATGTAATTAGCGTTACATGCACATCTCTCATTTGGTTACCTATAAAGTGTAACTTCGTAATGTAATGTAACACAATTTTAACTCAATTTTGGTAAAGGTTGGGCAAGAGGAAATCAATAACACGTAAAAATAATATAGGCTGTAGGTTTATAATTTATATTATATTAATAAAACTAGGTCTATATTTGGTTTCTTAGGCATACTGTCCATTTAAACAGGCACAGTAGGCCCCGGGCAGTAGGCCTACGAAAAACTTACTATATAAAAGGGTAATATCAAACGGCCTTTTTTATTTGTCTTATTAACTATATAACTTATTTATTTTAAAGTAGTTTCTTATTTTACTGATGAAATTATTTCAATAGTATTTTAAGGTAAAATTCTGTAATTTGAAATATATATTACATGAAGTCAATTTTTTTTTTTAAATAAAATGCCTATTTTCACATCTGACTTACTTCGCGTGCAACTGACTTTATAACTTAATGATAAAACAAGAATGATATTAGATCGAACCAAGTTGTCCCAGCAAACACAAAAAACGTTAAAACGTTTTAAACATTTGGGTTTTGATTTAAGTAAATTAAATGTCGGGTTATATAAAGGTTATGAAAACGTTTTAATACGTTTTGTATGAAAACACACTACAATCATATTTCTAAAGTGTTTTCAAAGTGTTATTGTAAAAATATGTTTTGCAAATAGTTTTTACCATATATTTTGTCAACACTGAAATAACATTATGTTAGAATGTTTACAGTATAACGTTTTTGAGTGTTTTGAAAACGTTTTATACCCTTTATAATCCTTTACATAACCCGACATTTAAACGTTTGCAACCTTTTCTAACCTTTGCGAATGATGTCGAAAATGTTTTGTGTTTGCTGTGTACATGCCTAAAATGAGATGATATTTGAGTAATATTAATATCATTCTAAACATGATAAATAAACGGGATCCGCTAATATTTAAGTTAATAATTAAAGGCATATTAATTAAAAAATTAACATTGTTTATAAATCGCATAGCTGGAGTGAAGGATAAGTCATTAAAGTTGTCATAGGTAGACCTACAAGTATTTTTGCTATATGCAAAACAACGAGAAAAAACAGCAGTATTGACAAAGTTCAAATTCAATTCAATTTGAAATTACAGATTCATGTAAAATATCTCATTGTTTGTTGGCTTAACCACTTTTGGTTTTCGATTTTTGAAGAACTTCATATTGGGTGAAACTATGTAACTTAATGGATACTTTGGAATCAAGAGGGTTAATAAAACCGAAGAAAATCACCCCACTGTCATGTTGCAGGTGTTTACGATATCACCCATAGACATACCACCTAGACCTATTACTGCCCATCCTTTACCACAGCGGGAGGTGAAGCCCCGTATCCAAGGTGATATTGACGGATTGACGGGGTTACTAGGCGCGGAGAAATATCGCATACATGTTTGACGCGCTCGTTTGCGTGATTACTGCGCCGTTATAACCGCGTCAAATGCAACATGTTCCATAGACGCGAACTTGTCTGCTTGTTGCGTCCAGGTATGCGTCCTTGTCAAATTCGTTGCTAAGCAGTGTCGGCTTCACTACGCGAGTCAAAGTTATTGGTCTAGGTTCTCGTTTGTCTGGGATATCACCTGCATACGCGGACAATTTAGCGCGTATGAGCTGCGACAAGTTTTTGCGAGTGACGCGCTATGATATCGCACTGGTATTTTGAACCAAAAAATATGCCATTTCTGCTCAAATTGTGAAAAAAGTAACTCGGTAACCCCCATTTTTTATTAGCTTTAATGAAACATCCTATCAGTGCGCATATTATATATAAAAATCAGCAAAATTGTTGGGGTAGTTTTTTTGGTTATAATCGAAAATATGTCTAAATTTTCCATTTTTCCATAGACGCCTGTACTAATTTGTCCCAAAAACAGCCTTTTTAAAATGGTTATTTCTCAAAAACGAGCTCGGTGACCCCTCTTTTTTATTTTAGATATTCGCAGTATATCGATGAAAGTTAATTGGTACGAAATTTAAGAAAAATTGTTGGACGGGATCTTGTATGGACTATACCCCTTAACATTAACTTATAGCAAATTACAAACACTGATATAAAGCATAAAAGCAATGATAAACAACTTTGAGATGACATATTAAGTGGAGGCAATGATTTAACAGAATGATTAACAGAATTACACTATAATAATGAAGCAAAACATGCTTGGATCTACTTGTCATTCAGTAAGGCATGTACTCCTCTCTTAAAGAGAGAAATGTTGGTAGCCTGTCTAATCTCATAAGGTATTTGATTCCAAATTTTTGGACCATTTGAGACAACAGTACTTGTTTTGTGCAGTTGGTAATTATGCTTATTTCTAGTATTATAACTGTGAATATCCTTAAGACTCTTAAACATAGCATCAAATGATTTTGGTAACATACCTTGGGTATACTTATACATAAATATAGACAACTCTTTCTTGTACATATCAAATATATCAAGAACATTGTATTTATCAAAAAGTGGTCTTGAATGGCTTAAATACGGACTATGAGATATTATTCTTAAAGCTCTTTTTTGTAGCTTAAATAATTTGTTCAGATATGCCTTGTTTGCATTTCCCCAAAGTAAAATACCGTAATTAAAATAGGGTACAACTAGTGAACAGTAAAGCAATTAACCAATAAATACCGCCCTTATGAATAAAGCGGCCTTGTCACTTTTTTGAACCCTCTAAAAATGTTTAACAATGCTACTTGAATATTGTTTTCACCAAACAGTAGAATAAAGACCACTCTTTCAATACAGTACAAAGCATAGACCCTGGCACCTTGACCAAAGCTCTAAATAGTTTAAAGACATCCTGATGGCATAGGACTACACGTACCAGATGAGAAATCGTCAGCGGCAGCAGTACAAAAATGTACTAAGGCCTACGCTATTGAATAATTGCCCAAGTCATTTTTTCAAGTTGTAATTTAGTACATGTACAAAATATGTTAACATGCATTTAAACATTTATTCACCAATTTTTGCACAAGAACACATGATAATGGGTCAAGTTAGAGGGAATAATCAAAAATAATTTAGGGTGATTACGTAACTGATGCACGCTTGAACCATAGTTTACATGGTTTGTAAAGTACTTTGTTCTCAAAATTACAAAAAATGACTCAAGCAATTATCGTAGTATTGGGCCATATACTATAAAAAAAGGTTACGGTTCGCTATCTCTAAGGTTCGCTATCTCTAAGGTTCGCTATCTCTAAGGTTCGCTATCTCTAAGGTTCGTTATCACTAATTACGAAAAAGGTTCGCTATACCTAAGGTTCGATATCACTAATTTTGAAAAAGGTTCGGTATTTCTAAGGTTCGATATCACTAATTTTAAATAAGGTTCGCTATCTCTAATTTTAAATAAGGTTCGCTATCACTAATTTATTGAAGGTTCGCTATCTCTAAGGTTCGCTATCACTAATTTAAAATAAGGTCCGCTATCTCTAATTTTAACAATCCCGGTATCCCTAAGGTTCGCTATCTCTAATTTTAAATAAGGTCCGCTATCTCTAAGGTTCGCTATCTCTAAGGTTCGCTATCTCTAAGGTTCGCTATCACTAATTTCAAATAAGGTTCGCTATCTCTAATTTTAAATAAGGTTCGCTATCTCTAATTTTAAATAAGGTTCGCTATCTCTAATTTCAAATAAGGTTCGCTATAGCGGTCCTTATTTAAAATTAGAGATAGCGGACCTTATTTGAAATTAGAGATAGCGGACCTTATTTAAAATTAGAGATAGTGGACCTTATTTAAGATTAGTGATAACGAACCTTAGAGATAGCGAACCATAATTAATTAGGGATAGCGAACCTGAAACAAAATTAGTGATAGCGAACCTTAGGTATAGCGGACCTTTATTGGAATTAGTGATAACGAACCTTAGAGATAGCGAACCTTCAATAAATTAGTGATAGCGGACCTTATTCAAATTTAGTGATAGCGAACCTTATTTTAAATTAGTGATAGCGAACCTTATTTATAATTAGTGATATCGAACCTTAGAACTAGCGAACCTTATTCTAAATTAGTGATATCGAACCTTAGAAGTAGTGGACCTTTTTTTAGGTATAGCGAACCCTTTTCTCTATTAGAGATAGCGGGATTCTGATCTCCATAGACTTTACACGTTAGTGATAGCGAACCTTAGAGATAGCGAACCTTAGAGATAGCGGACCTTAGAGATAGCGGGATGTCACCATGGGGTGACGATATCCGAAGTAACTGTAACAGCTGGGCAGATTCTGATGTTCAATGTTCAATGTAGACTTGCTTCAAGTCCTTTGGCGTCCATAGTTAGTGAATGTAAAATTCATGGAAGCTTTGCCACATCTTCCAAAAATGTCTATTTCTTTCCAAAATTTTGAAGTTATTCTTTCAAAATAATTATTTACCATCATAACTTTGTAAAAATCTATTTGACATTTGAATTGCTAGATAGTGGACTTTCTTATCATACTTTATAGGCCTACCGCTACCCCATTCATACTTGGCACTAAATCTCTTCTTTTTTTTCTTTTTTTTGGTCCGAGGTCAGCTGGTCCGAGGTGGAGCAAATTTTTTTTGGTCTGAGGTGGAGCATTTTATTTTTTATCTCAGATGGCGAGACAATTTTTTTTTCAAAAAACTATATACCCAGCTCCCTTTGATATCTAATGGTGCGTCTCTTAGCCCAGATATAGCTGTACAGCCTTGACCATGCCTTGAACGTTTTATATAGACCTACCCATTGAAATTTTTTTTGTCTGTCAAACCATGGAAATGGTCAAATAAAATATTCTTTTATCCCCCTTCCCCCACATTAATTCGTAACTGTAATGTAACACCGCGTGTGGCCAGTATAAAGATTATCTTGTATGATGATGAATGTGAGTTGAAAATTACATTGTCTGGGTTTTAGTTGCCAAATACATGTAGTATTATTCATTGATATCCAATAATATAAGTATTTTCTTGAATTGAGTCACTGTCCCGGATTCTGTCGCCATATTAACCATGATGAAGGCCCATGATAGCAAATAGGCATATACGCCTTATACTAGTCCGAATAATCAGACCCAGAACAAAATATTAATTTCTGACTGACATGATCGTGGCCTTTATAGGCTACCCCGGCCTTATACGGGTACTTCATAATTCAGTATATGTGTCTGTCTCAAGTTGCACAGTTGCCCAGTCTCCTTTTGTACATAGTTCTGTCGCTTCTTGATGTCTCTCATTTCTGTTGTATTAATTCTATTATTTACGTAAGTTTAGGCTTTTCATATATTTTCATATAGGGTGGCCAAAAACCTGTACGAGTACGAGCCTTGTGCTCTTTTTTGGTCAACCCTCGATCCATTGCATTATCGTACAATTTATGTATTGGGACTGATTACGGTCTCTGACTATGATATCATAAACTGAAAGTGAAACGATCTGAAACAAAGAGATGACAAAACATGACAATCGTGTCCATCAATACAAGCCTATAGTAGGCCTATCATATTGTTTTGATACATACCTGGAAAAAGACAGCCAGCAAAAACCCAATATCCAAGTTTGTCCAAAGAAACTGCCAATAAATGTCCGAATCCAGTATCACAGCCAGAGATAAACACCGCTTTCTCTTTTGGATTGAGTCTACTACGAGGAACTAATTTACTTCCAATGTAGATAGCACATAGAATCAATGTGGAACCAATAATATTAGTCACAAAATAATGAAGGAAATTCAAATCTAGTAAAATGATTGATCCTAAAAGGAATAAAACCAAAGCTGATATTAAATTCGGGTCCGCCATAATTATGATTTTAACGGCCGCCGCCGTGTAAAGCGCCTTTAATTTCGTGCTCCGTGTATGTACGTGTATGCACAGTGCACTATCGACCGTGCATGCCTTGGCCGTGCAATTCAACAATGTTCAAGGAAAACATTATTTTATTACGTAATATCTGAATACTAGTATATCATTACAGCAGTACTCGCCGTACGCCAGAGTTTCTAGAATGCTGCTAAAATAAGAAAAGTCTTAATGCTAATTTATTGCACATTCTAGGGAAGCGTGGTTACCTTTTTGAAATCGCCGAGTGGGAGGGTTTTCAATGAAATATTTTTTGTGTTAAAACTGAAGCATCCTATGTATAAAAGAATATATGAATATTAACTGCACATCATATATAACGATTCGTAATACCCAATCGTGCTCAAATTTATATGGTTTAGGAGACAGAGAATTTTAATTCAATTTTATATACGCCAAAATATTTTCTGATATTAGTCAAAATTAACACTCAATTGATGGCAAAAACTTTATGTAAATTTTACGTAGGTCCCGACTAAAGATTACTGTTTCGTCTTTATGGGAATCTAATCTCCAATATCTGGAAGAAACTTTTGGGGACCTTGTTGACATCATCGTGAAAATATAAACATAGCAACAACTTCATTACTTCAACATACCACGTGACAAGCAAAGACAGAAAACGTACCATATTTTGGAATTTTATTTGTTTAAAAACATTAATGTGTATTAATAGCGCTCAATTGTTGATAACTGCGTGTTCTATACCGGGTTTCTATATACAGAAATCCGACAATAAATGATCCTATACATGCACAATAGTTTTTTCATACATTATATCGATTTTGACTCGCCCGTGGCTATATGCTACTCGCCGTATATGTCGGTCAGTATGTGGCCTACCATTTTCTTGTAGCTTCTTGTATACACGTCGATGTTTTTATCACTTATACAAGAAATCCACATTAGGCCCCTAATTTTATTTCAGGAAATAAAAGATTAGATTACCATAAAAACGAAACAGTAATCTTTGGCGGGGTCTAATGTAATTTTTACATGAATTTTCAATGTTTTTTCTATCGCCATTCTCGCTCAATTAAAAATATATATTGGCGTATATAATGATTGAAATAAAATACAATTGGGTATCACGAATCTTTAGATAATGATGTGCAGTTAATATTCATATTTTCTTTTATACAGAGGATGCCTCAGTTTTGACAGGAAAAATATGTTATTGAAAACTCTCTCACTCGGTTATTTCAAACAGGTTACCACGCTTCCCTAGAATGTGCAATAAATTAGCATTAAAAATGTTCTTATTTTAACAGCATTCTAGAAACTCTTGGCGTTTGACGAATAGAGGAGTAGTAGTTCAAGTAGTAACCTTGGTTCGAAGCGACTGGTTAGCATGGTTAGAGCGCTGGCGCCCTGCGGTCGCCCCCCCCCGCCTCCCCTGCGTGCGGGCCTGAAAGTACCAGTATAAATACCAAAATAAACTTTCTTTGGTTACGCACCACATGCCTAAAAGACCATTTTGTCAGTTTAAATTCAAGAAATTGGAGGAAACCAATTATTAATGCTATTATTTTGCTATCTTCGGTAGACAGCAAGCGGTTTTCCAAAAGATTTGAAATACCAAGTAAACTTTCCTGTTCACCTCCCCTTTTGGTGAAATTGAAAAAGACACGTAGCACACAAATTGCCTATTTTATGTCTGGTCCAACTTCGAGAAACCAAAATGGACCTTTCCTTTGAAAGGAACTTAGTTTATTCATTTCAGAAATTATAAAAATTAATGAACTTTTCCCTTTAATATAACTTTATTCATTTTAGAACAAAATAACGTTTTATTACCGTACATACCGGAAAAATTAATTTTATTCCGCAAAGGAACAAAGTTGGTACTAAGTCTGCAATGTATTTCCTTAACAGGATAATTATATTTCAATACATAAAGGATATACCTTAAATATTCCGTTTCCATGGCAACGGTCACGCTATTTAAGGAATTTTGTCATTTTTTTGCTCACATTTTTTGTCACATTTGAAATAGCCATTTCCATAAAACTAAATGATGTAGAAACTTATTCAATTTATTTATGGGTGAAAATCTCATTTGTTGGTGATTTGTGTGTAGTTTGTTGACTTGGTCCCAGACCCATACTGGCTTGTGAAAATCACTGCGGGCCCACCGATACAGGGCCCGTCGTATTTTGTCACTAAAGTCAATTGCGAGTCTCAAGTCTTATATAAAGTGATTTTTGTAACATTTAAATTTTCAGCTTTTTCAAACTAAAATTTTACACAATAATTGGGTCCTTATTTTGCAAAGTTTTTAAGTTCTGAGCCCTTTATTTTGGCTAATTGCCCTGCACGATTAATTACGAATATCGTGTCAAAGTCCTACCTAGTTCTGAAAGTCTTTTTAAACAAACAATACATCCAAACCCAATGAGAAAAAATTGAGCTGTAGTAAATTAGACACGTCAAATAGTCATGATAGTAAGCTACTGCTCAGTGCCAGTGCCTGTGTGTATATTGTCAAATGTTCACAGGGCAGCTATTACACTTACGCAAGGGGCAGATTCCCCCTGTGAGAAGTCTTGCCCCTCTCTTGCCTCTTGTGTGATGCTTTTTTGAACTTTTTAGCCCATTTTTGACAAATTTTCCCCCTTAGAAGTTGCCCCCCTTTGACTACCCTCCTGGCACTGAGTAGTCAAAATACGGTAACCACAAGAGTCAGCCGACCATGCTCAAGTCACAGCTATTGTTATATATTTATTAACATCTTAAAAATTAAGGTATAAATATTATGCCCAAAACACCCCCCACAACCCTCAACCAATCCATCCCTTCCCCCCCACACACACACAATACACACTACACATCGAATGAAGAGTCTGCATCGAAAGCGAGTACAATTATGGGTAGTATTCCTCACATATCTGTGTTTTTTAGACGATTTTCACCAGAAAGCCAAGAAAAGATCTTTGATTTTGACTGTTAGCAGCTCAAAAAGACCCCCTTTTAATGCTTTTACTGCATGGTACGCCGTCAGCTCCCAACGACCCGGGGCGCATATGCCATCAAAAGTTTATGATCCTCCCCACCACCCCAACATCCCGGGCAAATCCAGTGTTTTAATAATTTAAAAACGATGAACGAGTATTTGCGGCTGATAGTCTATGCATTTTCTACTTCAAATACAGCACGAAAGCCTCTACCCTGCACGGTAGCGTCAGATTGGAATTTGATATACAATGCTCCAGTAGATGACCTCAATTCTGACGGTGGTGATGCATCGCCACAAAACCTACAGAAAAAGTGGAATAAAAATACAAATATACGATGAATATCAAATTTAGTATCTACAATGTTTCCACTTAGGGCAGGCCCTCTCTGACATTACAAAATACACAATTCCTAGCCTCATTGGCCGCTTTGCGCGCACCTCCAAGCGGGACCCCCCCCACCCTCGAGGAACTGGGACTAGTTCTAATTTAGGGGCAGAATGCCGAAAAATTAAAGGCGTTCAAAATGCGAAATAATGGATTTATAGACGCTATAAATGGCCCAATCACAACGGTCTCATCGTATTAACTATACAAACAACCTCGCCAACCCATTCCCCCATTTATGCAGTTATATCTATTTTAAAGGCAAAAAACAAAAAGCAAGGTAGCCCGAAAGTAGGCCTATATAATATAACTTACTTTGTTATAGGCCTACATTGACAAACAGGTAGTATTGGTATAAGGCACCACATTCAATTTGGTCCTATAGAACTATCGGTGCCCGGGTAGGTACCGATGACTCTTAACATCGCTCCCTGGAGAAATAATATATTGTATCAACTATCAAGCATAGTAATTAAGAGTTGCATAGTGTTATTGTTTTTCATTGAAATAAAAAAACAAATGCACTGTTCAAATGTTCAAGGTACGATAAAAAGTGTCATCGGTACCTCTTCGGGCACCGATAGCGTTATAGGACCCAAAACAATGTTGTGCCTAACTGCTTGTCATCTGACTTACCGTCCTATATGCCTTGATGATGGTTCCCGATGATGCCCGTCCATAATATCTAAGAAATCAAACTGACACCTTTCTTCTTTCTCTAGATCAAAATTCTCAAAGGATAGTTTGACACCTTTACCAGTGATTTTCCATATGCAATCTACTTTATTTGGATACACGTTTGGATATCCAGGGGATTCAAGTGTGCCTGTACCTGTAAATAAAGACAAAATTATATCGTTACCACCATAAACAGTGATTTTAACCAAAACTACTAAATTGCACACTTAAGTATCCAAAGGAGCCAATAACGACGAACAGCCCTCCAAGGAAAGGCGATGATCGATACCACCCTCGCATTTCAAGAGTCAGGAAGAGCAACTTGAAAATGTGTGTGCCTTTTTAATACTTTAGTACTTTTTAGTATACGTGATAGCGTCCTCAATATACTATTTCTAATGAGCAGGAATTATACACTGTTAGTTTTCTGTATATATACGAATTGCGCTTTGAAACTGATTTAGCCATTAGTGCATATTAAATATGATAATCCCAAAACCGAATTAATTGTTGTATGGCGCAATTCTGATCACGATTTTGTCTACCGAAACACATAATAAATTTGGTGATTAAAAAACATGCATGCTATCGAATACAAAAAAATATAATATTTCATTCGCGCAAATGCGTGACCTAAGGCCTGTTTAGTGTTTACGATACAGCCCTTCCTACGTTTGATCCTTGCGGAACACATTATCATTTTACCATAACAAATATTCATTTTTGTCATACCATTAAGTTCACCACCGCATTCAATAGTACTGTTGTCTTTCATTTGTGTGTAATAATCAATTTGGAATATCCCTTCATGGGCAGCTTGTGAGTGATAATGTACCCAGATAATATTAGACGTTGTGCGGTACATGTCCTCTGTGTTATCACTGTCATCGCAGAGTCTAAAGTGTCCACTTGTAGGGCCTCGTCCTTCTAACACATCAATATAACTATGGCAGTAATCGGTCGCCGGCCAATAGTCAAAGAAAAATCTGATGATAAAAACAAATAAAATTAAATAGTCAACCATGCAGTAGGCCTACACTCCATGAAGTAGAACTACACTCCATGAAGTAGAACTACATTTAAAGTATTACCACACACCAACATCGCCCGGTTAATAATTACAATACACAGCAGAGACATTGAAATGAATATCCGGGATCGATACACGTGAATGTGCTATGCACGATTTGATATTCAGACGATAAATCTTTGGATACCGAGGTAGCTAGAAAATGATGAATATCTCCCGTAATTTATTTAGTCTAAAGAAGCCAGATTTTGTTCCTTGCACTTGAATATATGTGTTGAACAGATATGATAGTCGTTAGCTTGCGTCTTGAGAAAGAAGCTTGCGTCTTGAACTCAAAGACTTACAAAGATTTTATATGTGCCGAACTATAGCGCAGCGTATATAGGCTAGCTCCACTCACTCGTGGAAGCAGTCTAAAAGCAGATGACCATTGACCTCATCATGACGTATACATGCTCACTCACACAGAGAGAGGTCGATTACCAGGCTATGTCAGTAGCCTTAGTCGGATGTTCCTCGGCTCATTGTGCGTCTCAAAGGTCGGAACAAAATGGCCATGCGTGGCTGTGGATTCAACCTACCATGGCGATTTCTGCCATGAAGATATCAGGGCGATGACACTGTGCCCCGGTAGGGTATAAAAGCTCCTTTAAAAGTATCAGCCCATGACCATCTTCACTATCATTTCCAGGTGAATGAATGATAATCTTCTTCAAAGAAAATATATTAATACATACCGAAGAGAAATTATGAAGTCTTCATCAACTGAAATTTGCCACACACAGTCGAAACTATTGTTGTTGTCTTGTGGAACGACTGGTGACAGAAGACTATCTTCATAGTCATTTAAGTAACCACCGCAGTAAGATAATTCTGACAATAAAAATTATTATGGAATATATTAAGGGATCTGGAATGAGCGTTTCGACAGTATTTTTGTGGGACATGAGAGCACATCAGACATATCGAATTGCATTCTGAATACGAAGAATGTCTTTCTGATATCAAATAATTTTCATTTTTGAAATTCACGATATAATAAAAATTTATGACAAATTATTAAAATTTGGTGTTTTTCACATTTTGATATATTATAACAGTCCTCGAAGTAAATTTTATAAATCTAATGATATATTCTTAAAGTGTATGTAGCTAGGAGGAAAAGCCGACGATCAATTGAAAATTTTGACCTTTCATATTGAAGATATGGATTTTTTTCCCCAAAAGACCTATTTTTGTTGGTGTTTTGGGAAAAAAAAACATATCTTCAATACGAAAGGTCAAAATTTTCAATTGATCGTCGGCTTTTCATCCCACCTACATACACTTTAAGTATAAATCATCAGATTTATAAAGTTTACTTCGAGTACTGTTAAATATCAAAAATATCAATTTTAATCATTTGCCATAAATGTGTATTACATTGCGAATTTCAACAAATCAAAATTATTTCCCACAATAAATACTGTCCAAACGTTCATACCCCATCCCTTAAGGAATCGGATAGCAACGTGTGCGCAGTATTTTTTGTGAGACCTGAGAGCACATCAGACACACCAAATTGCATTCTGAATACGAGGAATGTCCTTCTGATATCAAATAATTTTGATTTTTGGATTAGCGATATAATACAAATTTGATGGCAAATCATTAAAAAATTCATATTTTTGATATTCAACAGTCCTCGAAATAACCTTCATTCTTCATAAATCTAATGATATGTACTTAAAATGTTACATGCACTGGGAGAAAAAACCGTTCATCATTGACCTTTCGTATTGAAGATATACACCCCCCCCCCCCAAAAATCCTATATTTAGGTCTTTTATCTAAAACTATCAGCATCCTTACCTATGCAACTCATGTTGTCTGTGTCCAGGATAAAACCAGAAGGACACGAGCAAGCGTACCCACCGAGTGTGTTGTGACAATGCTGTTGACATCGGTTACGTGCTGGATCATCGCATTCATTTTCATCTAAATAAGAGTTAATAAAATATATGTAAGATAATATAATTAATTAATTGGATTTGATACAGCTACATAATGCTTTACAAATCTGTTTCGTAATAATTTACCCATAATTTGAAATCCGGAAAAAGTGAAAAATGTCTACAATTTTATATACGTGATCCAAATTGGCGATCTATTCTAAAATTAACGGTTATATTACGGTCCGCCTTGGTGAAATATCTTCATGCTTCATTTCGTCAGCCTACTGCGCTATTGCCTAAGTCATTTTTTGTCATTTTGAGACCAAAGTGCAAAATATGGTTCAAGCATGCATTTAAACATATTTATTCACCAATCTTTGCACAAGAACAAAATGATAATGAGACAAATGAAAGGAATAATCAGAAATAATTAGTAATGATTACGAAACAGATGCATGCTTGAACCATGTTTTGTACTTACAAAAATTACAAACAAATGGCTTTGGTAATTATCGTAGTAGGCTGACAATATAATACTGTTCAGCTTCTATAACGTGTCAAAATTTATACTGCGGATAAGATCAAAATTATCCGATGTTATTTCAACTTAATATAAAAATAGTCCATAACCCCACAAACATATAGTCTACTATTTGACCCAAAATTGTGGTTCTAAAATCAACCCTGTTTAAAGTGACTATAATTATTATAAGTCAAATCTCTTTTTTAAAAAAGAACCCTTTTTAGGTCAAAAATTACTATGTTTAGGCTAAGGGTGCTAAAATGGGGACGATAAAGAAAATGACCCCTTTTGGGGTAAAAAAAAAAAATGCCTAGGCCCTATAGGAGCCTACTTAGGGTAATTTTAAAATTATAATTTCATTTTCGGGGGTCGTTTTAATATGATGCATACAGACAGGAAAGGGCCCGACCGACCAATTTTTTTGTCGCCTTATTGGTCATTTATACGACTTTCTAGCACTACATAACACGACGACATAATGTTCTCCTATTACTGTTCTTCTTTGTGTAATTGAGTCTAGAAAACGACCTCCGCAAAGATCACGATGTATTTTTGTTTTGGGTACAGGGTAATGTTTCATGCACACTTGGTCATGGCGGTGTTACTTAACCCTCAAGATAATTAAGAACCCAGACTGCTCAGATAATCGTGTTGCTCGCATGAACACAAAATTATCTCTTTTGTCCATGGCAGAGACTACTACCAAAACCGTCATTTTGCGGACGCATTTGAGACGCGTCGAAAACGCGAATCTACAGCAACACGCGCGTACGCCATAGTAACTGTTGCCTCCTCGACACACGCAAACTAACCGGTTGCTGTGACTTTAAAGAGTTGTCAACTTGAAAGTTGAAACATTAATCTGTGTGTGCATTGGAAATTATTCCAGACTATAAAGTTTGGGTCATGATCAAATAGTTGTTTAACATTGCTTTTTCTTTGTGAACAACATCATCTCAACTAGACATTGTTAAATTCAGAAAATCAAAATGTCGATGTCACGCTTCGACTGGGACGAAACTGAAAAACATTTTGAAACCGCTAAGGAACAACTGGAAAATCTTGTGAAGGAATGTGCATCATTTTGCCGTGCTCTGG
Organism: Amphiura filiformis; assembly: GCF_039555335.1. Classification (NCBI taxonomy): domain Eukaryota; kingdom Metazoa; phylum Echinodermata; class Ophiuroidea; order Amphilepidida; family Amphiuridae; genus Amphiura; species Amphiura filiformis. The sequence continues at coordinate 34,444,436 of NC_092633.1, read as the reverse complement.
AAGACAAAGGTACATTCTTAGATAAGAGACAAGACAGACTCAAAGGACTAAGAAGAAATTTTTCTTCCATATCAAAAGACTGTGCAAAGCTTCAACATGATCTGAAGGTAATTAAAGCTAAAGTTGATGCTGAGACGATTCCAGACACCAAGATTCCGCCAGATGGATGGTGGTCCAAGTAACCAGTACTCAATCTATACCACATTGTGACATTGAAACGTTTCTTCTTCTTCTGGGTTTACCGTTTAGTCGGTTTCGACGACAGATGATATGCACTTCAACGTCTCTCCTATAATAATGGATTAATAAAGTTCTATATTAAACAGTTAAATAAAGTTTTTCCTGAATTTTCAAACTTCGACTCATGCAGTTCAATTTCGGAGTTTTTTTACCATATATGTAGACCTTTTTATTGACCGTGTTTGATCACGATGAATGTGAATTCGGAATTTTTAAATACGCTTTGTATAAAGACTGCGACATCTTTGCATTTTGATGCATTTTTTGTGTCCGATGGAATGTGACTGTGTAATTTATCTGTAGGATAATAAATGCGCCTCACTTGTTATGAGTGAAATAATTGAACAAAATAACGTACTCAGATTTTGATGCGTGTAGTGCATGCAAGAGCCCCGCAGGGAGAGTGCATTAGAGACGTATATAATCTCAGTACTACAAGTGCATGCTATACAATTTCTTTGAGCAACAACAAAAAATCCGTAATATTTACTATTTTAAAACAAAATTGTCATTAAAAATGTTGGAAAGTGCGAGCAAAGTTTGTAGAAAATAAACGAAAATAAAATAAAATTTATAAAATAATAAAACAATAAGTGTGTGATCAGCTTATTTTTTCACGTTATTACTTCAGTTTCAATAAATTCAACAGTCTATTTTCAAGCTTCTGCGGTCAAGTATAACTTCTCAAAATGTTACTGACATAATAACCTCCGTGCACATTTCATAAAAATTCTCAATTTGATTTTTAGCAATTTCTTTTTTTTTTAAAAGACTTTCAAATGTGCAAAGCTTAAAAGACAAAGCTTCTGACATCTTTGGACTTTGGACCTCATTATGCAGAAACCATCCATAGCTCATTTTTCTTTGTTCTTAATTACAGCACATACGGTATATTCCAAAGGTTTCAGATGAGAATAGAAACCCTACAAGAGGTAGATAATTATGCGATTATTTTGGAGCAACCTTTTTTCGACTGCCTCGCGACCGATTTTTTATATATGTATTTCTGACGACTTCCGCAAAATATTTAACCTGAAAAAACCCAAGAAATGCAGTTCAATGCAAATTTCTAAAGCCATGTGTGCGATCTTCTGAGACAACGCCGATTTTAACCCGAAATATTTTAAAGGCGTGAAATTTTTCATAAATCGTTGTGCTTTAGAACTTTTGAATTAAAGTGATAACATTATAGGTCACAAAAGTACACTTTAATACACACCTCGTAATTCGCGTAAATTACACTAAATTTTGGAAGATTTTGTGTAATTGACGTGAATTACGATTAAATTTAGAGATTTAAAATAAATCTGAAAAAAGTGTTTATATTAAATCAAAATCTACTAGTAATATATTTGAATTGAAATACATTTTTCTCTATATAAATCTTAAATTCATTGGTCCTTTTGCAATCGCTTATGATTTATTTTAATCTTCCAAATTAACCTTGTAGGCCAATGCAAATTGTTCATCCGAGGTGTTGCGGGTTATGGAAAGCTAACCATGCCAACGCTTGTTGCATCTAGTTTGTGTACATGTATACTCCTTTATACGACGTATGTAGCAAAGCGACCCTGGAACGAACGGATATTCCCTGTCGGTGATTCATGGTGATTTCCGTGTATCTTTTGAACTAGAACTGTGTTGGTTTCACTTGTATAAATTTGTGAATGGTTTCTACTTGCACCTGCAGCGCGGTTCCGCCGGATAGTAGTAGGTTAATATTAACTTTTTTGGCAACCTTGAACAATAAATTTATTAACGGGTTTTAATATTTTTCTTACCACAATTATGTCAGGTTTTTTTAGGAAAGTGGAAAAATTACATTCACCCAACATATTGTTCTCTTTCATTTAATAATAATTGTTAATTGTGATTTGCGCATAATTAAATTGATCGACACACAGTATTATTAGAAGTACAATGTAATTATGTTGGTTTCGATAATGATTTTCGCATTAAAGGGTTATTAAAGACCATCTCGTCTATCAAAATGGTCATGATAAGACATGCGTAATAGAGTGTGGGCATGCGCAAAGGAACAATATAATATCTTAATATCAAAAACGGAAAATTCTATTAAATATTGTGTCTAACATTTCACGACAGCAGTTAACGACTGTGTCTTTGGTTGTGTCTTTGAGCAAGACTAACAGTACGCACAAAACGCGTCATATGACATCATAAGTGGTTGACGCACCTCGCGCACTACGCAAACTACGAACTATACGCAATATTGCCATAACAACAAGTTGCAGAGGAATTTTTCTTTATCAACAGCATGGGTTTGCCGAATTCTAGTCCGCCATTTGAGCACATGGCAAATATGCGTGGTCGTCGTAATTATCGCTTATTAGATGGTTTATATTCCGATGTAGAATTTCGACTCCACTCAGTAGATTCTGGAATCAATGTTGTCCGAGATCGCATCCGTGAATTCGAGCGTCAGATGGATAATCATGCAAGCCGATGTGAAGCCGTAGAACAAAGAATCAAAGCATTGCGAGACCAGTTTGCTGATATAGACAAAGAAATTTGTGAGATGCTACAACAATGTCAAGATGTAGAATTGAATCAAGTTAATATTGCAATAGAAGAAGATGAATGCCATGAATTGTTTGATATTATCGAGGAACCACAAACAACAAAAGACGATAATTTTGACGAAGGAAATGTGAGTAAACATGGTAAATATAAAATGACTTCCACGAAAGAAACAGAAACATGGATTAAGAGTGTAGTTTCAGATATTCTTGATGAAAAAACAACTGACAAAAAAATCAAAATTGAAAGCTCATCCAACTTTTCAGATAGTAACTTGAGTAACTGGAGACAAAGTAGCACTAACAGCAAAATAAAAAGTGGAAATAGTGCTAAAAATACAGAATATTCATATTCTGAACTGTGTGACCATCAGATTAATGATCAAACTGTGAAAGACAATAGTGAGACTGAAGAGGGGAAACGCAGAGGTATCCGGTTTGGTGTAGAGAACAATACCGACACACCTGCTGTATCTGGTGATGATCAGGCCCGAGGTCATTCTAGTCAAAGTATCAATGATCCTGATGACATTTGCCATTCTACCCGTACCGGTAATTCATATGGTGCAGATGGTGACCGTCAACTTAAAACGTGTGACAGCGTCAGCAAACGCGATTTAAAACAAACTCAAGAAAGTAAACAATCAGACATAGTTCACCAGAATGTATTGGATATTATAAGAAAATACACAGAACAAAAATGGTTCAATGCTTCTGATGAAGAATCAAGCTCCAATTTTGTAATGTCAGAGAACACTGCAACTGCCGGGCAAAATGAGGAGCGCGAGAATGCGGTAATTTCCGATACACGTATTAACCAGTCGCAAGAAATTACCCAATCTGAAACTACGCGTTTCGTGGAAAGCAGATCTAGATTTACGGAATCTTCGGTTAATGATTCAAACAATCATTTTCATCTATCCTCTGAAGCAAGCACTGCTGGGGGTGTGGTCAGATCAGAAACCCATATGTCGAAGGTTGTTGGTGTTGACATCTTGGCAGCCAATGATGTTGATATTGCTGTGCGCTTCCGTAAAGATAAACACGGTCAGATGGAGCATTATGGTAATCTCGAAAGTCATGCGCAGAATATTCGATGTTCACAGACAGAAGTTGTATCTGAGAAAATATCTGAATGTATATCCACAGGTATCCAGACATATACTTCTTCTGTTCAAAAGCAAATTCAAACAGACACGTCATCTGTTCCTAAACAGATTCAAACAGATACGACCACATCAGTTCCTAGAGGAAGTCAAACGGATGACAAGACATCAATACCGAAGGCGAGTCAGACAAGTGCTGCATTTGAGACTATGAATGTAAATTCTCAGACATCAATGATATTATCATCAGATACAAAATCGGGTGCAGACGCAGTTCACCTATCGGACGATACGAGCAAGTGGTCAAGTAGGTACAGCAACAGTAGTTGCAGTGAAAGTGACGATGAAAATAATGACAATGGTAGCAGCAACAGCGATACCGACTCCTGTAAGTCAGATTTATCAACCAATACTTACACTATCGAAACACATTACTCATCAAGTGCTTTAGAAAGCACCATTAGTGCTTCTGACGACCAACTGGAGTTGACTTCGGCACACAGTTGTGGGCATTGCGGTAAAGATATCGAATCATGTCATGCAATAGCACCGTCAACATACTCAGATTGGATTGCGCGGAAGACTATGTTGAACCACCAATTCCAGTTAAATAAGATTGACGCGACCAACAATGAACTGTATGGTATTGCTGAGACTGATTTGTTTCATGTAGATGTTTCACAGGACATTAAACTAAAACACAAAGATACGACTTATACTGATGAGAGTTCCAATGAGAGTAGTGTTAGCAATAATTGTAATGTGCGCCATTTTGATTCTGCATTGCTCACACAGGTCATGTACACAGCACGTCCTTACGATGAACCTGGCAGGTCTTCCTCAAAGCGTGCTCAGGAGATTTTTGAATACAGAAGAAAGGGATCCATGGAAGCATCTGAAGATTCCAGCCATAGCAAAATTGAGGATGAGAACACAATATACAACCAATCTCCAAATGTGGTTAGGGTATCCTCAATATCCGATGTGCAAGTCTGTGGGAATGTCACTACAACCACACAATCTTCTACTGTGAAGAGTACTAAGAAGAGCACCAGTTGCAGCAAATCAACCACAACTGGTGTTGGGGATATCTTGTCTTCAGATATGGACTCTCGAAGTTCTTTTCAATCTTGCGCCAGTCCATTGAAGGTTGATGGTCCAAGTGTAGCACAAGACATTAGTCCGTATACGAAAACTGCTTTGCTTCAAAGATATTCTGACGTCGGATGTACAGGTGACGATCACAAAAGCAAGCCGGCAATTTTTCATGATACGATACATAAGCGGTCAGAAAGCCTGGTTGAACGTGTGCGCAAAGGAAAAGTGATATACCCAAAGGTGTTGAAAGCTTACGTTAACAACGTCAAAGACACGATTTCGTGTCATGATATGTCTAGAAAGAAGGCGAGACCTGAAAGCGATGACCTACACTCCCTTCAGCGTGACAAGATAATCATTCAGCAACATAGCGATGACAGAAAGGAGATCATTTCTGACATCGCCAAGAACGTGAGAAGCGATGTTGGCATGACACATGACAAAACTTTGTTTGTCCCATTAGGCAATGAAGAACGCCAAGATGTCTGTATTGGCTTTGCCGGTGTGAAATGTACCACACATAATCAGCCCCATCAGGATTGCAGCTGCATGAATACTCTTCTGGCAGTTTACGTTGATCGCTTCTTGAATATTTTACAAAAGCACACAGAACGAGAGGTATCGAGAAAGTGCACTGACAGAGCTCGACCCAATGATGTCGATGACCCACCGTCGGCATATTTCCCAAGCACATTTAAAGCAAGTATCCAGGAAATGGATAATGCTGATAGGGACCGCATTAGGAAATCATTCTGTAAACGCCTGGGCTTCAAATCTGGAATGTTACCTTTGATTGAAGATTTTCACGATTCACATTGTATTTACGGCACGTTTGAACCGCGTCATGTGACTAATGAAGAGGTGAAAAGACTTCTAACATCTTTGGAGAAGGTGTCAAGAAAGAAAGAATTACATAAGGCATTGCGTATTGCTGTAGCAACTGTACATGTTTTGGTGTCGAATTCGTCGGGTTTGCAAAGTTAGATTGATTTCACAAAACATGCAAATGTTCTAAGCTACGCAGTATTTGCTCAATGTTGCTGTAGACATTTGGAGATATTGACATTTCAACATCTTACCTGGCACTCCATCCACGGGTATATAAACACACCCCTCACCCCGCGTACATTCAATTGGAAGGAAGGTAATATGTAAATAACATGCAAAACACCGTAATAGTGTAGTTTTACTACTTTTCGCGATACCATTCTTTAACTTTGTCCAAACAGTGCAGGGCAACTTGCGTACATATTATTAACATATATGACCCATGTATATAAAATGGGCTCAAAAAGAAACTTAAAATTTGTCACAAGGTCATATCTCAAAGTCCTGTCCATCAAAATGAACATACAGAATTACTTCAATACTCTAAACACATGTCAGTAACAAAACAGTTGCCGAACTGATACAACAGCAAAATGCACTGACATGGAACAGCTTCCTGGACCACCTGTCACAACCTAATTGATGTGTGTGTAAAGCAATTGTGACAGCAATGTGGACTTTCCCGTCTCAGGGTTGCCTAAAAAAACAACACTCGTACGTACCCAACGAACATAAGTTTCTTTTTGAGCCCAGTTTACAATGTATTGCGAGCAGCAGGGGTGTGTATGGGTGTGGATGTGGTGGAGGAGGTAATTGTGTCCGTGCAGATGCACGGACGCACGTGTCGCTTACCTATGCAATTCTCTTACCTATGCAATGTGTCTTATTTTGTGGTGATAAGTAATATCCATCCGGACATGCGCAATGATAGGCACCTTCAGTGTTAACACATAGGTGTGAGCATCCACCATTATTAGCTAGGCACTCGTCAACATCTGCAATGAAGAATAAAACAATCACCGTTTTCTTACTGTAAATATTTATTACAAAATACACGAAATACGGTATATTAGGTTATACATGCCATGTACTTTCTTGAAAACTCCTCCAAATCCATGTTATTAATAGAATTGCGTATAAAAGAAAAAGAAAATGTAATAAATGTCTCCTACTTAAACGCTGTTAAAGTGGTCTTATCAATTATAGTGTCTCGCAATTATAGACAACTCTTCAACAATCAACAATAGCAAAGCTACGAAATATAATGCGTGTCTTGACCGACAACACAATTATTTAAGACACGCCATGGAACGCCAGTTTTGAGACACCTCCCATATAATGTGTCTTATCTTGTGTCTTTAGCCAACTTGTGAGACGTATAGAGCCTACATATTTCAATAATTGCAAGATTAACATAATGGGTAAAACGGGAAACACGTGGCTCCTCCCATCCCACTCGCCTTGTTATAATTATAGAGAGGTTACGATTTCCAAACATACGTATCATACGCCCGTGCATCTATTCAAAATCACTCTCATGTGACGGGATTTTGAATAGATCTACGTGCGTACGATACGTATGTACGTGCGTACGACACGTACGTTTGGAAATCGCAACCTCTCTATTAATGTCTAACGTTTGGGAATCGCACCCTTTCTATTAATGTCTACGTACCTGTGCAATTTTTGTAGTTTGAATCAATAACATAGCCGTATTGACAACCACAAACGTGTCCACCAAACATATTAAGACAAGCTTGCTCACATCCACCGTTGTTATTTCGACATTCATTCACGTCTGAATAGAAACAAAACCAGATAATGTTGCAAAAGATGAAACGTGCAAGTCAGAAGATCAGAAGGTGACCAAAACTAATTTTGACTACTGCATCGTTATACCAGATTATGTCCAGGGAGCACTAGGGCCTTTTGACCGTGGCAATCCCAAAACACCAGCGTTATGTCCAGAGAATGGCTAAACCTATCATGGTCGAACCCCCCAACCATAACCCTAAAGCTGGTTTCATACTACCCTGCCGCTTGCCGCTGAGCGGCGTGGCGCACGTGCATTGCAGACAAACGGACACAATCAAGGCTTGTCATTGGTTGAAACGCCCTGCCGCTGGAAAGTATGCTGGGGGCATAATTTCGTGCAAAATTACACGAAGGAATAGCCAAACCTAGTGACAATTGATAAACCCTCCTTTTTTCGGGTGGAGTTGTCACTGGGTGTTTAGCGGTTCTTAAAAAAATGCTATATTTTTAGGTCTTTTGATTTTAAAACTTAAGTGAATTAAATCTGAAAATTGACGATTTTACATACCTCTAGCAGAATAGCTTGCGTGAAATCGCGTTGGTGTCTCATTTGACAGTCCTATTTCATGCATCTGTACTGAATCGGCAGAGGTTGTGGGTGGCCCAGAATGCATTTCGATTCTGAGATTAGGTCCACTAGAAGCCACGCCTACCCTCTTCTGTGATTGACAGAGTTTTGTGATCATCGGTGATTGGCTGCTTGGTCCGTCTATGATCATCAGATAGTCGCCGAGACATCCAGTTTTAGACGACCCTATGGTTAAGAAAAAGTTGATGTTATAAAACCCTTCAGAGTTTTTTTTATAGTTTTCAAACAAACTACTGTACAGTAGGTCTACATATTTAAGGTTGAGGCCCTGTAATATCAGACTTTAAACCATATGAGACATCCTCATGATGTTGAGGTTCTCTTACCATCCATTAAGCTTGTCTGAGTGGTGTTTTTGATTTGGGTATTGTTATCCACTCTTACAAGTTACATTAAATTGGTATGACCCACTGGGTATGACCCACCAGCACGAATACAGCACTTTTTTTTACCTCTATGCACTCTATATATCGTCAACGTTAATCATATTTAATACGAGACGAAAATTGTAATTAGTTTCTTATGTTTGTTAAACAAATAAGTAAATAATAATACGTATAACTGAATAACGAAATCCTATATTACTTGGAATCAGCAGTTCATCAATCCTGAGATTGACAATGACTCCTTCCTGGAGAGTGATCTGCCAGACGGTGTCGGTACCCGGAGGGAAAGACAACGGATAATTCAGACTCTTTAATACACCTCTCAGATCGCTCAGTTTTTTATGGAGAGCTGTTGAGGAAGGGTAAAATAATTATTACAAACATGTCAATTAACACACATCTGCTTGTAAAAATATCCGTGATTTTATTATACTTTTGTGCCATTTAAAGGAGCATTTCGTGATCCTCAGTAGATATCCACGAAAAAAGCTTATTTCCAAAATTTCAGTTGATTCTGATTGTGAGTTTGCGAGTTATGGATGATTATGTGTATTACACTGCTCCATAGACCATGTATAGACAATGTGTTGTAATTTCGTTCTGGTAGCCTATACCAGAACGAAATTCAAATTTCACGATATCTTTGCTAAACGAATTAATCTGCAAGACATCTTTTGAACATAAACATTATGTAGCCAGAGGTCTCCAGTGATATAAAAATCTCAACTTTTTTTGGGAAAAGTGGGGGGATGATGCTGTGGATCACGAAATGCCCTTTTAATGATAAAAAATTATGTTTAGGCCTACTCGCATTTTAGTGACAGTTCACTACTATACTTTACCTCTATACTCAGTAAACATTAATTCGTCAAAAAATGTCGTTTGTTCAAAGTAAAAATTCGTCATTTAAATTACTGTTACACTGAAAATTTATAATATAGGCCTAATGATAAAAGAACCCTTGATATTTGTCCAAAATAATTCATCATTTAATTGTTCATAATATTAAAGGAGTATTTCGTGACCTAGCATCCTCTTATTATGGCATTTGTTAGATATACACGAAAAAAAGCTTATCAGTTCCCAATTGATTCCGATTTTGCGTTTGTGAGTTATACATGATTTTGTGTATTACACTGCTCCATAGGCTTGTGTTGTAATTTCGTTCTGAACGAAATTCAAACTTGGAGGGATATTTTTGCAAAACGAATCTGCAAGAATTTGTTGTACATAAACAGTAAGTATAGCCAGAGGTTTCCAGTGGTAAAACTCTCTACTTTTTTTGAGAAAAGATGGGGATGCGGCTGTGGATCACGAAATGCCCTTTTAATTTGTCATATTTACAAGTGGAATATTTATCGAAAAATATCAGAAAACATTTTATTGTACTGAAAATAAATTTGAAATAACCTTATATGAAGAGTTCTTTCATCATTATAAATAAATTAATTTTTTCAGTGTAACCCAATTTTTTGGCGAATGTAAGGACATTGGGTAAAATGCTATAAGTAAATATGCAATTTTTTAGTCTGTGGATGTTTGAATAGGCCAGTTTGTCACTTTTCAATGGGCATTCGTCCATTCAAATGCTTTTGACTTTGCTTGTAGAGATATCAGCGGATTCAAAGAAGTGATAAAATGCGCAGGATATAAGGCAATAGAAATAAGTTTGTTCGATCTTTCGATCGAGCATCGATGCTTGGTCAATCCTTATTATTTATCAATGATATGATATTGACCAATATAAATTTTAATTAGTTTTTATTTCAATAATAACAAGCATCGAAGCAGCATCGACGGCCGATCCAAAGATCGAACACATTTGTTTCTGGTGCCTAAGATGTATCATCTATTGAAAAAAAATACCAAAAGATTGTTTATTTTGAAAATTATACGTTCTTTTCCAAGTGTAAAGACGCTTTCAAGTTTATACAATGCAATTAATTCCCAACAATATACCACCACCTTCTTAGCATACTTACACACCGATTTAAAACGGATCACGAATCCCGACATATCCAAGTTACGTCTGGTTCCTGATTTAAATCGGATCCATGCATTGCCATTGTCTAATGTGATCGGAGACGGCAAACGGTTACCACAAAATCGACCAATCAGCGGCGAGAGCTCACCCAAGCCTTCACGCAATTCCACAAAAGCATTCGTTTGGCATTTGCTATCGTCATCAACTAAATATAAAAATAATAATATCATGTGGTAGCCATATCATCATGTCGATATGAATTTGAAACTGCGGTGTATAAATGTCTGTTAGTAGTAGTACATTACCTAATTTTAGAAGTCAGATGAGAAGTTAATCTTGCCAAATATAGATGGCTTCTAAAGCTACCTATATGGAAGATCGGGCTAACGAAAAATTTTGATCATCATGCAGAGAGAATATTATATGAGTCGAGAGCAAAACCTTTTGACTATACTCACTATTAAGGTTATACGGGGTATTGTTGGTCGAAGCAGCCACAAAAATCGATTTACATTATCTGAATCATGAATATATTATTGAAAAATAACACTTTGGTGTTTTGCAAAAATTCATTCTACAAATCATATACTTTGAAAACTTGCTTAATTTATTGTTGTTAATGAGTTATGTGCGTTTTACAAAAGTGTTGTTGTTTCAGCCCTCTTTACAACATAACTCAAGAACCACAGGACCTACAATGCAATTTTTGCTAAAGCTCACTGCCATTCGCAAGATGCTGTGAACTACATTTTTTTTGCTGCTTCGACCAACAATACATCGTATACCCTTAAGTATATGATACATCGTAACATTTGATATTTTGTGCTTTCATTAGACTATCCCGGTGATGTGTGGATTGTTATTATCTCATATGTTTTAAAACTTAATGCCAAACCATTTGCAAACAATATGTTTGATGTCGCATGCCATTTCTTTTTGCGCGCTTTTCTAGTTTTGCATGCACGCTATAATCATTTAGGCATTTCTTCGTGTCTCTAAACTACATATCCAATTCATTAAATGTGTCTCCCATCTGTGATACTATACATCGTCCATTTAAAAAAAATCCACTTAAAATTTATTATACGATTCCGCTTTAACAAGAAAACTAAATTGTTCAAAATTGCGTTAAGTCCACTTTTGCATGTAAGCAAATTTATTGTGGAATAAGCTGCGCATTTTTGGAAACTCCGCACCCCTCAAATATGTTTTTATTCATTGTTTGTTGAACTGTCCAAATTATATACACATTCCATATTACTAGTACCAGAAAATAAATTACAGTTCATTACACTTTGATGAATGTAATAAATATAATGTATGCCCCTATAATGAAATAAAAGGACTAGACGTATGAGACCACCATATAGATGTACGAGAAAAGTTCAGGGGTGAAATCAAATCTCGACCGCCGGTTGACCGGCGGTTCACTGCGTTCATTGTTTAGAACAATAAAAATCGGCTCCAACCGGGTAAAACCGCCCGGAACCGGCGGTCGTTAGCCAGTCGAGTTTTGATTTCATCCCTAAAGCAATACATTTTTATCAATTCTCTAGATAATATGCGTATTCCGTTTACCTGGTAAATCGATGTCTATAAATTCTAATTTTAGAGCAAAGCCATCTTCCACACCAATGGACCAATCACACGTCGTATTAGGTGCAGAGGGTGCTGGATAATGCGGTGATGTGATGTGACCGTCTGCTTGGAATATTGCACCACCACAGCCTGTATGATGAACAAATATAAATGGTCTTTTATATATTGTCACTAATCATCTAATCAAAGTATTCTATACTTTGATCTAATTATATAAACTCTTTATGACCATTTTACTATTGAACACTTTAATTTTGACATGTTTAATAAACATCAGTATAATTTTGAGTTCAACGGAATGCGTTCAACATGATTAAATAATAATAGCATATTTTTATCAAAATTCGACTATGGCATAGCCTACCCATCATTTTCAACAAAAAGCACCCACAAATCATCCAAATTTGCCCTAATTGAGCGCTTTTAAAGGCACTTTTGCCAAAACCATTATTGGTCTCCACTAATAAAACCCACCCACTGATATACCAAAATAGCTGAAAGGGTACACCAAAACCGTGGCACATCCCCGTATACCTTCAACGCGGGAGGAGAACCCCCACCACCGGGAGGGTATTATATTATACACGAATGGGAAGTTCAACCTCTAATGGGCTCCCAATCATCCTATCGTGTTCACGCGGTCGGACATAAAGTCACTGGTAATAAGACACTATTACCGGTAATAAGTCACTTATTATCGGTAATAAGTCACTCCGACCGTGTGAACACGACTTAAGTACCTACCTCCAATCATTTTGCTGCACCTGTATAACAAGTTAGCTTGCAAGATGTCTCCCACACTAAGAACTCGATGCTGGCCAATCTCATTACCGCGTAGGGGAATAATTGTTTTCTGATAGTTTTTACTGAATGATCTGGAACCATAATGCATGATAGATTCGAAATCATACGGCTGTCCGAGAGAGTCGATCTGGAAACAAAAATGAAGAAGATATGGAAAAGAAACGATTATGGATCTATTTTAACTATGAACACTGATGAAGCTTTATATGCATTGTGGAATGAACGCAATCATTCATTTTTGATGATTTGTGTATGGCGCCAACCCATCAGCGCTATCACATTGATAGCAGTTGTTAATGCCTTGCATATATCATGTATATAGTTCAGATTTAAAAAATAAGTGTATCATAAATGTACGACACAGCATACAAATACATCATACATAAAAGAAATAACCACGTCCCGCTGAATGGAACATGGCTCAAATGGGACATGACGACCCAGTGCAGGACATGTTCAAGTGGGACATGGCCCTATAGTGGGACATGACCCGAGTGGGGGCATAGACCTATTATAGTGCATGGACATATGGGCCAAGTGCGACACGGGGCTAGTGGAACATGGACCAAATGGGACGTGGCCTAATGGCCCAAGTGACTAAATGGGATTGGACTAAGTGGGATTGGACCTAATGGTATTGGACCAAGTGGGAATAAACCAATGAACCAAATACTAATATCGCTTAAAGGGCAGGTCTATTGCAAAAACAAGTTTATCTCTATTCGAAGAGAATAATTATTACATTACAAGTTGACACTTGTTGCAATTTTTTGTGCGTATTATTAACAATATGCACACTATTGTTCTCATTTCGGGAACAAAGCACACACAGTATTGTTACTATGCGTTTGCTTGTAATATTTCATCCAACTGAAACTATAGCATTGCAATATACAGGGAAATCAGATACATAAAAAAGAAGCGGCTGATTTTATCCATATGTTTAAAAACCATTAAATTTGTAATACTTAATTTGATTTTTTTTTCTGTGAACAACAACCATGACAACAGTATACGTTCTGTCCATTGAGAGCGTTTATAGTCCCTTTTCTCAAAGCGGGCACATCTCATTTCATGACGTCACCTTTTTTCTAGGCCAAATCTGTCTCGTTCGAAGGAACTCACCGCTTAAGTTGGTTTTTGCGGAATATCAATTTTAAACGTCTTATTTTCTCAAAAAAGGAGTCATTTTCATTGTCCTCATAATATTAGCTTGCCAATGATATGATGTTGTTTTTGCAATAGACCTGCCCTTTAACGCTTCGACTTTGTGACGGTAAGTAATGATAATTTAAAGAAAATAAAATATAAATGAATAAATGCATCTTTTTTTTGTTTTTCCATGGTTTTTTTCCATGAAATAAATGCGTCTTCATACCACGTAATCGTCATACTTCCGGAAATTATGTCGCACGATGTTTGGTACATTTTCTTCCAAGACAGATACATGACTGTCTCGATCTGGACGACTCTGTTCATGCCAAAAGCCGATGGCATGACCAAGTTCATGAACCATGGTTCCTAATGTTTCACATCCGGGACCTATGGAGATGAGTTGCTTTACGCCGTAGTAACCAACCTGGGAACAGCATCTGTAACCATGGTAACAAGAAAATAATGATTTTACACCACTTTCCGAAATTAATTATTTGATCACAAAAAAAACGAAGACCCCAAAAACAAAAACGAACCACCTGGTCTGATATGCATGGAAAAACATTCAAAATGGGGTCTTCGTTTTCGAGGTCTTCGTTTTCGAGGTCTTCGTTTTCGGGTCTTCGTTTTCGAGGTCTTCGTTTTCGGGGTTTTCGTTTTCGAGGTCTTCCTTTTCGGGGTCTTCGTTTTATAGACACCCAAATCTTTCCCTCGGCTCGAGTTGAACAACATAGGAAAAAGAACCGGGATTTGAACCCGTGACCTCTATATCTGGGCTATGATTATCTCGTAGATGGGGTCTAATCCACTTATTTCTTCCCGATACTTTTTACGACGACTTCGCCTTCACAACTATACATAACTTTGATACATATTAAGGGATCTGGAATGAGCTTTTCGACAGTATTGTTTGTGGGACATGAGAGCACATCAGACATATCGAATTGCATTCTGAATACGAAGAATGTCTTTCTGATATCAAATAATTTTCATTTTTGAAATTCACGATATAATACAAATTTTATGACAAATTATTAAAATTTGATATTTTTCAAATTTTTGATATATAACAGTCCTCGAAGTAAATTTTATAAATCTAATGATATATTCTTAAAGTGTATGTAGCTGGGAGGAAAAGCCGACGATCAATTGAAAATTTTGACCTTTCATATTGAAGATATGGAATTTTTTCCCAAAAAGACCTTATTTTTTTTGGTGGTTTGGAAAAAAAAATCCATATCTTCAATACGAATGGTCAAAATTTTCAATTGATCATCGGCTTTTTATCCCACCTACATACACTTTAAGTATAAATCATCAGATTTATAAAGTTTACTTCGAGTACTGTTAAATATCAAAAATATCAATTTTTAATCATTTGCCATAAAATGTGTATTACATTGCAAATTTCAAAAATCTAAATTATTTGATATCAGAAGGCCATTCTTCGTATTCAGAATGCAATTCGATATGTCTGATGTAGCCTACTCTAATGTCCCACAATAAATACTGTCCAAACGTTCATACCCCACCCCTTAACCATCTTAATCATATTATTTTTAAATAATGAAGAAGGAGGCGACCTATAATGCTTCACCCTAGCAGGGCGTAAGACAATGCGAAACACAAATTAATATATGCGAGGATCGGAAATAAACATGCAAGCTCGAGAAATTATGACTTAAATGACGTGTTTGGCGCTCGAGCAAACTGGCATATGAACATTTTGAGAAAGAAAAAATCAGGACTCAGCGGGGATTGATCCCCGGTCGCTGGATTACTATATTATTTTAACAGTCTTACCCGTCACTGGCTACAAACTCAATATATCCTGATTGGTCTGTATGAGGGATAAATCGTAGACACGTATATTGCTCCCAATGTTGCATACTCAGGTGCAGTAAGTTCCTGGTTTTGTCTGTTGGAATGATAAAACAAAATATTGTCATGCTACTACAAAAATCCAGTTTTGTAGGAGTGTTCCACCAGCTGGTTGTTATTTTAAGTCAATAGGCCTATAGCAGACAATTGAACGAAAGTAGAATACCAGTGCCTAAATGAAGTAGGCCTAAGCACTGCAGTGGCGGCGCCAGAATTTTTCGGGGGCCATGGGGGAGGGGTGAATGTCAGAGGGGGGCATTAATATATAATCAACCAATTTTGTGTAAAATTGCCACAAAAAGTTGAAAAATTCGTGTATTAGAATTACTACGATGCCTGCTGTACTTACTGTCAAACACGTCATCAATTGTGTATGGGATGATTTTATCAGGCCAAAGTCGCCTTTTGTAGGCAGTAGCACCTCGTTTTACACGTAACGATTTCTCCTGAGTTTTCCGTGCATCCCGCGCAAGCTGAATTCGTTGTACCTTTTTACTGCGGAAACCATGTGGCTGGCCATCTTTTGATGAGTGTATATCGTTTTCTATTACAAGACTTCTGTTACTTCTTTCTGCTGAAGGGAGACCGTGAATTGCGATGAATCTCTCGTCGACGATTATGTCACCCTGATATATATCTGGAAGTTAAAAAACAATTTTAAGTTACAAAGAACATTTGTGAATTTATTGTTTTACAATAATGTCGTTTATAATAATTATTTAAGGGCCATGGGCGTGGAAGTTGCCCATGATGTCGTCCCCGGCACCGTCCATGAGAGGCATCCAGTGTATGATATTTTGCATTTTCTTTTGATGCAGGTTGCAACTCATGAACTGAGACGAATATTCGTCTCAGGGTTGCGCGGTAGGTTAAGTTGGTCACAGTGTCAGTAGAACGCACTGATAGAGGCCGTCAGCCTTTCGCCATCTTGTGGGTACAAATGATCTGTGTGTTCATGCGTCGGACACTACGCGCAGGGCGCAGCTTGCCACGCAGAGCTGTTAGCGCGCATTAACGCGGTGATTTTGCTGCTCACGCACGGAGATCGAACGACCATCACAGCGTGTACCCACAAGATGGGCATATGACGTCACGCTGACCATAGACATACCACCTAGACCTGTAACTGCCCATCCCTAACCATGGCAGTAGGTGAAGCCACGTATCCAAGGTGATTTTGGTCGGGTGGTCGGACGCGGAGAAATAAGCGTTCATGTCTAGAACGAAAAACGCGATCGTTTGCGTGATTGCTGCGCCGTTATCGCCCGCGTGAAATGCAACATGTTCTGTAGACGCGAACATGTCTGCTTGTTTGCGTCAGGGTTGCGTCCTGGTCAAAATCGTTGCTAAGCAGTGTTGACTTCACTACGCAAACCAAAGTTATAGGTCAAGGTTCTTGTTTGTCTGGGACGCTGACGGCCTCTATTGGTTGAAAGTTCCTGGTTATGTAAGAGGGCGCTATTTTGCTCTGTCGTTGGTCCAGACCATGGTTGGCCAGGTTAAAAGCAAGGCTCATTAAAGTTATACGATGGCGAAGTTACGTAATAAATCAGATTAACTACCATAGCAATATTATAGGTGAACACAATTTTGAATATATCGCGCTGCACTACAAGCAGGTTCACCTGTGGATGTCTGCAATCGTAGATTGAATACATTTTTAAAAACTGACCACTCCCCAGCTTTGGCCCCGGGCCGGGGGGCACTCCAACTTTGGAGGTGACGCGTATGTAGGGCTGTTAAGACCCCTTTTTCAGCATCGCTGTCACCCAAAGACCCCATATTTTTTACGAACACATGCTCTGTCACCCGAAGACCCCTATTTTTCTATTTGATCTGTCACCCAAAGACCCTTACAAGTTCAATTTGAACAGCAACTTTCATTTATCACTGATTTTGTTACTTATTTTGAAAAAACAATGAAATTTGAAGCCATTTAGAACTAGAAATTCGATTTTCGAGGTTTTTGCGTCACTGTTTCGGCTCTCACCCAAAGATACCAATTTAAAAAAAGATCATGTTCTCACCCAATGACCCCATATTTTTTACATTTTGCTCTCACCAAATGCCAAAAATCATGCTCTCACCCAATGACCCCATATTTGTTACATTTTGCTCTCACCGAATGCCCCTTAGTGCGAAAGTGCCAGCCCTACACCTATATCCATTTCATATTGAAGTGCCCCCCAGGGGCCCCAGGCTTTGACCCGTCATGCGTCAGAAGCCACCATCCGATAGTCGGAGTGCTCTTGGGCCATCGCAGCTCTAGTATATCCACTATATGGGCGCACACCACTAAATAATCGTTCCATTGAAATACACGCGAAAATACAAGTAAGTTTGTTTTTCTACCCCATGTAACAACATTTTTAATATTTTGAACGAACCAATGTCTTAAATAAAGATTAAAAGTTTTATTTAAATTTAATTTTTTTTGACAAGTTAAGGGAAGGGGTATGAATGTTTGGACAGTATTTATTGTGGGACATTAGAGCACATCAGACATATCAAATTGCATAATGAATACGAAGAATGGCCTTCTGATATCAAATAATTTTGATTTTTGAAATTCGCATTGTAATACACATTTTATGGCAAATCATTAAAATTGATATTTTTGATATTTAACAGTACTCGAAGTAAACTTTATAAATCTGATGATTTCTACCTAAAGTGTATGTAGGCCTAGGTGGGATGAAAAGCCGACGATCAATTGAAAATGTTGACCTTTCGTATTGAAGATATGGTTTTTCTTTCCCAAAACACCAAAAATAATTAGGTCTTTTGGGGAAAAAATCCATATCTTCAATATGAAAGGTCAAAATTTTCAATTGATCGTCGGCTTTTCCTCCCAGCTACATACACTTTTAGACTATATCATTAAATTTATAAAATTTACTTCGAGGACTGTTATATCTCCAAATGTGAAAAATATCAAATTTTAATAATTTGTCATAAAATTTGTATTATATCGTGAATTTCATAAAATGAAAATTATTTGATATCAGAAAGACATTCTTCGTATTCAGAATGCAATTCGATAGGTCTGATGTGCTCTCATGTCCCACAAAAAATACTGTCGAAACGCTCAAAACGCTCATTCCAGTTCCCTTAAGACAAACTTGAAAGATAACAACTCCTGAACAGCGCCAACCCGAATTTCAGCCGACACTCTCGCCTCCTTACCAGTTCCGGCCATGATCATATTGTTCCGAGAGCCTATCACCTATGCACATTCGATTCGGAACATTTTCTGAACAGATTTGTACTGTTGAGCTCCTATTCTATCGTTTTTATCAAAACAACCAAGAGTCACTCAAAACAACCAAGAGTCACTCAAATTTGGTTCTATCAGGACGCCGATATACCGTATTTCGCATAGGGGCTATTTTTTTACCGGAAATATGAAGGGTTACACCACATTTAGTGTAGTACATCCATATTCATGATGGTATTCTCCTTCTTCGTTCTAGTTCTACTAAACTCTTTTTGACCTGTTCCAAAGAATCGACTGAAACCATCCGTGCTGAAATATCCATTAATTTTCTCTCCTTCATGTATACATTAACTTCTTGGAGCAAACACAGCTGCCAAAACGATGTAGCTATGTATAATAAAGATTAAACACTGAATTAACACGGTTAGTGTATCTTTCACTGACCGTTGAAAGTGACCAATGGCTATTTATATTTTACCACTATTTATATTTTGTCTTTGGTCACCCTCGCGCGTTCATAAAAAAAATCGTGCAGAAAACCGATTTTTTTTTCCTTCTTTTTTTTTTTCTTTTTCCACTAAAATCATCAAAAATTTCGAAAATGATTGAAAAATCATTCAGAAAAAACCGCATAGACCTACTGCATTGCATTTCCATTCGGAAAAATCCCCGCATACAATAGGCCTACCGCCTTGCATTTCAAATCTCCCGTGAGACCAAAGAAAACTAACCTTTTTTTAATGAGTTATGCAACAAGAGTTTCAGCTAAGTTTTTTTTTGTTCCAAAGAACTTCAACAATTTCGGAGCAAACATTTAAAACAAACCATGTGAAAATATACAAATTGTGATGCGGTACCTCTAAGAATCATGACAATCATCAATTGAATTGACAACAACTTGTTAAAAAATCATCTAAAAGCTTTCACCGAATTTGCCCGTTCTCATTATTGTGTGCATGGATGCAAAGTAAACATGGTAAATACCTCAACGCTTTGTAGCATCTCCTGATCAAGCTTTAGCCATACAACTGACACATTTTGAAATGCTGTGTTATGTTTGCAATTTTATGACAAACTGGAATTTTGTAAGGCAAGCATCCATTTATAAATTAGAAGTATAATTTCTATAATATAATTATGAATAATAATGAATAGCTCCTCTATAAGCGATGGTCCATCAGCAGGAAAAGGGTCATAATTTGCAAATGAGAGAAGATGTTAAAGCTAACAGTAACACAGCTATACATAGGATAGGATCCACAACATGCTCATCTATCAGGGCACAGTTCTTTAACCCCAATACATTTGCACATTTTATTGAATGACCTTTGAAAATTTGGATACAAAAACTCATACTCTGCAACTTGAGGTCAAATTTTGCACTATGATTGTTTGATTGAGGTTATTGAACTGTGCCATTGGGATGAGGCAATTGTGGTCCATAGTGACAGTACATGTACATGTCAATCTTTGGCATTAAACATGATGAGAGAATGATGACAGATCTATTTACCACTTGAAATATATACATATACACTGGGTTTCTTAATTGACATCTTTTAACATGTTTAAAGAAATTTCCCATCAAAAGATGATGTGAATAAAAGCTATAAATAGCACCAAGGGGGGCACGTGAGTGACGTATCAATATTTGAGTACCCAGATTATCGTATTAAAATACGATTATCTTTGAACCAATAATGAGCTTTCTGTGCGAAAAACATACACACAAGCGGCGGACAAAACGCGTAAAATATATGCAAAAAGTTACGTGTCAGCATTTTTCCCTGGCCTCTATATGCATGGTCTGAGATATACACAGCCGTTTTCGCCAAACGTTTGACAAACGTTTATGAAAATGTTTAACAAACGTTTGGCTCCTTATCCGTTTATAAACAGTTTGATCATAAATGTTTGACAAACGTTTGTGATCGGCAATTGTTTGACAAACGTTTTATTATTATGTATGTTAAATGAATTAAATAAATGTTTGGCAAACAATTAAAAAAATCCATTTTGAAACAAAAAATCACATATTTTTTTACCAAAACTCTCATTTTTGTCCAAAAATCAAATTTTTTTCCAAAAATTAAATTTTTTTCCAAAAATCACATTTTTGGGAAAAAATGTGATTTTTGAAAAAATTTTGATTTTTGGGGAAAAATGTGATTTTTGGAAAAAAATTACTTTTTTGGGGAAAAATGTGATTTTTGGGAAAAAATTTGATTTTGGAGAAAAAATGTGATTTTTGTATAAAAATGTGATTTTCAATCTAAAATGTGCTTTTGTTTCGAAATGTTTATTTGATGAAAATTGACAAACATCAATCTGATGATTTTATGGAAAAACATTAACAAGACGTATTTATTAATTGTTTGCCAAACATTTATTTAATTCATTTAATATACATCGCTACTAAAACGTTTGTCAAACAATTGTCGATCACAAACGTTTGTCAAACATTTATAATCAAACGGTTTATAAACGGATAAGGAGCCAAACATTTGTCAAACATTTTCGTAAACGTTTGGCAAACGTTTGTGATCACTAAATGTTTGTCAAACGTTTGGCGAAAACGGCTATGTATACAAATGACTATTTATATACTCTCAGAAATAAAGGTATATATTAAAGGCTTTAAAAAGACCCTTTTTCTTGATGTTTTAATATCATGATGAATGTCTTGACACCGCATATACAAAATCAGAATTGCTCCCCTATATACTAAGGGTTAATAAATAATTTGCGACTTTATGTGGAAATGTATGAATTTAACATACATAATGAAATATACTGTACGATTAGGAGATCAGTAGTTCATGGTGGGTGTGTCCTATCAGATTGGCGCAAACTTTTCAGAGCGAAAGTACCGAAAGTATATGAGACGTCTATAACGTGCGATCGCTGCCATTAATAGGCAAATCGACATATGTCAATTTCGCTGAAAGAAAATGACATATGTTGATTTTGTCCAATAGGAGAACTTGTAATTGACATAAGTAAGCTAATTTACATAAAATCGACATGTCATTTCCAAGGATGGAAATTGACATATGTCCATTATTTAAAACCACTTGTGCTGTGTGCGTCAACTTTACGTAGTGTAATTATAGCTGCGTATTGCTTCTGCATATCTGATTGGTTGAAATTGTTCACAATCATTTTTATGGTATAATCGACATATGTCAATTTGAAGATATGTGATTTGTTGCAGAAAAGAATACACCCGAAAAGACATCCAATATACGCCCAACTGAATTCGATGCATCTTACTATAAATAGGGGAATGTTGTATGTATGTATCTATCTATCTATGTATGCTATAAAGGCTCCGTCAGTTTCGATCCAAATGTCGCCAAATTCATATGGGAGATCGATGAATATACGGGAACGTGTTTAAACTTTATTTGGTTGAAAACGGTCAAGAATTGGCCTCAAAATCAGTGAAAATGTGGTCCGTTGCTATCCAAGGTAAACAAAAAAAGGAGTCCGTTACTAAGCTATAGGCCTGCGCGTCGCACGTGCGTATCTAATGCCAAGCCGCTCGCGTAGCGCAGCGATACCGCGCGGGTAACGCAGCACTACGCCATGGCACGCGTAAACGACGCAGAGTCACGTAATGAATGATATTACGGGTGAACGACCGTAGCGTAATAAATATGGGAAACAGAATGTGTGTTAAAAAGTACAAACAACATGAAGAGGTAGGCCTACTATAAATAAAAAAAGAAAACAAAATGAGGACAAACAGGCTGTACGAGTATGTGGGTTATACTTAGTCACAAAATGAAACCGGGAATAAAATAGGCTAAAGAAGGAAAGAAAGAAACTCTTCAGGAAATGTAAGGGGAAAAAGCTATAATAAAATCAGGAAGTTTAAATAAAAAAGCTATTAAACTGAGGACAGAATTAAATAAATAACATGAAAACGGGAAATCACAAGCTATGCAGCAAATAAAATAGAAGCTAAAATGGAAATGTAAGAAAGGACAGATTTAGAAAATAACGGGAACGGGGTTGAATAAATAAAAAAACATGGTAACGGAAAATCGGAAGCTTAAATTTTTTTTTAAATGGAACAAAATTGGCCCATGTAGAAAAAACTAAAAAGAAAGAAAGAAGTTAAAATGGAAACGTAGGCTTAAAGAGGGTCAGGTTCAGATAAATATAATTTACCTTTGCAATGATTCTACCTGTTCAGTAATTCCTCCTGTTTTAGTGAACGCTCCCATTTACTCATCTAGCGGGGACCCGCGCGTAGCGCGGGTGTCCCGCTAGTCTTACTATAAATAGGGAAATGTTGTATGTATCTATCTATGTATGCTATAAAGGCTCTGTCAGTTTCGATCCAAATGTCGCCAAATTCATACGGGAGATTGATGAATATACGGGAACGTGTTTAAACTTTATTTGGTTGAAAACGGTCAAGAATTGGCCTCAAAATCAGTGAAAATGTGGTACGTTGCTATGCTGGGTAAACAAAAAAGGGAGTCAGTTGTCAAGCTAGCCCGTGCGCGTCGTACGGGCGTATCTAATGCCAAGCCGCTCGCGTATCGCAGCGATAGCGCGCGGGTAACGCAGCACTACGCCATGTCGCGCGTAAACGACGCAGAGTCGCGCAATGAATGATAATACGGGTGAACGACCGACCGTAGGCGTAATAAATACGGGGAAAAGATGTGTGTTAAAAAGTACAAACAACATGAAGAGGTAGGCCTACTGTAATTAAAAAAGAAAACAAAATGAGGACAAACAGGTAGGCCTACGAGTATGTGGGTTAGCCTATAGTTAGTCACAGTAAGAAAATGAAAACGGGAATAAAATAGGCTAAAGAAGGAAAGAATAATAAAATCTAATAAAATTAGATGATTTAAATAAAAAAAGCTATTAAACTGAGGACAGAACTAAATAAATAACATGAAAACGGGAAATCACAAGCTAAGCAGCAAATAAAAAATGAAGTCAACAGGAAATGTAAGAAAGGACAGATTTAGAAAATAATGGGAACGGGATTGAGTAAATAAAAATCACGGTAACGGAAATTTGCAAGCTTAGCAGCAAAATGTTTTTAAAAAATGGAACAAAATTGGCCCATGTAGAAGAAACTAAAAAGAAAGAAAGGAACTAAAATGGAAACTTAGGCTTAACGAGGGTCAGACTCAGATAAATGAAATTTACATTTTCAATGATTCTACCTGTTCAGTAATTCCTCCCGTTTTAGTGAACGCTCCCATTTACTCACCTAGCGGGGACCCGCGCGTAGCGCGGGTGTCCCGCTAGTCTTACTATAAATAGGGAAATGTTGTATCTATGTATCTATGTATCATGGAAAGGCTCCGTCAGTTTCGATCCAAATGTCGCCAAATTCATACGGGAGATCGATGAATATACGGGAACGTGTTTAAACTTTATTTGGTTGAAAACGGTCAAGAATTGGCCTCAAAATCAGTGAAAATGTGGTACGTTGCTATGCTGGGTAAACAAAAAGGGAGTCAGTTGTCAAGCTAGCCCGTGCGCGTCGTACGGGCGTATCTAATGCCAAGCCGCTCGCGTAGCACAGCGATAGCGCGCGGGTAACGCAGCACTACGCCATGTCGCGCGTAAACGGGTGAACGACCGACCGTAGGCGTAATAAATACGGGGAAAAGATGTGTGTTAAAAAGTACAAACAACATGAAGAGGTAGGCCTACTGTAATTAAAAAAGAAAACAAAATGAGGACAAACAGGTAGGCCTACGAGTATGTGGGTTAGCCTATAGTTAGTCACAGTAAGAAAATGAAAACGGGAACAAAATAGGCTAAAGAAGGAAAGAATAATAAAAAAAAAAGCTATTAAACTGAGGACAGAACTAAATAAATAACATGAAAACGGGAAATCACAAGCTAAGCAGCAAATAAAAAATGAAATCAACAGGAAATGTAAGAAAGGACAGATTTAGAAAATAATGGGAACGGGATTGAGTAAATAAAAAACATGGTAACGGAAATTTGCAAGCTTAGCAGCAAAATGTTTTTAAAAAATGGAACAAAATTGGCCCATGTAGAAGAAACTAAAAAGAAAGAAAGAAGCTAAAATGGAAACTTAGGCTTAACGAGGGTCAGACTCAGATAAATGAAATTTACCTTTTCAATGATTCTACCTGTTCAGTAATTCCTCCCGTTTTAGTGAACGCTCCCATTTACTCACCTAGCGGGGACCCGCGCGTAGCGCGGGTGTCCCGCTAGTCTTACTATAAATAGGGAAATGTTGTATCTATTTATCTATCTATCTATCTATCTATGTATCTATGTATGCTATAAAGGCTCCGTCAGTTTCGATCCAAATGTCGCCAAATTCATACGGGAGATCGATGAATATACGGGAACGTGTTTAAACTTTATTTGGTTGAAAACGGTCAAGAATTGGCCTCAAAATCAGTGAAAATGTGGTCCGTTGCTATCCAAGGTAAACAAAAAAAGCAGTCAGTTACTAAGCTAGGCCTGCGCGTCGCACGGGCGTATCTAATGCCAAGCCGCTCGCGTAGCGCAGCGATAGCGCGCGGGTAACGCAGCACTACGCCATGTCGCGCGTAAACGACGCAGAGTCGCGCAATGAATGATAATACGGGTGAACGACCGACCGTAGGCGTAATAAATACGGGGAAAAGATGTGTGTTAAAAAGTACAAACAACATGAAGAGGTAGGCCTACTGTAATTAAAAAAGAAAACAAAATGAGGACAAACAGGTAGGCCTACGAGTATGTGGGTTAGCCTATAGTTAGTCACAGTAAGAAAATGAAAACGGGAATAAAATAGGCTAAAGAAGGAAAGAATAATAAAATCTAATAAAATTAGATGATTTAAATAAAAAAAGCTTTTAAACTGAGGACAGAACTAAATAAATAACATGAAAACGGGAAATCACAAGCTAAGCAGCAAATAAAAAATGAAGTCAACAGGGAAATGTAAGAAAGGACAGATTTAGAAAATAATGGGAACGGGATTGAGTAAATAAAAAACATGGTAACGGAAATTTGCAAGCTTAGCAGCAAAATGTTTTTAAAAATGGAACAAAATTGGCCCATGTAGAAGAAAAAAGAAAGAAAGAAGCTAAAATGGAAACTTAGGCTTAACGAGGGTCAGACTCAGATAAATGAAATTTACCTTTTCAATGATTCTACCTGTTCAGTAACTCCTCCCGTTTTAGTGAACGCTCCCATTTACTCACCTAGCGGGGACCCGCGCGTAGCGCGGGTGTCCCGCTAGTAATCCTAAGGGCTCATATACGTTGACCGCTTTTGCCCTGCCTAAAAATCTTGACCACCTACACCCCCTTAAATCACTACCCCGGGGTACCCATCATTATTGCACCACTCCCAAGACCTGCTCAGGAAATCCATGTAGAGTCTTACACCATAAACACGTTATGTCGTACATGGTATTTTTAAAAGCAGGCCTTCTATTTAGGCCATCATTTACTTTCTAAGCTAATACTCAATGGGAAACGATATTTACGCATTCTAGAACGGAATTCATGTTGAATTAGTTACAGAATGATGTAAAAATTGCAACAAACGACCGGTTGTACACATATAACGATGACAAGAGGGTCATAAACGGTGATAGAGCTCGTACTCCAAAGTGTATTTTGGGCGCATTCGTAGTATAGTGATTTGAAATTGACATATGTCAATTTCTAAATTAACATATGTCAATTACAGTTTAAATCTTTGTGGTGGTTATTTCAGCCAATGAGAATGAAGGCCGGTTGCAGCAACCAATAAACATTAATAAATTCGACACTAGTTTTTAAATAATGAACATATGTCGATTTCTCCTAAGGTAATTGACACATGTACATTTTACGAAAATTAGCTTACTTATGTCGATTACAAGTTCTGCTATTGGATGAAATCAACATATGTCGATTTCACTGAAAGAAATTGACATATGTCAATTTGTCCATTTATGGCAGCGATCGCACGTCATAGACGTCCGTCCAAATAAATAAGTTTTTAATAAGATCGTTGGAAAAAGCCTATAGAATCTGTATTAAATTACATAAAAACAAGAAGCGACTTCATATACATTGTACATGTTTTACTAAGTCATGCCTAACATTTGAATAAAATGATTTTCATACAACCTAAATTCTTACAATCAGGGGTAAATCACATATTTCTGTTCTGATCTTACGAACTGACCTGGACCTGAAAATGATTATCATCAGTTTATATTTATTTAGCAAGAATTAACGATCCGTTGGTATTTTTAGTTGGTGAAATACATTAATGCAGTAATATTTTGCTTATAAAGTTCCCACAAAAGTACAGGTTCTACAGTTTGAGATACAATGTATATTCGAAAAAAAGAATTATGGTATTACCATCTTTTGGCTGCTAATCAATGTACATTGTACATGATGTATGTCTGGCTCGAGTCTCGAGTCGAGTCCGCGAGCCGAGTCATTGAAGTGTTTAAGTTGAATGAACTTGAATCGAGTCGAGTCATTGAAGTGGGATTGGGATTTGGGACTCGAGTCTTAAAGTTCGAGTCCGAATCTTTTGGGGATTTGGGTCAAGTAATGAGTCCTAAAATGTCCAATTAAGTCCGATTCGAGTTCAGTCGAGTCATTCGAGCCGAGTCGTTACAAGCCTGATGATGGTCGTGACTTTGACTCTAATGACGCATTAAATGATGATGACTGCTTTGAACATCATAGAATTCTAAAGAGACTGTATTCGATAATTATTTGTACCCTGGTGGTGTAGCAAAATCTCAAAATGGTCTTGCCAAGAACCCCCCCCCCCTGCATGCCACATTTTTGGGAACCCAAATTTAAATATAGGCCCTAAATACTGTCTAATCGTGGTCAATGTGAGCAGGAAATATTGCATATTAATTTGACCGGTGTCCCCAAGTTTTTAGGGCGTCGCAATCAAATAAATCTTTAGTAATATCAATATTTCAATATTTTCCTTCTCCTAAAATGAGCGATATATATTTTATCATCATAACTTTATAGGTAGGGTTTTGTTGGGAAATCGGTACAAATAACTACTGGCAATGATCATGGCCATGAACATGTACGTGGTCTTCCATCGATGCGCGATTCAGAAGCGAATCCACTTTATAGCAGGTCAAGGGTTAATGAAGTTAAGGTTACAATGTATCTCATTATCTGACAACTACCTCATTAGGAATACATTCAGGCTATTGTCATAACAAGTGTATTACTGACACTATCACACCTTACTCCCTCGGGGCGTGACTTTGACCCTAGTTTGACTTGAAAATGGTAATTAAGGTTATCGTCGTCAAGAACAACATCCCGGTAACAACAACGTTTCGAGGGGTTTCGAACATCGAGTCACCTCAAATGAAAGTACAATGGTCACACTAGGATCCACGACATGCTCATCTATCAGGGCCCAGTTCTTTAACCCCAATACATTTGCACACTCATTGAATGACCTTTGACAATTCGGGTACAAAAACTCATACTCTGCAACTTGAGGTCGAATTTTGCACTCTGATTGTTTCATTGAGGTTATTGAAATATGCCATTGGGATGAGGCTATTGTATATAGTCCATAGTGTCATGATGGTATTAAACTTGCATGTGTATTTTTTTTCTTCAGAAATGCGATTAGGATGCCATGCAAGTTTCTCTAAACGTCAGTAAAAAGTTCCTTTTACAAATCATATACTTTGAAAACTTGCTTAATTTCTTGTTGTTATTGTTAATGAGTTATGTACGTTTTTACAAAAGTGTTGTTGTTTCAGCCCTCTTTACAACATAACTCAAGAACCACATGACATACAATAGCTGTAATATATGATTCCTTCTAAACCATGTAAACACTTGCTATGAAATGATCAATGCAATTTTTGCCAAAGCTGACTACCATTCGCAAGATGCTGTGAACTACCAAATCGCAACAGTTTAAAATAGTTGCTAACCCTATAAGTTGTGGAAACTATAAGCGTTGACAAAGTGCGAGGAAAGGAGAACATCAAAAATTGCCTGTTCTCCATATATATAGGCCTACCTTTGTTAACGTCTGATTTTTATATCATATGTTTTTTGCTTTACGTAAATGACCTATTTCAGCATTGCTTTTCCTTGGCCGCATTATACTTTGCACTGCATTGATCGTTTTGCATGTGGTATTTTAGCTCAACATTTAGTAAACTTACAAGTTTGTCTGGTTTGAGATTTATGATCAGCAGATGTAAATAACATGTATTTTTTTCCTTTTTACAAAAATTGAATGATAGACAATAATAATGGTATAGGGGAAGTGGAATTTGCAAAGATTTTTTTTTTTGGAATAATGATTCGCAGGTAGAAACACTGTACTGAATAGTAGCTAATAGTGTTGTATAATGATACCAACAATATCATGAATATATTAAACTCAATATCACCAATCAGTTAGGCCTATATCTTGATGAACGTTTAATGTTCTTCAACTGGATATTTAAGTAACGTGTGAAATATTGAAACGAATTCTGAACATGATAAAATAATCTCAGTACATTCAAGAACGGTCTCTTTAGACAGCGAGAAATAGGGCTAGGACGGTGGTGTAAGAGGTCAGGAGATGGGCAGAGATATAACATGTATAAATAGGCCTACTCCGAGACAGCAGATGGGCAGAGACAAGCTGAGACAGATACTCCGAAACCGCAAAGAGAATCTGAGAGAGAAAAAAGATAACTTTAGTAACATACCATCTCCAAAGCAAACCCCAGTCTCAGAAGCTTGTCCACCATGTTGCGGTATCATCTTAGCAACACCAACATCACCAGATCTATCAACATCTCCAGGCTCCTCTTTAAGTCGTATTGCACTGCACAAAATGATGATACACGTAACACCAACAATAATCCTTAACCAAAATGATGATAAATTGTTCATGATGTCCGAGTTGTTGAAATCTTTTAATATGATGGTTTTCGATTTCCTGACCTGCTTGTTGATAGGTCTTGTACCCTTCGATTGTAGGTCCGTGGTATCCCGTCTGACCTAATCTGGAGAAGACCCCAAGCAATATCGGCAAAAAAGATGACTCACCAGCAGCTCACTCCGTTGCCCATGACACGACTCCAATCATCGTAACTTTTAATCCGCTGTGACAGTTGAGCGAAGGGCGGGCGCACTTGCACAGCAAAAATGTTGGGCAAAGTTTACCCAACATTATGTGTGGACTGGGTAAATAGTGAGTTATGGAACGGGTGAGTTACTGAGAGTTTATGGTCAAGAGCAACAGGCGAGTTGTGGACAGGTCAAGGGCGGAACTTGAGTTGTGGACAAGGGGACAAAGCGACTTAGGGACGCACCATTAGACTTCAAGGGAGGGGGGTGGAAGTTTTTGGGAAAAAAACTTCCCCCACTACATGAGCAAAAAAACAAACTTTCCCCACCAACACTAAAAAAATAAATCCCCACCTTACTGTATAAATGCACGAAAATTAAAAAAGAAGTCTAATGGTGCGTCCCTTATAGTCATGGTCAAGGGCGAAAGGTGAGTTGTGATCAAGGGCGAAAGGCAAGTTGTGGTCAAGGGCGAAACGTGAGGTCCTGGATCCCGGGTCCTGGACTTGATCAATTTCAAACATCTTTTCAATTCTTAAAGCTGATCCAGTAAATTTGTAGAGAAAATCCGGATCAGTGATGTCAGAAAGCCTAAAGCGCTTGCTTATATTGCTCAAACCCTACATTTGCTTGCATATTATATATTAAGATTCGGACTATTGACGGGTATGTACCTACCGGGGTCGTGAAGTACATGTAAGGACCTATGATCAAAAAATGGGTCATTTACAGTGGCGTAACCAAACCAGACCTGGGGGGAAGCAAGATTTAAAACTTTCCCAATTTCTGATCAAAAGTTGTAGTTTTTAAGTGCGAGCGGCTTGCCGCGAACCGTGAAATGGGCAGGCCCTAGGCAAAGTTTCTATTCCCTCTTTTTCTTTCTTGTTCTTCCTTCCCCTTTCATCTTCTTTCATTTTTCTTCTTTTCTTTTTCTTTTTCTCCCTTCCCCTTTCTCTTCTTCCCTCTTTATTTCGCTTTTTTTCTCTTCTCCCTTCCCTTTTTTCTTTCCTCTTTTTCTCTCCTTCAGGTACAACATCCCCGGACAACATCATATGGAAAGGTTTGGCTACAAAACGATTCTCTTATAAACGCACTCTAAACGTATACAATCTCACATTACACGGTTAAGTGCGGGTAAGAGCTGTGTGGAGGTATCAGCGGATTAGGGGGTCAGATTTAACTCCCCCTACATGCAGGGACCCATGTGCAGTCGATTGATAGTTGTCCACCCTAGGGATGTTGCTTATGGTCCATAGAATCCACTCATAGGACAACCTTGTAAACTCGACATGTTATAGTACTTCATGTTCATGAAATGTCTTTTTGCTCCCTAAGTATTAGGTATTTACTCTGAACCAAAAATCTTATCAAAATGAATAGTTTCCGTTTTATTTTAACAAGACTAGTATCTCTTAAATTGAAAAGATCTCCAACTCATTATTTGACAAGATTATCCATTTCAATTTGAACATGTTCTATTATATCCCTCTCAGAGAAGATAAACTATTCTAATTTCATTTTTTGGTCATTTTTGATAAGAAGCTATTCATTTTTGACCAGAACCTATTCCTGTTATAAAATGACAAGGCAATCTTATCAAATTTGGTGAGTTTCTTGTCATTTTGATGAGAATATCCATTTCATTTTGAAGAGAAATCTTTTTATATCCCCACTTGTCAAATTTGACAAGTTTCTATTCAAAAATGAATCGTTTTAAGGGATCTAAAATGAGCGTTTATTGAGTTTCGACAGTATTTTTTGTGGGACATGAGAGCTCTTCAGACCTATCGAATTGCATTCTGAATACGAAGCATGTCTTTCTGATATCAAATAATTTTAATTTTTGAAAATCACAATATAATACAAATTTTATGACAAATTATAAAAATTTGATATTTTTCAAATTTTTGATATATAACAGTCCTCGAAGTAAATTATATAAATCTAATGATATATTCTTAAAGTGTATGTAGCAGGGAGGAAAAAGCCGACGGTCAATTGAAAATTTTGACCTTTCATATTGAAGATATAGATTTTTTTCCCAAAAAGACCTTTTTTTTGTGGTGTTTTGGGAAAAAAAATCCATATCTTCAATACGAAAGGTCAAAATTTTCAATTGATCGTCGGCATTTCATCCCACCTACATACACGTTAAGTATAAATCATCAGATTTATAAAGTTTACTTCGAGTACTGTTAAATATCAAAAATATCAATTTTTAATGATTTGCCATAAAATGTGTATTAAATTGCGAATTTCGAAAACCAAAATTATTTGATATCAGAATGACATTCTTCGTATTCAGAATGCAATTCGATATGTCTGATGTGCTCTAATGTCCCAAAACAAATACTGTCCAAACGTTCATACCCCAGCCCTTAAGACCACATAATCAGATTAATGCCCTGTACTATAGTATATAATTAGGCCTACCATGCTAAGTATATTAACCCCCGGGTGCCGATGATAGTGTGTACACATGTGTGACTATGGTGAACTTCACAACTCCCCTCCCCACCCTCCCACATACACACGCCCCATCTCACCCACCCACACTCACCCCGTCACCCACTGCCCACCCACCCCCACCGGTACCATCTCTACACTTAGTGGTATGCACCCTGAATCTTATTTGCTGCGTGATTGGTGACGGGCTGTAATTAAGAACACGAAAAAAGAAAAAAAAAAAGCGGCGTGACCATCTTCAGTATCTTGTAATTTGAAGAAGAAATAGCATCAAAATACACTCTTAGTCGGAGCAGGGGATTTCCATTTAGAAACAGAGGTTTGTTTATTGTTTGGGCATCACCAGAAATATTAATTTTGTTGTAATTTGCATTCCATTCACGATTAATATAAGCTTAAACTACCGTACTAAATCATGCTATTAAATTTATAAGCTTACCGCTATACAGTTAAAGTTGTTTTCTTTAAACTTCCGTGGTCGGGGTACGCGCTGGTGAATTGCGATCGCGTAAAAGTGACAAGGTCGCCTACTACGCGCCGAACAGACAACCAATGGGTCAACCGACTTGTTGTCAAGTGCATTGATCAGCCAATCAGCGTGATTGCTTATTTTTTCTGTATGTACGCTCGTAGACGCTTGGCGCACAGCTCGGACCACGGAAGTTTAAAGAAATTAACTTTACACATTCAATTCATCGTCATGCATGCATGACATTGTTTATATTTGAACATGTGAAGTACAAGGTCAAGGAACTTAATATGTTTTTCTCATTCATAATCTGATACTATCGGTCCAACTTACATACAGTGGGTGGCGGCACCAGCAGGGGTAGCACTAGGTTTTAAATCCAGGGGTTCTCAGAACCCCTGAACCCCCTGAAAGTGTTAAAAATATGCGCTCAAATCCTAAAATGAGGGGTTCTCTAGTCAAGTATTGAATGCCCGTTTCAATATATCAGTATCAGATTTTGTGATTTTGGTTATGTGTAAATAGTTTATGGCCTGGCAAAAACGCGACCTCCCTTTCACGCCGCGATTCTCGCTATTAAAGGCAATGTCATGTAAGGACGATCGTTATTTACGGCAGGGGGTAATGGGCGCTTTGGAAAAATATCGACAAAAAATTTCGCTCCCCCTCCTGGTTCAACGAAAAATTTTGTGTTCCCCCTCAGGCTCAAGACCCAAAAAATTCGGATTCCCCCTCAAAACGCCCATTACCCCCTGTCGTAAATAACGATCACTCCCTAACCAACTATCTGGCTTTTAAAGAAAGTTCCCACGCAGTGTACTTGCTATAAAAGTGTTGCTTAATGCCATAAAAGTTCGCCGAATTCCATAAAATGCAGTTCAACTTTGGCAAAGTGCAGAATTCAACAGCATTGCAAGTCACATGTGACGAAAAAAAAAGCCATGATTTACTCAATAAAAATGACATTTCATTGCTAATGAGTTCAAGTTTAGGCCAAATATCATGATATTTATTGAATTACTGGAGTATTTTGACTATAAAACATAATTCAAGGGCAAATTTTTGTCACCTTTTCCTTCTACGGCTTCGTATTTCACCGCTGGCATATCTCTACACACCACCCTTGAAGCATTCCTTACCGATCCCTAGAATTAGAAATTACCAACTCACGACGTGTCGTCATTCAGTACTGCAATAAAACTCATCAGTGATTCTATACAATATCACAATCTGTGTTAAATTACGCTGGAGGTGTGTATTTTATTTTTAGGTTTAAATTATGTTACAATGCTACGGCGACTTCACTTCAACATTTATGTTATTGCATTTTATGTTACATAATTTCTGGACAGGTCGTAAATATTGGAGATCGAAGCTTTTATTTTTCTTTCACATGTTTTCATTTTTCTGCCGCATGAAAACCCCGAACTGGTATGCAAAAATGAATAGATGCGCTCAAACTTAAAAAAATGCGCGTGGCGCGCAAGAACGCAACTTAGCGCGACCCTGGGCACCAGGAATTTTTTTCGGGGGGATTTTGCGCAAAATTGCTGCAAAAAGTGGAAATTTACGTAATTTGGGGCGTGGGTGTTGTGCTTCAAAACTGGGGGGGCAAGAAAAATAATTGGGGGACCAATACCACCTTGCAAATATCCCTTGCCCCCCCCCACCCGTTACACCCATCGAATGTGTGTCATCAGCCCTCAGATCGGCCCTCAGTGACTGTAGGAACCCATGGATTCGATCCGTGTACCCACCCGTAGCGCCGCTACTGACTGCCAACATATTCTGTTACCATATCATAATTCATATGGGGAACATGTCTGTTGAAGATATTTAATTTATAGTATTACACAGTAAAGAATATATATAGTGGGAATTCCAATTGAATGAACGCAGCTTTCAATAGCGTGACGAATGTTTGCGTACACTGCGCGATGTACGCCAGCGTGTGCGACTGTACGTGAGTAACACGGAAGTGATCCAACCATGCCAACGCACTCGTGATTGGATAGCATTGTATCCAAGTTGTGCGTTCGCGTTGTAGTTTGAAATACGCGATATATGATCGCGGTTGGATCGAGTGCAGCTGTTGAAAGCTGCGTTCATTCAATTGGAATTCTAGTATAGGTATACTATAGACTAGTACTTGTACACAGCTCATTTCATATGAGCTGTGTACTAAGGCGAAACTCTTTCGTTTTCAGTGAATATGTTCACATTTCACTCAATATTAAAAACGTACATATAACTGCATATGTACACTAAATACAGCCCCGGCCGAAATGGTCTACTTTTTAGAGGACCTCAACTATGAATCCCCAACCGTTGGTTACCTTCGAACAAAATTGTAGAAGTTTCTGTGCCAGAAATTTCCCGGCACTGCAAACATGAAAATTGCCGCATTCATTCAGTTCCGTTAATAAATACCGGAACTTCTTCACTCCAATGTAAATTTTAATGACTTGATATAATTACGAGAGTTACCGAGCATTACCGAAGAGCCGAATGCAAGTCACATGTGGGGTCACATGATTACAAATTATATTAAACTGGGTACCGGTACAATATTTTACATGTAAAAAGCCCATAATGAACAATGAACGGCTGAAACCACTGAACAGTGCATCTAATTATAACCATCACATCATCAGCATAAATTACCTGTAGTCAACCGGACGCCATAGTGTATTTTTATGAATAAAATTGACCCCTTTTCAATGATCATACACATGTGTGATGGTGGTCTTTGAGATTGGGAGCTGCCATTTTGGCCTACACATATGCGTTCTACTCGCTAGATACAGCGGTTTAAAAATCACAGATACCGTACTTAAATACAATACAATGTGTTTAAGTATCTATGACATAAATCGAACAAAATTTTCAGTAAGGCTAATGAAAGCTGATTCCAAGTTTCCTGTCACATCACCCGCGCGAATCATCTTTTCATTTTGGCCAAAACTTTCATTATTTTCAATTTCATAAAAAATTCAATTATTTGAATATTGAGACGGAAATAACATTTGAAACTCCCAAAAAATCACCAAAATCTGTTAATAATTTGCAATTTGAGAAAATATTTTTTTTTAAATTGTTTCTGAAATTTGGGTTGGCATTCATTTGTACAGGAAAAATGTTTTCCCCAATTTGTTCAAAATCTGGATCGGTCGAGCCCATAGAACAGGGTTTGATGAGTAAATGATAGCAAATCAGTGAAACCGGAAAAATTGAGCGCTACGTTATAAATGTAGCAGCGCTATACAAATATTTAAAATGTATGTATGTATGTATGTTTTCTTTTTTTTTCGCCTAATACCATTTGACTTTTTTACGTTTCATTAAATATTTTTTCCATTTATTTCAAAAATCGTTTGGGGGAACTTATTGTAAGTTGTGGATCTAATAGCTTTAATATAAACTGGTCCCAAAAAGTAACTTACCAGGTAAGAAATTCGTCTGTCAAGTTCAAACGACAAATCGTATTATACTGAATAGCATATGAGTGGAAGCGGTGTACATTTACTGCGAGTTTGACACCTCATTTGTCGCAAACAGATCAAAACTTTTGAAGTTATGCTCATTTGAACAAGCCTACTATCAAATTTGAAAGTTGCAGGTCCGCCCCAATGAATTCACACAATAAACAGACACATGAAAGGATGTTCAGAACTTTTATTCTTTGTCAACTCACACTTGTTGATTACACCTGTATACTGCCAACCATCTCAAGTGGTATGAGTGCAACTTTCATTCCAGTGGATAGGTTCGGTTAAATAAGCATAACTTCAAAAATACTCATCCGTTTGCAACAAATGAGGTGTCAAAATTCGTGTAAATTAACACTGCTTCCACTCATATCCCATTTAGTGTAACACAATTTGTCGTTTGAATTTGACAGACAAATTTCTTACCTGGTAAGTTTCTTTTTTGGAGCAGTTTATGTTTCAAAACAAGTGAGCATGCTCAAAGAAAAAAAGACAAATGAATGTCAATGCTGTTAAATAAAAAGGTCCTTTCTTACATAATTTTGTTTGGTTATTTCATCAACATTTTTGTGGACTTTTTTACCCATAGAGCACAACATTCTAAAAAATATTCACCCTTGTGACTACTGTACAATGTGAGCTTATCCACCTCACAAAAATGTTAATTTCTTTTTACAGATAATAACACTTCATTAAGATCTTCAGTAGAAGCTTAATAATTTGAAATCATCATGAAGATTGCTGTGGAGGGATGTGGTCATGGAGAGCTGGACAAAATCTATGAAACGATACAATTTCTAGAACAGAAAGAAGGTACTGTATTTAATTAATACACTATTACAAATGTATTTGAAGGTAAAAAATTAAGCTTCAAACATTGTGGGTGAAATTTTTGATGTGAAATAGATGAGACAAGGTTTTTGATTTTAGAGGGAGTTACAAAAAAAAATGTAGGAGCAGTTGGCCCCAGGGGGTGCTCAACTTTCATCATACATGAAGCACCGAACTGGTGGACTTTATGAACAAAGTGCCAACCCAGTTGGGTTTTGTTTTCAAGTTTGCTCAAATTTGAAGCTGAAAAATAAACATTTTCTCAAGCTTATGGTTTGTGGGACCTAACATTTTTAGTCACAACTCTTGAGGCCGCACTCTGCGTACTAATCCAAAAAGTGCGAGATATTTCGAGTGATAGAGGTGAAGTTCAGGATGTTGTTTCTTGCAAATTTCCAATGTTTTTCATGTTCAAATGTATTGGGAACTTTCATAATGATGGCATATTATCATTTTGGAAGAAAAAAAGAAAAATCTAAAAATTTAAAAGTATCCAGAAAATTACCTTGTTGGGTATGAATTCACATGGAAATTTGCAATTTCAGTGCCTAAATGGGGCAAAATTAGAACAATTGTGGCCAAATCAAGCCCCCCCCCCCTGGAAATTTGGCCCTGTTTTTAGTAGTTGGGCAGTTGACTCATAGTGAATGAAAAAACATGCAAATAACTAAATTTTTAATGATATGATGATGTATTGGTTGAATTCCCTGATGATCTTTCCAATTCCAGGCATCAAAGTTGACTTGCTTCTGTGTTGTGGTGATTTCCAGTCAGTTAGGAATGAATCGGATCTGGAATGTATGGCAGTACCTAAAAGTACAGAACCATGAACACATTTTACAAGTAAGTGTAGTAGGTTATCCTTTTTCTATATCTCCATCTGATAGGACTAGCGATAGTATTGGGGTCTCAGGACCATTGCAGTTAAATTAATGACCTAGAGATAATAATACCCTTGTCTCGTGACATCTCGCAAGAAGCATCACAAATTATTCATGTAAGTCCTATACGTTGTCTATTTTCTGTGTTGTAATTTTGTTCTGGTATACCAGAACATGATTAATCTGCAAGAAATATTTTGTACATACACATTATGTAGCCAAGAGGTTTCCAGTGGTATAAAACTTTTTTTTTTTTTTTTGTGAGGATGAGGGTGTGATTGACGAAATGCCCTTTGTGCAGTCATTTTAAGCTATAATTATTTTTGTATGCCTAATTAGAACACCTTAAATCATTTTAAAAAAATTTGATTTGCTATCTAGATATTATTCCGGTGAGAAAACAGCACCAATTCTTACCATTTTTATCGGAGGAAATCATGAGGCATCCAACTATCTTGCTGAGTTACCATATGGAGGCTGGGTCTGCCCTAACATCTACTACATGGGTAAGTATTAGGATTCAGAAACTCATGCATACAATTGCATACATCTTATTTATATTCTATAAAATAATATATCTTATTTATTTCCGGTGTGTGTAATATGTATTTCGTTCACACCATGCTTGGTGGTCAGTTAAGGCCCCAGTTGTCGATGTTTGTTGATTTTCTTTATTCCTTTGAATTTGTATGTTTGAATTGTTTGAATAAAGATGATTGAATAAAATAGAGTCAAACTTTATAATACATTTGATATATTCTCATAGGTTATGCTAGTGTGTTGAATTATGGAGGCATCAGAATAGGGGGTATGTCTGGTATATTCAAGGGCAGAGACTACAGGAAAGGTCATTACGAGAAACCACCTTACTCCCAGGACACCATGCGTAGCGCGTACCATATACGTAACTTGGAAGTATTCAGGCTGCAACAGGTAAGTACTTTGGTCACTTCCTTGGAATACTGTTACATATTCCTGGAGTTAAAAACAAATTTCTACAACAACTTTGTATTATGTGGTCAAGGGCTTGGATAATATTATCAGGACATTATGTGGCCCGTTCTGACAAAACCAGGAACAAGTCGCATTTTTGACATAGCCCTACTATAGGGCCTTTTAAACACACTATACCTGTGAACTGCTAAAACCCACTAAGCGCTCCACCCGGTTTAGCAGTTCTCTGGA
Source organism: Amphiura filiformis (assembly GCF_039555335.1). NCBI lineage: Eukaryota > Metazoa > Echinodermata > Ophiuroidea > Amphilepidida > Amphiuridae > Amphiura > Amphiura filiformis. The sequence continues at coordinate 34,404,793 of NC_092633.1, read as the reverse complement.
TACATAGCCAGGTTTTATGATAGTCCTGCCAGCAAGACTTCAGTCTTTATCATAAACATAATGACATCTACGGACCTGAATCTAGGTATGACGAGTTACAGTTACTGGAACTTGGTTTTATGATATAGCATGGTTTTGGATCACCACAGTTAAAAGGCCCTATACTAGTAGGGCTATTTTGAAATTTCATGATTTGAATAAAAATGTAAACACTAGACAATCAGCTTTAAAATGAAACCAAAATTATATAAATACTTAAAATAACATCAATACTTTTCAAGATATGGATAATTTTGTAAATGATGCCTTGATATTTTTGCCACATTGCTATTCTGAGTAATGGGACAATTAGTTTCCTTCCTTACAAAGGATTGAAAAGGGATTATCATAGTTCAACTGATATTTATTGATTAAATAAACCTCTTTTTAATAAGTGCTTTCAAGGATTTGAAAGTCCCTTACATGTAGTCCTACAATCAATACCATGAAATTAAGAATTCCAAAATGTCATTTTTTTTATGGGAATGTCATCTTTAAAGGCCAATTCAAAAACCTGTCTGGCAACTTGTTCCGGGTTTTGTTGCAGCTGGTCACACACTGTATTATACAGGGTCAGAATTTCGGCGTGAATCAGAGAATCGATTCTCGCAAAGATTCTTGTAAACAGATTGATTCCCGCAAACGTTTGTAGTTTACACAGAAGTTGAATCAAATGATTCCCGCAAATTTATTCTGCAAGAATCAAGATTGATTCTCGCACTGTGAAACTAAATTCTGACCCAGAATGCAATTTGGTGTGTTTGATGTGCTCTCAGGCCCCACAAAAATACTGTGCAAAGGTGGGTGACCGACCTCTAAGGGAAAGTTACTTGGTAACTAATGTAAGCATTTCTCTGAAGTGAAACTTCTAATTTGTGCACAAGGTGTGGGTATGTGATTACTGACAGGGAACAGCAATTTAAATTTAGAGAGCAGGTGAACAGACGACAGGAGAGGTCTGATGGCATGGTTTTGGGATGTGTTGTTTTTCTGTTTCCAATCAGCCTCTTTTGGTGGCCCTGTTTTTATGTGACACGATCTGGTCCATGGAGGCCAAAGGAGGCAGTTTTGAAAATTGAATTACTATAATTATCACCTTTTACAAACATTAGGCTATCATAAACTGAAAACACCAAAGGTCTAGCATAGTTTGCCTTCATCTCAATTTCAAATTTGCCACCTTTGGCCTTCATGAACCAGGTCATGTCACATATGTACGTTTGTTTGTTTCATTAAATATTTGAATCAAGAAGTAAATGTTTCGGAAGATCTGTTTCCTTTATTACTAATGTGGGGATTACTGAAATTCTACCAAAGATGGATATTAGATTTCAGATTGCATTGTTTTTAATTATTAGTTATAAGTCAAGTTTTCATTTTACTTTTTTTCTCTTTGTTGTTACAATTCAAAGATCAAGCAGCACATGGACATCATGATGTCACACGATTGGCCCAAGGGTGTATATCGTCATGGCGACAAAGAGTCGTTGATTAGAAGGAAACAGTTTTTGAGAGAAGAAGTGAATAGCAATTCATTAGGGAGTGGTCCCACAGAAGAGGTACTGACTGCCATGAAACCAAGCTATTGGTTCTCTGCTCATCTGCATGTCAAGTTTGCAGCACTTGTCCAGCATAAGGTAACGGACAAAATCAGCTATTCCATTTAAAATCCACACTACCCCTGTGGAAGATTTTGGAAGTATCTACCAAAGTGGGAGTATGTTTTTCAAATGTAATTGGCCAGGGTTAATCATTGTGAAACCTATACTCGCTCTGTATTATGGCTTTACCTATATCTTCCACAAATGGAGTGAGTATTTCAAATAGAAGTTATCCAACTCTCTATTCTATTCAAAACTCATACTCCCTCTGTGGAAGACTTGAGCTAAATCTCCCACAAGGGTAGTGTGGATATTAAATGGAATAGATCCAACTCTCTATTCTATTCCAAACTCATACTCCCTCTGTGGAAGACTTTAGCTAAATCTCCCACAAGGGTAGTGTGGATATTAAATGGAATAGCCCAATGGTAGTTATATGTATTTCTGTATTAGAGACTTTCTGTAAAAATCATTTCCTCAAATTACTCTACCTAATGAAGCCAAAAAAACCAAAATTTGTTTGCTTGCCCTCCAGTGGGATTTTTGAGGTGGGTCAGTCGGTGGGCAAAATATCATTTTTTTTAATGACTCACTACTGTATAGGCCTGTAGGCAATGAACATTGTTCATGTGGAAACATACAATGTGCATCAATAATACTTCACTTCAGACCTTCAATACGCAAGATACACCATAGCAATGGATTCAATTAGAATGACTGCGATTATTGGAAACTTTGATGTAGGAAAGCTCAGGAATGGACAGTTTTAAATGTTATGAGTTTACAGTAAATGATTTTCTTCTTAAGAAAAATGTTATTGGCTAAATTAAGCTTTGAAATGAAATTTAGACATAGAAAAAGTAATAAAAAACCATTAAAATTAAAAACTAGAAGGGCCAACCCTGATTTTGGGTCGGTCGGTGGAGGGCAAGCAAACAAAAAAAATTTGGTCTGATCTACAAGCAAAAATAGTTCACTTGATTATAATAGGGGATGCTTAATTGTGATGTGATCAAGCAAAATCAGTCAGAAGTCAGAAATATTGATTCCCAGATATACATGTAAAAAGGAAAAAAAAATCTTTGTTGTCTATTGTTTTGGAAACGCTTCAACTGTTCATATCTTTAGAATGAAATGTTCATTGCAATGGGGTTTTCTGCACAATGTACTTTTGAAAATGCATTACACAATCATGTAGAAAACTGAAAATTGAATATGCCTGACTTCAGACTGATTTTGCTTGATCACACCACATTTGTGACCCGGCAGCACAAACGAGCCGTAAATTCCCTAAATTGTATTCTGTGTTATGGTGTAAAATGTCGTATGCATCGATAACTTAAGCTGGCCCGACATCCGTCTTATTTTGATAGTCAAAAACTAATCAATAATCCTATTGTTGAAGTGGATAATAAGCTTCTACCTTAGATGGCCGGCTATAGAACTTTTAATAGCTCTGGTCTTTGTTTGCTTTTGCTAAATCCTGTTCAAGTGGTGGGTTACCAGGCATTGTATTTTGTACAGGTATGCATAACCAACAATTAACAATGAGAGAACTTTCTTAAACCTCGTTGACTTGGGGATGATTTGAAATGACCGCCAATTATGACTGTTTGATATATATTGCCAGCAATGTGGAAAAAGAGACAGATGTAAAAAGCGTAAAAGCTATAATTTTGTTGAAGGAGCAAAGTTTAACAAACCATAACCCCGCTTCTGGATATCGCTTTGAAGTCAAATGATATACCATTTTAAGTTTATGATGTTTATTTTTAAACACGAAATAAAACAAAATTGACCGGGAGGAATTTACGGCTCATTCGCCGTGGATCGGTCACATTTGATAAATCATTGTAAACTGAGCTCAAAAAGAAACTTATAATTTTTCACAAGGTCATATCTTGAAATCCTGTCCACCAAATTGAACCAAAATTACAGATTTACTTCAATACTCTACTCTTAACACATGTCAGTAACCAAGCAGTTATCCAACTGACACAACAGCAAAATGCACTGACATGGGACAGCTTCCTGGACCACATTCACAGCCCAGCCCTGTTTCATGAAAAAAGTGTATGAAAAGCTGAAAGCAGCACCGTTTTATCATCTGTGCAAGGATCTTGTGTGCATTCTCACAGATCTTTTGTCCTGGGTGCCAAATGTTGGGCTGTGAAAGTGAAGGAAGTCCAGGAAGCTGTCCCATGACAGTGCATTTTGCTGTTGTGTCAGTTGGACAACTGCTTGGTTACTGACATGTGTTTTGATTAGAGTATTAAGGTAATCCTGTGTGTAATTTTGGTTCATTTTGATTGACAGTATTTTAAGATATGACCTTGTGATTCACAAGTTGTACAAATTATAAGTTTCTTTTTGAGCTCAGTTTATATAGCTAATTTTGTAAGTTTTCATGGCTATCACATGGTCAACTACTCAGTTGTTTGATAATAAAAGTTTTTACATGCTTATATCGTACATCCACATAAAATAACAGGCTTTGACTTTTTTTAGATATCAATCATGTTTGCTATTTGTGCCAGATTAATTAGCAAATTAATGAGTGTTCCTAAGGCCCCCAAATCTGAATTGTGATGAACATTAGTTCGGCAAGTCACTGATTGTCTCATACTCAGGGTTAGGGTTAGGTATTGTTGGTCGAAGCAGCCAACAAATTGAATTTCATTATCTAAATCAATCAATTATTGAAAAATAACACTTTTATGTTTTGCAAAAGTTCATTCTACAAATCATGTACTTTAAAAACTTGCTTGATTTATTGCTGTAAATGAGTTATGCACTTTCTACGAAAGTGTTGTTGTTTCAGCCCTCTTTGCAACATAACTCAAGAACCACATGACCTACAAAAGTATATCTGTGATATTTGAATTCTTCTACACACTCGCTATGAAATGATCAATGCAATATTTGCCAAAGCTCACTACCGTTCACAAGATGCTGTGAACTACCAAATCGCAACAGTTTAAAATAGTTGCTAACCTTAAGAGTTGAACACAAGTCAGAAATAATCAATTTTGTTTAAGATATTGATGGGTACCTTTGCATTTGCAGATTGTGACTGATATAACAGACTAAGAAAGTTGAAATTAAAAACAAGGAAAATATGATGCAACATCCAATGTGGGAGTAACACAAGACATATAAACAAAGTTAAATGTCTTAAAGTTTTAACTTTGTTTATATGTCTTGTGTTACTCCCCCATTGGATGTTGTGTCATATTTTCTGTGTTAGGGTTTTTAACTTTGTTTATATGTCTTGTGTTACTCCCCCATTGGATGTTATGTCATATTTTTCCTGTTAGGGGTTTTTAACTTTGTTTATATGTCTTGTGTTACTCCCCCATTGGATGTTGTGTCATATTTTCTGTGTTAGGGTTTTTAACTTTGTTTATATGTCTTGTGTTACTCCCCCATTGGATGTTGTGTCATATTTTTCCTGTTAGGGGTTTTTAACTTTGTTTATATGTCTTGTGTTACTCCCCCATTGGATGTTGTGTCATATTTTCCCTGTTTTTAATTTTATCCATTGCTAGTGTGACACTGTTGTATCCTTTTGGATCCATCCTTTGGTTCCCCGCTGGTCAGTTGGAACAGATTTTCCCTGTTTTTATATAAGAAAGTTGAGCTTCCATTGGTATCAATCACTAGTATTTGATTTACATATAGTTTCCCTGCATGTATGTGTACAACAAACAATTTATTTTTATATTTAAATAAGTGCACCACATCACAAACAGTCTTTTCCTTTTTACTTTTCCGTAAACCAGGAAGAAGATAATGGTGAAAAGAAGCAAACCAAGTTCTTGGCATTGGATAAGTGTCTTCCAAGGAGAGACTTCCTACAAGTAAGTGCCTGTAATTGTCTTTCATATGATAAATGTTGAGTGTATATAGAGTATAATGTCTAACCCAAGTTGCAAGTTGTATCAGCATTTCTAGACGTTCTAAAATTTATTGGGATATTGTCCAGGCAGGGGCGTACCTGGCCAAGGGGGACAAAATTTCCAATACTAAAATGATTCTATTGGGATAAATGCAATACTAAAATGGGCCAAAATTAGGGCAATTGTGGCCTAAAAACCGGCCCAAAGGAAGATGCACATTACAGTTTTGGTCAAGTATTTCGAGCCAGGAGGGGATTTTCCCCACCCCTCCCCCGGTCAGTATGTCTCTTGTGTCCAGGGTTACAAAAATAAACAGTGACCATAATTGCTAGATGTGGATACAGAACAAACTAATAATTATTGAACCGAGCAAGTAAAATTTGTTGTGATCAGTTAATATATTCATGTAGGATATTCAACTCAAATACAAAACTATTCTTTAGAGTTGCCTGCCCATTAAGTTTGACACTCACATGGAATCCATGTCTTGTCCATGTAAAAGACACTATCATCACTAATTTGTTTTCATGAAAAAAAATTATGTGCCTACTCTGGTCTCTCATATCCTGAGGTATTTCTCATGGTGAAGGCAAAGGACCAAGAAATGTTTGTAGAAAATATTTATTTTGGGAAGTTGAGTGTTTAAGTCCCTGAAGCTTAGGAGAAACAACTTGGAAAAGACTACTTAAGTTAAGGGAATTCATACAACTTCAGAGAATTAACACTTCTATTCTGTACCAATTTTAATATTAAATAATGAAGAAGGAGGCGGCCTATATCATGCTTCACCCTATGACAGAACACGTAATTTTAATAATAGAAACATTTCAAGTTATGAACAACCCATGTGGGAAGAGGGCAGTACAGGGCACATGTTTTTGTTTTTTCAATTTGCAGAAACAACATTTATTCTCAATGTGAATGCACTATGAAGTCAATTAACTGGTGTTAAAGTTGAGAAGTTTCATGCCTAATAAACACTCTTGTTTTGTATTTCACCCAGGTCGTTGATATTCCACATAAATCAGAGCCACCGTTTGAGCTCTCCTATGATGCAGAATGGTTTGCTATTCTGAAGGAAACCAACCATCTCCTGGACACCACACCTGATCTCAAGCATATGCCAGCACAGTTCTTCAGTGACAGGTAAAAGAAATCATTGAAGAAATCGGTTGTTTTATAAAATCAAAATATTGCATATCAAAACGGGGAAAGTCTGTTCGAACTGACCAACAAGGAACCAAAGGATGGATCCAAGAAGAAATACAACACTATAGTAAAATTTGAATGAACACAGCTGCCACTAGCTGAATGTGATCTGATCACAACCGTATGTTGCGTATTTCAAAATACAGAGCAAGCACACAACCTTGGATACAATAGTTTACCTATCCAACCTTGGCTTGTGGATCAACGTCTAGGCGTTGTGCCTGTGCGTAGCGCACTATAAATCACTGCGCTTTCATTTTTTAGTTAACCAGTAAGTAAGTAAGATATGTAATGTAATACTGGCTCCTGTGAATGTGGATACAAAAAATACAAAATTGAAACAGCAGGATATAGCATAAATTTTGGAATAGATATCAAATAAGTCTATGGGTATACAAACTTGATGACGGGAAAAACAGACACAAGATTGATCTGGAAAAATAAATGCATGATGAAACTTTGGAAAGAACCAAGTACAATTTAGAAGTATTTTAAATAGTATTTGGAAGAAGTCTATGGTGCTAGCACTATAGCCAAAAGATTCTCTAACACTAATGCCAGCAAAAGCTGATAACTACATCAACTTGTTGGCTATTTAATTAACTGATGTTATAAATCATGATAACATTGTGTCTGTAGGTTATGGTCAGAAGACTCTCATTTATTTATTTGGTGTGCTTTTTTTCAGATGGGACTATAGTGTCACAATGGAACAGATATCAGCAGTGAAATCAGCATTTGATGATGACTTGAAGGTGCCCATGAACTTCCGTAAGACCGTCCCTGCCTTTGATCCGGCCAAACCAATCAGAAATGCACAGCAACCCAACATGTGTATCAATCCCCAAACCAGAGAACTTTGCACCAAATTAGGCATCACTGATCCATGTGTGATACTAAGCAGCAGCAACAGAGCATCCTTTGGTGGTAACCAAGGTGATGTTTCAATAGGGGAAGACGAAGACGATCCAACATACACAAGTTTCATGTTAGATTCCTCCGCAGCTAATCCAGCCGAAATCTCGTTAGATGATGGCGATGAGGACAGTGGAGCCGAAGACAAACCCAAAGAAGATAGTGATGCCACACAAAACAGGACACGATTAAGTCTGAGCTTACCGCCTGTGAAAGGAGGAGAAAGTAGTAGCTCATCAGGTGATCAGCCTTTTGGTGATGCAGAGTCCCCTCTGAAGAGCATCTCCTTTCCTGATCCCCCAGATGGCTCATTGAAAGGTGAACTAACCACATCCACACCGTTGGTGCCACGAGGAGTCATTAAGAGGAGAAATTTGGAAGCTTACACCTCATCTCAAGATGAGGATGTTACTTCTGAAGACCAGGGAAGTAGTGAAGTGGACAGTAGTAGTGAGCCTTTAAACAAAGAAGTTGTACAAGGATCAGGACCGGGTAGACATATGAAGATCAAAAGACGGAATCAGGCTATTTACACAGCAGATGATGATGAGTAAAGAGTAATGATTTGATATCGGAACATGCTGGTCTTCTTTATTAAACCTTCCAGCAAACACAAAAATGTTTTTAAAATGTTATAAATGTGTTATAAACGTTGTTGTTTTTTTGGTTTTGGTTAAAATGTTTTCATAACATTTAAATGATGGGTTATATAAAGATCACAAAAATATTTTTATTTGAAAAAACACTACATCATAATTTTAAATATTTTTTGGCAATACTTTTTTTGCAAAATATTTTATATTTACATTCAAGTTTTCAAAAATTGTTATTAAAACGTTTTCTACCTTTTATATAACCTGTCATTTAAATGTTTTCTGTAAAACATGTTGTGTTTGCTGGATTCCCACAGACTCCCAACATAATGGAGTTTACCATTCTAATCTCTTGGCATTTAAAGACCAATGTTAAGATGGATACTTAAATGTGCATTTTCTAACATGACATATGCTGCATGGTCGGTTTTCTACTGTGATTTGCCATTCATCTGCTTAGCTTTGGCAGGCAGTGGCGTAACTAGGGGTTGTGCAGCCTGGGGCAAGGATACAAAATGGCACACCAAACCTGTGAATGTACCGACGGAAATATTTTTTGCTCGCAAATTACTCATTATTGTCCTCAATTTTTTTACCCAGAGCCTTCAAGAATCTAAAGTGTGTGGGGGTGTCAATATTTTATTTTTCCAACATTAGTTAACGCACGTTTAACATAGCGATACAGCAACACATTAAGACGCTGCCACTGTTATATACAACATTCATAACAATGCCTATTTTATTATTCTCAATGCTGATGCAGAAAATTCCACTACCATTGTCCATGCAGACGAAGTTTTGAACTGTATACTTTGTGTTAATGGCTTACTCAGCTAAACACTTGTCTGCTTTTGTAAGACAAAGTGCATTTGAAGACCCCATAATACATTGGGTAAATGAATGTGTTAATGTTAAATACTGTTTTTCCATTCATAGGTAGTAAGGGGGATGATGCGGAGATGAGGCTGCTAATTTAGCTATTCTAGTTGCGATCCATACACCCCTATGGAAAACATGACCTTAAGTCGCATACCGCTCATTCTACAAAATCCGGTGCCAATAGCCTTTTTTCCATTCTTTGGTCCACAAAAACTTTGTCGAGCATTTAGGGCATCAAATATGTTGTTTTTCTGGTAGAACTCAACGAGATCTACACGGACATATATAGTTTTCCATACTTTAAATGCTTTCTTCAGCCTGATTAACCCTTGCAAAGGCTCAAAAATCGCTAAAAATGCGTTTCCACAGCTCAAGTGTCACATCTAACCCTGAATATTTTCTTTGAATAAATGCGATTTCTTTACATATTTGTTGTTTTTTAATTAGATAACGCACCATCATATTGTTTATCAACATTATTTTTTAGTGATTAAAATGTCTTTGTGTAATTCTAAAATAAATTGCACTTTCCACCAAAACGCTGTGAGCTACGTTACTCCTTTTTAACACACGTTATTGGAAAGAAGTAAAACAGAGGTATCAATGTAATTTGCGGTTTTTGAAAGGAAACACTTATAGGTTTTTTAAAATCACAGTAAAAATCGTGATGCTGTAGCATTTTTGGCATAGAAATGTTGTAAACATTGAAATTTCGACCGACCATGTTAAGATTGGTGAGCTACGTTACCAGAATTCTATAGTATGCACTTGTATTACATGTACTTCCTAATAATATGTGAAAGCTACCAGTGGTCGAACCCCATTTATATTAGAATTAACCGACATAACATTCTAACGTTCGCAAATCACATTAAAAACATTAAAAACCAGTGAACTACGTTACTGTGAGCTACGTTACACACTCATTTACGCATCTTCAAAACTTCGATGAAATGGTGAAATCTGTTTTACATTTCACTCAAGTGATCTTTAATTTGCTTTTTATGTCCTTGGATTGAGTAAAACCAGCCCATTTTATAGTCGGTAACGTAGCTCACATTACATTGAGTTTTAGTGTTAAAAACATCATGACTTCCTGAAAGAAAAATATGCAAGTGGTGTTGGCAATTTTTTACATCTGAAAGTAGTGATACATTTGCTCTTAAAAAACACAAAAAGCAGGTCTTTTTGAACAACTTTTATTTTTTCTATTTTTTTAGTGGATTGGCACCGGTTTTTGTAGAATGAGCGATACAGTGATCCCAGCAAAAGTATAAAAAAATTAAAATTGTGTATAAATCTCTTAAAAGTGAAGGATAAGTCATTCAAATTGTCACTAGATATTTCTGAAATGGAAAATTTGGGCAGACAAATTTAGGAAACAGCATTATTGACAAAGTTGAAGCCCCATTGAAATACATGTAGCCAATTTATATACTGTCAGTATATAAATTAAAGATTCATGTAAAATGTCTTATTTTACCTTTCATGCATATAAGCTTTCGGATGAACTACTAGCAGGCTATGTTAGCACATCTATGACAATGACAAATGTACCAAAATCTGAATTTTGATTATTTTCACAATCGTCCAGATGAGCAAATCACTGAATGAGCCTTTAGTCTCCCATACATGGGGAGTAGGTTTCAAATGGAGTCATCCATTCAGGTAACCCCATTTGACTACCATAGAGGGTGTACGGATTTCAACTGGAATTGCGTAATACGCATATCCTCCTTTAATTGTAAATATAAGACAGAATTAATGTCAGATTAATCTTTTCTGTGAGCATCTCCCCTTGTCTTCTTCTTCTTCTTCTTAAGTACGTCGACAGGGCGGCTTTATTAATATGCCACATTTCGTCAACCTAGTGTATGTCTTGTCCTGTCTTTTGGCTATCTTTTCTACCGTTGCTTTGTTTTGTTAACTTCATTTGACTATAGGGAAAGGCTAACTTTCAGGCCTTTTTGGTCTTTTTAGCCTTTTCCTGTATATGTATTGTGTTTGTATATTTTTTGATGTCTTTTGTTATAATGATTTTGATTTTGTTGATTTTTATGATAATAAAATATGAATATATGAATATGATCGAAAAAAGTTGATGGGTACATAACAAGTATTTGCCCAGTCTCATCATTTCTGCAATCTGGTTGAGACTTTTGAGGAAACTTATCATATCGTTTATCACATACTGATGCATATGAACAATTGAATACCTGAATACAAAACCCACCCAAGTCCATACTTTGCCCAAATTGAGTTAAACATGGGAAATTGTTGCATAAGCCTATCGTATGTATAAAAGTTGAACCCAAATCCACCCTCTACGTGCATCTTTTGAGCATGTGAAATCCAGCATGTATGATACACATTTGTTTTTTAGTTTTCTCAAAATTACTTTCCATGGACTTGGGTGGGTTTTGTATTCAGGTATTCAATTAGCTGGATCGATAGCATGCATCCATTGTGTCACATTTTGAGATTTCATGAAAAATGGTTATGTATATATCTTTGGCAATCTATTTCAATATGTCATTTTATAGTAAGATTTTACAACATATTTTTGCAATAAGTTTCAATTGTCTACTTTCAATAGGCACATGGATTGCTGAACATTAATGGCATTTTTTTAATCTAAGCCTATGTACAATTAATTCACCTAGATGTGATTGTTGATTTTTTGATTAAATTTGCAATCACTATCCATATTTATATGACTTTAAAAAAATAGAAGAAAAATGCCAAATAGTGTTTGTTTTAAAAATAGGCAAAGTCATAATTTATGTTCACTTCACTTATAATATATTTTAAAACACTTTTAAAATACATTGATTTATATGCATTTCTTATCTTTAATAGATTATGAAGTGAACACAAATCATAATGTTGTTCTATTTTGATAAAAAATTGGAATTTGTTGGTGATTTTTTTCCAATTTTTTTAATCAATAGTGAATGACCCTAGCAATTTTATTATTTTGCATTTTTTTGGAGGGAAAATGTGGAATTTCTCGGATTTTGGAGGATCAAAACGGGGATCAAAAGTATGTTGTTTAGCCAAAAAATTGCATATTTTGCCAGGCGCTATATAGACATCATTGATGCAACATAACTGGATGCCCACTAGCACAAAATGTTAATTTTTTTGAACTGATTTTACTAAAGAATAATGAAAATGCTTCAGACCGTTTAAAACACTTTTGTATAGAAAGTGCTGATTTTAATTATGTAGAATTATTGAGAAAAGGATCTAGACAGTTGCCAACTCTGTGTGTGACAATGGGCTATTCCATTTAAAATCCACACTACCCCTGTGGAAGATTTAGCTGATGTCTTCCACAGAGGGAGTATGAGTTTTGATTAGAATAGACAAATGGGTAACTTCCATTTGAAATACTCACTCCAGTTGTAGAGGATATAGGTAAAGCCATAATACAGGGGGAGTATGGGTTTCAAAATGATTAACCCTGACCAATTACATTTGAAAGACATACTCCCTCTGTAGAAGATATTTCCAAAATCTTCCACAGGGGGAGTGTGGATTTCAACCGGAATAGCCCAATCTGATCCAATCTGGCCAAAGGAAGCAAATTTGAAAACTGTATTCATCAACTTATCCAATGGCCAAGTAGTATTCGCCCTTTGCACGGATACACCATCTTGCTACCAAATCGAGGTTCTCCCTGCAAACGCATGCGCAAAATATGCAATTACGTTTCTTGTACTTTAGCAATGCACCAGAAGGATTTTGCAACATGTACGCTGTAGTTAAAGCATGCGTTTGACAGGCATATGCATACGCAGCACACACTTTTGCGGGTAGAACCTCGTTTTGAGATGACCGTGCGATCGGCGAATACTACTTGGTCTCAAAGTTAAATCTTTTAAGTTCCAATTTCATTTAATATTTGCTCTGTGTGTTAAAAAAAAAAAGTTCAGTGATTTATAGTTTGCTACGCCCAGGCATAAACTCGCCTCAGCGCACAAATACAGGAATTTGCTGAGCAGATGTTGTGGAATTTAAATGGGGTCCCCACTCCCCAGAACTCAAATGGGGTCTTGTTTTGCTTTTTTGGCAAATATTTCTCAGAAATAAGTGGTTGGAGCTCAATTTGAAGATAATATGGGGGTATATAGAAGAAAATGTAGCCAATAGTCTCTGGCACTTCAAATGGAGGGGGGTTTCCAGAACGGAAAACGAGCTCGATTGGGGGGGGGGTGGTCTTTGGAACAGAAAAAGAGGGTCTTGAGGACAGCACATGCCTGTATTGCAAGGTATATTAGTTACTACATATAACCCTTCCTCCCAGAGTTCATTTCAATGTGACTGTGGAATAAAACAATGTAGGCTAAAACCAAGTGTCTCGTGTTTTTGTTTCTTTACTGAATTTACAAATGCATCACTACAATATGACTGGGGTTGCTGAATGTGAGATACTTTTGTGTAAGCCCCAATGAGGTAGAACCAGAGTCAGTGGCGTACCCAAAGAGGAGGGGGGGGTAAGGGGGCAGCTGCCCTCGATTTTCCCTTGGAATGCTGGCCGCCCTGATGTTTAAGATTTTAAGCCTTTTTTGTATTTTTTGACCATTTTCGTCAAAGTTTTCCCCCTAATAAAAGTTGTCTTGTTGTCGATGGTCCAGACAGGGAACTTTGATATCCGGCAATTACGACTAAAAAAGGCCACAATTCGTTGCAGAAGTATTTGTGGGACCTGAGAGCATATCAGACACCAAATTACATTCTGATTACGAGGAATCGGGCGAGGAATGTCCTTCTGATATCAAATAAATTTGATTTTTGACAGTTAAAAGTCCTCGAAGTAAACTTAATAAATCCAATGATATGTACTTCAAGTGTATGTAGCGTAGCTGGTGAGGAAAAGCCGTCCATCATTTGAAAATTATGACCTTTCGTATTGAAGACATACATTTTTTCCCAAAAAGACCTAAATTGTTTGAGGTCTTTTGGTGAAAAAATCTATATCTTGAATACCATGAATACGGACGGTCAAATTTTCATAAGATGGAGCTCCAGCTCCTATCTGTGAAATATCAAAAATATTTAAAAATACCAATTTTAATCAATTTTGCCATAAAATTTGTATTATATAAAAAATTAAAATTATTTGATAACAAAAGGACATTAACTCGTATTCAGAATACAATTTGATTTGTCTGATGTGCTCTCGGGTCCTACAAGTAATACTTCCGCAAACGTTCCTTAACATAACTAATATGGGTAGTAATGTAGGCTTACCTATAACCGGGTGACCGTTTAGTTCGAATTGTAATATACGGGAAGCTACATGCCGCTGCGTGACCAAAAACGAATGAAAAGGGGCGTTTCTTTTGCGACGAGATTACAAACAAGTAACTCGCGTGACAAGTTCAGGGGTTAAAACTTGAGTTTTAAGGAAAATTGTTGGACAACTAGTAGTTTTCCCAACAAAATTAATTTCAGTTCAAGGGTACTGGCCGCGGTAACGTGCTTAGGGGAAATTTGTGTGTAAATATTTCTCGCCTATAGGTATTTTTGCTGTCAGGGTGAAACTCGTTTTGTGAAAACGGTCACGCATGTGTACATCGGGGTGTACTCAGACTTAAGTATTACCCACCACCCCACTGGGTTTACTGTGCAGCAGGCCAGCAGTGTGAGTAACATGACACTGCTGCTATGCTGTGCTGCATAGAAGTGCATGGTTAAATTTAATTTGTACAGTTATATTTACATAAAAAACGATGTGAAGATGCTAGTCGTCAGTCGATTTCACATTTTATGTTATCTACAGAAGGTGTGAATTATCCTTTAAACACACATCACTTTTGTTCTGAAATTGACCAAGTAATAATGACACACGCACAATTCTAAAACAACATCTTTTGCACAGAGTTCAATGGGATTTGAAAAGTAAAGTGGTAGTTGAAACTCTAGTGATAACACTTTCGCAGTGCATGATGGGGCTTCCTTAAATCATCCTCTGGGGCACAGTGTCATCGACCCTATATCTTCATGGCAGAAATCGCCATGGTAGGTTGAATCCACAGCCACGATTGGCCGTTTGGTTCAGACCTTTGAAGCTCTTTGAGACGAATAATTAGTCGAGGACATGACTAAGGCTACTCACAATAGCCGGGTAATTGATCTTGGTTGTGCGTGAATAAGCTTGTATACCCCATTGAGGTCAATGGTCATCGACTTTTATACTGCCTAGTAGTGAGTGCAGCTGTACAACACGATGTAGTCCATCGACCAACGCAATATAAAATTAGAGTTTTGGTCCGATTTTGAGTTCAAAGCGCACGGCCAATTTTCAAAGCGCATTCTAGCGACCATCATATCTGTTCAACACGTATTTTCAAGTGTATGAGACCACATCTGGTTTCTTGAGAAAAATTCATTTACGGAGATATTCATCATTTTCTAACCCGGTATCCGAAGATTTTCGTCTGATATCAAAATCGTGCATAGCAATTCACGTGTATCGATCCCGTGTATTCATTTTATTGTCTCTGCTGCACCAAATAATTATTAGCCAGGCGGTGTCGGTGTGTGGGGTGTACTAGTACATCCGGGTGTGTACGTGAGTCGCCACGGTAGCAGAGGGGGACCAAGGGGAAAAGGTAACTTACAGGGGGGGGAATTTTGAGGAAAGTGGTCAAATATTGTCAAAAAAGGCCTAAAAGTCCAACGGCCACCATCCCACGGGGTGGGATCTACGGGGGCAAACTGACAATTACCCCCCCCCCCGCCACCATTGGCTACGCCATTGAGTGGCCGTGTTGCTTAGACAAGATTTTTAGCATCATCAAAGGGGATTTTACGATGATAAAAAAATGAAGTGAAACAAATATGAATTCACGCACACTATAATATGTATTTTATTTCATGTACCAGCCATCAATACATATAATTTCTTTTTAAGTTAAAATATTCCAAGTTGCTATACTATACTGATAATAATAAAATACAGTATGAAATACATATTTTAGAATAAAGCAATGTATGTTTTCAGTATATTAAAAGGGCATTTCGTGATCCACAGCCTCGTCCCCCACTTCTCTCAAAATAAGTTGAGATTTTATACCACTGAAAACCTCTGGCTACATAATATTTATGTACCAAAAAGTTTTGCAGATTAATTTAGCAAAATTTCGCCAAATTTGAATTTCGTTCTGGTATACCTCAACCAGTGGCGGCGCCACGGGGGCATGGGGGACAAAAGTCAAACTCTTGTCCCCCCCTTGTTGCCCCCCAGTAACAACCCGAAAATGTCCACTTTTTGCAGCAATTTTGTGCAAAATTTGTTGATTTTGCCCCCCTGAAATTCACCTTGCCCCCTCAATCCCCCCCCCAAAAAAAATGTTTTTACAACTTTTTTTATATGAAAAAGAACTACAACATTTTAAAAATGTTTTCAAAATGATATTGTTAAATATTTTGTGGCAAACATTTTTGCAAAATATATTGCAAAATATTTTGTCAACACTTTCAAAAGTAACATTATGTTTGAATGTTTTGAATTAAATTTTCAAACACGTTTTTTAATGTTATTGAAACGTTTTATACCCTATATAGGCCTATAACACAACATTTAAAGGAAGGTGACCTGATATATTTGGAAAATGGAATTCTTTAAAATTGACGTATAAAGCGCGCTTCAGACTCCGAGTATTGTACGTACAATATTGTATGTACAATATGTACGTTATTTAATCTATTGCCATTCTATTTCCAGTAATGTTTAAGTTCTAACGAATGTTTGATGACGAAAAATCGATAATATGTTACATACAATATCTTGCAGAAATATGTTATTGATTTTACGTCATCAAACATTCGTTAGAACTTAAACATTACTGGAAATAGAATGGCAATAGATTAAATAACGTACATATTGTACATACAATATTGTACGTACAATAAAAAGTCTGTATACTGCTTTACATAAAAAGTAAAAAGAACACGTTGATGTTTCTTGTAAATTAGACTAATTCTAGCTTATGGAATTACTGAAAGGTATGCAGCGTGATAATAATGATATCCTTATAGTCTACAGTGATTTTATTAATGATATTCATGTAATTAATTGATATCAAATGAGAGATCCTATTTTTCTCATTAACATACTGCAATAAGGAGTTCCAAATCGGTGTATTTCCGAAGATATCATAAAAAACTGTCAAATTAGTCTCAAACGTGGTATACCATGTTAAGACTAATTCACCAGTTTTTTGATGATTTCTTTGGAAATATACGGATTTGGAACGCCAAATTTCAATATGTTAATGAGGAAAAATATGAGCTTACAACTGATACCAAACTCTGAATTTTGATGGGGTAAAAAAAAGTGTGGGGGTGAGGCTGTCAATCAGGTTACCCACCTTTAAACGTTTTCTGTAAAACTTTTGTGTTTGCTAGGAATGCCCATGGAATAGTAAGACCTGCTGGTGGTGTTTACCACATTTTGCCACGTTTTATCATAATCTGTAAAAGTTTACTGTCTATAGTTTTGTTCACACCATCTAAACGAAACATATCTCGGGGCTTTAAAATTACCATGAGTAGTGAGAAAAATTATGAACTTTTTGCTGATACCAAAATCTTATGCATGCAGTTTGGACGAGGAAAACGGGGAATGAGACTGACGATCTGGTTATACACCTTTAAATCCACTGCATTATATTTTATGTGATATTTATAACATATTAAAGAGAAGCTAAATAATTAAATAGGACATCGATTAAATAGTTCCGTAAGTGACACTGAACTATAAAAAGATTGCATAAAGTGCAGTGGCATTCATAATACCGAATAACATAATTTTATTATATTAAACTGGGCTCAAAAGGAAACTTATCATTTTTCACATTGTCATATCTTGAACATATGGCCATCAAAATGAACCAAACCACAGGATCACTTCAATACTACTCTGACTCCAATACGTCAATATCCAAACGGTTACCTTACTGACAGAGGGACTGACAGAACTGAAAAATGGAAATTTCGGTAACAGAGTTCAAAGCACGTGAAGAAGTCAAAACAAATGAAGGTATTCGCGAGAGAGTGTTGGGCGCATGGTGCATATACATGTGTCCAAAGTATTCCGTGTTCGCCTATGTCGGGGTGTGGTACGGGCGTTATTTTTGTGAGGCAATCCTGAGACAGGAAAGTCCACATTGCTGTTATAATTGCTTATTTACACATACATTAAATGGGCTGTGTCAGTACATTTTGCTGTTGTGTCAGTTGGGCAACTGTTGGCTACTGGCATCTGTTTAGAGTATTGGAGTAATCCTGTGTGTAATTTTGGTTCATTTTGATGGACAGGATTTTAAGATATGACCCGATTTGAGCCCAATTTATATTTAGACCGTACGTTTGTATACACAATGTAGTGCCTTACTCGATTCGCCGAGCGCGAATAGCGACAAAAGCAAAAATTGGCTTTTCGTCATTAAAAAAAATGGTAAAAAATATCCGGCAATGTGCGGTTACAACGAATTGTATTTATGAAAATAGATTAATATAATCAGTGATAAATATTCACAAAATACACACTTTATGTGTGTACTAACTCTTTTGAAAACATCATTAAAATACTATAGCTTAAAGGTGGTACCGTGTTCAGGTAGTATTGATATTAAGTGCTCATTTTTCGGTTTTGCATAGTCATACGTGGCGCATCTATTTTAAAAACATTATTTACCACTTGCACTCGAAGTATTTTATACAAAACATTGTATCACAAAAGGTTATAAAGTTTATTATTTAAAATAAAAGGGTTTATGCCCCTGGCAAGCCTGTAGAAAGTCTTGAAAAGTAACATACCAGCTGAGCTGAAGACACTCAAACAAGTCCCATTGAAATGGAGAATGGGAAAGAAAACCCTCATGCAAGCTTTTCGTTTCACCTTTTTATATCGGGCTGTTTACAATAAAGATAACAAAATTCACCATCCCTAGACTTGCATATGACAGATATTAGTGTTATAGAATATAATGTAAGTGTATAAGCAGGATTTATTGGAAATGACGGCGGGCTTATATTTATGTGGACTTTTGAAATTTTGTCCTTAAAAAAGGGTCGATTTCAACGTTTATACCTTCAAAAAAAGGGCTGATAGTCAGTGTTTTTACAGAAAGAAAAAAAAGTGCGACATTTTGTTCGGATTAGTATTTTGATGGGATGCATCGCACGCCCTGGCTGCGGCTTTGATTGTATTAATGCAAGAAATATAAGAAATATACCGTAATATCTGAATATCGAATATCAAGATTAGGTAATTTGTGCAGTGCGATAACCAAAGTCGTAAAGCCAAGAGAAAGCAATGCGCGCGAGATCAAAGACCAAAGTGGAGTCCGGTGTGAAAAACCACTTGAAAGACATGCGAGAAGCGACAAGGCAGATATTTTTTCCCGCAAGCAACACCCTTTTCCGCAAGGTCACTGATATGAAGATTTGGGGGACGTATCAGAATGTCTGGAGGACGTACTAGAACACCATGATTAGTGAAGAGAAAGTTCCGAAGCACCTATAGAAACGCAACCCTGTGAAGTCCACAGACACCCTATCTGAAGGAAACATGTAAAGAGATTGTCTATCCTTTAATCTCCAAACACACACTGGATGCCAGATCCCCCAGATGGAAAGAAGCTGAAGTCACAGCTATCTTCAAACTTTAGTGCAGCCGACAGTTACTCATAGTGCAAATCAGCCAGTTTATCTTCTGTTGTGTGCAAACCATGGAATCGATAATAAGAGTCTGCTCATGACCTTCATGCGCACAATGTTGTTAAAGATGAACAACATCGTTTTATACAAAGCCACATAATTCATTGAGAATAGAACTATGGACGAAACTGCTGAAAGTGGGTGCTAAACTGGTGGTGAAATATGTGGTGCAAAAGTGGAATAAATCCGTGGCACTTTTTAGGCTAAAACCCGCATACGCTTTGCAAGAGAATGGTTATTCCTTACATGAAGTACATAAATAATGGTATAAACCTTTACTTAAAGAGAGGCAGAGACAAACTGGAGATTGTGCAGCGCAGTGCTAATATGTCCCATCACTTAGCTTGTACCATGATTACTGCTGACTGACCTTCCAACTCTTGATTACAAAAGACTGACCTCATCCAAGTGAACACAGTTCGCATTCATATGGTTTGTGATATGACCGAAATGTAGAAAGACTGTAAGGCCATGATCTGAAAGCAGTATCGCCAATTTACGTCCAAACTGCTTATCAAAGGAATGTGTGACTATTGGAATAAACCAGCTGTTGTTCAATCTACATCTTCAAGATCAGTATAGAGGAGGTTCTCATCATGTTCACCAAGCATATTGACAAGTACAGCTTCTCCGGGGTATGCAGAACATGACCAGAAGCTATCAGATTATCATTTCTGGATATCCATATCCTGGGATCATGTAGCCCTGCTGCTCCCAAATTGTATTCTGTATTCTACTTTAGATTTAGGTTTTTGTGTGAATATGAATGGGCGTTAAAGAGCGATCCTTATGGCCTTGCAGCGCCCAAATCTGCAGGTAAATATATAGAAGGTGGATAGTATCCATGTGTATATTATATAATGAGTAAAAGTTGCAAAAAATTACTTGTCTTTAATACTTCATGTGCTTATATACTTTATATCTGTGCCACCAATCTTCTAATCCTCTCCGCCTCTGTCTCACGGTCATGGAGCTCATTAGATGTCAGACTGCCCAACTCGTCATCACCGTACGACGCCATTTTACACGTAGAAAACGTGTACAGATAAGGGTTAACTGATGAATTGATAGGGAGGATGAGAACGACTGACCAAACGAACATTACAGTGGGAATGGGAAAACCACATTGGGCTAATATACCCATGATGATTACCGGCATCCAGCATAGGAAATCAGTCACGACAATCATGCCCATCTTACGCGCCATTTTGGAGACTTGTTCTTCGTTAGTTTCCATTTCAGACTCATCTACATGACTACGGGTTTCTTGCACTACTTCTTCAGCCATTTCTTGGTCTTTGTCTTCTTCATCGTTGTCGTATTTGGTGGCTTTGAGATCATGTTGAGGCAGCCCTGGAGGAATCTCATCCTTTCCGTTATCGATGCCTTTTTCATTGCTATCCCCTTGGTCGTCGTGACTTTCTTTTATATCATTTGTGGGTTCATCTGTGTGAGCTTCATCTATCTTGGCTTTTTCTGCATCAATAGTTTCATATACGTGCTCCAAACCATTGCTTTCCTTCGTATTGATCTCCGGTTCCGTTGTTTCCTCTACATTCTCCGGCTTTTGAACTTTTCCTGTATCCTCATGACCGTTTTCGCCTGAGCTCAATTGACTTTTTGTGTATTCTAGCCCATTTTCCTTCGGATCTGCTTTCAAGTTGTCATCGTAAACGTTGTCAACTGCATCATGGCTTGGTTCTGTATCCTTAGGCGCTACAACCATATCTATAACTTCTCCTTGGACTTTCATGGCCGCTTTTGTCATCTGTCTAAGTTTTCCGAAGATAATAGAGTAGCACACCGTTATAATAAGAAAGCAGAGGAGGTTAAGACCTAAGAAAATCGCAATTGAGAAATACCAGGCAGGTTTAGTTCCACCTGCTACTTTCACAGAGAGAGTGCGATTACCCAGTGGATTATCAACATCGCCTTCCATGAGGCTAAAATCACTAGGTCGTTTGACTAGTGGTAAGCCAATACAAACATCCGTCAGCTCATAGACATCAGAATCAGGGCTAGCTGATAGAATCGCAACCAGACCGATCATGATTGAAAAACCCCACAGCGAAAGCCCCATAAAGACAG
The DNA here is from genome assembly GCF_039555335.1 of Amphiura filiformis. NCBI lineage: Eukaryota > Metazoa > Echinodermata > Ophiuroidea > Amphilepidida > Amphiuridae > Amphiura > Amphiura filiformis. Next base: position 34,382,836 of record NC_092633.1, on the reverse strand, counting down.
CTACTGGCATAGTGATTCGCTTCCCAGTGGACGCACAGGTTACCTTAATGAACTGATCAACACTGATAAGAACTATGAAAACACAGATGATTCACTTGATACTAAGGAAATAAACCCTGCAAATTTACAGTAGAATGAACTTCGCCAAACGTTGGAGTAAATATAGTAATCTTCACCGTAATATGTATCTGCTATCCCTAGAATGACCATATAGATACCCATCATGAAATCAGCAATGGCTAGATTCCAAATGAGGAATGCTTGCACACGGAGGGATCATCGCCACCACCTTTACCAAAGAGAACTCGCTTGGTACGCCAAATCAGAACTATCAAGTTTCCAAAAGTGCCCCAAAACCAATAAACCATACAGCAAGCCTAAGAACTGTAGTTTGTGTGATGCTTCCGCAAACGAAAAGTGGTGGTGTAGGTTCGATTGAAATACATTCTGCCCGTCCTCCATCTTCAAAATTGCAACATAGTCTGTGGTTATCAACGTAGCTGTAGAGGAGAGAACAAACAGGACACACGATTAAACCATAGACTCTGAATGATCATTATATTTATGAAAGCGATACCATAACCATACCCTATATTATTTGGTCAATTCCAGCCAAAGCGGGACAAAATTCTCTCTGGGGGCCCTTTTGAAAATGTTTTCCTTTTCAATTCTAGACTTCTCAAATGAGACGATCATATCTAGTGAATCATCAGGTGGAAGTGCCATCGGATTGAAAAATAACTTTTCTTGCTAGACCAAATAAAGTGTTAAATGCGCATATGCATGTTACCCACGAATTCAAGCCTTTTTCACCTGTTGTACGCCATAAAATTTCACTTTCTTTAATATCTTTCAAAATTTTATGTGTGACTCATATACACTAGAAATCGGTGAAGACTTTGAACGTAAAATAGAATTTTATTACATAATATATCTACAAAGAAATATTTTGGTTATTACAAATTTTAAGAAAGAACCAGGTGTACAGTTAAGATTGTGTCAATTCTTCGAACTCTTTCCAAAGTGGCTGTCATTTAACATTACTGTATTATTTCGAAAGATTAGAATAAATGCTTCATATAAATATAAAGTTAGATTTTGTATCTCGTCGCAGGATGAGGATCTCGGATGGATTCGTGGGTAACAGCGTCTGGAAAATAGCAATTCCTATTTTTTTTTAATAAAAAAAGCGCAGTTAAAAAACTTTTCCGTATGTTAATAATTCAGGCTGCAATGGCACTAAAATGAATTTTAATCAAAATACAAACTGCATGGACTATTTAGAATGGATCATTATGGCATTTTGGGTACAAATTTTTGAGAATAATGAAGTTGCCAAATTCAAATAGACAGAGCAAACAGTTTTATATTATTATTTTAGTAAAATCATTCCATATTTTCATGCAGCAATATTCTATTAACTCGTGTTTGACAGTTCCTATGAACTAAAACACTATCAATACATTGTTAACTATAATTTAAGTAGGGATTCGTGGGTAACCAAAATGTTCGTGGGTAACACATATTTGAAGGTATGTATTGGTAAGCGGCAAAATAGAAAATATTACAGAAGGTTGGAAACCATCATGCGGTTATTCCTCCATTGTGTTTCAATGATTCCCGTTTCTCTAACCAATTGCATTTACCCAAAAAATGGTAATTTAGGATAATCAATCAAAACTTCATGATACAGCTTCAGTATACCTTCAAGAGGACGCTATTAAACAGGACTGTTTTGGAACCTATTTCGCATGTTTTCAAAATGTTAAGATGCATAAGAAACATATAATTTACGAGTAAATCCTTGGATTCGTGGGTAACGCCGAATTCGTGGGTAAAGCTATAAGTACTATAGTACCGTTTGGGGTTTGCGTTTCTTAGGTGCATAAACTGTAAGTACTGTAAAAATTATAGCATACCTATGGCTTGAATATGTGCTGATTTAAACTTAAAATAAACAATCTCCTTGTTTTTCAAGGTTAGCATCTATTCGGGATTCGTGGGTAACAAAAGTTTAAACCGTCGGAGATTCTTTTTTAAAGCGGTGAACGTATTTTTACAATTTACAATTTTAAGCGCTTGTCAAACTAAATTCAGTGTCCAAAGTCATTAAATGTTAATTTAAGTTATGGCAATTATATTTGCTGGACTTGTGGGTAACAGTTGATACGTGGGTAACGTCAAATTTGATTTTATGGAATTTTATGGGTAAAACGTATTTGCATAAAATAATCACTTGGACCTCGGAATTATAGAATAAAACTTCGTTTCATGATATAGTCATTTATGGCATATTCACTTGACATTTTTCAGAACGATCATTTTATTTTTGATACGCGGTAACAAAATTATTAGCCAAATTGACTTAATGGCCTCTAGAGTCCACAAACTTTGGTGGAATTCAATCGTTTTACATATAATGAGAGATCATGCAAACGCCTTTCTAACGGTAATAATTTCATTTTGATTGACGGACATGCAATGACATATATGGTGCTTTATCTTTGAATTCGTGGGTAACGCCAATTCATTTAAGCCATCATAACTTGTCCCCTGGTATGACTTGCTAGTAAAGGCCTAAATGCACAAAGAGAGCACATTGGACGTGACATGATAAGCTCCATCAATAATGTGATTTCCTTTATTAATGACATTTTAAAGTGGAAAGTTAACATAGAGAGAATTTTGTCCCGCTTTCGCTGGAATTGACCATTTACATTTTCTCGTGTTTGAGTTCATGATGACTTTGCATCCTGTAGGTGGCTTCATCATGTCGATGCCCTGGTCATTTGAGATCCGTTTATTGCAGTCATTTGAACTCCATACAAAAGCGGAAATATATTATGCGGGATCCGTACCAATAAATATTGGGCAAAGCGGTGAATCAATATCGGTTTGCCGCTAGCGTTTGTGGTGCGACTGCGCAGTGAAGCAAAATCGTCGCAAAGCGGCAAGCGGCAGGAAAGTATGAAACCAGCATTAAGATTGTGTTTAAGACACAGCGGCATATACAAATAAAAGAAAAAAATCGCAGCACGAGAGTCGTCGAAGTTAATTCCCGAACAAACTTAATCATCTATGAGCGCAAAATCATAGCTATGATTACACAAAAGAAATACAATAACATTTTACTTGTACTTTATTTAATTGGTCGGAGGTATTTGTTTCGTTCATTTTGGGGGAACGATGCTTCTTTAAAGTCCACACTGTTGCCAAATTAAATGATACCACGTTTTGGTTTGTGATTTAGTGCCATAAAGGAGCCGTGATACAGGGTGTCTAAAAAAAAGAGGCCCCTCATTGCGCCCTATTTTTCTCCTATTTCTGACAAATTGGTCAAATATATTTTGGTATGTGAAGAAACCTTGAGTCGTTAGCTTTGATAAACCAAAACAATTATATCAATCGGCTCACAACTTTTGAAGATATACTCTTTCAAAGAATTGTACCCGTTTTTCACTCTGTCCACGGAGAAGGTTTGGCTACTTCAAAGGTTAAAAGGACTACACATACCATGCATGAATATCAAACATTCCTCAATGAAATTTTTTATAAAATAACTTTATTTATGGAATGGGCTTTACCGGTGGGTTTATGGGCAATGGATTTTGTTAATAGTGCCATTAATTTGTGGGTAAAATGGATGCCGAATGGGACTTCTTTTGCTTTACTTGCAATTACTTGTTTTTTCTTGGTTATTTATGCCTTGTTGTTTTATTATGTTTCTTACTTTCTTACTTTGTTGTTTCTTGGGTTTTTTTTATTCACAACAAAAGTCATTTCTCTTTTTAGGATAAAAGGTAGCCCTAAAAGGCTGTTTGGTTTGTCTTTGGGTCTTCTGAAGTGAGTTTACTGTGCTGCTCTGCCCTCTACCTGGTTGCCTCCTTGGCGAATACAGGTTGCGTACCATCCTTGTGCGCCGGATACTTGTGAATGCATTCAGTAATATGTTTGCAAAGATCTTGGATTTTGCCACAAAGGAAAAAAAATCAAGTGGTGTGAGGTCTGGTGATCGTGCAGGCCACCCCACAGCATGGGCCATCCCAACCACTCTGTTTGCTATCCGTGGACAGAGTGAAAAACGGGTACTTTTATTATATTTAATCAACTTTTCAGAAATAGGAGAAAAAGAGGGCGCAATGAGGGGCCTCTTTTTTTGGGACACCCTGTATCTTGTTTATGTCTATATATCATTTTAAACTTCATAATACCAGTAACAAGTATAGGCAATATTGATGTGGAGTAACTTGTATAGGCAATAATGGTGTGGAGTAACTAATACAAACGCGTCATCAGGCGAAATCATGATCAGTGGTAATTATTTATTCTTCTGTGTTACGTCATTAGTATAATCAGTTGCTCAACACGCTCAAAGTTAATTTTCACAAGAATTTCCTCGGCTTAAAAACGTTACAGGGGTTGATAGCCTTTTGCGGGGTTTTATTTTTTGACTTACAATTTCGTCAATTCGCTCAATCCAGCAAAACCTGCATATCGTACTTCTACTGGTAATGATGAATTCGTTACAATCACCCTACATATAGTAGAAAAATAGAAAACATCATAACATTATCTTGTCAAGATCATTTAAGTCGTATGCAGACTCCGAGTATTGTACGTAAAATATTGTATGTAACATATCTACGTTATTTAATCTATTGCCATTCTATTTCCAGTAATGTTTAAGTTCTACACTGTAAAAACAAGTGTTTATATTTAAACACCATATTGTGTTTATCAGAGCAACACTTAATAAACACATAATTCATGTTAATGGTCTAACACTAATGTTCATAAATTAACACTTGGTGTTATATTACAAACACTAATGTTTGTAATATAACACCAAGTGTTAATTTATGAACATTAGTGTTAGAAAAATTAACATTAGTGTTAGACCATTAACATGAATTATGTGTTTATTAAGTGTTGCTCTGATAAACACAATATGGTGTTTAAATATAAACACTTGTTTTTAGTAACAATGTTTGATGACGAAAATCGATAATATGTTACATATAATATCTAGCAGAAATATATTATCGATTTTACGTCATCAAACATTCGTTAGAACTTAAGCATTACTGGAAATAGAATGGCAATAGATTAAATAACGTAGATATGTTACATACAATATTTTACGTACAATAAAAAGTCTGCATACTGCTTTATAGTATCATTGAATAGATTCATTAATCATCCGGTCTGATGATACACAATATGATATTAAGAGTCTTTCCAACAAAACCAAAATTTACTCACTAATTTTTCATGAACAAAACGTTATTTCATGATATTTCATGATCCTTTCGGTTGGACAAATCCCTGTCGTAAAATTCTTTGCAAAGAGTGCAACACATGTGTACCAGGGGTTTAAATGTGTATCCCCCAGGACACCAACCTTTCTAGCTTCCTTTTATGGTCTCAAAAAACTTGATCATTCATGGCACTCCGGCCATATTCAAGGTCAAAGGTCAACACAGTGGTCAAATTTCAAATCTGGTTAAAAGCACACCATATGTTATTCCTCTCATTTCAAGGATTCAGAAAACGTATGACCTACCCGCGACGTACCGTTCTTGAGTTATAAGCAAAAAGGTCTAATCTGGGGAGGTCAGTTTTTGACCACACACATACCACAGGAGCCAACATTTAAAAATGCTCCAATTTTAACGCAAATAGTCTTGCTTGTCATGTAAAAACAAGTCTGTCCGTCATGCCCTGATTGTCCCCCATTACCATTTCGAGAATCACATCTTTTCCACATGCATGGTCTACAATCTGAGGGGGTGGTATATGAATGGCTTGATTTTCGAACATTTCCATGAACATAATTCACCGCGATCGGGCTTACCGCTGATCCCATCGCATCACCGAACTTGTAAATGACGCCTCTGAATTAAAGTAGATAGTGAGGACGAAGTTTATTTTGCAGTCTCTGCGTTGTCCTCGACTTCAAGCAATGTTCTGTTCTTAAGATCTTGGTTGCGAGAAAAGCGATCTCTAATTATTAATTCAAGCGTTTTTGGACACGTGACCGGGGTGTTGACGAACAAACATGCTACGTCATGTGACACAATAATCTCATCCTTCTGCCAGAATCATTATTACTGATTATGTGTCAAGAGAATGTCGTAATTGACTGGGCCACTTCATTATGAGAGGAAAATCGCAAAGCAAGATGGGTCAAGGATGCAATACGGATTCGCAAGAGGGGGGACAACACCAAGAACAGAGAGGAGGGCATATTCTTTCTAGTCACATATTTGATCCTCTACTCAAGACAAACGCTGGAGGTAGGCGTAACATTTATTTATAGGCCTAACATTCGGCCGAAGCCAGGCAAAGCCCAATAGTACTCAGATGCTACTAAATTCAAGGGATGCCAACCGGACTTCCAGGACAAGGATATGGGAAGAGATCCGATTTCAGAGGAAAACCGGAGCACCCGGAGAAAAACCTGCGAGGACGAGCATAGATCGGCAACCAAACTCACATGTGGCACCGCGGGGAATTGAACCCGGGCCATTAGTGGTGAGAAGCGAGTGAGAAGACCACTACACTACCCCGCCCTCCGGGAAAATCAAAACATCCGGTCAAGAATCCTGCTCCAAGCAGATGGATCAATTACATCGTCAACGTTTTCATTTGGTCTTGGCAAATGAACTAAAAAATAGCATTTCATGTTGTGTTTTGTTCGAAAAATAACAGTATTGTAAAATTATTAAACACATCGGCAACAGAACATTTTATTTAAAAAAAATATCTCTCTGAGACTGTGGTAAAAGACGATCTTGGATAATAATTCAATACAAATGTATACTTACAGTGTTTTTAGATAACGGAGTCCGATAAAAGCAAAACCATAGATTTCCTGAATTGGTACGTTTGACAGAACCCTGAAACAGCCAAAAGTATTTTAAGTTTATGTGTTTCATCTTTCAAACTGATCAGTGGCGGCGGTAGCAACTTTAGGAGGACGAGCTCGGGGGACGAACATAATTTTGTTCTGATTTTACTTTATCATTTTACTTTTTATCATTACTTTACTTTTTCTTCTATTATGAATTTTAGGGTGTCCCCGTGGAAAATTTTAGGGGGACGTGTCCCCTGCTTTCGCCCTCTATAGGCCTAAAGCTGATTATGAAAGTAATAATTGTTATCACTGTTCTTATCGATATATAATATAAAACTGAATTACTTACAGGCCTTGAAGTTTGACTAACTCTCTAAACATGTTGGGGCCTAGAACTCGAATGGGGTTGTCAGACAGGTCCCTGAAAGCAAAATACATGGCAGTGAAATAGGTGATAACAAGATACTGCAGTATATATGATAGTTAAGTCTAGAGTGGTTTACTTGAGAACAGATATACATTTAGACCAAGTAATAGATACTTTTTAGGCCTTACAGCAAATTTCTACATAGAAAGTTCAAAGATAAAACAAACCATTAGTGTGTTGTTAAACTTATTCACTACACTTTTTCTGACAGTGTAATGGTTCAAATGGTTGTATTACGACCAGAAAAGCTGAAGTCACAGAATAGTTAATTAGAACACAAAAACTTACAACCATTGGAGGCTGCCAAGTCCAGCAAAGGCTCCTTGCCTAACAATTTCAATATTGTTACCAATCAATGCCCTATAAATATAGACATGATAGAAGAAACGGGTAAACAGATATTGGTTAACATTTGCCATGACGAAGTTAAAGAATAAAATTAGTGTATTTTGAATTACAGTGTGCATGTATGTTTACTTACAGTGATCTGAGGTCTGTGTGAAGCTTGAAAATGCCTTGTGGTAACGTTTGAATGGATGAACCACCGAGCTCGCTGTGACAAATAAAAAAAATGCTACATGATGAAATTCAACTTAAACAGCGGAGTACTGGGGTGGGACAACAAAAACGTGTTTTCTGGATCGACTTGGAAGCGACAGAGAATTTTCCTAGGGTACCGTACGTATAATGTGCTGAAATATCAGTAAGATCGAAGCATGTTTCACCCGGACAATAGATTTGCACAAACTCCCTACTTATTTGCCACTTCACACTGTAGCTCACTATACCATAGAGAAATCAGTAAGAACAACCTGCTGAGGAAAGTAGTAATTCAGACGACACCATGCGCCATAGCCATGTATCAAACATTTGGGTATAGTTTCTTTGGATCCTCCAGAAAATCATCAGGTAACAAGTAGTCTTAAATTGGTTATAATTATATATATGTAGTTAAATATCGACGGCATTTGAGTTGCTAAATTACGGGGTAGTAGGGGTAGCACTCTGGAACATTTCCGTTGTTTTTAAGTCAAATTTAACAATGTTAGTCTTGTTGCATAGATATGAACCACAGCAATACCAAAACTATGATAAATATAATAAAAATAAATAATAAAAGTAAAAGTAAAGGTAAAGGAGACGATCCTGTATAAACAGCGATCGGAGTGCCCGTCTCTCTTTCATTGGCGATTGGGCCAAACTCCTCCATGTAATGTTGCTGTAGGGGGATCGCTACACCTCCTCCACAGCGAGTCTGTTACCTTCCCAGCATTTAAGAATGCCGGTGCCCATTTATACACCTGGGTGGAGAGGAGTAATCGAGATACAGTGCCTTTTAGGGCACAACACGATGGCGTCGCTGGGGCTCGAACCCGCAACCTTCCGATTATGAGTCGGAGCCCGTTCCGCTCGGCCACATAATGCATAATAATGCATTTGTAATGCGCCATCTATCTAGGCAACATATTCCGAGGCGCAAACATTTAACAATTAAAAATTAACACACAATTATAAAAACAGTCGCATAGAAGTCAACTGTCAGAAATCTTAAAAAGATGAGTTTTTAAAGTCTTTTTGAAAACATCAAGTGAATTACAAAAACGCAGATTCCAAGGAAGCAAGTTCCAAAATATGATTATCGGGCAACCATGTCTTTACGGTTGTTTGATGGCATGTAGAATTGTATTCAGTTTTAAGAAAAGTTGAACACTGATGGCGCTATTTATCTTAAATCTCAATGATATAAAGCGAATGAGCGTTCCGATTTCAATGTTAAATCTTGTTTGTATAATGGCATTCAAACATCATAAAAATCAGTAACATAATAGCAGGGACATTTTCAACCTACTATTTATCATGACATGAAAGGATTAACTGGGCTAAATTAAATTAAAAAATACCTATAAATAGCGCCCTCAATTTCCACACAAATAATACAGTTGAGTAAAAATTACAACAAAAAGGCAGAAAAAGATAAAAAGAATTGATAAAGAAAAGAAAGTTAAAATATTTAAACTATATAATTATTTGTATATTAGTGTGATAGCTGTTGGTATGTTTTGTTAGAAACATTAATAAATGATCACATCAAACAACCGTTACCAGAGGTCAAAAGGTCACATGGCTTTGAAAATTATCAAATTGGTTGTCACATGATCCTTCAACTTCTGGTAAAGTCAGAGCTGCCCTAAAATCCTAAATGATTTCATTTTTATACTGTCCCAGTTTATATCTAGGCTTATGAAAAAATTCCAAAACTATGAAAATTGACAACAGTAAAAATGCTAAATGATACCCCTATATAATACTACACCATAACAAACAACTAAGTTCATTGTTTAGCATTAACATTTTAATCATATTTTGAAAGTGAGAGTGAAGTGGGGTTTTTTTACATTCGTCGGGCAGTTTTTAAAGGTTCTGGCGGCCATCTTGGATTATATCACTTACATCCATTTCCATTATTTGCCCCCAAAAGGGACACAATCAAGTGAAAGTTGGCTTTTAACACAAAAAATTGAGCGAATTGACACAGTGCTGAGCACTAAATATAGTACCTTCACACTTACATTATGTGACTGGTTTTAGACGCTTTTTTGACGCTATCTGCATCCCATCCATGGTAGCATTTAACATGAAGATCTCTTGTCTTTTCATTTGTGTAGGTACATACACATCCATCTGGGCAACCTAAAATATCTGTTTCAATAGTAGAATCGAATTGGCGTATTAAAATTGTGTTTTAACTGGTCATTACGACGTGCCATGAAGACAGGATTTGAAGACATGTGTTGCATGTGTGGGGTTAGGGTGGCTGTGGGGGGGGGGTGGTGGTGAGCAATGCAGCATGGTCAGATAAACGTTCACAATCTCGATAAATTAACAAGAAATTGTCATAATGTACGCTTACCAGTAACTGGTTAACCACCAATAATTTAAAGATGCCGTGCCTACCGGTTGTAGTCTCCACAGTTTGGTTGGGCGTAATCAAACTGGCTGCAGAGGAGACTATGGTTGTAGGGTGTGTAGGCCCTATGTGGGAGGGGAGGGGGTATTTTATGTGTTGGGGTGCGTTCATTTGTTGGTCTATGAATCTCTTCGATACCAGAACGCATTAACGTGTCTTGGCTAAGAGTAGACTTACGACATAGTAATTCATCATCGCCAGCAGGGCAGTCTTGAATTCTGTTACAGGTATTCGTCATCGGCACACACGGCGTGAAATTAAGATAGTTTTGCGAGTTGCACAGGTAACCGTCACAATTAACAGTCTCTAAAAAGGGAGAAAAGCGGAAATCGGAAACATTTAGTCTGGGATTTCTGTTGCTATCAACTCTGTTATTTGTACAGATCACAAGATAGGCATACACATTGTTTGTTTGTCATGCATATTTCCACAATAAATTCAACAAATTGTGATAGTGAAAACAAACAAACGATTGTAAAATCTCAAACTAAAGATGTGTCATTTATGCAAGAAAGTGTTTATATTTTCTTCCTCACAGCAAGACAAAATGAACAGTTTTTATTAATCATAGCTAAGACTCTTAGGTCCGATTTCTCGAAGCTTGGCTAGTGGTCATGCTTCCTAGGTAAGCAGGCTAACCCTACCAAGTGGTTTCATTTTATTTCTTACATACTGTACGATGTGAAATATTGTAAGCACTGGTATATGACTGGCTTAAGCCTGGTGGCTTTGGAAGCCTAACCACTAGCCATGCTTGGAGAAACTTGCCCTCTGAAAAACTGATGGCAAGCCATATATTCTTTTGTTTGTCAATTCTCTAGTTAATCAACTTGAGTACATTATATAAATCTTGTACAAACCACATTGATATTCATCGGCCGCATTAATGCAATCCTGAACCCCGTCACACACGCCGCTGACATCAATACATACACCAGAACCCTCTACACATCCAAACTCGTTGTCGTTACAAGGCGCTAAAAAAGTACAACAATCATGCATATATACACCAATAATTATTATGTGCATCATTATGATAATATCAGGGGTGTAGCCAGGGGGAGCTGGGGAAAACTGCCCCCCCCCCCAGAAAATTTTCAGAGGTAAAATGGGGACGGCAAATAGTAAAGTGTCCTGAAAATGACTAAAAATGGGACAAAAAAATGACAAATGAGGACGAGAATCTGGCTTTGCCCCCTCATACTTAAATCCTGGCAATACGCTACTAGATATAGGCCTACTTCTTAATCATTCATGCCATATCTGTTGTATTGCATATCCAGTTAATGTATCCCACCCCGGGGTCCCACCTGAGAATATGATATTTTCATCTCCAACTTATCATTACCACAAGTACAGAGAAGTATATTACGTTTAGCATTCTAATTTTAATCTGCATAATTAATTAGAGGTTATTAGAGTTCATTTAAATTTTTCAAGAAATTAACCCTAATTAATTATGCAGATTAAAATTACAAAATGCTATAAACACAATATACTTCTATTGTGCTTGTACTACATAAATTTACATCTTTGGCCTCGCTTTCAGTTTTCCACTTCGCTAACTCCGCTAACTCCGGCCACTTCGCTAACTCCGGAGTTAGCAGAGCCAAACGCCGCCAATCACCTACCTGTAATCCGTGAGTGATTCACTGGAGCTACGCCTACAACAAATCCTTGATCTCGGACAGTATCGTCGCTAAAAAACTTTAAATGCATTTCATGGTGAGAAGAAATCACAGAATGATATTTTGAGACTCCTGATATCTGCACTATCCCCCATTTCCAGCTGTTATGATCGTGTGAATTCCCTGCATTGTTAGGTGGAGAATAAATGTCCAAAACACGTTTAAATTTCAAAATTGATATTTCAATATTATGAAGTCAAGTGACACGCTACATTTTGCTTCCGTTCAAAAAAATATTCAGGCCGGTTATTTCAAAATGTTCAATATCATATTAATCCAACCTTATCCAATGGCAAAAAAAGAGAAAAACTAGTGTTGCATAGGCCTACAATACGAACAAGCTTAATAACCTTTGACCCCAAATCTGTGAACATCCTATAGACACTGGCTAATGTCAATTCATGTATGCAATTAGTGTCACTCAGCTATGTTGTGTGTGGCAGAAACGCTCTTCAGCAAAGTCATAGTTCATTGAATTTAACCGTATAATATTATGACAAAACAGACGGAAATAGTAACTTTTTGCACAAGATTTGCAATTTAAAGAGAATTGGCCATTGCACATTAAAATGAGGCTAGTATATGGACAATATTAATGTGCTCTCTCATTTAATGACATAAAATTTGAATAATATTGTAAGGAACACTTGAGGTTTTGACTTTTAAAACCTACATTTTGGTCAAAAAAGGTAGTTTTCAACCGATTTACCACATTCGCCTTGCTATAACATTGAATTGCGTTATCTGTTGACCCAATGGGGAAAAGCGTTTTTAGGGGGAAAGTGTTAGCTTTTGTTTGATATTAAAAAAATTCTGATTGGATGAAGGAAACACTTGAGATTTTGAAGAAAAAAAAACGATCACAGAATCCTATTTTCCACTAGATCTCACAATATGACGCTATCATGCACTCAACCGTGTAGTATAACACAGACTGCGTACTAAGCTAGACTCGCTGTGTGATTATCTGTATGCTCGGGTGTATCGAGGTGGAAACTTCGTAGATGCATTTATAACAGAATTGTTTTTGTAGTCAAACCTTTTCATGACGTTATATTAGCTATAACCAGGGCTAGGCATATATCTTATGACAATGTTTGAGGATACATATACATGATATTACTAAAGTCTTTACTCACCAATTTGTAGATAATCGTATGGGAATTCCAATTGCAGGTGTATGATTCGGACTAGCACAACGAATCCTGGCTGTGCAACGATTTTCCAAACGCATGTAGCATTATTCGGATACTGGCCTGGCCAACCAGGAGAGCCAATTAGAAGCATATGGCCTTCTTCGTAGTCTTGTAAATCCACATCTGGACCGGGTATGCAGTCCCCTTAAAATTGATATAACGAAATATGTAGCATATTGAAAAGTGAGTGCATGAGGATTCAAAAGATGCAGTGGGTTGTTTCTGTTACCATGGTGACGATGACAACAATAATAGCTAATAATGATAGAAACTATTATTTTAACCCCATGAGAACTACCTGCCGATTGGCCAAAAAGAAGTTTTTATTATCAATTGGACCAATCAGCAACATTGTTAGAATAATTTCACCACTGACGCAAAAACATTGGGTGAATTATTTGCAAAGCTCCATTCTGATTGGTGATCAAAATCGTGTAATTGACCAATCAGAGGCAATGTTAGATCGGCAGGTAGTGCTCACGATGACCATATACGGACCAATGGTACTCATCATGCTCATAGGCGTAGATCCGGGGGGGTAGGGGTAGGGGATAAATCCCCCAATATTCTGCCACGGGGGTGGTCCATACAAATTTACAATCATCCCCCTATGTTGACGCCTGTGTGTTTGGTTTCTGACCAAATAACCTCATATTTGGCCATTTTAGTCCCAATAGTGCAAATTTTTGCGCGCTTTGCGCAAATTTATTCCAGTTTTACACCATATTTCATTAATTTAGCTTCAATGGCAAAGATTTTCGAAAATTTGTACCATTAACTTATTCTGTCGCCAAAAGGTGCTTGATTCACTATACTTCAAGAAAAAAAATTTAACCCCCACCCCCCCCCTCCATGTCAAAAAGAAATCTACGCCCCTGATGGTACTGACTTACTGCAATGCTGTTCATCCGAACTGTCCGGGCAGATAGCTAAGTCGTTGCATCTTTCACTCAAATCATAGCATATAAGACCAATTCCACTAGTTACATCGCAACTATGGGTTCCATTTTCACAGGAATTCGTTTCTTCAAAAAACCAAAATACAAAATTAAAGAAGTTTTAGTACCGGTATTCATCAATCAGGAAACTTGGACCTAAAGTCGTATTACCTATTGAGTTCTATGAAAACACGAAATAGGCAAAAAAAGACAACTAATATGACTCAGATCTTGAGATGATTTTAAAATCCCAATGCGGAATGCGCTTTTTTTGACTCAAAATCAATTAAGAGATGTTTGAAACTTTCAAAACGTGCATTCTTATACACATAATGATATACTTTCACTAATTTTTACTAAGTTATTAAGAGCCGGGGTATGAACAGGGACGGATCCAGGAATTTTCAATAGAGGGGGCGCCGAGTCACCGCCTCGGCGCCCACACAAATTCAGGCGCCGCTCTGCAAAAATACACAAAGTCAGGCGCCGCTCTGCAAAAATACACAAAGTCAGGCGCCGCTCTGCAAAAATACACAAAGAGGCGCCGCTCTGCGTGCGCCAGGTGTGCCCCCCCTCTAAATCCGCCCCTGATGAACATTTGGCAATATTTTTTGTGAGACATGAGAGCAAATTTCAAAATATCCAATTTTTTTGATATCAGAAGGACATTCCTCGTATTCAGATTCAGTTCGATATGTCTGATGTGCTCACATGTCCCACAAAAAATAATGTCGAAAAGTTCATACCAGAGCCCTAAAGGGCTTAAAAACACAATTCTTGTGGCAGCTCTGAGACATGTCACTACAATACTGTCTCAACACTCAAAAGGCTTTTGATATCACTGCAACAGTAGGGATGTTTTCAGTCAAAATAATCTATTGGTAAAAATGGATCTTGTGTTGTGCAAACTATGGAAAATATAAATACTATTGTTTAAAGGTCAAGTTTGGGGCAACCTTTACGAAAAATATAATATATGCATATACCGTAAAAACTCGATAGGGAGCATATGTGCTTACTATCGAGTCTTTTGAAAACATGAAATTGTACCAAAGTCCGACGCTTTACCACTGAGCTAAGGGGGTTGACACACATTTGCAGGTTTACTCGTTCGTATATAACTATGTGTATCGATATAACTATGTGTATCGATGATTTGCTCAAAACCCTTTACACTTTTGTGGATGGGACTTTCATGTTTGCATGTTTTAAAAGCGCTTGACAGTAAGCACATAATGCTAACTATCGAGTTTTTACGGTATTTAAAGTACAATTTACTCACGGTTTTCGTTTTGCGCTATTGGTTGCCATGTTACTCGTATCTTGAACTTACGAGAATACTGTCTTGGCGAGCAATCGTACTTAACTCGTATGGTCCTAAAGTTTGACACCAGAGAAACGTAGCCTTTACTGCCAGAAAATCTCCACGTATTGTCGCCGGCAGTGATGTTAAATTTTCCATCATCTGTATCTATCTCCATGAATTGTACATTGATGACACCGTGGCCACCTCGTGGTGCCGAGATTTTCCAATTACAATGTAATCCCTGTCTTGCAGGTGTATTTTCCGGATAGAGAGGGTTTTGTAGGTTGACGGCACCACCACGATCAGGAAGGGATATCTGGTCTTCACATCGTTCTTTAGTAAGAATAGAGGGAAATTCCATTATAGGAGAGTAAGGGACGTATACCATGGACGTATAAAGAAGCAATTAGAAGAAAAGAAAACACATGCATGCACTACACTATACAACACACCCACCCCTACACACCCATCTTCCCACCCCAAACCCACCCCCCTGCATCAAATACATAGGCATAGGCCTATAGGAGAATTACGCACTTAACACCCAAACATAAAAATTGTCGCATATCAGCGGTAACGTACAGAGGTTGCGATTTCCAAACGTATACGTATATGATAGGCTACGCTCGAACATCTATTCAAAATCCTCTCCTGTGATGGGATTTTGAATAGATCTACGTGCGTACGATACGTATGTACAGGCGTACTACGTTTGGAAATCGTAACTTACAGCGTCCATGTAAATAGAAGAACGAAAGATGAAGATAATGGCGAAGCCCGGGGGCAAATAGTAAAGGCATACGAGGACGTGCCGCTCCAAATGGGTCTATGTTTTGAAGAAAAAATCTTTAGACGTGGGTCTTCCTTTTCAAATTCCGTGCTATATGTGCAGATGTGTGAAAAACATGTTGCTTTTACAATTTTCAAGCTCAAATCCTTAGAAATGGGTCCCTATTTTCGGTATATCCCCGTCGAAAAATAAGACGAGAACACACCGGGAGAACGAACAAGAACAAGATGTTACTATTGTTGTTCAATATTTTTACTATAGTAATTGTTCTCTTACCAGAATAATCTTTTTCATCATCACGATCAGGTCGCGGATATCCATGCCACCCACCATAATAATCACGCGCCCTCACGGCGACACAAAGAAGGAAAAATGATGCCAAACGCCACATCACTAGTTCAAATCCCTGACCTGATGAGGCCAAAAAATTAGACAAAAATTGTTATTACGAATAACTAACTGTAAACTAGGTCTAAGCTTCACTCAATAAAATAAATATTTACGAGTGTATATTCATATGTATAGTGCAGTGGTAGCGTCTTCAGCAGATGGTGATGCTGTGATAATATCTTGTCTACAATCGGGATATCCAGAATGACGTCATAGGATGTTACGATGTAGTGTCCCCCCCCCCCGGGCATCAGCAGGTTGTCCCAGATTTCGAGTCCTTTGTCGCGATTCAGTATCGGTTTCTGAGTTCTTATTATGTTTATTGCTTCAAAACTCTGCGGGAATACTCATTTTCCCAGTCAATCTGGTGTCCTTTTGATCTTACGACGTGCTCCCTGACTGCTGATTTGGAACTGCCGGCCGTGGATCATATGACGTCAACAGTGAAGGATATCCCGATTGTAGACATCATCACAGCATCTGCTGAAGACGCTAGTCGGACTAGTGAAAACGTTCCAAGTGGGCGAAAAATAGTGTAGTGTTGAAGTTAAACGCTTTAATCAAAATAAATATTGTTAGAAAATTGACAGAAATGTAACAAGTTTTGCATCATTTCCCCCAGACATGAAATGAAAATAGAGAGACATTATAGCGTTACTGTTAAGAATTTTCCGAATAATAATTTTAACGGAAACAGTGAAAAGTCACAGACATTATATCTTCGTGTTCACGATATTATGTATGCCTGATGCAATTCCATTTTTGGGGGGTATTTTAATATTTCAATAAACAACACGTAATTGACTTCACGTTTTCTAAAAAAAGGCCTAATTAATTTAATTAATTGATTGACTGACTGATTGATTTACTTTGAAAACAGTGACGTAGCCTGGCGACGGGGGGGGGGGGCACGTGCCCTGGGCGCCACCCTTAGGGGGGCGCCGTTGACCAATTCAGGATCGATTCTGCGCCCCCTCCAAGCGATGAAAGTCAATATTTTCTCGCGCTTCTCGCGCATTCCATACAAAACCATTTGAAGGATCAATTTAAGACCGATATTCAACTTCATTATAACCAAAATAATTAGTGGTAGGCCATATGCAACTTTTCGCGCGCTCTGCGTGCTATTGTTTCAAGAATTCAATATTCTTAGCCCTGGGTGCCACAATCCCTAGCTATGCCACTGTTTAAAACTTGCGTGATTATTGTTGTTAATTAGTTATGTACGTTTTACATATTTGCCAAAGCTCACTACTATTCGCAAGATGCTGTGAACTACCGGTACCAAATCAGCAAATCGCAACAGTTTTTAAATAGTTGCTAACCTTAAAGTCATTGTCATAAACAACCAATCTATAAACCATTGCACAGTATGGCGTGTGGGACCTGAGAGCACGTCAGACACGCCAAATTGCATTCTGAATACGAGGAATGTCCTTCTGATATCAAATAATTTAGACTTTTTAAAATTTGCGATATAATGCAAATTTTATGGTAAAGTATTAAAAATTGACATTTGTAGTCCTAGAAGTAAATTTTATCAATCTAATGATAATTTAAAGTGTATGTAGCTGGGATGAAAAGCTGACCATCATAAATTATGAAAATTTTGACCTTTCGTATTGAAGATATTCGAGGGAGAATCGAACTTGTTGATACCCCCTCGATTCCCAGAGACCTACATTGTTTAGGTACTTTGGGAAACGTCATGTATATATATATCTGGGAGTATATCTTCAATACAAAATTATCATACGATGGTCGGCTTTTCATCCCAGCTACATACACTTTAAGTACGTAGCATTAGATTTATAAATTCCACCTACAACCCGCGAAATTAATAGTTGGCACACATGCACTAAACAATGGAAATGCGTGCCCTATTAAAATTGGGGAGGCGAGGAAAACATGCATGCAATATATGTAGTACAGACTCCCCTATATCTCACCCTTCCCCATCCCCATCATTCAATGTTGGAGGGTCTCACGGACCTGTTGACAACATGGCTTGGTCCAACATTGAATTGGGGGAGCGGGAGCAGAGATATACCAAAAGACAGGCAAACTGTGCCAACCTTTTTTTCCTGGATTGTAGTTTACTCTGAGGGGAGTGTTAAATGTCCAAATTGTCAATTTAGTATTATAATTGAATAAAACCAATTGCTACAGTATTCGACGTAGAATATTCGATGTAACATATCCAGCATGCCGGTTGCGAAGGACATTTCCTAAACGTGATAAAGTCGTGATTATTTTGAATGGCAAACACCAAGAATGACCGTTAAGAGATGTAAACACAGTCAAAATCGTTTTCGTTTTTTTGTCGTTTCTTGCTTAAATTTCAACAAATTTCTCCAGTTTTTTTTTTTTTAATTAGATTTGGTGTAGGCCTAATACAAATTTAGGTAAAATGTCCTGTAAAATTTACCCCCAAATGGTGGCCGAATTTTAAAGAAAATCAAAAAAAAATTAAAATCTGACAGGCTGGTTTAGAAACTTGCTTCGCTCGCGTGCACAAAGCTCCCGTCTGCGCAGAATCCTGTAAAACTATTCAAAAGGGTATGCAGTAAATAAGGGCACGTTTCCCCATCAGGTTTATCAAGAACACTAGCGTGTCCAGGGGGAGCTTTGGGGGCTTCAGCCCCCCGCATGCACGGACCCCGAAAAAAAAGAAGAGGAGAAAGAAAGGAAGAAAGAAAAGAAAAGAAAGAAAGGAAGAAAGAAAAGGAAAGAAAGGAAGAAGCAAAGGAAAGGGAAACAAAGAAAGCCAATGATAGCCAACGATATTTGAGCCCCCCCCCCCCACTCCTTCCCCGCTTAATGGATTTAGAGTACCCGGTATGCCGCCATATTACAGGCCTATGATACGTCAGAATAGACGTAGGTAATCCAGGGGAATGGAGGAAATATGCCCCCCCAACATTTTAAGTGGGGTTGGCGGGGGGCTGGAGTATCCTTTGCCCTGCACCTCCCTATAACCTTTTTTTCTTGATAATTTGGTGAATTTAGACTAAAAGAGGGCCTGAAATTATGCATTTTTAGTTCACCAAATACAAAATTTTCTTATGTAAGGGGCCCCCGCCAGGGAGCCAGCCCCGTGGACTGCCGCAAACGCTTGGCCTGCCAGTGTTGACAAGCTTCCTAAACCCACGATCCAAAAATTGTGCATATGTATATGATCGATGTGATTTATTATAGAGTAGACACTTTCTAATTTTTCTGCGGAGTTTTTGGAAACTTATATTGAATGTATTTTGATTTTTTTTTCCAAAAATGTCTAGTCCAAATCAACCGATTTTGGCAAAACCAGAGCTGGGTTTTCAATGATATGGGCAAAATTTTAACAAAATATTCTCCAAAAACACATTTGGGTCATCCGGCTGGTATAGAACTATACCTATATTGGTATCGTCTCATCGCCTTTTCTAGAAATTTGCGCCTAAAAGTATTAACCAATTTGCATGATTCCAGTTTCAAAAATACAAAACATTTTAGCTTCTCAGAGGACACATCCCCTCAGACACCCCCCGGCCATCGGCAGCGGAACCGGGGGTGGGGACAGGGGCCCTCCACTTTTTGACCGGGTGCCTTCCCCCCCCCCCTTCCCCCACTTTATCCCATAATGTGCTGTGTGTAATTGTCTGGGTGAACATAAATTATCAAATCTCTATTCTAGACCCTTAACGTAACATGCTTAAAGAAAGTGTAAAAATGATGCACCAAATGGCTTCAATTGGACCTTCATTTTGCAAATTTTTCCAACTCCCCTGTGTTAATACACAGTGTGTATGATAAACAAATTCCCCTTTTCGCTTCACCCAACACTAAAAGCAATAATTTATACAATAATAGTGAAAATTTGTCCACGAATGGCTTCAATTTGGGCCTTCATTTAACCCATTTTCAGATTTTTCAAACTAAAATTGTACACAATAATAGTGCCAGAATGGTCCACCAAATGGCTTCAATTGGGCCTTCAGTTTGCAAAAGTTTCTCACTTCGGAGGGGGCAGCCCCCCTCAGACACCCCCCGGCTTTCGTCTTTTTTGTTTCTACTTTGGACACGCGACACTTAATGTTTACAGTAATAATTTATACAGTTAATAATAGTGAGAACTTGTCCACGAATGGCTTCTTTTCACCAATTTTCGGCTTTTTCAAACTCGAATTGTGCACAATAATAATACCAAAATAGTCCACCAAATGGTTTCAATTGGTCCTTCATTTTGCAAAATTTTCTCACTTCTCAGGGGGGCACATCCCCCCTCAGACACCCCCCTACGTCGCGCAAGCGCGACGCAATATATACTTAGCGGCGCAAACGGTTTAGATTCAGCCCCCCGCAGTAACAAATCCTGCACACGCCCATGAAGACGTAGTAATAAATCTTGGTATTGGCTCAATTTTTCACCTCAAAACCCAGAAAAGATATCTTACCCTTTCCAGAATCCTTTTCAACATAATACAACCCCTCATTTCAACCCCGGGGGGGTCACTCACTACTTGACTTGCTACGCGCCCGCGTCCAAGAAAAACGTCTAAAAGGGTATGTTTTTTACCACACAGCGTCGTCGACGTCTTTTTGAAAAAGGGGTACTTTTTCAGAAGGCATCGCTATTTAGGGGTCCTTTTTCAGCCAAATCACCACTTTTTAATTGATTCTTGTTACCTTTGTGCATGTTTTTTGTGTCAGTTCCTGAAGAACTGACACCTTCTCCTACAGGTTTGACGATCACGTGACAAATCGTATCTGTGACGTCAATATCAATATCGATATCAATTTAAGGCTGTTCTACTTAAATTTCATACCCATTGGCATATACTCCCTCTGAAATAATGGCCCCAAAATAGCTGTTCCATTTAATTTACATACTCCCTCTGAAAAAAAAATGGCTGTTCCATCCGCTGAGAAATCAACATTTCCCTCTGCCTGTGCACTTAGTCCATGAATTGATCCTGATTTGCATTGACGTATAGAGTTATTTTTGTACACAACAGGGATGTTACTATTTGTTTAACTAAATGAAGCATACTTTTGCTTTTATCTTTCTTTGTCCTTTATTAATTATAAATTAGGTGATTTAAAGGAGTGTTTCGTGATCCTAGCATCCTCTTTTTATGACATTTTCAGTACATATCCACGAGAAAAGCCTATTCCCAAAATTTCAGTTGATTCCGATTTTGCGTTTGCGAGTTATGCATGATGTGTATTACACTGCTCCATAGACAATGCGTTGTAATTTCGTTCTGGTGCACCAGAACGAAATTCAAATTTCACGATATCTTTGCAAAACGAATTAATCTGCAAGAAATATTTTGTGCATAAACATTATGTAGCCAGAGGTTTCCAGTGATATAAAAATCTCAACTTTTTTTGAGAAAAGTGGGGGGATGAGGCTGTGGATCACGAAATGCCCCTTTAATTAATATAATTCTTTGTTTCAGCGACCCTGGGGTAAACAGACCCCGGGAAACAGACAAACAAAAACATGGGTCAAAATCCTTCAATTTCTGTGAAAATTGAACAAAAAGTACCCAAATCCCTACATTTTATATCTCCCTGTGTTATAGACAAATTTTATACGTTACATTTAAAACGACTTATAAATTGCCTTATGCTATAATGGGGTCTTATACATTTGCATTGTGTGAACAGTTAGGACGCGGGACTACCAATTCTTTAGAAATGCATAGTCGCGCTAAAAGTCGATCGATACATGTTAAAATCAGCACAATTCAGAGATACACCTTTTGCTATGAAATTTATTTTCTCGGTCAAATATAAAGCAATATTTTTTTTCTTCAGTAATGTCAGTTAAAAACATAGTGCTTGGATATACATTTTTTTAAAAATCCTGGTGTTAAAATTCAAGCATCATATTTTGTCTTTTAGTGTGATATTTTTGATTTTTATAGGCCTTTAGTTCGCCCGTGAGCTTTTTACGGAATTCATTTTTAGCGTCTCAAACTAATATAGTTTGCTAAAGAAAGATATTTCCCACCTCTGTAAAGCACATCGTGTGGGTCTATATATTATAGTTTTGTCAGAATTTCCGTTTTTATTTTACCCTTTTTCCTTCATGCTCCGAAAATGTCAAACTCAGTACTTTATCTCGAGAACAACCAGCAGAAATAATCGATATTTCAATTGTTGTCAACCAGGTCCCTTTTCCATTGAAAACCAGGATTGCCTGACCAGCGATTTGGTAGCCCAAATCCCCAATTCTGGTAAATGAGGTGAATTTTGGAAATTTGCTCCCGTGATAGCCTGCAATTTCAATTTATAGGGGATGGATTCCATAATTATGAAAACCATTTTGTCTGTTTGTTTGTTTATTTACCTAGGATGAGGTCCTTGGGAAAATCCACTGTCCAAACCTAGAAAAATTCGCATGTTATTAGAGGGGATTTTAATTTTCTGTCCCTCCTATCTCCAGGTGAATTTTGAATGACCCCCCATCGCGGGTTGGCATTTTCATTACACCCTTCAGACTTGCGTTCGGGTTTGTGTAGGCCTATTTGTCATAATTTAGCGCTATAGGACCTACTTTCTAAATGTAGGCTATACCCAGCAAACACAAAAACGTTTTAAAAACATTTTAAATAAGTTATAATTTGGCTTTTGGTTTAGGTAAAAACGTTTTAATAACATTAAAATGTCGGGTTATATAAAGGTCATGATAACGTTTTAAAACGTTTTGTATGAAAACACACTACAACAACATTTTTAAATGTTTTCAAAAAATGTTATTGTAAACTACTTTTGCAAACATTTTTGCCAAATATTGTGTCATTACTTAAATAACATTATGTTAAAATATTTGAACCCAGCAAACACAGAAATGTTCTTAAAATGTTTTTTCAAAACCTTTTAATAACATTTAAATGTCGGGTTATATAAAGGTCATGAAAACGTTTTTAAAACGTTATTGAAAATGTCGCAAAACATTTTTTCAACCTCAAAATAACATTCTGTTTAGAATGTTTTGTATCAAGTTTTCAAGAATGTTTTTGGAATGTTATTAAAACATTTTTATACCCTTTATATAACCCGACATTTAAACGTTTTCTGTAAAACATTTTTGTTTGCTGAGCAGTAGATTATCAAAAAATGTTTTTTAAGATTATGAAAACGTTTTATACTCTTAATATACCCTTTATATAACCCGACATTTAAACGTGTTCTGACAACCTTTTATAACCTTTTGCGAATGATGTCGAAAACGTTTTGTGTTTGCTGGGTAGCTATAGCCGTGCTATATAAATATTATAAGGTACCGGTATGTAATATTATGTAGGCCTATGGGGTGGGGTGGGTACTCAACACATTTTAACCATGACTTACAATGCAAGGCTCATTGTTGCCATAAATGATTTTTCCTTTAGGTCATTATAATAGGTTGTTATAAACTTCCATGTTTAACCTTGTATTGTTTTGGCTGCTTCATTATGACTTTCGGTGGGTTTAAGCAATTTCAAACAAACACAAACAAAAGGCACTATACCCAGTCACCTTCATGACAATTGAAACACTAGGTAATTTCTTTGCTATATTGAAGTTCTGGCAACACTGTATCCAGTCCGGGCACCCAGAGATATCGATCCACAATGCTAGTATTAGCCTAAGATTTCACGCGTGGATTTGAAAATTTTTCAGCTGGTAGTCAAAAATTATGGAATCAAAACGGAAATTCTGACAAAACTATGATATATCGCTCACGGTGATGTGCGTTAGAAAGTTAGGAAAAATCCTTCTTTAGCGAACTATATTACTTTGAAAAGCTAAAAAATTGATCCAAAAAAAAGGCTCGCGGGCAGAGTTGAAGACTATCAAAATCGAAAATCTTACACTAAATGACTGAATTTCACGACTAAGTTTAACACTAAGATTTGAAAAAAAATACAGCATCAAGCATTACAGTTTTTCCTGACATTTACTGAAAAAATGAAAATGATTGCTTTTCATTTGGCCGAGAAAAAAAATTTTACACTGAAAAGGTGTAACTCAAAATTTTGTTCATTTGAATACCAAATTCGATCGTTTGTATTGCCTTATTAAATGACTGAGTGAGCCTTGCAGAACAATAACAATCGGTAGTCCAGCGTCCTAACTGTGAACTTTGTTTTTAAATGCCTTTGGCTTCCAGGTTAGTTTCTCGGAGCTGGTGAGGTGTATTGGGGTGTAACTTGGTAGGGTGGTGGTAAGTGGCTGCCCTAAGACTTGATGCAATTTTTGGCGCAAAATATGCAAATTAAAGGAAGGTAAAGGAAGGTTTTTATTTCAAACTCTAAATGGTGACCCGCAGGTCAAATTGCAAGAATTGTACATTAAACACACCTAAACAGACACAATGCAATTTGCAGGCAGCAGCTAAATCAGCGCCAATATTGCAACATTGAAACAAACAACTATACAAACATCCAATCCAACCCAACCACATCCCCCATTTAGGCAATGAGGATAAAGTGCCTTGCCCAAGGACACAACACGTTGGCACGAGCGGAGCTCGAACTCACAAACTATGTATTATGAGTCGGGCGCCTTATCCACTCGGCCACACGTGCTCCCAGATAGCTAATTTGCATTTTAACTTTAAAATTGTTTTGGGTTTTTTTTTGCCATTTCTAAGAACTGGTGAGGCGTATAGGGATGTAACTTGATGAGGTTGTGGTAAGCGGCAGTCGTAAGATCCGATGCGATTTTTGTCGCAAGATATGCAAATTAGTCACCACATTTGCCTATTTTTTTTATTTGTCGAAATGCTTTTGGCCATTTTCCGGAACTGGTGAGGCATATAGAAATGTAATTTGGTGGGGTGATGGTAAGAGTATAGTCTTAAGATCAGATGCTATTTTTGTCACAAAATATGCCAATCAGCATCCTCATTTCCTTTTTTTCTATTTTAAAAAACGCTTTTTGCCATTTTTCGGTGGGATGGTGGTAAAGGGCAGTCTTAAGATTCCACGTGATTTTTGTCGCAAAATATTCAAATTAGCCACCTCATTTGCATATTTGTTTATTTTTTAAAAAGGCTTTTTGCCATTTTTGGAACTGGTGAGGCGTATTGAGATTTAACTTAGTGGGATGGTGGTAAGGGGCAGTCTTAAGATCCCATGTGATTTTTGTCGCAAAATATGCAAATTAGCTGCCTCATTTGCATATTTTTTATTTTTAAAAACGTTTTCAGCTAGAATAGAAGGCTGACGCTGCGCCAAAACATGTATGTAAGTGTATAATTATTTAATGATAAATGAACTACCACTAAATGTTCCTGTCAGTGCTGCAGTGCAAAACTTCTCATGCAATTCCATCTTTAACATTACATTCATAATTACATTGTAAATTGGAACTGACACCAATTTTTTTCAGGAATTCTTGTTTTAGTATCTATAGGTCTGCACCCGGGGGGGGGGGGCACTTCAATTTGA
This sequence comes from Amphiura filiformis, assembly GCF_039555335.1. Classification (NCBI taxonomy): domain Eukaryota; kingdom Metazoa; phylum Echinodermata; class Ophiuroidea; order Amphilepidida; family Amphiuridae; genus Amphiura; species Amphiura filiformis. Next base: position 34,356,849 of record NC_092633.1, on the reverse strand, counting down.
AATGGATATAGGTGTAGGGCTGGCGCTTTCGCACTAAGGGGCATTCGGTGAGAGCAACATGTAAAAAATATGGGGTCATTGGGTGAGAACATGACCTTTTTTTAAATGGAATCTTTGGGTGAGAACCAAAACAGCACCACAAAAACCTCTAAAATCGAATTTCTAGTTCTAAATGGCTTCAAATTTCTTTATTTTTTCAAAATAAGTAACAAAATCAGTGATAAATGAAAGTTGCTGTTCAAATTGAACTTGTAAGGGTCTTTGGGTGACAGATCAAATGGAAAAATAGGGGGTCTTCAGGTGACAGAGCGCGGAGCGAGCATGTGTTCGTAAAAAAATATGGGGTCTTTCGGTGACAGCGATGCTGAAAAGGGGGTCTTAACAGCCCTACATACGCGTCACCTCCAAAGTTGAGAGTGCCCCCCGGGGTCTGCAACATCAAAAAGACACATTGGGTATCAAATTAGCTCATTTTACTGTTTACGCCACTTAGGGTATAAATTAGATATTTCTCAGTTGACGCCATTTAGGGTATGGTTTTTGCATGTGCTACGCCATTTAGGGTAGGATTTTGCATGTGTTTCGCCATTAAGGGGTGCAATTTTGTTGTGTGAAAATTCGCCATTAAGGGTGCATTTGGTCGGACGCGAGTGGGTAGCACTTTTGTGTGAGAGTGACCCCCCCGGGATTTCAACAATGACGCACGCTAGCTATTACTTATTTATACAGATATCCTTTGTTTTTGATAGGGATAATTCACTGAGCAGAGTGCATTAGTCAACGGCTCGTGAGCTAAATGCAATAACAGCTAATAACTCTACGGTCAAGTGCGATTATCTTGACTAATGTACTTCTGCGAAGATAACCTCGCTGAATAGTGATTCGTAAAATATAATGCACTGGACAACAATGGATAATAAACAATGGAGTGATGTATAAGTGTACTTTCTGAACATGAGTCACTATAGTCAAGAAATAAATATATTTGCAAGATCTGGACATGCTGGATGTTGCTCTAGTCTGTTCACTGAGGTATATTTCCAGTGACGGTGTCATGGATGATTCACTATCGACCCATATCCCAGTGGGCTCACCTGACGTCGAAATCAGGTTGAAATCACGTTGAAATTTCGACGTCGAAATCAGGTTGAAATCACGTTGAAATTTCGACGTCGAAATCAGGTTGAAATCACGTTGTATCATGTCATCAAACATTCGTTATAGAACACTTTGGTTAGAAGTTAAGGTAGAAGGGGAGGGATTGACAGTTTTTCTTAACGCACAGGCATAACGCACAGGGCCGGATTTACCATTGGGCCAGATGGGCCCGGGCCGGGCCCAGGGCCCCCAAATTTATTGCCCCGAGTGTCATCTTCCTAGTATACCCTGTTTGGGCCAATTAGCCCATTAGGGTAATATGGGGTAAGTGGGACACTTAAGGATATTATTGGATATAAAACTCATGTAAGTGAATAAAGATTGAACTTCTGTTTTTACAATTCAAGTATAATCCTAAGACAATGGCTGGTGTTAGTTTTGGGGCGATACTCCAATTCAGTACAGAAGGGCGGGGTCAATTATGCAATGACTCAACTGTCCCACTTACCCCCCAACACTTTGGGGTAAGTGGGACACATTCTGGGATAGGGGTAAATTTGACAGATATATTTATGATATTATTACAATAAAAGAATATATTTTACAGCAATCATTAACATAATTATACCAAAAAAATAGTAATACTATCATTATGTTTATTAATTTCATCTGAATGCATAGGGCATATTTTTTTCTTGGTTTTTCGTGACAAAACCCCAGACAATTTTCAGTCACAAAATCAATAATCAAGTCATTCAATAGGTGTGTTCAGTATTAATTTAATTTAATTTAATTTAATGCAATTTAACTTAGTAATTTTTGTATCAAAAATTACCACTTATGTATTCAATTTTATTGACATACCGTAAAACCTCGTCTTCAAGCATATAGAGTGCTTTTAATTAATTAAATTAATCTAGGCGCCATCCATCGATAAAATTATAAAATAATGGAGTTTGAGCAAATAAATTGCCGGATCACGCATATACAATTATTGAAAGACCAATCTATCGTATAGGTAGGCCTATACTTACAGTTTTTTCGTGTTAATTTAGCTTTCATCAAAAACACTCTATATGCTTGTAAACGAGGTTTTACGGTATATCCTTCATTTTTAACTTATTCCTACAGATTGCTGCCCCTGATAGTGAGAGAAATCACAAACTCTTAGGCGAACGGAAAGGGGGAGTCTCAGTATATTACCAACACTTGTCAAGTAAAATGCTTTTCCCCCGGCTTTTTCCACAATAAGTAAAATTACTTTCTGCGTATTTGAGTCACGAGACGTATCCATTTCCATGGCAACCCTTAAAATACAAACAAGGGTGCGTGTATTGATGCATTAAACGAAGAAAGATGCAATCTCATGTTGCAGTAGTTTTGTAAGGTCGTTTTACTTTTTTGTACAGTATTTTCCAATTTTCCAATACTGTTCATTCTTTAATAATCTTTTAATTACCGCTGCGCATGAAAGACTGCGAAGTGCCCTGCGTATTTTTCACTTCAGAAAATTATTAAGCCGAATTGTGCAAAGTCATTGTTCATTTCTACATTATCTACTCTTTTAATACACGAAAAGTGGTTAAAATTGTTTAAATTCATTCTATTACAAATCCAATAACAAAACCAATGTCATGTTAATAATGAATTTCTAATGCGATGATCAGGGGCGTATGTTTTGCGGAGGGGGGAGGCGAATTCCCTTAAAGTCAGTGGCGTAGCTAGGGGTTGTGGCGCCGTAGGGCTAAGGATACATAATGGCGCCCCTCCCCCATTCGAAACAAATGCGAGCGGAGCCCGTAAAATTTGCACAAATAGGGCTATTACTCTTAAATTTTGGTTATAATGGAGTTGAAATTTTGACTTTCATCGCTAGGAGGGGGCGCAGAATCGATGCTGAATTGGTCATTTCGGCGCCCCCTAAGGGTAGCGCCCAGGGCACGTGACCCCCCCCCCCCCGGTCGCTACGCCACTGCTTAGTGGCATTCACTTACTTAGAAGTGGACCTAGCCCCCTAAAATGGATTATTTTAGGCTAGTTTGAATGGTTTCACAAGAAAAATTAATCTCTTTGTTTGGACCTTCTTGGGTACGGGTACATTTTCAAATGATAAAATGACATTTGATCAATGGGGATGCTACGCGAGGTGAAATTAATTTTGGCGAGGTGAAATTGAAAAACTCTTATGGCCAATGATACACTAACCATGCGCCTTAATTAACTAGATCAAAATTAACAACAACAGGTGGATGTGTCGAACAGTCCAAGTAAAATAATCGGACTTTTTTTTATAATTTATTACATATATTTGTTTATCAAACAAAAATATATTTGTCATGTGATTCAATTCAACCAAAATACAAATTGTCAGCATAATCAATGGGTTTGAGAAGAACCCGTAACCATGGTAACTAACCACTTTTAAAGCAAAGCAAGCTGTCTGTTGTATCGTCGTATTTATACTTATCACTGCAAAATCAGACCTGTATCACAGCAGACTCAGCAGTACATTTATATATTACAATGGACATACAATTGAAATTCTGATGTCATTCTCGTGAAAACAAATTGAAAATATATATAATTCAATGTAAAAGTGATGATGTAACAGGATTAACTACCTTATAGCAATAACTGAAAATAATTTTTGAATAATATTATATCGATATCTTGATAAAGTTGTGACTATTTTTGCATTTTTATCAAAACATAATAATACACTGGTAAGGCTCTTCAAAATCAATTCTTAGTTTACTGTTAACCGCCCGCGTCCAAAATTGAAAATTGCAAAATATTTAATTATTTTAGGCCTATTTATATTTTGCATTGTGTCCTTTAAAACTTGTTAATGACTTTTACTTGCTACTTTCTAACATAATCATATCTACAATAATGATGAATAAACAAACAGCATATAATTGCACCTTATACTATGTGTAAAAGTAAGCATAGTAATAAAATAATTGAATGCCGGCTCAACTCAAAACGGGTTGATAATTGGTTGTGATAACTAATACTAAATAAAGAAAATAATAGATAATTAATAATTAAAAGTCACCTCGTCCTATTTTTAAAATCTTGAACAGTAAACTCGGAATCAATTGTGAAGGGCCTAACCAAAGTTATGTATATTATAGGGGTAAGGAATCCAGTTACTACACTGGAATTTCAGTGCATGACTCAAGACAAGCGGTATGTTATTTATGATAAGAAAAGAGGTACTAGCCTCATTTATTAACATTTGTAATGAACCATTTGTCTTGAATTACTGGAATTTCAGTGAAGTAATTGGATTCCTTGCCCCTATAATATACATAACTTTTGTTACCAGTGTGTAGTTATTTTTTGAGAAAAATGCAAAATTAATCACAAAATTTATCAGGGGTGTAGTACCACCTTAATATTTAACATAAATTGGTGTATAAAACTCAATATCTGTATTTATCTGAATTAACTATAATTGTGAAATGTACACCTGAAAAAAAGAAATAAAAAATATATATATTTCTTGCAGGTGCGTCATCAATATGAAAATAAAATTATTTGCACTGATTATGTGGGTGCAAATAATAGAGGAACATCTATACATAGAATACTAATTACAAATTTGGTACGCACTGATGGTTTCCTGATAAAACGTGCTCAGATTTCCTAAATCGCGCTGAACTTGAGATGTATTTTGCAAATTAAATTAATATTCAATCATAAGTGCTTTATGTTCTTCCAAGGTGTATTTTGTGATGTAGAAATAATTTAGAAACTATAAGATTATATCTTTATATATATATACACACAACAATATAGATGTAAATCAATGTATTTTTCGGCATTATCATTTTGCGCTCTGCCAAACCCAGTGCAAAACCGATGAAATCCAATTGACAATTTGTATGTAATTTACTAACAATATTTTGTTATGTAGCATATAATATTACTTGCATAAACCCGATGGAATTACATCAGTAACACTGTAGTTAACCTAGATGCAAGTCTGTCGTATTTATAACGAAAGGCAAATACAAATCGAATGCACAAACAAACAAACAAACAAACAAACAAACAAACACGCAAACAAACAAGGAGACAAGAATTTTGTTTTCTTGAACAAAAGACTATATTATATACAGCATTGATATGAGCAATTATTTGTTTTGTCTAAATAGGCATGTTGTTGACTATAGACGATGAAGCACTGATATTTTGGTACCAAAAATATGCAATACCTGATCACAATCATCACATTACGACAAAAGTAGCTCAGTTGCCCAAATTTAAATCAGCACAGCTGAAACATTCACCACATGTATCACAAAATCGCAAATTGCCCAAAAATTACGAGGATTTTTTGGCTATAATTAAATGTATATTGGATATTAACATTTTCCACAGGTGCCTGTATTGTTTCATAAAAACAGGCTTTTAAACTGTTTATTTTTCACAAATTAGTACCATGACCCACTTTAAAAAAAATAAATATTGGGAGTATATCGATGAAATTGAATTCTTACGTTTCAGCAGCCTAAAAATTACGAGCACGGGATCTATCATTGCATGGTGCGACTGCGATCCCCTTGATTTACACCTCTCCATTATATAAAGACAAAAAAAGAAGAAGATATAATGGTGTTTTCAAGACTGCTGTGAAAACTTGGTCTTTTAATACAGGGTGAGTCAAAAAAACTGCAATAGAGCAAAGAATCGATATTTATGTAAGAACCAAATCGAACTTTCCCAATATTGAAAGATTCTATAAATGCTACACTCAATGGCCACCTTCTGTGAAAATATGAAGTGAATCGCAACTACCGTTTAATTTTGATGAGTCCTTTTGTTGCGATACCCAATTTCGTTATTTGTCCACGAGGTACCATGTATTTTGAATGAGAGCACACAGTGTGCGGTAAAGGCACCATATCTGAAACTGACTTTAACTTAAATAAGGTTGATTTTGCGGTATTTTAATTTCTTTTTTTTTCTGTTCAAACAAACTTTCTAACATTACTTTAAGTCCTTCATACCTCACTCGACTCCAACTCCAGTTTTTTTTTAATCCCAATATGTCCAACTTACTGGATATTTTGTAATTCACTCCATTTCAATTTGCGCGCATTTCATTTCGAAAACCACGCCTGCAAATTTGTATGTTTTTGTTAGAGAATAAACATCTTTAAAGTAAAGGTAAAATGAAAATAACAACAAATAATGTTTCTTCTCCTTAAACAAGACCAAGGACAATAACACTTTGGGTGCTCCATTTTATTTTAATGACAATGAGGTTAGGAAAATGGCAGTTGTTCCAAATCTACCTTACACAGAGTGGGCTGACATTCAAATTTTAGATGTCTCTTGGACAAACATTCAAATTGGGTAGCGCTATAAAATGTGTTATAAAAACAAAACGGTAAATGCTAATTCCTTAATTTTTACACACAAGGTCAATGATGGATATACTATACATAAAATGTTTTCAAACCTAAAAAGTTCAACTCGGTTCTTAAGTAAAAATGGATTCTTTTCTCTATTGCACTTTTTTTGACTCACCCTGTACGTAATTTACACTGAATATACTAAAGAGTTTCATATGTAAGATATAGTTACATATATACAATGTAATTGGTGATTTTTCTTATACAAATTCAACGTTTTTACTTTTCTGAGCTTTCAGAAGAGCAAGAAAAAAACATAGGATTTATCTATCAAAAAATTACCACTTGTATAGTCATAGGCTATTTTTAGAACTTCCCTGTTTCAGAACTATTATTATATATCTGCATGTGCAACCTTTTATCATGTTTTATTGATATTGTTTTAACTGATCTTCTTGTAAACACATGTCCATGTCAACTATTTAAGTAGTTCTTTATATGTATAAATTTATATCTACATTTACATTTAAAGTTACAGATTTTGCTAATTATCGTATTACAGCGCAATTTGTTGCCCTTTATAAAACAGATTTTATTGTTCCCCCTGTATACCCTTTCTGTCCCTCATTAAAGCAAGTTACTTACCCCTGCAAGACTAATCAGACATCAATGTGAGTGGTCTCTTGCCCAGTCCGGTCAGCTTTTATAGTATATGAAGTTCCAATTTATATATTATAGTGTTTAAATATATCTCATTCAATACCGCGATGTTATCTCGCGAAATAAGAATTACGCTTTATGAAGCTCGTCTTTGGTAGCAGTGTTGATTTTCCATTGCCTGCGACGACAGGGACAATGCATTTGATTATATCTGTCTGACATCACATCATCACACGGTGTTTTGTCAGGTCTATCGATACTAGCTGGCGGATATAATTAACTTGGAAGCGATTTTTTATGCATTTTGTATAGTTTGTGATCGACACGTGGAGTTTTTCAAAAATTAATACTTTTGTTCATGCCATACTATCACGAATATATACACGTCTATATGACTTGTGTGGAATTGAATAGACTTGAATTACTGTTAATGTAGAAACAGTAGTAGAAATAGTAAAGTAGAAACAGAAACGGTTTGAGTCAAATTTTAATTTTGTTAATCTTTTCAAAAATTATGAAATACTATTAGGAACAAATTAACAGTCAGGAAGGTTTTCTGACCATTTTAAGCTAAAATAATGAGGTAAAATGAAAGTAACCCAACTTTCTCTTCTGACCGCTTTACTGCGGAGCTCTATATAGGGAATAAAACATTAATTCAAAATTGCTCTGTTGTTCAACAAACACAAATGTAATACAGCACTAGTTGTTTTGTTTTTTATTTATTTAGGCAAAAAAAAACACATATTTGTCTCATGGCCCATGGGAGTTTGAAATCTAATGCACTATGCGGTTTTTATTTTTCAATAAATCAGGTGTTCAGGGGGTCACCCCTTGAAAACTCACCGGTTTGGCCCATTATGTTTTGCCAATGGCAATTTGTCTTCATATTTTGAAAAGAAAATAAAAATTGTGAAATAAAATTTTTGAACGTTTCCGCCATCAGAAATCCAATTCGCGCGGCCGGGAGATATGAGACACTTTTGCCCTTATTACAAAAATATTATCCTGTTTTGCCGAATGAAACATATCTAAATCTTAATCCTTTAGTTCTAATTGGTAATAATAGTCAATTTCAAGTTTTGCAATTTGAGGGGAAATATGCCAAAAGCGTGAAATTTTGCATGATTTCTTATAATTTCAGTCACAAATTCAAAGATTGGTTATAAAAGATATAAGAAAATGTGTTTTCCAAAAGTAGAATGCATAACGTGAAATTATTTCAAGGTTTTGGCCTTGATTATCACGAAAAACACCCTAAAACGCAGTTTTCTTGGCCCGGCTTATTTCCAAAAATTGGCCAAATATTTTAATAAAAGTAGGCATGTCACAGTGGCTGCACACTAATTCTGCCACACTGTGCATGCAAGCATAACAGTAAATTGAAAAGCGCGCGCATCAAAGTTGTTCAATTTTGGCAAACATCCATGTCGAAAAATCAATTTCCTCATAATGTGCTATTTATCACAATTGTTTGAATTTTTGATATATGGTGTGTGAAACCTTTCTGTGACTACCATCGGGGTTTTTTTTTAAATAAACATTGCTTCGTTTAAGAGCTACTACCTGTTTTTATGGATTGTTAAGATCCCTCATAAATCAATAAATATAGGCCTTTTGAAAAATCAAGACCTACCACCATTTAGCTGAAATACTAATCTTTCTAAGCATGTAAATTATTTCCGTCGACAACGAATGGCACACTTGAGGAAAACGAGTTAAAACAAACCATTTTTAAAGTGAGTTTAAAGGGAGTAATATTCCAAACCACAATATTAGCTCTAAGCCATTGTGTGTGTCCAAGGCCACACCATTTTTGTATACGCGGTATAGTCGATCGAGTGGCTGTGCCTTTTACCGTTTGTCTTCCAATGTTAATCCAGATAACAAAATGTTAATTTAAAGTCTCATTGCAAATGAATTTTTATTTTTACTTTTCGGATTTGGCTTTGAGCAATGGTGACACATACCATATTTACAGAAAAAATTAAAATTCTATCCCAGACACCATCAAAATGTTAAAGTTTGTATTTTTTGTATTATATTAAAGTATGAAATATTGAAACAAAAAATTGCTCATGCCTAATTTACATAATAATATCATGGTTTTCTATTGGCATCAATTTTGCATATTAATTAGCTGAACTTAGTCATTTTTTCAGCTTTAATTTGTCTGCAGATTGGCCGCAATTGCTAAAATAGTATATTTGGTTAATTTATTATAATTATTCAATGATAGATTTTTTAATTTTGTTTTCTTTGACGAAGTTAGAAAAGATAGGCAATTAACCTGTGATACTTAAATTAACGTTGCTTTTTCAAGCAAGCGTCCAAATAAACCTTCAAAATCTCGAAATGCGCCAATTTTGTCATTACAGCAATTTGTGGCAGATTTGCATTCCACTTATGAGCATCTTAAAATTGACACTACATCACAATGCATTGACCGATTTCAAAGCTCATTCATGTAGAAACATTAAATAACGTGTTTCCGCTGCGCTTATTTTCGAGGTGATAATAACAGTCAAATGTTTAAACATTTGACTTTTATTGCCAGTTAGAACTAAAGGATTATGATTTAGTTATGTTTCATTTGGCTAAACTGGATAATATTTTTAATCCCCAAAAATTAGTGCTTTATTTTAATCGGCAGTATAAGAATCTTAATTGCTTTTTAGAAATACGAGTTTAACCAGTTTATTGAAGCAAATTATCAACAGTGCACACAGCAACCACAAAACGTACAGAAAAAAACCCGTTTAACTGTCGTGTTAACACTGAAAACAAAAACTCGTATTATGTAAGCTGAACTAAGCTCTTGTTTAGTAGGACCACTAGTTTCCCCTGGTAAACTAGTTTTTAATGTCGAACTAAACGTCCATCTAGTATGGTTGGCTAGTACAGCATGCATTGAGGGAAATTGTTAGTACGGACATGCCGAACTATGCCAAATTTATGGTACTTTACTAATAAGTGAAAATTAGTTGCACCGCAAAAGTTGGTCCAACTAACTTTTCTGGCTTTACGAATTGGTAGAACGAATCATGGTTGTGGACCGTACCAAGGGTTGTACTAAAGTTGAATTTACCGCCCTTTTGATCACATGACATGACTCTTATGACAAATTAAGCTAGTAGAGCTAGTCTCTACTAGCTTATAGACGACATTTCACACATGCAGCTGTGGACATAGCACATCTAGCGTCTGGAGATGGACATTTTAGCCCCGATTCTAGCCCGTTAGAAATGGTCGAAGAAATGGAAAGGTATGTTTTATTGACATTTTTCCCAAGCTTGTTTTTGAATAACTTACAAACCGTTAGAATTTGAAATGAGATTGTAAATCGGAACACAAATGTCGTGATCATGGACCGTGGGTTTGTGCATGCATGGTTGAGGCTGCCATGGCTGCCGAATTCGTGGAAACCTTCATCATGCCGTGTGTAGTAGAAAACAGGGCTCAAAAAACGGGGCCAAATCTGTTTTTCAAATTCTAACCATGCTAAAACGGTTTGTAAGTTATTAAAAAATACAAGGTTGGGAAAAAAGGTCAATAAAACGTAAGTTTCCATATCTTCGACCACTTCTACCGGGCTAGAATTGGGCTAGTTCTACAGACTAGTTCAGTCAGCTGAACTAGTCGAACATTAGTACAGAATGCCCTATTAAAAAAAATAGTCGTACTTGACATCGTTTTTGATAGTAGAGCCCATTAGTAGAACACCCCAATATATTAGTAGAGTCCCTAGTAAGCTCTAGTAGGTCTCAGTTGAACTAATTTATTATATTAGTAGGTCAAGGTTGAACTAGTATTTTGATAGTAAAGTCCCTAGTGTATCCTGACCTACTAACATATAGTTTAGTCCAGTCCAGCCGTATTAGTTACAGGTTAGTCGTACTTGACATTGTTTTAACTAACTTTTCCTTAGTTAGTCACCCCAAGTTTCGTTTTCAGTGAAGGTATAAAACGTTCAGATAATAGTTTGGAAAACTAAACTGTTGCGATTTGGTAGTTCACAGTATCTTGCGAATGGTAGAGTATTGAGCTTAGGCAAAAATTGCATTGATCATTTCATAGCGAGTATGTAAAGGCACTAAAGGGGTTCAAAAATCGCAGATACTTTTGTGGGTCCTGTGGTCCTTGAGTCATGTTGTAAATAGTGGTCGGTTAAAAAATCCTGATGCTTCAAATTTCTTAGGGAACAGGCTTATTTGATGCAGTATGATCTCCTGAGCATTTTGACACCATTTTCATCCAAATCGGCCAAAAAATGAGTTGGTGCCGGCCAAAACAAGTATTTGGACAGGGGGGGTCTGTGGGGGGTCTGAAAATCAATATTTTCGACAATAATAATTACTGTATGCCTAATTCTGTCAAAGTTGGTGCTGATTTGTATGTAATTGATGTCTAGATTTCCATTTATGAAAGTTGCATAAAAATTGGAGTTGTCGTTTTCTGAAAATGGCCGTTTTACGTCCAAATATGGATTTGAGGGCGCTTTGCATAAAACATGCAAACGATCTTTCAAACGGAAATTTCAATGATGTATGTATGAAGATAATCATGGTTAGTACCTGCTCAAGAAATTTGAGCGGTTTACATAGTACGGTTTGATTTTGGCAGCCATTTGAATATTTCATAGAATGCTCCCATTTAACTGTACAGGGGTCAATGCACTTTAAAACGTGTACGTTTCAATGGAAGGCTTCCTGAGAATACGAAAAATAGTACCACGGTCAAACGAAAAGCAATATAACGCCCAAATTTCTTGAGGATATGCCACATGTGATTATCTTCAAACTGGCATCATTAACATTTCTTGTAAAAAGAATATGTGCGTGTTTTATGCAAAGCGCCCTCACATCCATATTTGGACGTAAAACAGCCATTTTAAGAAAACGACAACTCCAATTTTTATGCAACTTTCATAAATGGAATTCTAGACATCAATTACATGCAAATCAGCACCAACTTTAACATAATTAGGCATATAATAATGATTATTGTTGAAAATATTGATTTTCAGACCCCCCACAGACCCCCCTGTCCAAATACTTGTTTTGGCCGGCACCAACTCATTTTTTGGCCGATTTGGATGAAAATGGTGTCAAAATGCTCAGGAGATCATACTGCATCAAATAAGCCTGTTCCCTAAGAAATATGAAACATCACCCTTTTTAAAAGGCTATTTAACCTACCCCTATTGTAAAGAGGGCTGAAACAACAACACTTTTGTAAAACGTGCATAACTCATTAATAACAATTAATCAATCAAGCTTTCAATATATGATTTGTAGAATGAACTTTTGCAAAACATCAAAGTGTTATGTTTCAATAATATATTGATCTAGATAATGAAAATCGATTTTTAGGTTGCTTCGACCAACAATACCTCATCTACCCTTAACAGCATACTTCACTACTCCCAATTCAATAAATCACTAACTTTTTGTAATTACAAATATCCTGTTTTGCCAAATGAAACAGCTAAATCTGAATCCTTTAGTTAGAACTAACTTAAGTCAATTCTTACTGGCAATAAAAGCAAATTTCAATAGTTTTGCAATTCGAGTAGAAATGTGCCAAAAACATGCAATTTTGCATGATTTCATACTATTTCAGTCCCAAAATTCAAAGACTTGGCACAAGTCTAAGCATTCAAAAACTGGACTATGAGTTTGCTCATAAATTTAACATTGTTTACAATAGATATAATATGAGGTATTACTGCTATAGGGCCTATTATAACACTTTGGCCCAAGAAATGCCAAACCTGATTAAGTTATATCAGTATGCCCTTAGAAGCTCTTAGAAAGCCATTGGTATAAAACAAAATACACGTGAACAATATACAACAAATACACAAAGTATTTCTGGTTGTTATATACACACACTTTAATTTGCAGCTTCTATTCACAATTAGTAGATTATCAGCTGAACAACTACAATATTAATAATAGCAGTATTGAAAAATATACACAACTTCATGGGAATAATATACAAACTCTGTCAAAGGCTGGGGTACTCAATTTTTGGAAGTGATGTGCTATATACCCGGAGTATAATTATACCAGGGTTTGCAGGTGTTTGCCGGAGGTGGAAAAACGTGGGTTTTGTCAACAAAAACTATCTTAAAAAATGGTTTAAATTTTTAGTTCATTAGGGGAATACAAAAATAATTTCCCGAGTGTATTAAACAAGGCCAGATTTTGTAAATATTAAAGTAACATAGGATTAGTAGGAAATTAAAGGCATGGATAAAAATTGCTCACTAGTGCAACACTAACAGCCAATTATTGCCAGCAAAAACTGAACCCTGGTATATAATTATACCCATATATGAGGCAAGAAATTTAAAACGAGGGATCTTTAGGTGAGCGGCTTGACATTGAAAAGGGGGTTTTGGGGAGAGAAAATGTGGGCTCTTCAACAGTGACGCGGCTACAACCAGGGACATAAGCTTTAATTAATTTGTCACATTGATGTGCTTTGTAATGACTTTTCTGTCTCTATCATTTGTTTTTGTATTCTAATGATCTTGTCAAATAAAAAAATAAAATAAAAAACAAAAAAACAAACATTTCATATGAAAACAAAGAAATGTAAATAGTTTGAAAATGCAAAAATTCTGTGAATGTTTAAAAGACTGGGTCATTTGGTAAGAGAACTTTCAAATTTGTATGAAATTATATAAGATGTAGGTGGGCGACTACATTCGTGATAACAAAAAAAGGTCTTTGGGTGAGTGAGTGAGTTAGTTTTAAGAAGGGGATCATGTCATGTGGGCAGACATCCCCAACACCCATAATGACCCATATGTAGTGAGTGCTACCCCTTTGAAAATACGGATTACTTCATGGTGACTTACATTTCATAATCACTGCAATAACTTTATATGGAATCAGATTAGAGATGACGATATGATACGGCATGCTTTATTACGGTATCATAAAGGAAAAGTATTTTCATATTAAGATCTAATGTTTTCTAGCAAATAAAAGCTATTAAAGTTTGGCCCACTTCCAGAAGAGGCTCTATGGCACCAGTAATATGTTACCGAAACCCCATTTTAAGCTATTATACAGGCTGTATCAAAAAGATTGTTCCCCATCTGTGTTTATAGATGCATAAAAAGATTGTTCTCCATCTGTGTTTATAGACGCATAGAAGATCTCTAGATCAGATCAGTGGCTGCAGACAGAGAACAATCATTTTGATACAGCCTGTATGCTGAGCTTATAAATGTGATATTTAGATTTGCATTAAGAAATGTGTTGCTGCTGCTGCAAAATGGGAAAACATATTAGGTCGTACGACCAACATGTAGGATGTAAAAACAAGCTGTTTTTAAATAAAACAAAGTTACTTGAAAACAATATAGCACAGTAGCAATGGTTACTTAGCTATACAGATCTGTGCTGGTGAATTAACAGGACTGTTGCTTTCTGAAATGGAAAAAGCACTACACTTGTGAAATATTAATGTGGTTTTAGAAGTATTTGTTTTCAAATAATTTTTTTTTTAATACATCAAATTTTCCAAATTTACCATTGCTGGTCAAATTATGCCTTTATATTACATGTACACCCTTTTTTGGTAAGATTTTCCTCAGTCTCACGAAAGACCCCCTCCTTTTGGTGTCTAGGCTCTTACCGAAAGACCCCTTGTTTCGAACTGCTGTCCGCACATTGGATCCCTGTCACTTCCAAAGTCGAGTGACAAATGGCTCTTGAAAATGTTGGCTAATTTGGCACAATGAGGATTAAAATAATGTTAAACTATTATACACTTAACAAAATTACAATATCGTATATCTTACTTGAATTATTTTATGGCAAGATTTGAATGGCCGGGGGGCTATTGGATTCTGGCTGGGTATTCATGCTCAATCTGAATTTATAGTGCTAGAAGTTAATCAAAAGTTGTTGACAAGGACAATCTGCCACATGTATATATTTAGGCTGGGTCCTAAAAGGATTTTATTTTAGTTTTCATTTGACCAAAAATGCATATTTCTGCTTACCAAAATACAATAGAACCTTGCTATAAACACAAAATTGTTGGGCCTCCGATTTTAGGTTATGTTAACAATATTTTGTGTTATCTGGTCTTTATAAAGTATAAAATATATGCTTGGGAGGAATTGAAAAGCATTTTGTGCTAGATAGTACCAGGAAGTTTACATGTATGTTAAAAAGTTTCCACTGTATGTTTATAGCAAAACAATGTCAGCCAATTTGAGACTATACTTTGCTACTTGTTGATGATCTAGAAATTCCACCAACATGTTGACTGTGATGTCAGCTCAGTGATGACTTGCTCTTACAGTTTCAATATATACTGCGCCAATAAAGTATTCTTACACTTGGAAAAATAATCACAATTTCCAAACTGAACAATATTGGGGTAAATTTGTTTTTTTAATAGATGCACTATTATGACACCACATTGAATCCAATGTGACTTCAAGAAGCAAATTACAAGCATTTGATTAGACGAAGGTCCAGTTTTAAAAGTGACACACTGGTCTATTCAAAACTCCACGGACTAGACATCTGGTTTGAGAGTGATAAATGGCTAATTTGTGTGTGCCTTTAATTTAAAACAAAAAAGAACAAAAGAAAACTGAAACAAAAGAGCTGGCAAATCTAATGCAAGTTATGAAAAGTACAGAGAAGTAAAAACTGAAAGAAATACTGCTTTAAATAAGGCTCCATTGAAGAAACTGTGTAGTCTCTTTGTTGCGCTTTGTTGGAATCTTTTTGCGCCTTGTATAGGCTAATTTGTCACTTTTAAAACTGGACCTTCGTCTATTCAATTGCTTGTAACTTTACTTTTTGAGGTCACATTGGATTCAATGTGGTGTCATAATGTGCAGGATTAGATAGTGCATCTATTACAAAAACAAATTTACCCCAATATGGTTCAGTTTTGAAATTGTAATTATTTTTCCAAGTGTAAGGATACTTTCTTGGCGCAGTATATATAGGGCTAGTATAGCAAGAATGTACACGTAATGTACATGTACAAATTTCAAGAAAATTGACTGAAATATGTTCAGATCTTTCTAATGTTTTACCAGTTTCTTACCAATATTCTAACTTAAAGGGAGTATTTCGTGATCCTAGCATCCTCTTTTTATGACATTTTTCAATTGATATCCACGAAAAAAGCTCATTCTCAAAATTTCAGTTGATTCTGCTTTTGCGTTTGCATGATTATGTGAATTACACTGCTCCATAGACAATGTGTTGTAATTTCGTTCTGGTATACCAGACTGAAATTCAAATTTCACGATATCTTTGCTTAACGAATTAATCTGCAAGAAATCTTTTGTATATAAACATTATGTAGTCAGAGGTTTCCAGTGATATAAAAATCTCAACTTTTTTTGAGAAAAGTGGGGGGATGATGCTGTGGATCACGAAATGCCCTTTTAATGCCCCAGCTTAGTGCAGTCTTGAACAATTTGAGCTACATTTAGTAATATATGGCTACATTATGGTAGATATTACACCTGCTTAAATGATAAAGTACACCCTCTGTCAATCAAGTAACTATAACGGTATGAAATATTGCTCAACTTCTGGATCAGTTGACCTCCCAGTGGAAATGCCACTTGCAACTGCAACTGCAACATCAACGTAACTATTCTGCTGCTTGTCATTCTTAAAATGTCGTGGGATGTGCTGCGTCACATGATGTTGACGTCGAAATCCCATACCGCAATGCGGGCATTTGTAAGGTTTCTCTCCTGTGTGAATCAGCTCATGATTTCTCAAATATCGTGCATTGGTGAAGCCTTTCCCGCAAGCTTTGCAAATAAACTTCCTACCAGTGTGCTTCTCTTGAACATGCGTGTCTAACTTCAAGCGGCTGTTGTACTGCATGTCGCAGTACTTGCACTTGAACACAAACGCCCCGTGTGCAGCCCTTCGTGTTTCTTCAACGCACCTTTTGATTTGGCCGATTCCACAATACATGCACTGAAAAGGTTTTTCGTTGGAGTGAACTTGAGACTTGTGATCGTTGAGACTTGCTTGGAAATGAAATGCTTTGTTGCATATAGAACATATGAATTCTTTCTCTTTTGTATGTAGCCTTTCATGAGTCTTCCATGTTCCCTTATTACTAAATTTCTGGCCACAAAGTTGACATACATAATAATCACCTGTATGTACTTCAACAACGTGCATCTCTAACTGGTAGCGGTATTTGAAAGTTTGCTCGCATCGCTTACACTGGTGTAGATTTGGTTTGCAGATTAATTGGTGACTCTCTTTCTTTTCTTCAGTAGCAAACTTTCTTGGACATTTTACACACTTGTAAATCGGTGGCTCAACGTGTCGTTTTCATGTTCCCTCGCCGAAGCGTGTATATTTAAACTTCATTCCACAGATCCCACACTCTAACTTTTCGTCATCTGTAGGGTTAAGCTTCGATTTGGCTCTGTTGTGGATCATCTTATGTTGTATAAGAGATACAACAGATTTAATGACTTTACCACAGATGTCACACGTGTGGCTCTGCTCATGTTTCTCAAGTTCTTCTTTTGATTCGCACAATTTCTTACATACCTTACAAGGAAACCAGGAGACCGAGTGTACACTACTTAGATGCCTGTTGAGATGACCGACTCTAATGAATGATACAGAACACAAGGAACAAACATGAGGACCACCAGTTCCACCTGTTTTCTCACTCTTCACTTCTCTCCTTTCCTTCACCGGAAGAGTCTTTTTTTTCACCGGAAGAGTCCTTTTCTTCACCGGAAGAGTCCTTTTCTTCACCGGAAGAGAGTTCTTCTTGACCTTTTTACTACCCAATGTTATTTTACCGCTTGATTGCCGCTTCTTTTTCCCAATCCCATCTTTTGCCACATCTTCATCAGTATCAACACCATCCTTTTCAGTGTAATCTACTTTCACCTTGATTTTTCGTCCACGGCTACTTGTTTTAGGCTTTATTACATGCTGCTCTTTCACTTTGACTTGAGTCGATGTAGTTTCCCTACATGCTTGCTCATGCTCACCCCTGCTGTCATAAGACCTAAATATACGTGGACAGAAGCTGCAACGATATGGATTTTCATTAGAATGATTTTGTTCATGGCTTTCTAAGTCCCCCACGCTATCAAACTGCTGCATACAGCAAAAACACACATAGATATCATCTTCTGTCCCATCACTCCGATTTTCTTCAGCATTTTCTACTGGCAAATCTTGAGGGTTATCACTCTCAATGTCCTGACACTCTTGCTTAATTTTAGATGATGGCAAACTTTGAGATCTTGTTCCTGCAGGTGAATCAGCATCAACTTTCCCACCTGCTTCGTTGTCTTCATTTGTCGCATCAGTTGGCACATTGCCTTGCAGGACTCCCTCGTCAGTAACATTAGCTCCAGTTGGTGAATGTTCATCAAAGTCCTCCCTACATTCATTGGCTGGTGTACTGTGTATCATTTGGGTCGATGATTCTGATGATATGCGACTAATCGTCATGTCAACAGGGGTTTCATGATCGCTGCTTTTTTCTGATTGAACATTTACAGCAGTTCCACCAAGTGTGTCTGAATCCAGGTGGGATACTTCTTTTCCTTGATTTACCCCACGTATCATTTGGGTTGAACTTTGTGATGATAGATGACTGATAGTCATGTCAACATGTTCTTTACTCTGATCTTTGCTTTCTTGTGATTGATCATGTGCAGCACTTTCTTCAAGCGTGTGCGAATCCAGATGTGACATCTCTCTGTCTTGATTCTGACAATGATGAACCCCTTTGTCATCTTCTGATCTGAGTTCTTTGTTGCTATCCATGATGGGCCATGCATCATTTTGGGAATCACCTTGGGATTGTGTTGTATGTTCCGTCTCCAAGGTAACAAGTGATGCAGTGGTCATACGCTCGTCATTCTCCATTTTCCTGGAACAAGTTCTCACCTTTGGTATGTTAAAACAAAGTCAATGTCTGTAGACTAGACACCAGGTTCTGCAGCAGAAAGAGGGAACAAGAGAAATAAAAACATTGATTAGTTTTGTTGAAACTGATGCTCCTACTTCAAAAAATGTCAAATTTGACTCGTGGATGATGCACATACCCGTATCACCTTAACAAGTGAGTGGCACCTCCAATCAATACTCATGCAATGTGATGTTTGAAATTCAATTAACTTATCCCTTATGCCTATATCATACAAGCCTCAGGTGCAGTAATATGTAATCATCATACTGTGTTATGCAATGTAAGAAAATATGGCAACATACTAAAAGGAAGTTGAAAAAGAAACGAAATTGATGAAACAGAAACGGCAAAATGTAAATAGGAATTGTCAAAGTGTTACACAGATCAAATCAAATATTCTGTTTAATTGCAATAAAATCATTAAAACAATGTGTGATTTGCATGAAAAATTGATTCCTATTTAAATGTTACTTTTCACTGATCACATTGCCCCCTTTTAATTTTGAGCCAAACAAATGAGGTAAAATGAAGAAAATTGCTATGTGTTATTTTAATAATCAAATGTCAATGATATCATTATCCAAAATCCCATTAATCAATCATTTGACTCAAAGAAAAAGGTACTCACCCGGGACTATACATGACATTTTAATTATGTTTTTGTGGTAAATTTCAATCTATCCGGCATCTCATAAATCACAATGTATACTGTAGGATATAGTCTGACTTGCAATTACACTGATTAAAATGAGCTGTTATGAATAAGCAAACAGATCAAATTTGCTTCATTTTTTAAATATTGATTTGGAGTTGTATTGCTCTGACAGCGGTTTTGATATGAGAAACAAAAAATAATGTGTACAGCTCAACTTACCGTACTTTGCCTAACCCGACAGTCCATGCCAAAATTGTTACTACGCCTTTACATTTCATCAAATCTCTTTTTGATGTCTGTCATTTTGAACATCACACTTGAAAGATGTATGCTATGTAGTAACTTTATTTTGCAATTTCATAATTTGCATATTATTAGCATATTTGCACAGTGGCGTAACTTTTGGCCAGGATGCCCGGGGGCGAAAGTAGATTGGGTGCCCCTGACCAAGGGTGTGCATAATCGTGTATATAGGACAGTGGCGTGTTAGGGGTTGTGCCGCCCGTCCAGGGCTAAGGATACATAATGGCACCCCTCCCCAATCCTTGAAACAAGTGCGCGCGGAGTGAAAATTTCCACAAATATGGCCAATCAAGCATTAATTTTGGTCATAATGAAGTTGAATATCGGTCTTAGATTGATCTTTCAAATGATTTTGTGCTGAAATGCTCATGGCGCTTT
Organism: Amphiura filiformis; assembly: GCF_039555335.1. NCBI lineage: Eukaryota > Metazoa > Echinodermata > Ophiuroidea > Amphilepidida > Amphiuridae > Amphiura > Amphiura filiformis. The sequence continues at coordinate 34,336,425 of NC_092633.1, read as the reverse complement.
AAAAATTTGACTTTCATCGCTGGAGGGGCGAGAATCGACACTGAATTGGTTATTTCGCGCCCCTAAAGGTGGCGCCCAGGCACGCTCCCCTTCTGCCCCCGTCAATACGCCACTGGTGTAGGACCTATTTTCTAATAGTTAATAATCTTTCTTGAGCGATCAGAGTCTTGAGTATATAGTTGTCAACTAAGAAAAAAAACAGGTCGGGCCCTACTCGTTGGACTATGTGTGCATGATACAGAGCAGAGCTAATCAAATTTGGTATTGAAAGCCATTATAGACCTACTATATAACTTACAAATAGTCTCTCAGATCAAATTTGTTTCATGTTTCAATGAACTTCATGTTAATAAAAAAAAAAGTTTTCATCTTCTCCAATGTCTTTACTTTTGAGGATACCAGTGCATGGTGTGGGCCAGGGGCGTAGCCAGCTTTCTTGGTCAGGGGGGGCAAAATAAAATTTTGGGGGCACAGACGAAAAAAATTGCAGTTGCATCATACAATACATAGAGACTGTATGTCTTGAGCTTCCGAAAAGGGCCTTATTGGGATGATGTGCGCGCGTAGCGCAAAAAAAAAATGGTATTTTACACTATTTTCGCTCATTATCCGGCTAAAAAGGGCTTTATTGTCACAATGTGCGCGCGTAGCGCGGAAAATTTTTGCATTTTACACTATTTTGGCCCTGAATTTTGCTAGAAAAGGGGCTCCTTGCCCTTTTTCTTTTCCTTTGCCCTCCTGATTTTCTCTTTCATTTTTTTTTGTCAGAGGGCACTTTTTCTTTCATTTTTTTTGTCAGGGGGCACTCTGCCCCCAGCTGGCTACGCTACTGGTGTGGGCGCGCAAAAATGTGCATACAAACTTGGTATAATGAAGTTGAGTTTTGGTCTTTCAAATCTTAATTTATATGCAATGCTGTGTGAAAATTTTGTGTTGAAGGGGCACCCAAATGAAAAGTATAATTCTATGCATGGTGGGTTAAGGTTTCCACTTCTTTCCTATAACAAAGTATTATCGTGTCGAAAGGGTATCCAGGTCTGATGGGTGCCCCCTTAGCCCGGGTGCCCGGGGGCGCGGCCCCCCAGAGCCCATAGGAGTTACGCCACTGTATTTGCAAGAAAAAACATGAAAATCAATAAATACCTATATTTTTCACAATTTCAATATTTTATTAGAAATTAAGCATGTAAGCCGTTTGTTATGACTTGATGAATGAAGCTGTTAAAACAGATTTTGATATTTTTGCTTATTTTTCCTTTTTTGCCCCAAAATGTGTAAAAATCAACATTTTTTGGATGACCTATATTTTCTTTGAATATTTATCAAATTTCTTAATTTAGGTATAATACAGTGCAGAAAAAGATGTCAAAAAATCTGTTAAAACAGATTTCCAATAAATTGTTCCATTTTCCATTTTGGGTTAAATACTCAATTTTCATGCGCGGGATATTTGAAACATAAAATGAAAACATGTCCATTGCACTTTTTCCTCGAGATGTACTATAATATCAAGGTTACGGATATTATAATCCCTTCTTATCTTCACTGATCCATCAGATACCTATTGTTATGAATGATCAATGAAAAGGTTCAGAACTGGGCTACTAATGGTCTGTCAAGTAGTCTATAGTTATTTTCATGACTGTGTCAACTCAAAAATCATGCAAGGTCGAATGTAGGAAAAGTATGATCAGTTGAGCTGTATGGCCCATAGGATAGTACATACACTTCTGGTGTGGTTACCACAATTCACCACATTTTTGCTCACACCATCTAAAATAAAAATATCTCGGGCATTAAATTTTACTGGGATAATAAGAAAAATATGAGTTTCCTTCTAATGAGTGGTTGACATGTTAGAATATGTTGCAAAATATCCTGTCAGTCACATCTTTGACAGGCCTAGTTTTGGAATTCACAGCTTTTTTTATATTGAATATAGTGTTTCCTAATTGTTACATACCAGTGTTTAATTTTGAGCAGACTATGCAATAAATTCTATTTGAGAACAGGTAGCTTCTTATAAGAATCTACTTTGTTTGAAAAGTGATGTACTGTTCGTTCTGTCAGTCACGCTCAACTTAATGTGGCCACCATACATCCATTTTATCATTTGATTTCAACATGTGTTTTTTTTAATTGAAATAAGACATGTTTTCTTTGATTTAAAGTACATGTATGAACTTTTTGGTTATGGCATGCAGATTTTTATTAGATTTTTATTAGCAAATATAATGTTCCAGATAATGCTAGTTAAGAAATACATTAATAAGAAAAAAGTACCTTACAGTTGCACTTTCTGTTATTATTACTTTTTGGAATTAAACTTTTTACATGTTCTAGCAGCCCTATATAAAACCGTGCCACTCGCAAGGCCATATCTCTGGAATGGAACGTCCGATTAAGATTATTTAAATGCCAAAATGTTTCTTTCATAAAGTCTCAGCCAATAAGTTAGGTCTGAATCAACTTAAATGTACTTCAATTTTTAGTGGACACAGGGCCGGATTTACCATAGGGCCAGATGGGCCCTGGGCCCCCAAATTTTGGGGGCCCCAAAATTGGCCTGTGTAGTGTGCATCTTCCATTTTAGCCGAAAAACACCATGTTTTGGGCCAAATCAGCCTACAAAAATTGCAAAATTTTGAGCGCTTCGCGCGCACTGGCCTATTATAAAGCAAAATCAGCTTCAATTCGGGCTAAAAATAGTCTAAAATTGAAATTTTTACGCGCGCAAATGTTCTATTAAGATCTGAAACACTTGCCACTTGAGTGCACATGGCTTCCTCACGGTGCATTTGGGGCCTCCAAATTTTGGCCTGGCCCAGGGCCCCCAAAAAGGTAAATCCGGCCCTGAGTGGACATGCCTACTAGTAAAATGTGTTTTGTATTTGGGAGATTATTTACGACTTATTCTTGAAAAAAATCCTAGGGTTATTGAGTTTGTTTCATAGACACCAAAGAAGTCTTTGTTATAAACCATTATTGACTTGTTTTGGATCTCCAATTGTTTGCTTTCTTGGCTATTTTTTTTTTTTTTTTTATTCTGGGAGCGGCAATATCAGAGCTACCAACATATGTAAATGCCCCTTGTGTGTGGGATCAGCACCCCCGAAAGCTCCTGGATGTTTTTTGAGACACCGGGTTTGAGACCCTTAAAAATGCCTTAAAAATACTCAACCCTTAATATGTTTGGCAAAAGGACAGGACAGTGGATGTATAATTGATTTTGGGATGTCTCCCCTCAGAAGTTGGACAATTTTGCAAAATGAAGACCTAATTGAAGCGATTTGGTGGACCATTTTCGCACTACATTTTGTATTAGTGTGTAAAATAATAATTTTATTTTGAAAAAGCCGAAAATTTATGAAATGATGATCCATGAAGCCTTTTGTGGACAAGTAGCAGTTCCCCTATTATTGTAGGACTAGGCCTATTATATATTGTGTTAAACATACATTAGCAAATGTCGAAAGTAGAAACAAAAATGGCCACTTGTTTATCCACTTCACAAGGGGGAGTGTCTGAGAGGGGACATTTCCCCCTGAGAAGTTGGAAAATTTTGCAAAATGAAGGTCCAATTGAAGCCATTTAGTGCATCATTTTTACACTATTTAAATCCCAGGGTTTAATCACTGCTTTAAAGAGAAAACAATTATTTTTATAATGCGTGAGCTTTTACTAATTTGACAGCTCTTTGCGTGAGATTTACTTAGGCTCAGGCGATTGTTAAAAACAATCGATTTCAATTTTTTTTTTTTAATCAATTATTTTCAATGTATTGGACATCGTGTGATATAAAATTGAATCGATTGAGCCCATATTTATTAATCGAGCTATGAGTTTTAAAATATTGGACGAGACGTGAGTCGAGTCCAATATTTTAAAACTCATAGCTTAGACCAATAAATATTGGGCGTAAACCATCCAATTTTATCATTATTATGTCTTGGATCCAATATTTTTACACACTTGGATTCAACAAAACATAATAATGACTCTAATAGGTTGAGCATCATTTGTTGCATTAGAATCCCACTATTAAACATTGCTGTGCATTTTAAGTCGAGAAAGATGTGTTTAACAGTGGTTTCACTTGTTATTCTGGTTGTAGTTTCAGCTAATATAAATCACCTATGAAGATGCAACTATTTAAAAAACCACCTATCTCAGTTGAAAAAATTGCTTTAAAAATCTATTTGCTTAGAAAAACAGTCGATTATTTTCGATAAAATCAAAATGTCGATTACAGTGTTTTTAAATATAAATCGAGCACCCGATTTAAAAATATAATCGATTATTTTCGATTAATCAAAATATCGCCCAAGCCTGGATTTACTACAGTAGGCGTGAGATTATACTACCTTGGTGCGAGACCGTGACCGAACAGCGAATATATGCGAGACAGCATCAGCAGATGAGAGCCTAGACCGAGGTATGCCTGGTCGAGCACCCTCACAGACCCGAACGTAGTGAGGGTGCTTGGTATATCCGCCATGTTTCAAATACATGGATGGCCAGCATAATGGCCTGCAAATTTAAGCTTTATGAGAAGCCTATTTTAGTTGCAAAATGAGAACACAGAGTGGCTTATCTTTAACCCACATTCTCAATCTCTCATGCCAGAGGTTAAAATAAAACCGATCCCTAACTAATTATCAAAAGATCGTAAATTTAATTTCTTGAACGTGCCGGCGAAACGATTTTACAAGTAACAATCCTTGTTCCGACACCGATACCATTCATTCGGCAAACCACGTGATCACTCAGGTGAACTAGGATTGGACGATCGATTGCGTTAAATTTTATACAGGTTTACCGGGCCATGCCTAATGGCGATACTCACGTCTTGGAAATATTTTTCAACCACGTTGCAAAATGATCGGAAATACACCATCAAGGCGACTCGATCGGTAAGCATCATTGAAACTAAGCAATATTTAGTATTTCTTCTTTTGATTTTTTCGATAAAATTGTAGTTTACAGTTTTGATTAGTTTGATGAGAGTGGATTTAAAAACCAGTCCACTAGTAGACATTGTAAATGACAGTTTGACCGTTCTGCCGGAGGATAATGTGAATCCATAAGATGTGGCGATCAATTTCACGATTAAAATCTTTCCTTTGGGGCGATTTCCATTTCTTGCTATCATTTAAAGCCTGAAAGCATCAATACTAAAGATATAGGTATGCCAGGCAAACACATTTGCTAGTCAGCCAAATTCGCCGACAATGTCAATGCATTTTTACATAGAAATTTAAAACAACTGGCCGAAGAAAGAAACCTACATAAATATGTTTTCTATACTTCACTTGACCCAAATATATGATTTTTTATGGTGATAAGTCACTTGCACATGGAATTTTAGAGAGATTTTGATAGCAGTTCCATTAAAAAAAGCTGCTATCATCATGAGATTAAGATCTAGAAACACCCCGAAATGCCGTTTTGGGGAATTTTGCTAGCTGAATCTTTTTGACATTGTTTGATGAAAGTCAATCTTTGACAAGATGTAACTTTGCTACGGAAAGTGCTATGAAAAAAAGGTTTTCAGTTTTGGCTTTGTTTACTCAAGGGCTTTAATTTGATAACGATGCAGTTTGATGGCAAATTTGAATTCACCTAGCATACCTAAAAGATAGGCTATCAGTCGCTTGTGCAGGCAGTGCAGATATATAACATTGGATTCCATTTCTTGTTTATTGTTCACTGTATGGAAAAGCCTGTTCTGTTGTATCTTGTATTAGTTGTACATGTACAATGTATTTCCCATGCATAGACTGAGGTTGCTCAGCCTCAGACTCATAACTCCTCATATGGCTGTCATTATGGAGAAGGCTAGAGGAATTAAGCCAATGTCGCCATGGCCCATGCATGCAACGCAGCCAGCAGTGTATACAACTTTACAATAAGTAGGCCTGCATGTACGTGTACGTTTCATGGTTTATATAAACAATGACAATCGACAATGACATGATGATGCAAATGATAGTCATATAATGACCAAAAGATAAATGACTGACTATCATTGAGGACTGAGTTCCGCAGTCTAACATGCTAATGATGATGTACGTTTAAAGGGGGGTAACCCTATTGGTTTTGGATATGGATTGTCTTTAAAATTACATAATAATATCAAATATCGCCCCCTTTATGCTGCTTTGTGAAAAAAAAAAGAGCATTTTCAGCGTAAATGTGAATAAATAGCCAAATTTGCAATCCAATACCTTGGTATACGTGAATTGCATTCTGGGCAGGCAAGCAACAACAACAATTCCCGTTCGTATGACGAATGCATGTATGCTGTACAATCTCCGGCCCGTATTGAACGGAAAATATTTGGGTTTTTTTTCGTACCGTTTCAGAAAAAAAAAGAAACAAAATATATTTCCCCTTGCAATATGTACATTTCAAATGAATATAAAAAGGTTTGGGTTAAAAATGGAGAGGAAAAAAATCTTCCGATACCGGATTATGAACCGGGTATCTCACGGGTGAAGCATGATGCGCTAACTAATTGAGCTATTCGGCCCACTATATACTACGTGCGACGTGGAAGTTTTATAAATATATACGGCACACCGTCTCCTCAGCAGTTAGTGTGGTTCGCTTTTTTCACAGAATGTGTATGACGCGAAACCAAAGTAGCTGTTAAGGAGACCCATGATTCGCAATTCATTCTCTACCCAGACATGCCAGAAATCCGAAGTAAGTTTTAGTATTTACAAACTGGTAACCTGTAAAAGCCGCTGTGTTTCATGATTTCTCCGGAAATACATCGACTTGGAGCGTCAAATTTCAGGATAGTAATGAGAAAAATCGTATCTATCATGTGATACCAAAACCTCATCAACAATGAAAAAAATCGGGGGGATGATGCTGTCGATCGGGTTACGGACCTTTAAAGGGAGGTTTGGAAAGGCTAAAATTTTAAGGATGGAGAGCTCTAACTTTACTTGCTTGCTTTACACTGATAAGTTTCTACATAGAGCATACACCGGTGCACTGAATAATGAAAATTATTACTTACACGAGCTAAAAATGCGAAAAATTATAACATTTTCAGGTCCTCCCATTTCCCCAAAATCATGAAATGGACTGGTTTCGAGCTGCTATTAACCGCCTGTCGTAATAATTGATAGATGGCGCCACTTTTTTTCGCGCTGGCCAGGTCAGGGCGGGTGGGACACATCCGACACACGACCTACAATACACTGTCTTCTGGGGGGCCCCGAGTTGAAAAAGTTTGGTGGGCCACCCTGTGAGGTGTCCCTCGGAGTACGAAAATTGTGCAAAATATAGGTCACAAACACCCATTTTCCAGTCACAATTTTTTAACTTCACCTACGGATTATTGGGGGCGGGGCGGGGGTCGGAGCTGTGAGACCTTCGTATTCCAGCCCCACATGCCACACCGGGCGGGCCCACCCGAGAATATCTTAAACGCGGGCAGTGGCGTTGCGCTCGGGCTAAGGATACATAATGCCTCCCCCCCCCCGGCCATTCTGACAATTGCGCGCGGATTTTGGACAAATAAGGCATACCAGTGTAATTAATGTTGGTTTATAGGCCTACTAGAAGTTGAATGTCGGTCTTAAAATGTTCTTTCAATTGATTTTGTGCTGAAATGCGGGCGAAGCGCGCGAAAATTTCAAGTGCCCGGACTTTAATCGCTTGGAGGTGCGCATGCAGAAGTCGATGCTGAATTGGTCAATTTGGCGCCCCCTAAGGGTGGCGCCCGGGGCACGTTGCACCCCCCTCCCTAGTTACGCCACTGCCTAAGCCTATGCAAAAGTGATAATAGGAGCGGTCATTCATCTACTTTTTGACGGTGGCCATTGCGAGCGAGTTTCGACAAATCCTGAATTTTCAGGGGAGGGCGCACTGTCATATCAGTGGCAGGCCCAGGGGGCAGGCCCTTTAGCTGCGTAGCATAGGCGTAGATCCCGGGGGGATAAATCCCCCCCCCCCAATATTTTGCCACTGGAGGGGTGGTCCATACAATCATCCCCCCCCCCCCAATGTTGACGTCTGTATGTGGGTCAGTCTGACCAAATTAACCTCATATTTGGCCATTTTAGCCCCCAAAGTGCAATTTTTTTCTCGCTACGCGCGAATTTATTCCATTTTGCACAATATTTCATCAGTTGAGCTTCAAAATAGCAAAAATTTGCGTGCTGGATCGCTATACTTCAAGAATTCCATCCCCCCCCAATGATGTCAAAAGAAATCTACGCCACTGCTGCGTAGTCAGCCTTTTAGTGGTGGGGTGGCGCAAAGCTAACTTCATTTCCCCATTTGTCCCGTTTTTAGTCATTTTAAGGACATTTTACTCTTTCTGCCCCCATTTTACCCCTGAAAATTTCTCGGGGAAAACGTTTTGCCTACTCGCCCAATGACCATTTTGCAACCTCATACAATGTCACAAAGGCCGCATATTTCATCGGTAGATGTGACATTTAAGACAGAAACATCACTAGGGTTAGGTTTAGAGGTCGTTTGTCATATTTCCATACCATATTTCACACTGGTATCGGTCCAAGTTCTAATTAAGGGGCATAGCATGTGAATGTTTTTTGGTGGTTTTTTTTAAGTTTAGGCCTAATTGTATGTATGGTCAAAAATAAAATGCCCATAGGTGATCAATTGAGCCAATTCTTTTCTTTTTTTTCTGTCGTATATGTACTGATCAGTTCAATCTTGGCATTTCAAAACGTGAACAAGGTTTGTCAAATTTGAAAAGCCAAATTTTTTAAAACCTGGTTTATCAAGTCGAGCCCGACATTTAAACGCTTTCTGGCAACCTTTTGCGAATAATGTCGAAAACGTTACGTTTGCTGGGTAGCGTCTTTTCGAATCGATAAATAAAGTTTGGCAAACCAGGTTTATCACATTTAAAAAGTTATACCGTAAAACCCCGTCTACAAGGATATACCTAAGAAACGCCCTCAATAAAATTGGTTGCTTTTTGTATTTGGAGTTTGAGCAAATATATACTGGCACTGGGTGGCTATGCATTCCATCTAAGTATGTTGTAACACCAATCAATTGTATTGACATAATAACGACTGTTTCGTATATCAGGATCGTATAGCTCAATTGATAGAGCGTCAGACTTTGGAACTGAAGATGCTGAAGAGAGCATGGTCCGGGCACCGGTTCCGTTTTTTCATTCTCGTTTAATTTTAACTTTTTGACATGTTCCTTTTATCTTTCTTCAAATCTACCTTTCTACTTTTAATTTTAGGTGTGGATTTTTTTTTTTTTTTTTTAGTTTTTTTTTTTTTATAGTTTTTTTTTAGTAATTTTGTGGTTTTATAGAAACTAGTAAAAGCATTTATTCTAAATAATAGCGAAACCCACGGTTAGACAGATGTGTTGTAACTACTTGTCTGTCCTCGTCTTTGCAATAAAAACCTATGTTGCACCTTTGTGCCATCCCAATTCTTGAGGAATGGTAGGTAGGGTGCGTTTTTGGTTTAAGCACGATTTTGTTTCTACTTGAAATGAAATCAAAATAAATATTGTTCTGTTGCCACAATTGCAGTTTTTTCAATAAAAAAATAGATGAGGAATAATAATTATTCCATATTTGAATCTATTGTCCCATCAAGAATAGAGTGTCTTCAAAAACTTCAATCAATTCATCTGACAAAGGAAACTATTCTGGTCATTCAATTTTGTTTCGCTTGCACCTGTTATATCACAGGCGTTGGTAGAGAAGGCACACTTCTCTTGTCTTCACCGAAGTAGTGATGTAAACACTAACATGATTAATTACCATAGCTAGCAATGGACATACACTATTTTTGTTCCACTTGAACCCATACTCATAGGCTATTCGCTGTCGATGTGACGTAATTAATCGGATTAACTACCATAGCAATTGATGAATACAATTTCGAATATATAGCCCTGCACGTCATCGTTCACGTGGCACCTATGCATTGAACCATAGTTGTCAAAGAAATGCTAATCACTCGCCATGTAAGATTAGTATTTATGAAAAGAGTGGTATTCAATCTATGTTTGGTGACATACGCGGGTGATTAGTGCAATCTGCTTGATGGTAGTTATTGCGATTATTACGTCACTTCGACAGCAAATTGTAGTATAGACGAATCCAACAAGCCAAGTGATGGTCAAAATTTATTCGGCCATTATACGCTGGTGAAGTTACGTAATTAATCGGATTAATTACCATAGCAATAGGTGAAAACAATTTTGAACATATCGCGCTGCGCTACAAGCAGGTTATACTCATCACCTGTACTGTGTATGTCTGCAATCATAGATTGAATACAATACTAGTCTTTTCAAAGATACTAATCTTACAGGTGCAGCATGATATGGTTCAATGAAGAGGTACCGCCTGAACGTATCAGTGCATAACGCGGTATATTCAAAAATTGTTTTCACCTATTGCTATGGTAGTTAATCCGATTATTACGTAACTTCGCCAGCGTATTGAAATAAAACAGGAGGATGTGAGATCATAAGGGCAATGTCGGGGATTATAGGTCACAATCGATGTGGAGAGATGAGAGGTCCGACCAACAGCCATAGCGAATGGTTCATGTTCAACTAATTCCAGCGGACGGTCTGTGGCTAGTAAGGAATCGTCTTTCACCACATGCGCAGATCTGTCTCGTCAGGAAGATATTTAATATCCTAAATTTATAATAGGCCTATGCCTACCAGTTCCATCGTATAACCGATCTGCTAGAGAATATTTGTTACCATGTTTAATAAATTCGTATTTATCGTATAATAAAATGTAGCCAAATGTATATTATGTGTCACACGGTTTTCTGCTGAACCACTAGCAGGCTATGTTACCACATCTATGACAATGACAAAGGTGAATTTTGATGATTTTTACGATCGTCCGGATGAGCAAATCACTGAATGGGTCTTTAGTTCCCTCCTCTCCTTATCCTGCCAATATTATATGAATCAAAGAAAAATAAAGAAAAAATAAAATTAAACAAGAAAAAAAGACAAACAAAAGAAACAATAAAAGAAAAACAATAGAACAAATTAAACTAAATATGAAAAAAAAAATGATCACGAAAGGAGTCTTTAGAAAATGCAAGAAAATATAAATGAAAAGTTTGAACTATATTTTGTTTATAAAAGTTTGTGTGACCGTGATGAGGCTCGAACTCACCATCTTCCGATCTAAAGAACCAAAGTCTTATGCCTTGCCAAGTGAGCTATGCTCGTGAGATGCGAAATAAAGATAAAATAATACATTGTATACCTGCTTGTGTCGGTAAATGATTTGCTCAAATTCCATAATGATATAATATTGTGGAGGGCGCTAGCGTGAAATATGCTATCATCACAGTCGCTACTATTCCTTGTAGACGGGTTTCTACGGTATCATAGGTTTCTCAAGTAACCTTGCCTCTGATTGGTCAATTACATATCTTCACTTTAACCACCAATCAGAATGGGAGCTATGCAAATAATTCACCCCAATTTCTAGCTTTGTGTGGTGAAATTATTCTAGCAATGTTGCCGATTGGTCCAATTGATAATGAAAACTTCTTTTGGCCAATCGGCATGTAGTTCTCATAAAGGGTCACCAAGGAAGTTTTCAGAAAGTTTGTTGATTTGATCGGGATTCTTGCGTGATCTCAATCACATAAAGTATGGTCAAAGAAGTTAACAAGAACTCAAGTTTCAAAACATAATTACCTTTTATTTTGTTTCAAGCAATACATCATATATTCTTTTTTCACATAATCATGGTTTAAAAATACTGAAAGCTACAATATTTTATATCAAGTGTTCTCAGCATATCAGTGTGTGTCTACAGATTTATGCATTTGCAGGATATAGTAATAGGCCTAAGGCCTACATGGTGGCCCCAAAAAGCGAGCCCTAAATTCTATAAATCTGTCGTTTACATGTTATTTCCCCATTTATTACGTATTGTAACCACAAGACCAGGACTCATTTGATGAAATAAATTAGTACTTTTAAAATTAATGTAATTCCCGAGGCAAGATCACTTAAGTGATTTTACACTACTACAGATAATGAAAAAAAACAGATCTTTGCTTAAAATACAAGTTTAGATAGCACAATATACTTAGGGGACACATTTGAAATTAAAAACAAACAGTTTGTATGCACGAACTTATCTTTTGTTATTTTTTTGTCATACAGTTATTTAGGCCTAAAAAAATTGTATTGCCCTTTTCAATCGAATCAAAATTCTGAAAAAATAGCATTGCATTTGTTTGGGTTTTTTTTTGGTTTTTGTAAGGTTATTTTTATCCATATTTTAATTTTCATACATTTGCTACAATATTGTCAACATGTTTTGCCTGTTCGTAATTCCTACTGACAACTCTGATATGTTCAAAAAAAAACAAGCCTGACAAACCTTAATTTTTATCATTGTGGTGAAATATTACGACAAAAAAATATAAACTTTTTAGGCCTTATCATTAGATTCTGGTTTCATGATACAACTGTTATTTTAAGTACCTGGTACACTGTATAAGAAACTTCACACACAAATCAGTGGCGTACCGTGGCCGCCCCAACCCCGGGGGGCTGAAGGAAATTCAATTTTGCCGCCCCTTCCTCAACAGCACAAAAAGGTTGACCCAATTTTATTCTCGGTCGTTTGAAAAAGTGAAGAGCAAAAAAAAAAAAAAAAAGAAAGGGTTTCAGGCGCTAGCGCCCTAAAAGCAGCACATTTTGATGTATAGTACCATTTTTTCACAATTTTTTATGCTTTGTCAAATTTTTCCGCCCTTTTTTATTTCCTAATTCTTTTTGCCGCCCCTTCATTTTGGCTGCCCCCTGCTTTTACCCCGGGGGGCTGGCGCCCCCAAAAAATATGCGCATGCAAATGCAGAAGTCTTTTACTAGGCTTGTAGCCCAGATTTGTAATACAAACTTATTTTAGGCCTTAACATCAAATTCTTGTTTAAGTACCTGGTACACTGTATATGAAACTTCATACAAAAATGCAGTCTTTTACTAAGCTTGTACAGCCCAGATTTGTTTTTGGGTGCAAGATTGAACATTTAAAAAAGCCTTAAAATCATCAAAACAAATGTACACTTATCTCCCCCTCCTCCCCTTCCTGGTTACCGCATTCTGTCTCTAATTAACACATTATGACATCTTTAAAGTGTGAAATATGGACATTTTACTCATTCCTTTCTTGAAATTTGTGCACAAATTACTTTTCAGACACTTCTAATAAAACTGAAACATGTCTTAATCACATAATAAGCTTGCCAATTGAGATTTTAAATATTGCATTCCCTGAGCTGCAGATCCAAGCCCCCCCACTTGTATTTGCTTTTTTTTATTGACCATGTAAAAAGGTACTTTTGCATGAGTACATTATTTACATATCATGTAGGGTGTGAAAAATCTGAAAAAAGGTATGCTTGACAGGCCCGCAAACAAGAAACATCAAAAAGCACATCATTTAGGTGTCAAAAATAGAAAAAATTTCTATTTGAAATGACTTCCAACATAAAGCATCAAATAATTGCAAAATAATGACAATTCTCCCGCTGTTTTAGGGTAGTAATATAATATGTTTAGGGTACTATTATGGAAGCCTTGGAAAAATACTTTTTAAGGGTCCGTTATGAACGTTTATGCATGAGTATGATATTCACCTCAGAACACAAGTGCCCCCCCACACACACACACATCTGCAGATCTCTTGATTTGTGGAACATGGTAAAAGTACCAAAATGAAAGGTTTTCATTGTAACTTCATATGTTCACCAATATCTCCAGAATTACAAGACCTGCTGAACCAAGACTATTATGATACTGATGTTGCATTAAATCACATCAGTAGGGTGACCCTTTCATTTTTGTTTCTCTTTAAAGTGCCTTGGTATATGCTGTGTCACATGATGCCGACGGTTAAACCTCATATCGCAATGCGGACACTTGAATGGCTTTTCTCCTGTGTGAATTCTAACATGATTATTTAAGAACGTTGAATTTGTGAACCCTTTCCCGCAGGTAAAGCAAACATGCTTTCTCCCCTCGTGTTCATCTTGTACATGATTCTGCCATTTAGTGCGGGATTTGAACACTTCACTGCAGTAGTTACAGTTGTATATATTCTCACCTCTATGATGTTTCTCGTGCCATTTCAAATGTCTAAGTGTCTTCAATCCCAAGCCACAGTACATACACTGGAATGGCCTGGCATCGCTATGAGTATGCAAGATATGTTCTTTCAGATTAGCTTCATAATGGAATGCCTTACCACATGTCGGGCAGATCACATCCTTTTCTTTGGTATGTAAGCGTTCATGCCCTCTCCATGAAACTTTGGTGCAGAACTTTTTGCCACAGAAGGAACAGATCAAATATTCACCTGTGTGCGTGGTAATTTCATGGGCTTCCAATTTGGTCTTTGTCTTGAAACATTCCGTGCAGCTTCTGCAGCGGAAGAAATTTGGTTTACACTCGGTTTGATGACTATCTCTTTTCTCTTTGGAATAAAACCTCCTGTAGCAACTTTTACAGTTATATTTCTGCGGCTGAAAATGACTTCTTTCGTGATTTCTGGCGGTGTTTTTATGTTTGTATTTCTTGCCACATATGCGACAGTCAAATGCATCTGCAACTCCACTCTGATCTGCATTCTGGGTCAGATGTCCTTGAATGTGTTCTGTGAACTTGTCTTCCGTCTCAAAATCACTATTGCAATAATGGCAACAATATTTCTTTTGTTCATCATCATGTTGCAGTGTTTCTAGTCCTTCTGTTTTGCTTTCAGTTTTATCATCTGACTGATTGTCAAGGCTCCGGGAGTGTGAGCTTTCGTGGATGATTTTTTCTTCCTCTTGTTTGAATTTCATATGACAAAAACTACAATTGAAAAACGTACCCGATTCACATGTTTTACTATGTTTATTCAATTCATCCTGTGTTTGGCAAGTGAATCCACATATACTACATGCATGCTGCATTCCATTCTCATGTTGCTTTGTTATATGTGATTGCATCTTATACTTGAATCTAAACGACTCTGGGCAATGTGGACATGCAAATTTCTGGTAGTTTCTATGCCTTTTCATGTGTTTCCGCAGCTGCGATGTAGCTATAAAACGCCGGCTGCAGAACCTACACTTGTGCATTCTAGATTTGGCATGCATTTTGGAAATGTGCTGCTGCATCTCTACTTTAGACAAACAGTAAACAAAGCACAGTTTACAGCGCACTCCTTTTTCCATGTCAACATCCTTCCGGTGTTTCTCAACCATATGCTGCTTAAATCCCTCCTTTTTCTGACAGAACAACTTGCAAAAACCACACTGAAAACCATACTTGGGATGAATCTGCTTAACATGTCCTTTGAGATGATCGTTTCGTTTAAAAGATAGACCACATAATTGACACGCAAAAGGTCTGTTTTCCATTTTACTTTCTGACTTAGCATGGAGTTCTTTGTGCTGCTTTAACAATCTGAATTGTATAAATGTTCTACCGCACTCCTTACACGTATGGGATGCCTCATGATCTACGAGTGCTGCTTCAGATTGCAAAAAGAAACGACAGAACTTGCATTTGAATCCGTCGAAGAGATGCACACGTTTCAAATGCGATGATAAATGTGTGTTTCTCTTGAAAGCCCATCGGCAAAGGTTGCACTGATATCTCCTCTCCTCGTTGTCTTCTTCTACTTTCTTTTTTAGATGCAGCTCTTCTTTGTGGCTCTCTGCATGTTTCACTGCTTTGGACACTATCAGGAATTTCTTGTCGCAGATCTTGCAAAAATGCAAGGCTTGGTGTTCTTGACAGTCAGCCTCTTTGACAAATTCCTTTCTACAGGTGATACATTTAAATGTCTCATATAAGGAATGTTTTTCTTTCATGTGGGGCATAAGTGAGGTCACTCTCATGTTAACTTGACAAATGTGACAGTCAACCCTGGCGACTTCCGTTGATGACACTTTTCCACTTTCAGCACTCTGTTCTTCAGATTTTCCTTGACAATGAAATTGCATGTGTTTTTCCTTTAGTTTCAGATTGACAAATTTTGAGCCACAGATGGAGCAGTTATGAGATGCTTCATGCTCGGCTAGAAGTTCTTCAGTTGCACAATAACGACGACATAATGAACATTTATACCCATCTATACCATGCACTCGTTTCATGTGCATCAACAAATCGTAGTTTTTCTTGAACCCAAATGCACAGATATGGCATTTGAAAGGCCTGACTTCTGTATGTTGGGACTTGTGCCTCTCCAAACCTCTTGTGGTTTGAAATATTTTATGACACACATCGCATTCATTTTGTGTGTTCGAAGGAGACTGTGGTTGGACTGTCTTATCTTGTGTTACGTAATACTTCTCAGACGCACCAGGCTTTGTAAGGTCTTCTTCCTTAACATCGTAAGCATGAATCCTTTTGTGCGCTTCAATTTGTGCCAAAGTTCTGATAAACATGCCACATATGGAACATGCATGCTTAGCTTCATGTTCAGTCAAGTAGGCATATGATGGACAGAAAGCTTTACACATGCTGCATTTGAATCCATCGACACCGTGAACATTTTTCATATGATCACGCAAGTTGGCGTTTCTCCTAAAAACTGATGCACATAACGTACAAGCAAATTGTCGATTACCAACATGTTGGCCATCGGCATCATTTTCATGAATCTTTTTGTGCACTTCAATTTGTGACAAATTTCTGACAGTAATGCCACATATGGAACACGCATGCTTAGCTTCATGTTCAGCCAAATGAGCTGACGATGGACAGAAAGCTCTACACATGCTACATTTGAAACCATCCACACCGTGAACATTTTTCATATGTTCACGTAAGTTAGTGTTTCTCCTAAAAGTTGATGAACATATCGTACATGCAAATGGTCGATCACTAGCATGTTGGTCAGTGTGCCACTTAAGACCTTCCTGAGTTTTAAAAACCTGATGACAAATTTTACATTTGTACCCGGATATAGGGGTTGTTTGTTCTTGTCCACATGCTTCTTGGTTCTCTTGCAATGTCACACTAGGTTTGGTTTCACCTTCATCACTACTGACCATAACATTGTTATCTGCTAAGGTCATCCGACTTTGATATTCAGGATCTTGAACTGACTGTGTCGTCTCGCCGAGTTGGTCTAAAGATTTTACAGCAATATTTTCATCCACAACATCCTGTTCAATTGGCATGTCTTTACTAACTCCGAAGGGTTTACTCTCAATAGTTTCATCTCCACAGAAGCTTGAAGATGGACTTGGATTTTCCATCATTTCAGAACACCCTTGTTCTTGACCACTTAATTGTGTAATCATGTTTCTAGTGCGGTTTTCCTCCATCGCTCTTAACTCATCCAGGCATGACGCAACATGTTTCTTAACCAAATACAAAGCTGCAAAAACTCTTCCACATCTTAGGCATGCATGTTGTGCTTCATGCATTCGTAACTCTTCTTCAGTCATACAGAATCTCTTACACAAACTACACTTCATACCGTCCATAGCATGAACTGATTTCACATGGCTCTTTAGATGACTGTTTTTCTTGAACGCTATGGAACAAAGAATGCATCGGTATGGTCTACTTTCAATATGGCTTTCTTGGTGAACTTGTAAAACTTTAGAAGAAGGAAATGATTCATAGCAAATTTTACATTCCACACAGCCTATTTGTTTAACATTCTTGGCTATCTCACTATCATAGTTGCTCACAGATGTAGTCAGTGTTACAGGAACCACCTGTCTGGTTGATGGAGGATTGCTTTCTAAATCTAATTCTTGGCCAGATTCCTTGTTCCTTGTACCAAGATTATTAGAGACAGATAAATGATTATCATCTTTGTAGTCCATTTGCATTTGTTGCTCTATACCCATATCTACACTTCCCCCTTCTGCATATTTTTCCTTATTAATTATTATATCAACTTCATCTAGCTCTGTATCTACACAATTGAAATCCCCCATACTTCTATATGTACCTATTTTATTCTTAAATAATTGCCCTGAGATTTTCATACCAACTTTTCTTTGGTCATTGTCTTCCTGAATATTGATCACAGATGTACTAGATGTACTACTACCTCTTGTTTGAACTTCAGGTTCAGTTTTGACTGAACCAATTTCATCCTGATCTTTGGTATTGTTCTTGGGTTTCTGTTCCTCAAAATTGTGTGCATGCAATTCAGGCATACTACTTTCACACAGTGGCTCATCACCAAAACTTTCAAAAGTGACAGTTTGAGGTGTCCCTAACATTTCAATAGCGGAATGCTCAGATACATTGCTAATATTATCGTCGTCAGCTTCTGAAACAGCTTGATTACCTCCATGTTGAAGTTTATTGATGTGTGCTAAGATAGCTTCTTTCTTACATACATCTTCATGCTCATCTCTGCTTGTATTAGCAGTAAATTTCTTTGGGCAGAAGCTGCACCTATAAGACAAAAATTCTGCATGACTCAGTTCATGGAATTCTTGTGCTTCTGGAGATGAGAATGTCTCTGTACAGTACTTACAGCAGAATTTTCTTGCATGAGAAAAGGGCAAAGGAGCAACTTTCTCTATGCCGCATGTACTTCCTAAGTGTTCAGAGGACCTACTTATTGAAGACTCAGAAGTCCCTATACAGGATTTAGAAGCAGATGCCACTTCAACTTTAACCGTATTGTTTTTCGATGATATAGCTGTCTGTGTTGTGTCTGTAAGCTGAGACCTATCTATAATCGGGATATCAAAGAAGCCACTTGGTTCTGTTTTGATGACTACAGGACGAGATGGCCCAGATTCATGCTGCAATCCGGCTGATCTAGACATTCTCAAGATCTTTTCCTTATCTTTCTGAAAAAAAGATATTGAAATGAAATAATTGGTCAAAATATATATTTATAACGGTTGTTTCATGAAGTCTGTCAACATAATTTGTAAACACATTCCATTCACTGGCATTGGGGATTTGTGGACATGAATGCAATGAAACATTGAAACAAATACATTATATCTGACATCAATACACTTTATATTTACCAAGGATTGAAAAGGGCACCTGTCTCACAAAACTTCTTTAATATCTCAAGATTCCAAACTGATACAGGTGAGATCATGGCTGAAACAGATAAGCCACTAGCCAGGTATAAACAAAATCACACAGACACCCTTTATACATCCCCCATACAAACAGACACAAACATCATCCCCCCTCCCTGTATGCTCACATTACATTTCTTACAACTTACACTGATCCAATATCAAACTAATGGTAGTTATTTGTTTCTAGACACGGCTGCTTCTTGTTCATACACTGAAATAGAATGGAAAGAGAGTGGGTAGGATTTTTAAAATAAGTAAGTGACAATCAACAATTTTCTGTACAAAATATTTTACCTAACTGCTCCACTAAACAATCATAAACAGGTCAATTCAGCTATTCCATTTAAAATCCACACTCCCACTGTGGAAGATTTTGGAAAAAGCTTCCATCCTGAATCTTCCACAGAGGGAGGGTGAGTTTCAAATGGACCTGCCTAATGTGCTCATTCCATTTGAAATGCATAGTCCCACTGTGGGAGATATTTCCAAAATCTTCCACAGGGGTAGTGTGGATTTTAAATGGAATAGCCCATTTGATAATATCTCATGTCTAGAATTTGGAGTTTACATCTTACATTACAAAACTAAAATTATTTTTACACTGACATGACAGTTTTGTATGTCATGGATGGCATCCATCTTCAGAGTTGAGCAGTTTTACACTCTGAAGGAGTAGGTCGATCATCCACGACATATAAAACTATCAGGTCAGTGTCAAAATATATTAAGATGAAAACTCCAAATTATAATAATCAACAAACCTGATGAATCTCTTCATGAATTTAAGAAGTAACTATGGACATCTCATGTCTGTTTTATAAAACAGCAAAAAAACTTGCTCTGTAAGTGTAAATTGTTATCCCAGCTTTGACTGCTTGTATATTACAGCATTATTAACCAAGAAGTCTGAATACATCAACGTCACTGGCGTGATAATAAAAGTATGTATACTTATTACTTTCATCCTATTTTCATTCTGAGTGTCAGATTTTACATTATCACATGATATGTGTCAGTGTCAAATTGCTTATGTTGCGGGAACTATAGAATGAAAGAAAAAATTTACTTCTGACCTACCTGGTTTCATTGGGTGACATGTTGTACAGCAATCCACCATCTGATTAGAAACATCATTGTGGAGACATCATATCCATAGTGTTGCACTACAAAACAGAGTAACATGTTACATGACATGACCATCAATTGAAAGATTAAAATCAAAGCTACAAAATATGCTAAATAAAAGCATGTACTGCTGCTTTTATGAAATATTAATTTACCAATCTGGATATGAAATAAAACTTAGCAGAGATTGAATTTTAAGGTGCGCAAGTGCGATCGCACGCCATTGCCATCCTAAACTTCTTACAGAATGCAATTTAATAGCACACCTGACAAACTGCCTTGACATTTCTAGAAATGTGATTTGTAGCACAAATCTCAATCTCTGAACAAGTCTATTTCATATTGTATATTTATTTTTGCATGTACATGTAGTTTGTTTTTGTTTCTTTCCTGTACAAGTATTTTAATGCACATTTCAGATATTTCTTTCAAACTCTCCCTTCCTCCCAGAAAGTGAAAGGAAATTTTAACTCTTGATCTCAATGCAATACTTGTTGAGAACAAGCTTTAGTTCAAATCTTTCCGTCATATGGATTCCCAATACAGATGTGGTATGGCCCATTTCACGGTTAGGCGCCACTTTTTGATTTTCAACATATCTGGCCTGGTGTGTAAAAAATAATGGGGTTACAGAATTGACTGTTGGTGATTTTTCATTGTCTCTGTATGGCCTACCTCCACTAGCTTAATCGGCCTTTCTGCTTTTATCTTTCAGGGCGTACAGGGGTAAGAAGTGGTCAAAAACCACATTTTACTACCAACCTGGAAACAGACATTTATTTTCCAATGCTGCCATTTTTAACTATGTTGAGCCTACCAGCTGCTTTTGTTGTTTTTATGTAGTGAACAAGTTGCACTATACGGCCATACATGAACAAAGTTGTAGTTGTCAGTTAAACTAGCATGAGAACCATTTAAATTTCTGAATTCGGATGTGACATTTTCCGTTCACATCTATGTACCATATTCAATGTGGAATAGATCAACTAATACTTTACAAGAATGGCAAACTAGTGTGTTTTAGTAAAGTTCAGAGTCTTGTTACTATTTGTTGAACAAATTACACTTGTTGCTCTTAATATGTAGATACAGCGATATTTTGAATTTTTGCCAACAAATTCCGTTCAGTTTTGTCACATCCGATTAATTTTCCAAATAGTATAATTTATTAACAAATAAGTGGTAGAATTTTTTCTTTTTGATTTTAAAAAATCTCCTGCTATGAGCTATCTAATGACACCATTTAATGAAAACTCCTTCATCAACTTAGCTTACAGATGTCATTTCAAAGTTTCCGTTCACATGTGTCACATCCATGGTACCTGTCACATCCAAAATAGTTTCTTCAAAGAACTAAGACAGGAATGGGACTAGGATGCCAGTTTGAAGTTTTTTCATTACAGGTTTGTGGGGGATCAAAAGGCACAACAAATCTTTAATTCAGTATGCCTTCTTTAATTGTGACAGGGGACTCAAAAAGCTTCAATTTCCGTTCACATGTCACATCCTCAAAATTAGTAGTTTTTAGGTCAAAATACTTAAACAACATGATATTTTACTTTCTAAAATAGGTTTATTATTTCATACATGTTGCATATGATTATTTCATGGCTTTGTTGATTGTCTTTAGGGGACAGTTTTGTATACAATTTACAGAAGTGGATGTGACATTTTCAATTGTGAACGGAATATTTCAGTATTATTAACATTTTGCTTGTCAAAAATATAAAGGGTCAGGAAAAACATTTTAGCATTGCTCAATTCAATAGAATCTAACAAAAGATATGTGTTATAAGTGCTTAAAGCTTATATTTTTGACAAGCAAACTGTTTGTAATAATGAAATATTCTGTTCACAATTGAAAATGTCACATCCACTTCTATAAATTGTAAACAATGTTTTAAAATGAACACTAACACAGGTTGATATGTTTCAATATATCCCATTTAATTTACTGGGGGTGTAAAAACTTGTTGAATCATTATTTTCTGAAATATACTCTGCTTTACAGTGTGTGGTTTCCGTTCACATTGACATCAGTCACATCCAAAATTGCACAAACATCAGAATGTTGAATTTGACCGGTGTTTTCAAACTGGCTGATATTAATTGTGAACATTACCCATATTATGACCTTCAAAGCTGTGAAATATCAGAGTCAGTCATTGATTATTAAAATTGTTGAGTAAACCTTTTCATGTCAATTTCCCTTTTTTACCACAAAAATTACATTTAAGTGGCCATAAATTTGGCATTACACAACAAAAGTTGCCCAAATTTGGTCAGAAGAGAGCCTATGACACACTTGTTTATTTTAAATATCTATTATATATGTATGGACAGTCAAAGTATAAATATTCACTACTCAATATTTATCAAATTTGTTTAAAAATTACATAACATGAGATAATAAATCATAATTTTCTTCAAGAAGTAGAGAGATTTAAGCTGGGAAATTATATTTTTATGAAAATTTGGTCTTATTTGGAAAAGAAAACCTTCATTAAATGAAATTTAATACATTTTGAAAATTTCGAGTTTTTTTCACCAAAAGTGGCGCCTAACCGTGAAATGGGCCGTATACACAATTACCGGTAGTACCACATGTATGAAAACGTTAAAACTAAACTAGTTGGATTTTGGTCAAAAAATGTTAGTCACCGGAATTCAATCAGGCTCTCTGTTGAATACTATATCATCCCAGTGTTGTAACAAGTCACTTGAGTCGAGTCTCAACTCCAGTCAAGTTAATAAAAGCTACCGTATTGTTTGTAATAAACGCTCCCCCTCTAATAAACGCCCCCTCCAATTTTTCTGTGAAAATTTGACAAAAATGCTAACATTTCCATGACATATCGTGTAGGTAAGCTTAAAAACTTGCATCAGTCATGTCAGTCACGATCGCAAAATTGAATGGACAAAACCTATTATGACTCAACTCCCATCCATTTTATTGCCTAATTATAGTAGAATTTCACTAATTCCATGCACTTACAGGTGTAATTTTGTTGTATTCCCACGAAAATATCATTTTCCGTGGGCGCCGCCATCATGTATAGTGTAAATCCCTCCTTTTAATAAGAGCACCATCGGGAAATTGAACACGATTTTTAAGCTTTTTTCACTGACAATTCACTTCCAATAAACGCCCCCCTTTTAGAAAAATGCAACTCCCCCCGGGGCGTTTAATACTTTATTACAAACAATACGGTATATACATTGTACATGTAGCATAAAATTCAATGCAATTCATGATGATGATGCAAACCATATCATCATCATCAATCATCATCATCCATAATATGCGCTATTACTTAGGTTTGCTAGGTGAATTCAAATTCGCCATCAAACTGCATCATTTTATATATCAAATTAAAGCCCTTGAGTAAACAAAGCCAAAACTGAAAACCGTTTTTCATAGCACTTTCCGTAGCAAAGTTACATCTTGTCAAAGATTGACTTTCATCAAAAAGATTCAGCTAGCAAAATTCCCCAAAACGGCATTTCGGGGTGTTTCTAGATCTTAGTCTCATTATGATAGCAGCTTTTTAATGGAACTGCTATCAAAATCCTCTAAAATTCCATGTGCGATTGTCTTATCACCATAAAAATCATATATTTGGGTCAAGTGAAGTATAGAAAACATATTTATGTAGGTTTCCTTCTTGCCAGTTGTTTTAAATTTCTATGTAAATATGCATTGACATTTTCGGCGAATTTGGCTGACTAGCAAATGTGTTAACTAAGGTTTGCCTAGTCCGAATAATCAGACCCAGAACAAAATATTAATTTCTGACATGATCGTGTACTGGGTCTGAACTGTTTCCATATATGAAATCTTGATGGCAAATTGGACAATAGAAGCACATGGTTCTACGAGACTAAAGTTGTTTTCTTTAAACTTCCGTGGTCGGGGTACGCGCTGGTGAATTGCGATCGCGTAAAAGTGACAAGGTCACCTACTACGCTACCGAACAGACAACCAATGGGTCAACCGACTTGTTGTCAAGTGCATTGATCAGCCAATCAGCGTGATTGCTTATTTTTTCTGTGTGTACGCTCGTAGACGCTTGGCGCACAGCTCGGACCACGGAAGTTTAAAGAAATTAACTTTACGTGACAGCTTTTTAATCCTAGGCTATTCATGTTACGTGAATCACGCTATTGTGGACCATCCTTCTGATACTTGAGTGTTTGGACAAGCGAAACGGTCTTTTGTCTACCTCTCTGTTTGTAAACAAACCAGGAGGTCGAAATCGTCCTCCTCGCCGAATACGAAAGTCAGCGTAATAGTACGGCACTAAGGTTTGCCGGGGGCCCTGGGATACCTAAATTATTACTATTGACATTTGCATCATTCACTCATAATCATACGTCATGTCATAGAGGCAAAATATGCATATTAGAATCTTTCTCCTTTGCAAATGTAACTCCTAAAAGTTCGATGAAAGCTAGGAATGTGTCTTTATTTCATTACATACCTTATCAAGTTGTATTTTTGGTTACTTTTACGACAGGAAATACTGACAAAGAACGCAAAACATCGATCTCATCCTGGTATATACAGCCCGTCGTACTTTTAACTAAGTTTCAACAGCTGGCGCTGTGACTGCGATTGTGAAACGCAGGTGGTGAAACACAGGCTGGTGAAACCTGAGACAAATATCAGCAATTCAGCATCAGGCCCTGTGAAAACATAGTCTACTGTAGTAGACTCCTTTCATTTAGCATCACTGTTTTCTGTCGTCCCCTCTCTGTTTATGCATGGGAAACGCCATCTTTCCTATTCTGATCCAACAGCATAGCTATTAATCTTTAACGTTGGTGGCTCACTACGAAAGCTGCAAGCCGAGACCCGGAGACTCCCTTCATTTAGCATCACTGTTTTCTGTCGTCCCCTCTGTTTATGCATGGGAAACGCCATCTTTCCTATTCTGATCCAACAGCATAGCTATTAATCTTTAACGTTGGTGGCTCACTACGAAAGCTGCAAGCCGAGACCCGGAGACTCCTTTCATTTAGCATCACTGTTTTCTGTCGTCCCCGCTCTGTTTATGCATGGGAAACGCCATCTTTCCTATTCTGATCCAACAGCATAGCTATTAATCTTTAACGTTGGTGGCTCACTACGAAAGCTGCAAGCCGAGACCCGGAGACTCCTTTCATTTAGCATCACTGTTTTCTGTCGTCCCCTCTCTGTTTATGCATGGGAAACGCCATCTTTCCTATTCTGATCCAACAGCATAGCTATTAATCTTTAACGTTGGTGGCTCACTACGAAAGCTGCAAGCCGAGACCCGGAGACTCCTTTCATTTAGCATCACTGTTTTCTGTCGTCCCTCTCTGTTTATGCATGGGAAACGCCATCTTTCCTATTCTGATCCAACAGCATAGCTATTAATCTTTAACGTTGGTGGCTCACTACGAAAGCTGCAAGCCGAGACCCGGAGACTCCTTTCATTTAGCATCACTGTTTTCTGTCGTCCCCTCTCTGTTTATGCATGGGAAACGCCATCTTTCCTATTCTGATCCAACAGCATAGCTATTAATCTTTAACGTTGGTGGCTCACTACGAAAGCTGCAAGCCGAGACCCGGAGACTCCTTTCATTTAGCATCACTGTTTTCTGTCGTCCCCTCTCTGTTTATGCATGGGAAACGCCATCTTTCCTATTCTGATCCAACAGCATAGCTATTAATCTTTAACGTTGGTGGCTCACTACGAAAGCTGCAAGCCGAGACCCGGAGACTCCTTTCATTTAGCATCACTGTTTTCTGTCGTCCCCTCTCTGTTTATGCATGGGAAACGCCATCTTTCCTATTCTGATCCAACAGCATAGCTATTAATCTTTAACGTTGGTGGCTCACTACGAAAGCTGCAAGCCGAGACCCGGAGACTCCTTTCATTTAGCATCACTGTTTTCTGTCGTCCCCTCTCTGTTTATGCATGGGAAACGCCACACACCGTCGACGTCCTATACGATAAATATAAATTTAACTACTCCGTTGGTGAGCGACGGGCGAGTGGTAGTGAGCGACAGGCGAGTGGTATTTCACTGAACGCAAGAAAAGGAGTTCTATCTGATTGGCTAGCAATCGATCGCTTAGGTCGCTCAGTAGTCAACTACAAACTCATGCATTCAATTCGATTGAAATCGATTATTCTATTATTGACGAAGATAAAGAGCGTGATAGTGTGTCAATAATGTACATTGTATTGCACCTGGTTTTACCAGCATTCCTTTATAAAATAATTTTCTCAAAGAGTTAAATATTATCAAAATTTTTACCCAGGATTTCAAATGTTTTACATCAAAATTGCAGTTAAACATATCCACAGCAAAATACCGGTCCTCACTAATTAGTACATTTAATTTCCAGTTAGTACATTTAAACGAAACCTGTGATTTACGCGACAACAAATAAAATTTTCTTACAATAGAAATATCATATGGGAGACTGATATGGTAGGCCGCAACCGCCACAACGTGGAGCTGCTACGCGTAGCTGACGTTTTGTTCCGTGGAGCCAAATTGACCAATCATGTTAGAGTTTTTCATTACTCGGAGGTAAAACTGACCAATCAAGTACGACTTACTCATTACGTGAAGCGAATTTAGTCATTAAGAATTTGCCAGACGAGCTTCACGTAGTTGCAAGATATCCTCGGTCACGATAGTTATGATTCAAAAAGTAATTTATGAAAAGTACGAACCGACTTATTATTAAGATGGACATGCACTCACAAGAAACTCATACAGTATTGTACACAACTATATAGCTAGGCAGAGTGGTGGTAAACCATGCACACAATTCTGCGATCTGCAGTGTATCGCCGGGACCTGATTTGTACATCTTGCGCGGCGTGGCCTGCGCCGAATTCGACCTTCAGCAAACCAGTTCGGATTTACTTTATATACTAGTAGTAGGCCATACATACTGTAGTTACGGTACTGCCCGTTTTCCTATACACAATACTCAGTGCGCTCACCATTGACGCGTGACCTAGTGTATGTTAGAAGTATTATGCCATTGCCTATATGACGACAAAAAATAAAAAATAACCAGTCAATATTTAAAGTATTCTCTGAAATTCTAGAAAATATAGTTTTGTAACATTTCCTAAATTTTTAGCTAATTTAGGTGTTTGGAAATATTGGTACTAGGAAGGATATGTAAACGACAGATAACACCAAAAAATATGAACAAATTATTTCTAAACCGTGTTAAGTCTGCAAACCATTATGCTTCTCATTTTCAAGAACGCTGGTTAACAATAAGCAGACTATTGTCTCATTTCGTAAACAAAAGCCCAGACAGTATTGTTACCTTGCGTTCGCTTTATAATCATTCACCCAACTGAAACTATAATACCAGCTCATTGTTCATTGCACAGGTAAAACATACACAAGTGCAGTGTGTATTTAACCAGAGAAGATCTGATGTAACATAGTTGAGCTGTTTTCATTGAGTGTTATCTTGGTTTAATAGCTTTTATAATGGGGTTTAAGTCCTTCAAAGGTCGTGGTGAATTCTACTGTAGACATGACTGCATCATGATTATTTTAAAGTCAACAACATTCAACAATATGATCACCGTGATAGTATGACAGTATCAGTACCGTGGGTGTCAGTGATCCTGGCCTGACACAGTAGACAAACAAACAAACACGCCACACACATGGCACATGCATGCAAGGTAACATTGACTATACACTAATCAAACAATGGTATTGATCCTGTACAACTGTTGGTGGTTTATTTACATTCGATTCATTTAAAATCCACATAGGCCTAGTAAACATTAATTTTGGCAAGAGTTTTCTCTCTCTGGAACGATGATGCATCAACTGGCTCCGCGTAATGAAAAGATCTAACATGATTGGTCAATTTAGCTCCGCGAAGCGAAAAGTAAGCTACGCGTAGCAGCTCCACGTTGTGGCGGTTACGGCCAGCCATATACTGATCATGCGAAAATCTTAAAACATAGAATAGAAACAGTGTGGCCGGCTCTCAAAATCTCAAATTGTATGCATAGCCTGAGTCGCACGGCCTATCTCGAACAAAATCACCATGCGTAGTTGTTGAAAAACGTGAGGATTTATCGTACTACAACGGCAGTTTTTAACACGAAGATATAGGGATGATGACGGTGTGCGCCATCTTTCCTATTCTGATCCAACAGCATAGCTATTAATCTTTAACGTTGGTGGCTCACTACGAAAGCTGCAAGCCGAGACCCGGAGACTCCTTTCATTTAGCATCACTGTTTTCTGTCGTCCCCTCTCTGTTTATGCATGGAAACGCCATCTTTCCTATTCTGATCCAACAGCATAGCTATTAATCTTTAACGTTGGTGGCTCACTACGAAAGCTGCAAGCCGAGACCCGGAAAAAGGAGTCTACTGACTTTCGATTTGACCTTCGACCCTCCCTATAGCTTTACCTGGGGCGAAATCTCAAAATTGAGATGAATGCGTAATGAAGCAAACTTCGTGTGGGGTTTCAAGCGCAACCAATGACAGACGAGCAATATATGAATAATTCATCATATGAATCGATGCATTTTGCTCATCATATGATCGATACTTGGGAGGGCAATCCCCGGGGCTATCGTACGCAAATTACCATTCAATGCAAATAATGATTTATGGAGAGAATGACGAGAGTGAAGATGAAGATTAGACGGAAAGTGTACAATTTATAATTACCGGTACGACCGGGCTGTTGTTGTGCACATATACATGTACACTTGAAGTGATACTTTTTTGAGGAAAATATACTGTTGAAAGTTTGCAAGAGTTTTTGCCCTGGGAGTTTTGGGTCATTAGCAAAGTAATTTTTATTGCCTGCATATCTGACTACGGGTCTGTTTTTCATTTTAATATGGCAGCTTCCTCGCCAAAAACTAAAAATGATGCAATAGACTAAGCCAGTAAAATCATCGGACTTCAATTCAAACCAGCGCAACACGAAGCTCTTTCACAATTTCTTCATGGGAAATACGTTTTCATAAGGGGGCTGACATTTTCTTCGGAGGGGGAGGGGGTCCCAAAAATACAGGGGGGATCATAGAATTTTCAGACCAAAAATAGGGGGGGGGGGTTATAAATTTTTAACACCCAAAATAGGGGGGTTATAGAATTATTAAGGGCAGGTGACTCAAAATTTTTGCGCGCTGCACGCGCATTCTTTCACTTCACAATAGAAATGTGCGTACAATCTATGCAAAATTTTTACGCGCTCCGTGTCGCG
This sequence comes from Amphiura filiformis, assembly GCF_039555335.1. Taxonomy (NCBI): domain Eukaryota; kingdom Metazoa; phylum Echinodermata; class Ophiuroidea; order Amphilepidida; family Amphiuridae; genus Amphiura; species Amphiura filiformis. The sequence goes on along the minus strand of NC_092633.1, from coordinate 34,306,960 downwards.
TAAATTTTACGATAAAAATTTTAACGCGCTCTGCCCACGTCCTTCACTCTTCAGGTTTTGATGCGCTCCGCGCCTTAGTTCCGTCAATGAATAATTTGTCTTTGTCTGTGTAGGTGGAAGGGGGGGTCATAAAAATTTTCGACCTAAGATGGGGGAGTCATAGAAAAATTTTGCCCGCGATAGGGGGGTCATAAAAAATGACTCCGGTCATCGACATATTTGGGACACCCCCCCCCTTCCGCAAAAAATGCCAGCCCCCTAAGCTTGCCAACGGGCTATGGAAAATCATCTATATATGAAGCAGCACCATTTTGTTAAGATTATATGGCATACTTTTGGGACCGCCATGAGTACGGTTACGGGTACGGGTCCCGAACCATGAGTACGGGTAAAGGTCCCAAGCCCTGGGTACGGATACAGGTCCCAGGTACGGGTATTGGTCCCAGTCCATGACGGGTACGGGTCCGAAGTCAAAATAGGGTATGAGTACGGCAGTGCGTGTACAGGTCCGGCTACGGCACGCAGTACGGGTACAGAAATTGGGACTCGAGTACGGGTATGGGTCCCAGTATGGGTACGGGCCATGGGAACGGGTATGGAAATTTGGACTTGAATGGGTCCAATTATGGGTATGAGTATAAACAAATGAATTAAACAAGTACAAAAAGAGATTAAATATTGGTGGTCATGGTGAATGTGGCATATTTTGGGATGCATGTGAAAAAACTATGTCTATGTATGGACACCCAGACTGTGCAATACTAATTTCAACATACTTTAGTATATTTAGCAGCTTTTGAGTCTGGACTCGACTCAAGTCCACTTTTACTGGACTCGGACTCGCTCGGAATTGAACATTAAAAGGCTCAGCTCAGCTCGGTCAAAAATACGACTCGGGCTTGAAGACGACCCCGTCCGATTCCAGTCTAATCAATCCATGTACAATGTGGAAAAATTATTTATCTTAAAACATCAATTGGAATTCAATTGATTGTCAATTTTCCAAGTACATTCATGCACATCTACACAATACACATTCAACAGATTGTCCATTAGCTTAATCATTATAATTATTATCATTAATTATGCACATCTAGATAATTACATCCATGTTTCTCAAATTTCTGTATGGTAAGGACCTCTGTATTCATTTTCTAGATGTACTAGCCCAAGCCTGGCACAAGAAGTACACTGTCAGCTCATGTGGCTGGCAGAAAATCTGTCACACCTGCCAGTCACATTATCATTAGGCTACATGTATGCAGCATACAATTTGTGGAGTGTATTTGAATGGGGAATATCAAAATGATTAATAAAAGCTAAAATAATGATATTTTAACATGATAACTTGAAATTCACCACAAAAGAAAAAAATCTTTAAATGTTTTCCCAGTTTGCCATGTCTTTTTCTGTATTGAACCACAGATTCTCAACAATCTGTGATTGAACAGTCATTGTGTGAATGAGACATGTACATGTAGCATACATGGGTGGCAGTTTGCAGTGTGCACAGGCTGTTTATACCTTAGATATGTGCGGCAGCATTCATGCCCACATTCATGTTCATTTTGTGTAGCAATGTCGTAAGTTGAAAAAACTTTGAAACTGTTTATTTGCTATGACTGGCAGCATGAACATGAGTCCAATCAGTCCATGTATTTTTGAACAACTTATGGTACGGACAAGCCTACCCTACGTCCCGGGCCAACGCCCCGCGAGTCACACCCGCCGTCCCAACCATCGAACCCCTCGATTAATCCCCTGCCGATGCATGTAAATCTTCCGCAAAATGATCTGGAAAATTTTACAGAGATTACTGCATCTACCATGAATATTAGCAATATTATTTTGTGTATCGATATGCTCTTTTGAACTCCAAATTCTAAGGGAGTAGACCGGGGAAGTGGGATACCTCCGGACATTATGTGCTGATTTCGCTGGCGTCATTCTCTTTTCTCGTACAATAATATGTTTGAAATAGTCGGGAAATAGTGTCAGCACACGGATTTTAATTAATAAATTCACTGTTCCACATTAGTCCATGCATTGAAAACATTGTTTGCTGAGCGTGGTGAAGTTGGCTCGAGATTAGAGATTAGAAATTAGACATTCGCAATTGAATAATTTAATACGTTTCATACAAAGTTTTTGAAATTCTTTATTTTGATGAATTTTGACCTAAAAACAACTCTATTGTATCGTTTAAGTTTTTTGACACTATTTTTGGACATTAAAAAAATTTGGCCAAATTATTCAAACATCTGGATCTTCGTTCTCTGACCAAATTTTGACATAAAAGCTTATGTATAGTTTAAGTCTTCTTCAGTCTTTTGACACCATTTTTGGGCATTCAAAAAATTTGGCCAAAATTGTGTATTTTCGTTATTTGGCCAAATATCTACCTCAAAACAACTTTTATGTATAGTATAAGTCTTCTATAAGTCTTCTACAGTTTTTTTATACTATTTTTTGACATCCGAAAATTTTATCTTGCTTATCTATTTTGAGTGTCCAAAATGGTGTCAAAATACTCCAGAAAACTTGATCGATACATAAAAGTGGTTATTAGGTCGAAATTTGCCCAAATAACGAAGTTCAAAAATTTTGAAATTTTTGGCTGAAATTTTTGAATGTCCAAAAATGGTGTCAAAATACTCCAGAAGACCTGATCGATACATAAAAGTGGTTTTTAGGTCAAAATTCGTCCAAATAACGAAGTTAAAAAATTGTCTAATCTCTAATCTCGAGCCAACTTCACTGTGCCGTTTGCTGATGTCTAGTAAATGAACAAATAAAGGCTCTGACATATCGGAAACTTCATCGCACTTTTTCAGCAAGGTTGCACTGCATGCAACCCGGGTATGCAGTGGCGTACATGTAGCTACATCGGGCCGGGCATAGCGCGCGGAGGGCCAATCGAAAAGCATGACTAGTACGGTATCATGTATCACGGTATATGGAAATGAAATTGTCAAAAAATGCCACACCCCTGGTGCCCCCGGGCTGGTGCACCCCACCCTCCCCAATCAGGGTCGGTACCGGTACTCCCCAAGATAGCTTGACCACGGGCCACTAGGTTGATACAAAATATTTTGTCATGTTTGTGAAAAGTTCTCAATATTTACATTTCACTTTTTTGTGGGGATTCCCCTCGCGCCGTAGAAAACCAGGCCGAGTATTAGGAGGATACATGTCGATATCGATTAATTATCGGAAAAGATTTTGCCATTTAAATAGTAGGGGGTTATCCAAATAATAGCATACATATTTATTCATAATTAAACTAATATAATTTGGAATTTCTAGTTTTATACTTTTCAACATGTGTCTGTTTGCGCCAGATTCCGGTCAGAAAATTTTATTTCACTATACGATGTGAGAAAAATAATATATAAAAGGAGTAGTAACAAATTTGCATTTATTTAAACCCTTTTATATAATGGTCAAATCTGAACGAGATCCGAATTACCTGCGAATTACTGATTGGTGGAAACGATAACTTTGCTGGGGGTAATTAATATTACAGCATCATCGTTAGAGTGCGCAATGTTAGTGAAGCGCAGTTCTGGGGACTTTTCAAAGTCAGTAGACCGTTTTTTTCTGGATGGTGCGGTTCTCGACGGGCAGCGGTTTTCGGAGTGAGCCCTCAACTTGAAGATTAGCTGTTGGCTCAGAACAGCATAGATGGCGCTTCCATGGTCAGAGGGGAAGGTCAAATAACAGTGATTATTAAATAAAAACGGTCTACACAGTAGACTAGTGAAAACACGGACCCTTTTTAGGCCCACCTACTCTTTTTCTGTATGCATGCTACACTTTAATATTTGAGTACTTCCTCGACTTTATTGTTTTAATCAGCAAATTTAACTTAAACAAAAAACAAAATTAAATTTTTTAATTTTTAATTTAATTTAATTTTTTTATTTCTTATTTATTTTTATTGTATTTTTTATTTATTTTTTAACACACGTGTATTTTGTAGGCTTACAATACTTGGTTTGTAATATGCATATCACTCTTCTCTCTTTTAGTTTGAGTGACATTAGTCCACTTATCTCTCTCTATTCATTCTCTTCCTCTTCTATTGTCTGCGGCCCCTCTTGACATCTACATCCTGTCAATTAGGACAATACCCTATTGTCCTGCGGTGTTGCTCATTTACATAATTATATTGCTTTCCTGTTTCTCATTGTAGTGAACCGTCTTTCATAGAGGTACTGAGGTAAGACTAAGACGTGCTTATTTTGCTCTGAGCTTTGTTTGCTACTGAGTTCTATTTGAACTTGCCTTCAGTTTTTGACTTGAATTTTATTTTTACAAAATTGTTTTTTAACTACAGTTATAGTATGTAGTTTTCGTTGTTTGCTTTTATATTTTGTTGTCTGTCCCTGAAGAAGAGCAGTTTATCTGCTCGAAACGTCGGTTGTATTTTTGTTAACTTTGTCTACCATCCCTGTGGTTTTGGATTTTTTCTAATGCAGACGTAACAGTGCATGTAGGCCTACACCATTCTGGTTTACATACTGCATTAGTTTTTATCTGGTCTTTGTCTTTGTTCCCCACACCAAGTTGGTATCTGGCTCGAATCTCCCTGGTTTTAGGCTTGGCAATGATCATTTTTATTAGGGGTTGCGCAATAATTATGAGCCCCGGAGGAGTTACATTTACACTGCCAAAGGGTCCCCTCTCAAGTGCCAAAAATCGTTTGCCTCGGGCTCGGCCTGCCAAAACATTTGCCACCCCCCCACACACCTTTAATTGCCAAATTTTTCTTGGGATCCCATTTTGAAAACCTATTGGTCTAGATAGTGTTGCGATAAACGTTTCCGTACTGATTTCCTAAGCTTTTTTATATAGATTGTTCGGAGCCTGTTCGGGGTCCCGCGAACATGGTGTGCCAAAATCGATTCTTCCCCCCTTAGTCTCTTGGCTTGAATTTTTTTTTTTTCGACTGGCCGAAAAATGCCCCCCCCTCCCCCATTTCATGCCCCCTCATAATTATTGCACAGTCTCTTTATGAGCCGGTATTGGAGGAGGCAAGCCAAAAGGAACGGCGAGCATTATGTGCTAGGTCAAACTCCGTCGAAGGATCGAGGGGGGGCGGTGCAAGTATTTTTGGCATACAAATTTGGCATGTGCAACTTGATGAAGATATTTGCCAGGCTGTTGTGGGGGATGGGGGATGCCAAGCAATGTTTGGCAGGCGAAGGGCAAGTAATTTTTGGCACTCATTTAGAATTTCAGGTTGAACTCACCCTGGCTGAACTGGCGAAATGTTCATGGTCTCTAGTGAATTGAAATCGGGCAAAATATTAGTGGAAGCGGGAGTGGAAGATCTATTTCATTTGCCCGTAGTGGGTTAAGGCGCTACAATTTTTGAGTTTTTTCTCATTATTACCAACTTTTGAGGGTCTTCGGAACTGATGGGGCCTGATAGGGGACCCGACCGCGGGAGGGGACGGGGCACGTTTCCCAAAAAAACCCTTTATTTACATGGGTTGGAAGCTGTCAGACGTCCTCCTTAAAACAGAAATAAACAACAATTGAAGACGAGTCCTTGAAAGTTGATAAAGGTGCAACGTCTCGTTTAGCATGTTTAAGGGTACTGTCATTTTCTTTGGACGGAGGTCCCAAATAATCATGTTGGGGTCATAATTTTTGGGCGCGGCTAAAATAGGTGGTCATAAAATAATAAAATGACGGTCGCTTCATAAAGTTTCTTTCTTGAATTTGAATGGGTAAAAAAATGATTCGATAGTTTAAACCGATGCAAATTGTTGTCTAGTTTCATGGATTCAGAAAAAAAGTATTTTGCACTATTCGTGGCCGGCTTCAGACTTTTTGGATCTTTTGGGCTCCATTGAATGTAGACGCGCAGATGCCGTGTAGGCGAAGTGCGTGGGGGCGAGGTGTCCTGATACCATGTTATACGTACACTATACTGTTGAAATGACAAGCAACTATCATAAACTTTAATTTTATAACACCTTTATTTACACAAAATAACAAAATATATAAACAGGTCCTGTCATATAATTATTCTTTTACATTTTGAACAACTATCTAGAGCGTGCAAGATCATAAGTGGAGAATATATCAAAGTCTCACTGCCTGGAAAATTAGAAACAAAATGTGTTTCGAGTGACGCGGCTCATGGCGTTTCACTTTAGGGTGGTGCATTAATGTACCCGGGTATGAATTGTGTGGGTGATATCTTGGCAAGCCTCAGGGGAGGAGGCATTAGAAAACTGTTTGAGGTCGATGTTCCAAAGGGTCATTTATAGTCCTAAAACCCAATAACAATTATAAATGCTAACCCTTACCCTAAACTTCGCCCTAACCCTAACCTATGGCCCGCCCAAGTCCTAATCCTATAACCCAAAACATAACCATAAACCTAGCACTTACAATAACCGTAACACTTACACTAATCCTAACCTCACCCGTTCCTAACATTACTCATACCAGAGAAGATGATAAAAGAGGAGGTCGCTCGCTGCCCACATCAAATAAATAATGTGTGCATCCGCCTATTGATGGAAACAATGGTCTAATCCGATTAATCGACTAATACGATAAGTAGCTTTGCGAGTCACGACTGTCTAGCTCTAAACGGCGCATGCCCGGATATCAATTTGTTACGTCAGTTGACCGCGAAAAATAATTTCTGTATTGTTTGGCATGACCGGCTACTAAGTTTGACCCGACATCCCTGTGAAAAAGACCCGCATTTTGGATCCAAATAGCATTTTTGGACACGTTTGGACATAAAACGGGAGTATATGGAGAAACTGACACGAGTTTGAATTACTGATTACACTAGTTTTAAGTGTCCGTAAACTGCCGCAAATATTCAAATGGTTATCATTTAAATTTCTTTTCCTTTGACCTTTTTTAATTTTACTGGAAAATTAATTATGCTTGATTTTCCATGCCTTAACAAAAGCTTTTGATTTTTTTAATGGGAGTTGCGATAAATATAATGCTTTTTCACTCGTTTAAAATTCATAGTCACCCTGGTTAGTATTATTTTTTTTAAAGAAAAAAAGCATGATTTGACTGCGAAATTGAGAATTTAACGATGTACTTCCGTGTGTGGAATATTTTCTCCACTAAAGAGAACTACCAGATCAGTCGAGCGTGTGGCGGATGAACAGATTACCACAAAGGAAGTTTCAAGTGGTGTTTTAAGTACCCCAAACAAAGAAAAGTGAATGGAGGTTAACTGTGGGTAATCGGATTATATGTTCGAGCGATCTCCTCTTTTCTCATCTTCTCTGCTCATACTAACCATCAATGTAACCCTAACCTTATCCTTAACCTAATACTAAATGCACTGGCCTTACGTTAACCCTTTTCGGACTCAAGACCATTCGGACTAATGGGATAAAACGTTAAAATAATGCAACATCCTGCTCGCTACGGTCGCATTATATGGTACATGTTGAACCTTTTTATACCAAAAAAGCGTAACAACTGATTTTGTGATTTTTGTAACTTTTGCAAATTTGGGCCACACCTCCCCTTACATATGGGCCTGGTCTAATATAACAACATGGTCACTTGGGAACTAATAAAATAATTGCAAGAGCTTCTCAAATTACATTTAAGAATTATGCCCATAAAAGGATGGTCCAAAATTAGTGCAAAAATAGAACCCTTAAAAAGTTTAAAATTAATGATTACACTCCTCTCATGTGTGTTATGAATAATGCTGCAAAATACTTGGTTTCTAATTTCGTTCATCTATGTTTCATCCCAAACTTATGGTTCACCAGCCAGGAGACCGCAATGCTAAAAATATAATATACGCTGTAAGCCCCGCAAGGCTGAGGTCGATGACTTCCATAGTAAAAGACTTGCAACTAACGGAGTTCCAATGTGGTCCTAGCCCGGTCCCCGCACTCCGTGCATCCGCGGGTATTCATGCTTGTCGGTGAACTTTAAAAACACCCCTTTTGCATCTCATTTCGCGAAGTTTTTAGGGGAAAACACCCCTTTTTTAGTGATTTCGCGAATTATTTGCCCTTCGATAATACCCCTATTTTCGCTAAAACGCGAACGATATTTCTAATATACCCTTTTCTGGCAGTATTACACGTAGGCTGCTCGATGAAAATACCCTTTTTTTTTCAATTTCGCGAACACGTGGTTTGAAAAAACACCCCTTATTTTGTATGTTTCGCGAATCGCGTTTCTTCATCTGAAAACACCCCTTATTTCGCGAAATTTTCGACGAGCATGAATACCCGAGGATGCACGGAGTGCGGGGACCGGGGGTCCTAGATGACAAGTTGCAGTAGGAATCAGATTTTTGCTATGTATGCCTGCCTGGTCTGTTTTCAATTACAGGTACCGAGCAATTATGCGTTTTATACTATTGGATTGAGCACACTCGCGACATGGAATTGCCTGCATCCTTTACAAGTCCACTTCTGAAGATTTCTGATTTTCCCGCTTTCTTCAATAAAAGAGCAGCTATTCTCAGATACTCGTAAAAGTCAACTGAATCTGAACGATCAACGTCAATTTCTGCAATTGCTTCCTGAAATGACAAAGAGATGAAATTCGTGTTAAACAAGTGAAATTCGTGTTAAACAGGAATAGAGCAATACGGATAGCTATAAACTAAAACCATTGAAAGGTATAAAGTTACGCCAAACCGGTCCATCAAATACCAAAATGCACCTTCATTTTGGGTTAAAATAGCTTGACAATATGATTGTTCCCAGTAGAGTAACCAGGATTTTAGTACGAGGGGGCAAAGTTTGTCAATTTTTTGTTCCATTTTTGGTCATTGTAAGGACACTTTACTCTTTGCCGTCCCCATTTATCCCTAAAATATTCAGTGGGTGGGTGGTCAGTCCCCCCGCTCCCCCTTGTTCTATAAATCCTCTGAATAAGCGAGATTGTTATTGTGACATGAATTTTATTTTGAACTTTTGTATCATCAAAAAGATATCAGGCATGGTTATATTCTTGGTTTTATGATAGCAATGTGATTGTTTCCTTTTTTATTACAAAAGTCTACATAAAGATTGAATACTAGACAAAATTTCGGGGAAGGATCAAGAAGGGAAAACTTAAAAAGTAGTATATAAATGATTACTTTTTAGGTTCATGTATAGGCCTACATGCTATTAAACACAAATGGCAAGTACAATACAAACACATAATTATTGTACTAACCTTAATTTGTCTAGGTTTGAAGTAGTCCCCAACAGTGCCACGGATTGCCTGCAACATTTCTACAAAGTCTAACGTACGATCGTCGTTGGAATCGTAGTTTTGGAATTGTTCGTAATGATCCTTGATCTGGAATGATTGGAAATGAATCAGAAATGTAAAATACATTTAAAAAAACACACATTTAACACGTAAATCATGAAGTTATGGTATCACAAAGGTGAGGTATCAAAAAATATATGAGAATGGGAGATAAATTGGCAAAGAGAGATGGGGATATGGTAATTAATAGACAAAAAGGAGAGAAAAGAGGAGAGAGAAAGAGAAGAGGAACGAGAGGGGAGTGGAGAGAGGGGGAGACGAAGGGGAAGAGAGCCTGAGAGGGAGAGGGAGGAGGAAAGGGAGGGGAGAGAGGGGATACTTCTTCTTTTAGTTGCTAGTGTTTTATATTTTTTAAACATTGTATTGCGAACACATTATACAATTGTACATATGTATCTAGGTTATGGAAAAACTATACTTCTCTCATTGTGACGATATTGATAGTAATACTTTCTTACCACCATCTGCGAGTGCCCTTATCTATATACTTGTGTGTGCGGAGGGTGGGTCTGGGGGTGGGTGTGATGGGTATACAATGATATAGGGTTGTGTTTACTAACCTCTTGTTCTGTCAAGAAGGGGAAGTGCTTTTTTGTCAACTCCATATCTAAGATGCCATCTTCATCTGTAAGATCAGGATGGGCTGGAAACAAAACAGATGCTCAATTTTATCTTCAAAATCACCTACACCTTACACCAATGAAATCCTTTATCTTTTCATTGCACTCTATACTGTAGTTTGCATTACTTAATGTTATACATGTCTAAGGAGACACGTTTTACTTTTTCATTATCAGATATACTTATATCTGCAAAAAAATAGCCGTAAATTGAAAAAAAATCATGCATTTCACGAGAAATCTCCCTAAATTTTAATGCTTCCGCCGCCACTGTTCTACAAAATGAAAGTGATAAGATAAAATATAGAAAAAGGGTTTCAAAATTTTGATGACGCAACAAGTTACAAATCAATCAAATAGAAAATGAATTTGAAGAAATGAAATGATAACATTATTTGCCTAATCCTAATTTGAAACTGATAGTATTGTCTTTCTACGGGCTGTGGCCACTCAGAGGTAAATTGTTCATGAGCAAACGTTACCATCACTCGACGAAGTGCCTTCTGGTGATATCTCTCCATTATGATAACTATCTTTCACTCCACTGGATCCATTCATTTTCAATGAGTTCGAATTATGATTAGTTGCCGAATCGTCATCAGAGATGCGAGATAATGTTTGACGTTGGGTCACGACTGGGCGTTCGGCGCTGGATGAATTGTAGGACCAAACTCGGGATTGCCTCCTTGCTTCTTGACCCTCGGGTAATGTTTCTTCGATTACATCAAGTTTGACCGGAACAGGTTGAAGCCTAAAATGGAGGAAAGTCATTGGTATAGAAGTCATTGTGGTTTCATACACTGAACATCAAATATATAAATCCCTCACTTGTATCTAAACTATGGAGTGGATGTTATCGGATTTGTTTCCAACCCTAAGCAGGTGTTAAAAGCTCAGAATAAACGAGGTATTAACACACCAGGAGTAGCAAATGTTCAAAAAATAACTTAAAGAAAAATATTATAAAAGTAACCGGGTATTCACTCGTCACCATTTTGCTTGAATACGGTAGAATTTGCTCTTCAAGATTCAATCAATCAAGTTCAGGGGCGTACAGGATGACATTTTTGGACCTTTTCCCAATCTTTTGGGATTTTTGACCAAGAGACCATAAAATTCTAATTTTGACCTTTTTGAACGTGCCGAAAAAGCATAAATAACCTTTTACGCTCGCAAAGTAAACCTTTTTGGCTTTTGGTGATTGGATGGGTAGGTGGACCTCCCCCTCCCCCCATATTTAAGTGTTCATAGTCACGTCGTAAACGACCAATTATGAATTCGTAAAGCTATATACAGGGTGATAACAAAAAAATTTAATGCTTACCTTAATTTGGACAATTTCTTTATAGGATGTCCTGTAATGTCCTGAAAAGAGAAAGTCAATTTAGCCTCAAAATTAACACTCTTTCATCTTTAACATAACATTTCTTAGTAAAAAAAAGGTAAAATTAAAATAAATGACGTTGGCATCCGATCTTTGTGTGTTTGTTTGTTTATTTGTTGCTGTGTTTTTGGTGGTGCACAGAATAATTGTGGTCTTTGTAAAAAGACATCCTTTGGAGTTACAAGTATTGGAGGGGGCAAAGACAAAAAAATCCCGGTGGGTATCGTTTTGATCTGTTATTGCGCGGGAAGCACGACACAAAATCAATTTAGCCCAAAATTAAGGTAAACTTTTGTGTTTACCATTTTCAATTTTACACTTTTTGGGGAGGGTTTGGGTTGGGTTAAAAATTTCTTTTGGGGGTTGGTTTCAGGTCCCATCCCACAAAGACTAACACGGATGTTCATATGCAAAAACAGAAAAGAAAGAAAACTTAACAAAATTTACCTCGTCTACGGCAAAGTAATGTAGTGGTAAGTCGGCTTTGGTCTGTTCTAATCTCCCATCACAAGCTCCTTTAAATATTGACTCCAATATCGCTCTTAATTTACGAATATCCTCGGCAGCTATCTTCCCGCTTTCTTGACGTTCTGTTATAATTCTATAGAAGAAAATCAAAGAACAAATTATATTTACTAGGTGTCCCGAAGGTAAATGTATGGCCTACCTATTCGTTTGGTGATATAGAAGAAAATAGAAGAAAATCAAAGAATAAATTACATTTACCAGGTGTCTCGAAGGTAAATGTATGGCATACCTATTCGTTTGGTAATACCTCTACTAATTGCTGATATGCTAAAAAAATTTCATTTTTGTATAAAATTAACAATTTATTTGGTGTCAAAACGCATGGAATGGTTGTATGTAAATTTAATTCCTGAAATACGCTAAGCATGGCAAAAATATATTTTGTTTTTTCATTTGATTATCTCAGTATTGATTTAGCATGATTATCATCTTTTCCAATCTTTTCCAATCGGTAACATTTTGTAACTTACTTTTCCAATCGGTAAAATATGTAACTTATATACGGTAAAACCTCGTCTACAAGCATATATAGTTTTTTGATGAAAGCTAAATTAATACGACACAAGAGTAAATATGCCAATATAATAGATTGGTCTTACAATAATACTTGTTTGTATATGATTGGATCTGTAATTTATTTGCCCAAACTAATTAATTTAGCTTTCATCAGAAGCACTCTGTATGCTTGTAGACGAGGTTTTAAGGTGTTTTATCATTTCGTTTTTTTAATACGTTACTTACTTGAAGTCCCGCCTGATTCCTTTCACACAACCCGCGTAGAGTTTCTGTTGTTTCACAATCTCTTGCTCGATCTTGGTTAAATCCATATGTTTCATATAGATTTGACGTTTTAAATTCTCATTATCGGCTTCCCATTCTGTAGAAGACATGAAAACAACTTATTTCCAGTGGTGTAGCCAGGATTGTCCAGAAGGAATCGACTTTCAAATAAACTATTTGACCAAAGTGGGCAAAAAAAGGTTTAATACACTCATACGAGGGCTGGTCAATAAGTTCCCGCAACTATGGTGTATCTCCGCTCATGCATGACTTGGATGACTGTTACTTACGCTAAATACAAGTTTGTACTTTTGTCTTTCAAAACAAATATGTATTAGCGATGCTGAATACTTGATTACGTAATGACATTAGCATAAACACAATAGTGTACGGGCACTGCCTGATTTATGGTGAAAAATAGTCAAGACAATCTTGCGCCAAATTGAGGTATTGTTACATAATTCCAAATATCTCGAGAATAAAAGTATGGAATCTGGCGCGGTTTTTGCAACTTTGTAGACCGATAACATAGGAATGATGTTGTACTCTTTTTAGATCTATACCATTTTTATTAAAGAAAAGAGATCGTGTTGAATATCTCCAATTTTGAGTAGGCTTAATCACCTATTGTTCTTTACATAATAAGAGATAGAAATATTAATCGATGACAAAATTTAACAAATGATACCTGGTTTGATTGGGTATCTACTGATTATTAAAAAGGGAGATCCCAGTGGTGAAATCACAAACATTTCTTTCTTAATAAACCTTTGTTTTCAAAAGGTCTTGTTTTTGTAATCAAAGTAGCACACGATAGAGAGACTCTGGATTGAATAAGAAATTTGAATTTCGAAAGGTATGTCTAATTCTAGCATAAGACTTGGTATAGCAATTCACTCACACAGCTACTGTTCCACAAACCTTGTATTAGTCATATTTTTAGCGCTTTTTTGATGAAATTTTACTTTTTTCATACATTTTTGGTACTTTCAATCATGCGTACCATCTACGCATGCGCACATTTCTATTTTTATTGCAACAAATTCTATTGTCTTGACCTGGTCTTGACTATGATCTCTCATACCATATCAATAATCATATTTGTTTTTGTTTTATTTTGGAGATAATTTGGATTCTTTCTTCTACCGTGTGGGCTCTTTTCTCCAGATTTTCACACCATTTTTGTTTGTCGTTAAGGCCTATTTTTGGTGAAATTCAAAGACAGTCCCTTTCCTGATCTGTTGACGGATACATTTCTTCTTTCACAATTATCAATTGAATATACTCAGATTACCTCATACCAAAAATAAGGCTTGTAAATTGCTTTGTTTCTTACTTCTGCTTCTTTTTATTACACGTTCCTCAACTACAATTCAAATTTCCCGCCAATGTTGACAATTGTCAGTGTACATATGGCAATGACTTTATGCAAATGAGATTACGTAATTAAAGGTACTCTGATACTAATTGCTGTGTGTTTTGAAAGACAAAGGTACAAACTTTATTGATCGTAAGTAACAGTCATCTAAGTCATGCATGAGCGGAGATAAATAATGGTTGCGGGATATTATTGACCAACCCTCGTATCTTGTTCGCCTTGTTGGCGCAATTCAAAAGGAGTAAGTTTGAACAACTCAAAAATAGTGTAAAAGTTGCCAAAACAAAATTCATTTTAGTTATCCGAACTTTAAAAATGCTGAAAAAGCTCAAAAAGTTCCGTCAACTAATCAACTTTGTTGGCATTACTTAAAAAGTTGATGTAAGTCGTTGCGTCAACTTTTAAGTAATGCCAACTTCTGAATTCAAGTTCAGGGAACTTAGAAAAATAAACAAGGTTCAAAGAACCAATTAGTTGAGTTATTGTAACTCAACATGTAAGTTGATGTAACTCGTTCATATTAAGTTACTGGTACTTATTGTTTTGAGTTATTCCAATTTCACGTAATTGGATCATTTTCTGCACAATTAGCAGTATTCAAATATTTATTTTTGTAATCAGTGCAAAATTTTGTATACTATAGTACACCTCTAGAAAATTATGCTAACCTAGGCTAGTTTCATTTTCTGAGTTGTAACAACTCAATAAAGTAAGTGCAAATGAGTGCGACCAACATAATGATATCGAGTCAGTGTTACTCAAAATTGTACGCGTTGGCATTACTCGGAAAGTTGACGCAACGACTTACATCAACTTACTGAGTAATGCCAAAGAAACAATTTCTATGAGTGTAGGGAAGGAAAATATTGAAAATATTATGGCACGTTGCCCATGGAGGGGGCAGCTGACTCCCACCACCCCCGACTAAGCCAATGATTATTCTTCAAGCCCTATTAGATTTATTTTTTATAAGAGTGACTAAACTTTTAGGACTTAAAACATTGTAAATCCTTAAGAATGAGAGTAAATCCAAGTCCTTTACATTTTAAGTTGAATTTTTCATTTCAAATTTTTAAAGCTTTTAACAGCCAGTAAATGACTTACAAAATAAAACTTGGGAGTGTTGCATGATGTATTCGTTCGGTTGAATCAGTGATGGATTTAGTATACCACGACATATGCTTGATAATATATATAATTATATTTCATACACTTACCGGTTCTCGGTGTTAATTTGCCGAGTGTTTTCATTTTGCCCATATTTACTTTATCTTCTAAGTCCTGTAAAGTAAAGTAAAATAAAAGTCACAAAAATGAGTATCCTTTTACAGGAGGATGTTCAAGTAGAATCACTATCCACTCACTCTATCGTTGATGTTCATGTTCATTGCAATCAGGCATTTACATTATAATCAGGCACCCGGTATCAGGAAAACTTGCATTATTAGCAAGTACACTTGGATTATAATATCGAGCACCCGGTATCAGGAAAACTTGCATTATTAGCAAGTACACTTGGATTATAATATCGAGCACCCGGTATCAGGAAAACTTGCATTATTAGCAAGTACACTTGGATTATAATATTGAGCACCCGGTATCAGGAAAACTTGCATTATTAGCAAGTACACTTGGATTATAATATCGAGCACCCGGTATCAGGAAAACTTGCATTATTAGCAAGTACACTTGGATTATAATATCGAGCACCCGGTATCAGGAAAGCTTGCATTATTAGCAAGTACACTTGGATTATAATATCGAGCACCCGGTATCAGGAAAACTTGCATTATTAGCAAGTACACTTGGATTATAATATTGAGCACCCGGTATCAGGAAAACTTGCATTATTAGCAAGTACACTTGGATTATAATATCGAGCACCCGGTATCAGGAAAACTTGCATTATTAGCAAGTACACTTGGATTATAATATTGAGCACCCGGTATCAGGAAAACTTGCATTATTAGCAAGTACACTTGGATTATAATATCGAGCACCCGGTATCAGGAAAACGTGCATTATAATCGAGTACTTGATACTAACTTTTTGAAACTTTTTAAAAATTAACGTATGCTCATTCAAGCATGAAGTCAACTACAGGTATGAAATCCGGAGTCTGCTGATGATCAATGCAAAAAAAAAAAATCCAATTGATACTTTTTGAAATATAGAAACAAATCCAAATGGGTAGTTATTTTTGTTTTACTCTTTATATAGCGTCACCAGGATCGGTAGAATAAACACAGTAAACAAGGTTCTTTGTATCTGGTCCAACAATTACAATTATTATGTTTTGATGAATCCAAGTGTGTGAAAATATTGGATCCAAAACATAATAATGATAAAATTGGATGTTTTACGCCCAATATTTATTGGTCTCGCTATATGAGTTTTAAAATATTGGACTCGCCGTTAAAACTCAAAGCTCGACCAATAAATATGGGCTCAACCGATCCAATTTTATATTATTATTGGACCACTTACAAAGAACATTGCTTTCTGTGTTAGGTTATCTATTACAATGACATTATATCCCTGTATAAAAATATACAAAATATCGACGTAAAATTAATAACTGATATAGCCAAAATGAAACATAACAAAATGATTGAAAAATAATTCAAAAACTGGTAGTAGTGTTGGAAAGTCATTTGTTTCAGCATTATTTGTATTTCAAAATCTTATTAACTTGTGTATATTTCTGTGTCGGTGGAACTGTATTCTTAAACCATATTTTGCTTATTTTCGAAATTTCAGAATATTCTTTTTGGATAAAAATATGTTATACTTGCCTTTATTCTTTTCGTAGTTCTATCCCTTAGTTCATCGTAAGTCTGTTTCAACTCTGCGTATTCTAATTTCATTTGTTCTTCCCTTTCTTTAGCCTTAGCTAATACCTTCTCTTTTTCCTTTTCCCAGAGTTGTACAGTACTACTTCTTTGTAATCTAAAAAAAATGACAGTTTTAATCGGTTAAGGTTATTAATTATTTTAAACTGTTGTGATTTGGTAGTTCACAACATCTTACGAATGGTAGTGAGCTTTGGCAAAAACTGCATTGCTCAATTCATAGCGAGTGTGTAGAAGAATTAAAATATTACAGATATACTTTTATAGGTGCTGCGGTTCTTGAGTTATCATTGTAAAAAGGGCTGAAACAACAACACTTTTGTAAAACGTACATAACTCATTAACAACAATAAATTAAGCAAGTTTGCTAAGTATACGATTTGTAGAATGAACTTTTGCAAAACATCAAGGTGTTATTTTTCAATAATATATTGATCTATTCTAGATAATGAAAATCGATTTTTAGGTTGCTTCGACCAACAATACCTCGTCTACCCTTAATAATTAAGTTTTGGTACCCAATTCCCTTCCTCATTTCGATCAGTTTTTCTTTTCATGTTTGTATAACTGTTAATGCGTTAACTTCATTATTTCCCTTCTTTATTCCTCTGTTCTGCTCACTTTTTTCCTCAGTCAGTTTTGTCTCTACAGTCTTCATTCCGTAACTAAATTGTATGTCACGTTTCAAGTTTCTTAACATTCATTACTAAAATATGACGTCCCAAATGTATGTAATTTTCTTAACATTCAGCAACTTTATAATGTTTGGCTTTCCTTTTTCATTTGTCATGTTTGTTAGATAGAAACTTTCAAGTAAAGCAGAGGATGTAATGTGATTTCCCTGCCAAAAGATTGAGTATACTATAGGCCTAATGAACACTGAATAAAACTGAAGTCAAATTTAATTATTTAGGCTTATTTACACACTTCGGAAAAGTTGAGCTCGCAAATCTTTGTAAAGACTGATTTTAGTCAGTATACATGTTCTGGATAATGAATCTAAAGCTATCATGTCTCGTTTTCTCAAAGCTCTTGTGTTATCATGCGCGAGTATGAAAATAAACGTAAAGAGTTAAGGGTAATATTTTTTTTACCTAACTTAGGCCTAACTTGTAAGATGTTGACGAAATATTGAAACTATAAAACCTAGTTAAGGGCTCTAAATAACAGATTTCTAACTACAATGAGCAAGATAGGAATGAAAATAAGAATATTTACTCAGCAATCAAATCCCGTTTCTCCTCCAATTGTTGAACAAGAATCTCCTTTGATAACTGATCTACACTTGCGTCCTCCATGTCTTTCTGTCGTTTCCATTTCATTTCAACGATATTGTGTCTTTCTTCTGCTAATTGTTCTATTATTTGATGAATTAGAATTAAAATGATATACAAAAATTAGTATCTTTGACATAGCGAGGTTAATATTATCATCAAAATAGATCATCGTTAACCTCGTCATCATCATCGCCATCATGCTCATCCTCCATCCATCCTCCATCCATCCTTCATCCATCCTCCCATCCGTCCATCCTCCCATCCATCCATCCTCCCATCCATCCATCCATCCATCCATCCATCCATCCATCCATCCATCCATCCATCCACCCATTCACCCACCCACCCATTCACCCATCCATCCATCCATCCATCCCTCCATCCATCCATCCATCCACCCATCCACCCATCCATCCATCCATCCATCCATCCATCCATCCATCCATCCATCCATCCACCCATTCACCCACCCACCCATTCACCCATCCATCCATCCATCCATCCCTCCATCCATCCATCCATCCATCCATCCACCCATCCACCCATCCACCCATCCATCCATCCATCCATCCATCCATCCATCCATCCATCCATCCATCCATCCATCATCCATCCATCCATCCACCCATTCACCCATCCATCCATCCATCCATCCATCCATCCACCCATTCACCCACCCACCCATTCACCCATCCATCCATCCATCCATCCCTCCATCCATCCATCCCTCCATCCATCCATCCATCCATCCATCCATCCATCCACCCATCCACCCATCCATCCATCCATCCATCCATCCATCCATCCATCCATCCATCCATCCATCCATCCACCCATTCACCCACCCACCCATTCACCCATCCATCCATCCATCCATCCCTCCATCCATCCATCCCTCCATCCATCCATCCATCCATCCATCCATCCACCCATCCACCCATCCACCCATCCATCCATCCATCCATCCATCCATCCATCCATCCATCCATCCATCCATCCATCCATCCACCCATCCACCCATCCACCCATCCACCCATCCATCCATCCATCCATCCATCCATCCATCCATCCATCCATCCATCCATCCATCCATCCATCCACCCATTCACCCACCCACCCCATCCACCCATCCATCCATCCATCAATCCTCTCATCGTTGATGTCGTCAAACAATTTCCAGCTTATATTAACCAAAAAGGACCAATTGAATCACGACAAACGAGTATTCTTTAAGGCGAGTCGGAGGGCTATTTTAATTGCGTTCAAATATTGAGATAAGTAAAGCTGACACTCAAGAGAAGAGGCATGAGTTCTAAGGAATCCCAAGGGTTGACATAAGGGGCGTCGTGTCTGCCCCAATATCCATGATTTTTCTCGTGGTGGGGGAAACACCCAACACTTTCGTCTTGGCCTTGGATCCCAAAACATATATAGTAATAGTATAGTATTGGATTCCTTGACTGACAAGATCAATGTATTAAAATGAAGAAGTGCACTGCAGTTTTTATGGCTAAAACTGGACAAGATAGCTCCTGCCATCCGACCCACCTTAAAAAGAATAAATAATATACAATAAACCTGCATACGTATAACAATATTGGTCTTTTTTATGTAAACTTACGTTTGAGATTGCGTATTTCCGTTTTGTATTCTTCTTCTTGGTAGAGAATACTCTGAAATGTAATTAAAAAAATAAATGTGCAATAATTAACGTGGTGCAATGGTAAACATGGACGAAATTAATATTTGATTTTAGTGAGTATTATTAGATCTTTCTCCGCATATAACAAAAATGATAGATTTTCACATTAAGGGCTCGGATAGCGACATTTTCACGTACTTTCTGTGGGACATGAGAGCACATCAGACATATCGACATATGTTTTTTTTTGACATTCGCGATATAATACACATTTTATGGCAAATTATTAAAAATTAATGGTTTTTATATTTAACAGCCCCCGAAGTAAACTTTATAAATCTAATAATATATACCGTACTTAATGTGTATGTATAGCTGGAATGAAAAGCCGACGATCATATGAAAAATGTGACCTTTTGTATTGAAGATAGATTTTCCCCAAACAACAGCAAAAAAAGTATACTACTCGTATAAAGGATCTAAAAATATTTTAAAATGGCAAAGCGTTATTACCTGAATTTTCATTTCAAGTCCATCTTTAATTTTATCTAATTTCTCTGTTAATGTAACCACCATCTCTGCCAAACTTGACGGCTGCTCCTCGCCATCTTCTACGTTTAATTTCGATATATATTCAGATCTAACACGACTCCAGCATTCGTTTTCCTGAAATGAAACAAGTTGTACGTGAATAAATGTTGTGCGCATAATTATACCGTAAAAATTAGTTAATAAGCATACATGTATGTGCCTTGCGGAAACGAATTGTTACGGTAGTTTTTTTCTTTTTATTTATCTGTAACTCTAAATTTTTACAGAGTGAGCTATCAATAAATCAGCGTCTGAGACGACTATTCGCTGTCGTAGTGCACATTAGAATATGACCGTTGCTAGGTCAAGTGGCTCACGCTTTCTTCGTTACGAACCACTGATCGAAATGATCGTAACACCAAACCTACTAAGGCATATCAAAATTCGGAATATGCAGGTGTATGAGCCCAGGCTTGAACCAGTAACCAATGGATACTAAGGCCAAAAAAAAAAAGTTTGTTTGTCCATAGAGGCTTATGAAACATTGAGGTCGGTAGGTCGGATTTTTTTTTTTTACAGATATTGCACTTGAAACTGACAATTTGAAGACTGGTAAATAAGTCAAAACACACCGCACTATTTACTGGTTTAACTCTTGAGATGGTTCTGCATGTTATACTGTTCATTTTCTTTACATTCTCTTTCTTTAAATTTATACTAACCACTGTTTTACTAGCACATTCAACGCAAATTAAAAAAAAAAAAAAGACACGGTCGGGACCAGAGTACACGGTCGGTCGGACGTGGACAAACAAACAATGTTTTTTTGCCTAATTAACGTGCACTAAGACAGCGAATACAAGCATCATTATTTTTCATAATATAGAATTCCGTTTTCATAAAGTATGTTTGTAAAATGAAATTTCAACATTATAGAATATCATGCATATGTACTATTCTCCTATACGTTTATACATTGAACATGCATTATTGATACCAAATATAGTAATCTTTAAAATACATGGTTAATTTTCATACATGCTCAACCCATACCACAAACCTGCCTGGTTATTAAATTAATCAGTGACAAAGTTATCTCTTAATTTGACAGGTGCTAATTGGTGTTTTAATGTTATTGCATTAATAAGCACCTGTCAAATCCACTAACCTTGTTACTGATTAATTTGATAACCAGGTAGGTTTGGTTCACCTCAGAAGAGCTGCTCTGGCAGGGCTTCCTCTTTATACGTGTACATTTTGACTTCAACAATATTTTCAGGTTTAATTTTGACAACGCTCGTTAAATATAAATTAAGTTCACCATCTTCACATTGGTTTATCTGCTAATAGAAATTAATAAATAAAACACTTACTATCTCTTTTAAACGTCCCTGCAGCGACTCCACGGCATCTTCAGTTTTAGCGAAGTTGTTAGTTTCTAATTTTAAAAGTTCATGAAATGTATCCAAGAGAGCATCAACACCGGCTCTTGTTTCCTTTATATATTCTCCTTGGATAAATATCTGAAGTTGGTTTAATCCACCATACTCAGGCTTCGGTTTCTCGGTTTCTGCAGTCATATTTTGGCTATTATCTTCATATCCCATTAGGAAATTAACAGATCGTCAATGTGTGGATGTAGTGTTTCTTATTTTTCTGTAAAAGGGATAGAAAGGAGACAAATGAAGTCAAAATGAATGTTAACACAGAAAGAAAGAAAAGGAATGTATCCGAGCATACTATATTGAGCCACATGCTCTGGAACTGGGGACTAAGATGAAGAAGAACCGGGGCTAGAGTTAGTTGCGGCCCCTAATTTTTAGCCCCACCCTGCCCCCGGCCCACCCCAATAATTTCGGGTGAAGTAAAAAAACTATGATCGGGAACCAACTGAAGCTATAATACCAGCTCATTGCGATACCGCACATATAAAACAGACACATGTGCACAACCAGAGAAGATCTGATTTAATCAGTTGAGCTGTTTTCAATGAGTGTTATCTTGGTTTAATAGCTTTTAATGGGGTTTAAGTCCTGCAAAGGTCGAAATGAATTCTACTGTAGACATGACTGCATCATGCTTCTTGTGATGTGTTTTTATTCAGAAAACAATTAATCAGATCAGAGAAGATGAGAATAGATCAGTTCATCTTTACATGTAAAACGTAAGAATTCAACACAACACACGCGGTACGGGTCTTTGAGCGTTCTCGGTAAACTGGATTTGAGACGTGGACCGTAAAGTCTACGGTCAAACAAAAGCTAACAAACCGAATCGATAAAGCAAGGACAACCAACAAATGTCAAGTAATGATTACAATACAATATTACATTAATAATTCATATCTGATATGTGATATCCCTACTGTAGGCTGTAGATATTTTAATATAAAGGACACGTCATTATCCCTAGTTATATATATATATATATCATCCTTTAGAAGCTTTTAGAATCTGGGTAATAACACTTTCAAAAAACTAAGAAAAATCATCAAAAATATGTGGTTATTAGCTGTGGAAATATATATAGTTCTTCATCCGTTAATCGTGTGTCCTTATTGCGCTTCTTTCTCATTAGGCCTATATCCATTTATAAATATCACATAACATCCCTCACCTTTATGTATTCAGAGTCATTTTATTTTAAAGAGAAAGCCCCGCCAGAGCAGTTCTTCTGGGGTGAACCAAACCTGCCTGGTTATCAAATTGATCGGTGACAAGGTTATGTCTGAGTTTGACCAGTGCTAATTGTTTTAATGTTATTGCATCAATTAGCACCTGTCAAATTCAGAGGTAAGCTTGTCACTAATTAATTTGATAACCAGGCAGGTTTGGTTTACCCCAGAAGAACTGCTCTGGTGGTGCTTCCTCTTAGCGATTTGTGCTTTTTGGAGTGAAGCACATTATGGTCTGCAATCAACTCGATGCTGCAACTGGCATAACTTCATCTCTACATCATGACATGTATGACCAATGAGTGTCTTTAGAATTGTCAGTGTATGTGACAGTACCGTATACCGTAGAATCCCGTCTACAAGCATATATGCCTCTAAACGAGGTATTTTTTGACGAAAGAGACGAAAGGCAAATAGGCTACCCTCCACAAACACATTACAATAGATTGGTCTTACGATAATACGTGTTTGTACAGTCCCCTATATCAGTAATATAGTTGTTCAAACTCCAAATAATGTTGTTGTGGAGAGTTTTGTGGAGAGTTTCTGCCTCTCGTCTCTTGCATTAAAAAAAAACCGTTTAGAGGCATAGGCCTATATATGCTTGTAGACAAGGTTTTACGGTATATAATTAGCAAGTCGAGGGTGTGCAGTCAGTCTGGTTTATAAATACAAATCGAATTTTTAGTGTCACAAGTTGTCAGTTTAAGTTGCACTCAAATCTTTTTAAGTGGCTTTGATGTAAGTGATGTAAATGTTTTTAAAGAAGTTTTAAAAGCAACACCTATGCCTCTCACACCACATGCAGTCCCCACTTACCAAATGAAAGTTGGGTGACACCCGGATGACTGACGTGATCGGTGAGCAGGTTTGTGATCCGTCGAAGGAGCCTACCTACAGCCGACATTACCAAGCAAGATTTAATAAAACATTCTGAGCGACACAATTTCTAAATTTCTAACATCTGACTTGAAAAACACCAAAGCAATCAGGAATAATTTTATCCGTATTTCCTCTTTCTTACTTCGAGACAACTGTCTTTGCCTGAATGTTGCCCTGAGCAAACATGGCAGAAGATGGCAGTTCGGCCCTGATACATAATAGGCATATAATATGTCATTATTAATTGATTCCTACGTCTGCAATTGTATCTTTTATTCATAAAAATCAATATAACAAACTTAATGGACAAGGCAAAACATATTTTATTTGCACACATAGCAATCACATTGATTTGAATTTGATTTTTGCTACAGTATAATAGGATTGTGACATAACTGAACAGAGGAGATCGTATTGTATGTGCAGTTAATTTTCAAGGCAAGAACCCCGGGCAAGAACCCCGGGCAAGAACCCCGGGCAAGAACCCCGACAAGAATTTCGTATTTGAGTGAATTTCCACTCTTTCAAGGAGTTGAACGAAGAACAACCCGTTTTTGAGTGGAAAACACTCTAAAATGAGAGCAAATATATTTTCTTCGGGCAATATTCACTCTTTTGAGAGTATACAGACTACTTTTTTTCAATCCTTTTTGAGTGATATTTTTCTACTCATAAAAGAGTTGTCACCATTTCACTCTCTCACTATTTTTTTTCACTCTTTCCACTCGGTGTACATTTAGTAGCGACAGAGAGACGAATAGTTGCGCTTTAATTTTATATTTAATTTGATTTAAAACATCGCGACAATCCCCAGAAGTACCTTAAAATAATGTCAAATATTTAGTTTCCAAGGCAGGTGTTAGTAGGTCTATACCTTTTCAATTTAGAATCCGGGTCAAGTTCGAATCATCTTCTTTTCTATCAGATAAAAATTTAAAAATGTCCGTCACTTTAGAGAGTGCCCCGTATGACTATTTTATTTTAAGATTTTACGCAGGAAAATAACTTTTATCACATTTTTCTCACAGCAAAACTGGCCTATATAATAGTATAGCTCGATATGCCATAGGCTATATCTGAAATACAGGTGAATTTCCGTGAATATGTACATTCAGTCCCTTACATCTAGACATACACAAATATCAGCATGTGTAATGTAAACAGAAGTCGTAAAGTCATAGGTTTATTTAGTCTTATTTACATACCATTTCAGACAGCCATAACGAAGTTATATGTAAAAGATGGTGAGCTGCATAATCCGGTGCATAATACGAGACTAATATACGTTTCCTTATCGTAAGCTATCGTAATTAAGAATCCTTCCGAGAACCCGCTACATGATCATCGGTTTGATCCGGAATGATCCGTGCAAAACAGTTAGTAGACCTTATAATTCACCCGAATCATTCAGACCTAGACTTGAGATCGGCGATAGCGTTGTTCGTTGCTGGGCAGCCTAATTGTTAAGACCAACAATACACGGGGATGCTCTTTCTATAGACCGGGTCAGAGTAGACAAAGGGAGAAATCGCTAAAGCGGAAAAATCAAACTACTACTTGAGAGACAGTCAAATTACCATGAAAAACACCGCCCGGGGGAGGCACTTAACACAAATTCCCTATACGGGTAGGCTCTGGGTAGGCTCCCCCGGAAAGACCCCAGTATTTGGACAACGGAAGCTTCGAAAGACCCTTAACAAAACAGTGCTGAAAGACCCTCGATTTAAGGCATAAAAAATTGTTTGATTGGCGTAACCCGACCTACCCTAAAATTAGGCCCGACCCTTAATTTTTTCTTTTTTTTTTTTTTTTTTGCCAAAAAACAATAAAATTAAAAAGAATAAATAAACATAAATAAATCTTTAAAAAAAAAAAGTTCCAAAGCCTTTTATATCAAACAAAATTTACAGCTGTTTATGTATGAAGAATAGCTAAAGCCTAAAAATTGTAACCCGACCTACCCTAAAATTAGGCCCGACCCTAACTTTTTTCTTTTTTCTTTTTTTTTTTTGCCAAAAAACAATAATATTAAAAAACAAGGCGGTTCTCGAACTACGAGCTTGCCTGCTTTTGCAACCGCCTGCTTTCGCAATTACTTTTGGTAGAAGTAAATGAACCTGCAACCCATGGTGACCCCGAAATGACCTTCCAAACATTTGGCTCTAAATGCTGGCTGTACCCACAAAGTTTCATGCCCATATGATAGTTTTTAGTAATTTGACCTCAAATGACTCCTGGATGACCTCGGATGACCACGTAATAACCTTCCAAACATTTGGCTCTAAATGTTGATCGTACCCACCAAGTTTCATGCCCATACAGCAATTTTCAGTAATTTGAACTCAGATGAACCCTGGGTGACCTCGGATGACCCCTAAATTACCTTCCAAAAATTCGACTCTAACTGTTGACTGTACCCACCAAGTTTCATGCCCATACGACAGTTTTCAGTAATTTGACCTCAGATGACCCCTGGGTGACCTTGTTTGACCCTGAAATGATCTTCCAAAAAAATGACTCTAAATGTTGACTGTACCCACCAAGTTTCATGCCCATTTGACAATTTTTAGTAATTTGACCTCAGATGACCCTGGGTGACCTCGGATGACACCGAAATGACCTTCCAAAAACTTGACTCTAAATGTTGACTGTACCCACCAAGTTTCGTTCCCATACCACAGTTTTTAGTAATTTGACCTCAGGTGACCCCTGGGGACCCTGGATGACCCCAAAATGACCTTTCAAAACTTTGGCTCTAGATGTGATATGTTGACTGTACCCACCAAGTTTCATGCCCATACGACAGTTTTAGTAACTTTACCTCAGATGACCCTGGGTGACCTCGGATGACCCTGAAATGGCCTTCCAAAAATTCGACTCTAAATGTAGGCCTACCCACCAAGTTTCGTGCCCATACGACAGTTTTTTAGTAATTTGACCCCTGAGTGACCCCGGATAACCCCAAATGACCTTAAAATCTAATCAGGTCTAGAACCTCTGGTCGCGCTAATCCTCACCAAGTTATGTCACTGTACCCCATACGGATCTCCTCCAGATAATTTGTTCACATTTTGCTTGTTTTCTTCTGGCTTGTCCCCTTCCTCCCCCACCTGTACTGCCCACTCTGCTGCCCTCCCGCACTTTCCCCCATCACTGAGCAGCTCGACACATTTGCCCCTATCACTGTTCAAAATTACAGCTCGATACGTCAAAGCATGGCGAAATACGTAGCCTGAGAGCAACTTAATCCAAATTTCAAGAAAACATTTGACCTCAAATGACCTATAGTGACCTTGAAATGACCTTGAAATTATGTGACGTGACACATCTTCATAATGTAAAGACCTTCATGCTTCACCTATGGCCCAAGTTTCGTTTCCTTGCAATAGGATCTGAACTGTTCATCTGAGAGCATTTAATCAAAATCATTGATTAGGCCATATCAATAACCTCATATTTGGTCATTTTAACTTAAAAACACAATTTTGCTGTTGCTATCATAAGGCCTACTCATCAGTGGCGTGGCGTGGGTCATCACATGGGGGGAGGGGGGGGGGGCACCGAACATGATTGGGGGGCACCGGATCTGATGGGGGGGGGCACAAGCCATTTTTCAGCAATTTTCCTATGGGATTTTTTTAAAGTCCAGATTGGGGGAACGTACCCCCCTGCCCCTATGACGCTACGCCACTGCTACTCATTTTGAATGATTTTTTTTGGAGCAACGAATAGATTTTTTTAAAATTCTTTCATCATCATCATAATCCATAATAATCATCATCATCATCATCATCACACACCGACATCGCCTGGTTAATAACTACTTTGTACAGCAGAGACACTACAAATAGTACAATGAATACCCGGGATCGATGTACAGTGGCGTACCGTGGCCGCCCCAACCCCGGGGGGCTGAAGAAGAAACAATTTTGCCGCCCCTTCCTTAACAGCCCGAAAAGGTTGACCCAATTTTTTTCACGGTCGTTTGAAAAAGTGAAGAGCAAAAAAAAAGGATTTTAGGCGCTAGCGTCCCAAAAGCAACCTTTTTCAAATTTTTTATGCTTTTTCAATTTTGGCGCCCTTTTTCTTTGCTAATTCATTTTGCCGCCCCTTCGTTTTTACCGCCCTGTTACCGCCCCCCTACTTTGACTCCCGGGGCTGGCGCCCCAAAAGCCCCCCCAAAAAAAACCGCGCATGATGTACGTGAATGTGCTATGCATGATTTGATATTCAGGCGATAAATCTTTGGATACCGGGATAGAAAATGATGAATAATCTCCCGTAATTTTTTTATTCTAAAGAAGCCATATTTATTTCCTTGCACTTGAATATGTGTGTTGAAAGGATATGATAGTCGTTAGCTTGCGTATTGAGAAAGAGCCGTGCGTATTGAGCTCAAAAATTGACAACAATTTTATATGTGCCGAACTATAGCGCAGCTAGCGTAGGCCACTCGTGGAGGCAGTCTAAAAGCAGATGACCTATTGACCTTATGGCGCAAACCACGCTCACTCACACACAGAGAAGCTCACACCGGTCAGTCACAAGGCTATTGTCAATAGCCTTAGTCGGATGTCCTCGGCTCATTATGCGTCTCAAAAACATCTATTAAACAGGTCGCAACAAAATGGCCATGCGTGGCTGTGGATCAACCTACCATGGCGGTTTCTGCCATGAAGATATCGGGGCGATGACACTGTGCATCATCATCATGAAGACCTGTATGATTCCACCCGTCCCTATAGCCAAGCCTTTAGTTTGATACTCGTATCTGACCTTTTCATATTTTAGGAAGACATTTTCATAAATAGGACGAAATTTTAAAAAGGGTGAAAAGCCCCTTTTTACGTTTTTGGTAGATTATGCTCAATGTACATGTTAAGTTCGTTGACCAAGATAATGATCTCGGCTATTCGGTGGCACTAGGAGTTTCGACCCTCTTTTAATTTCTTTCTCATGCCATGAAGAAAAAATAACACAAGGAACCCTGAGAGTACCAGCGAATGAAGTGGAATTCTGAAAGATCAGGAATTTGATAATAAAAAAGGAAAAGATTTTCTTCAAACACCGGGAATCGAACCCGGGCCACGGCGGTGAGAGCGCCGGATCCTAACCACTAGACCATATGGGATGGGATATATAAGATATAAGCTAAACATATTATTTATTTGCAATTTAATTACTTACTACATGTGCTTTCGCATTTTTTG
This sequence comes from Amphiura filiformis, assembly GCF_039555335.1. Taxonomy (NCBI): domain Eukaryota; kingdom Metazoa; phylum Echinodermata; class Ophiuroidea; order Amphilepidida; family Amphiuridae; genus Amphiura; species Amphiura filiformis. The sequence goes on along the minus strand of NC_092633.1, from coordinate 34,277,914 downwards.
CTTATTTTCTCAATCATTTTACGGGCCTGCTCCTGGTGGTATTTCGGAGGGATTGGTGGAAAAGGCTCTTTCAGGGGCACTATGGAAACGTTTTGGCAGAATAGTTTCATTTAAAATGAAATAATAAAAAAAGCCTCATAGGCCTGTAGGCATACAAGAGATGTGGCACAGTCTATAGGCCTACAGTACAGTGCAAACTTCTATAGGCCTATACATATTTTACTGCACTTGAGAAATGGCCTAATCAATGATGCATGATCACACACAGGACTTACAATTTTTGCTACTCCATTGTTGTGCAGCATGGGAAGGGCCTAAAATAAACTCCATTAAATGGATGTTTTCATGGTTTTAGACCAAAATCAATATTCACAAACTGACCATGAGTAGTACTTCCATGGTCCATGAAGCATGTTGATAGCTTTTATATTCGTCAAAATTGTAATACAAAATACAATTCTCCTGCTGAAAACGAAAAGGGCATATAGGCCTGCGTGTCAGTATTCTATTAAAACTTTTTACATGTGGGATAATAAAAATTAATAATAATAATAATAACAACAAAAAACAGGTAAAAATTGCAGAAACGCATAGTTAGTAATTAAATTGCAAATAAATAATGTATTTAGCATATATCTAGTATCACATCCCATATGGTCTAGTGGTTAGGATCCGGCGTTTTCACCGCCGTGGCCCGGGTTCGATTCCCGGTGTGGGAAGAAAATCTTTTCCTTTTTTTTTTATTATTAAAATATCTGATCTTTCAAAATTTCACTTATACATGTCATACGTCTACTTTGCAATGTTCCTTATGTTAATTGTCTTCATTAGTCAAGAAAAACATGCGGTTAAGGGGGTACTACACCCCTCGATAAATTTGTGTCTATTTTTGCACTTTTCTCAAAAACTAATAAAACAGTGGTAACAAATGTTATGTATATTATAGGGGCAAGGAATCCAATTACTACACTGGAATTTCAGTGACCCAAGACAAGCGATTTGTTATTTATAATAAGAAATAAGGTACCGCTATGAGCTGCTATGATGTACCTCGTTTCCTATCATATATACTGAACTGCTTGTCATGAGTCACTGAAATTTCAGTGTAGTAATTGTATTCCTTGCCCCAATAATATACATAACTTTTGTTACCAGTGTGTTATTATTTTGTGAGAAAAATGCAAAAATAGTCGCAAATTTACCACAGGGGTTTAGTACCCCCTTAAGGGCTCGGATCCAACGTTTGCATAGTATTTTGTCTTGGACATAAGAGCACATCAGACATATCAAATTGCATTCTGAATACGAGGGATGTCTTTCTGATATCATATAATTTTGATTAAAAAAAAATCGTGATATAATAATCCAAATTTTATGGCAAATTATTAAAATTTGATATATATATTTTAATTTTTGATATTTAACAGTCCTCGAAGTAAACGTATTTAATCTAATGATATAAACTTGAAAATGTATGTAGCTGGGAGAAAAGCCGACGAACACTTAAAAATTTTGACCTTTCGTATTGAAGATACAATATTTTATTCCAAAAAAGACCTAAAGCATCCAGCGATGTTCAGCAGTCAGTGATACACACTCTGCTATCTACTAAAGATTGCTATCATAAGCGGCCCTGATTTGGTAAAATGATCTAACTTGAAATTAAAATCGCTGTTTCGAGAAAAAGAGCTTTTAAGTTTGAACCCTTGACGTTTTTCTTTTTGAATAAAATAAATTATTAAACAGATCTAATGTCTTAGAAAATATAAAAATCTCATTATTTGGTGGCATGGTGGTGATTTGAGGATGTCACCAATGGAAAGAGAGCCCTCACATTACCCAAGATATGGATTTATCTCAAAATGTCCAAATTTCAAGTTAGATCTTTTTACCAAATCAGGGCCGTAAGGCCTACTCATCAGTGGCGTAGCGTGTGGGGCACCGACCATGATGGGGGGGGGGATCTGATTGGGGGCACAAGCCGTTTTTCGGCAATTTTCCTATATGATTTTTGAAAAATTCAGTCGCCCCCCCGTGCCCCTACGACGCTACGCCACTGCTACTCGTTTTGAATGATTTTTTTAGCAACGAATATAATTTTTTTTAAATTCTTTCATCATCATCATCATCATCATCATCATCATCATCATCATCATCATCATCATCATCATCATCATCATCATCATAATCCATAATCATCATCATTATCATCATCTGTATGATCCCACCTGTCCCTATACAAGCCTTTAGTTTGATACTCTATCTGACCTTATCATATTTTAGGAAGACACTTTCATAAATAGGACTAAAGTTTAAAAAGGGTGAAAAGCCCCTTTTACGGTTTTTGTAGATTATGCTCAATGTACATGTTAAGTTCGTTGACCAAGATAATGATCTCGGCTATTCGGTGGCACTAGGAGTTTCGACCTCTTCTAATTTCTTTCTCGTGCCATGAAGAAAAAAAACTAACACAAGGAACCCTGAGAGTACCAGCGAATGAAGTGGAATTGTGAAAGATCAGGAATTTGATGATAAAAAAGGAAAAGATTTTCTTCCCACACCGGGAATCGAACCCGGGCCACGGCGGTGAGAGCGCCGGATCCTAACCACTAGACCATATGGGATGTGATAGAAGATATAAGCTAAACATATTATTTATTTGCAATTTAATTACTTACTATGTGCTTTCGCATTTTTGTTCACGCCAGTCCTCGAAGTAAACTTATTTAAGCTAATGATATAAACTGGAAATGTATGTAGCTGGGAGAAAAGCCGACGAACACTTAAAAATGTTGACCTTTCGTATTGAAGATACAATATTTTATTCCAAAAAGACCTAAAGCATCCAGCGATATTCAACAATTCAGTGATACACAATCTGCTATCTACTGAAGATAGCAATTCAGTGATACACAACAATTCAGTGATACACAATCTGCTATCTACTAAAGATTGCTATCATAAGGCCTACTCATCAGTGGCGTAGCGTGTGGGGCACCGACCATGATGGGGGGCACCGGATCTGATTGGGGCACAAGCCGTTTTTCGGCAATTTTCCTATATGATTTAAAAACAATTCAGTTGCCCCCCCCCGTGCCCCTACGACGCTACGCCACTGCTACTCGTTTTGAATGATTTTTTTAGCAACGAATATAATTTTTTTTTAATTCTTTCATCATCATCATCATCATCATCATCATCATCATCATCATCATAATCCATAATCATCATCATCATCATCTGTATGATCCCACCTGTCCCTATACAAGCCTTTAGTTTGATACTCTATCTGACCTTATCATATTTTAGGAAGACACTTTCATAAATAGGACCAAAGTTTAAAAAGGGTGAAAAGCCCCTTTTAACGTTTTTTGGTAGATTATGCTCAATGTACATGTTAAGTTCGTTGACCAAGATAATGATCTCGGCAATTCGGTGGCACTAGGAGTTTCATAGTCACACACAGAGAAGCTCAGAAAGGTCAGTCACAAGGCCTGCGTGTCAGTATTCTATTAAAACTTTTTACATGTGGGATAATAAAAATTATTAAAAATAAAAAAAAACAGGTAAAAATTGCAGAAACGCATAGTTAGTAATTAAATTGCAAATAAATAATGTATTTAGCATATATCTAATATCACATCCCATATGGTCTAGTGGTTAGGATCCGGCATTTTCACTGCCGTGGCCCGGGTTCGATTCCCGGTGTGGGAAGAAAATCTTTTCCTTTTTTTTTTATTATTAAAATATCTGATCTTTCAAAATTTCACTTATTATACATGTCATACATCTACTTTGCAATGTTCCTTATGTTAATTGTCTTCATTAGTCAAGAAAAATATGCGGTTAAGGGGGTACTACACCCCTCGATAAATTTGTGTCTATTTTTGCACTTTTCTCAAAAACTAATAAAACAGTGGTAACAAATGTTATGTATATTATAGGGGCAAGGAATCCAATTACTACACTGGAATTTCAGTGACCCAAAACAAGCGATTTGTTATTTATAATAAGAAATAAGGTACCGCTATGATGTACCTCGTTTCCTATCATACATACTGAACTGCTTGTCATGAGTCACTGAAATTTCAGTGTAGTAATTGGATTCTTGCCCCAATAATATACATAACTTTTGTTACCAGTGTGTTATTATTTTTGAGAAAATGCAAAAATAGTCGCAATTTACCACAGGGGTTAGTACCCCTTAAGGGCTCGATCCAACGTTTGCATAGTATTTTGTCTTGGACATAAGAGCACGTCAGACATATCAAATTGCATTCTGAATACGAGGGATGTCTTTCTGATATCATATAATTTTGATTTTTTTTTAAATCGTGATATAATAATCCAAATTTTATGGCAAATTATTAAAATTTGATATATATTTTTTAATTTTTGATATTTAACAGTCCTCGAAGTAAACTTATTTAATCTAATGATATAAACTTGAAATGTATGTAGCTGGGAGAAAAGCCGACGAACACTTAAAAATTTTGACCATTCGTATTGACAATATTTTATTCCAAAAAAGACCTAAAGCATCCAGCGATGTTCAACAGTCAGTGATACACATTCTGCTATCTACTGAAGATAGCAATGCAGTGATATTCAACAATTCAGTGATACACAATCTGCTATCTACTGAAGATAGTAATTCAGTGATACACAACAATTCAGTGATACACAATCTGCTATCTACTAAAGATTGCTATCATAAGGCCTACTCATCAGTGGCGTAGCGTGTGGGGCACCGACCATGATGGGGGGGGGGGGCACCGGATCTGATTAGGGGCACAAGCCGTTTTTCGGCAATTTTCCTATATGATTTTTAAAAATTCAGTCGCCCCCCCGTGCCCCTACGACGCTACGCCACTGCTACTCGTTTTGAATGATTTTTTTAGCAACGAATATAATTTTTTTTAAATTCTTTCATCATCATCATCATCATCATCATCATAATCCATAATCATCATCATCATCATCATCATAATCCATAATCATCATCATCATCATCTGTATGATTCCACCTGTCCCTATCCAAGCCTTTAGTTTGATACTCTATCTGACCTTATCATATTTTAGGAAGACACTTTCATAAATAGGACCAAAGTTTAAAAAAGGTGAAAAGCCCCTTTTTACGGTTTTTGGTAGATTATGCTCAATGTACATGTTAAGTTCGTTGACCAAGATAATGATCTCGGCTATTCGGTGGCACTAGGAGTTTCGACCCTCTTCTAATTTCTTTCTCGTGCCATGAAGAAAAAACTAACACAAGGAACCCTGAGAGTACCAGCGAATGAAGTGGAATTGTGAAAGATCAGGAATTTGATGATAAAAAAGGAAAAGATTTTCTTCCCACACCGGGAATCGAACCCGGGCCACGGCGGTGAGAGCGCCGGATCCTAACCACTAGACCATATGGGATGTGATAGAAGATATAAGCTAAACATATTATTTATTTGCAATTTAATTACTTACTATGTGCTTTCGCATTTTTGTTCACGCCAGTCCTCGAAGTAAACTTATTTAATCTAATGATAAAAACTTGAAATGTATGTAGCTGGGAGAAAAGCCGACGAACACTTAAAAATTTTGACCTTTCGTATTGAAGATACAATATTTTATTCCAAAAAGACCTAAAGCATCCAGCGATGTTCAACAGTCAGTGATACACACTCTGCTATCTACTGAAGATAGCAATGCAGTGATATTCAACAATTCAGTGATACACAATCTGCTATCTACTGAAGATAGCAATTCAGTGATACACAACAATTCAGTGATACACAATCTGCTATCTACTAAAGATTGCTATCATATAAGGCCTACTCATCAGTGGCGTAGCGTGTGGGGCACCGACCATGATTGGGGGGGGGGGCACCGGATCTGATTGTGGGGCACAAGCTTTTTTCGGCAATTTTCCTATAGGATTTTTTTAAATTTCAGATCGATTGGGGGAGACGTGCCCCCCCCCGTGCCCCTATGACGCTACGCCACTGCTACTCATTTTGAATGATTTTTTAGCAACGAATATAATTTTTTTTAAATTCTTTCATCATCATCATCATCATCATCATCATAATCCATAATCATCATCATCATCTGTATGATCCCACCTGTCCCTATCCAAGCCTTTAGTTTGATACTCTATCTGACCTTATCATATTTTAGGAAGACACTTTCATAAATAGGTCCAAAGTTTAAAAAAGGTGAAAAGCCCCTTTTTAAGTTTTTTGGTAGATTATGCTCAATGTACATGTTAAGTTCATTGACCAAGATAATGATCTCGGCTATTCGGTGGTACATGGTGCGGGATTGGCTCTTAGCAGAATTAACGCGTAAGCGCTATTTCCCCGCTATTATTGCATTAGCGCTATTAGCGTATATTAGCGTATTATTAGCGTAATATTTGCAAAATTGCAAAATTTTCTCAGGATGGTAGGTGCTATTAGCGATAATAGCACAGGGTGTGGTAATAACGGTATTAGCGCTATTAATGAATCATTAGACTTAGAATCTTTTTAAATTGAGCACAATTGCATACAGGGGTGCAAATTGTGATTTCTTCCTCAGGAGCAACGTTTTTAGGCTCAAGATTTCCTCAATCATACCATGCATAAAATAGCTTTATTCTGCACTTCAAAAGATGACAATGTTAACATAGCGTGTATTTTTAGAGCGACTGTATAATTAGGTTTTCAAGCTTCCAAAAAGGGCTTTATGATGACAATGTACGCGTGTAGCGCGCAAAAATTTGGTATTTTACACTATAGTTTTCCTTTACCCCATTCCTCTTTCTTTTTTTGTCAGAGGAGCACAACTTGTTTAGTGCTTTATGGTTCTTCTTTTTAAATTTCCTCAATATTTTCCAGTTTGTCCTCTTCTCAGTGGCATTAGTATTGATACACTGAATTCCTTCATGACTTTCATTCCCATAAAATCCTTATTGCTGCCTCTCTATAAATTTCCTCAGATATGATTCCCGGCTCTCTAAACTTCCTCAGATATAGATATGAGCCCTGTTTCCACATGTCTTCACCCAACTTCTTTTTTTCCTGTTTAAAATTACATCGAATACCTCCTATGGTGATGAATTGTAAAATTCCTCATATCCCATTTTCATATTCTATCTAACGCCAACACCTTCCTCTTTTTTGCTCTTATTTCTTGAACAATAATGTGAATTCCTCCAAACTTTGCACAACCAGTGTCTTAAAAGATTTCCTCTCTTCCATTCAGTAGCTTCACTGCCCCACAGTCCTCCCCTATTATCTTGTACCTCACTCTTCTTCTTTTTCTTTCCTCTTTTCCCTCTTCCTCTTCATTTTTCTTTTCTTCTCTTTCCCTCCTTTTCCCTCTCTTTCTTTTTTCTTCCCATGGCATTATTTCCTCAATTTTGACTCTCATTTCCTAGGAGCGGTGCTCCCCGCTCCCGCACAATTTGCATCCCTGAATTTGCATATGACGTGCTATTACTCGCTATTAGCGCTATTAGCGCTAATAGCACGCTTTCCCTAGAGTTAGAATATTTTCAAATTTAGCGCAATTGCATATGACGTGCTATTAATCGCTATTAGCGCTATTAGCGCTAATAGCGCGCTTTCCCTAGACTTAGAATCTTTTTAAATTTAGCACAATTGCATATGACGTGCTATTACTCGCTATTAGCGCTAATAGCACGCTTTCCCTAGAGTTAGAATATTTTCAAATTTAGCACAATTGCATATGACGTGCTATTAATCGCTATTAGCGCTAATAGCGCGCTTTCCCTAGACTTAGAATCTTTTTTAATTTAGCACAATTGCATATGACGTGCTATTACTCGCTATTCCTAGAGTTAGAATATTTTCAAATTTAGCACAATTGCATATGACGTGCTATTACTCGCTATTACTCGCTATTAGCGCTAATAGCACGCTTTCCCTAGAGTTAGAATATTTTCAAATTTAGCACAATTGCATATGACATGCTATTACTCGCTATTAGTGCTAATAGCGCGCTTTCCCTAGACTTAGAATCTTTTTAAATTTAGCACAATTGCATATGACGTGCTATTACTCGCTATTAGCGCTAATAGCGCTAATAGCACGCTTTCCCCAGAGTTAGAATACTTTCAAATTTAGCACAATTGCAAATGACGTGCTATTAACCGCTATTAGCGCTATTGGCGCTAATAGCGCTATTAGCGCTAATAGCACGCTTTCCCTAGAGTTAGAATATTTTCAAACTTAGCACAATTGCACATGACGTGCTATTAATCGCTATTAGCGCTAATAGCGCTATTAGCGCTAATAGCACGCTTTCCCTAGAGTTAGAATATTTTCAAATTTAGCACAATTGCATATGACGTGCTATTAATCGCTATTAGCGCTAATAGCGCGCTTTCCCTAGACTAAGAATCTGTTTAAATTTAGCACAATTGCATATGACGTGCTATTACTCGCTATTAGCGCTAATAGCACGCTTTCCCTAGAGTTAGAATATTTTCAAATTTAGCACAATTGCATATGACGTGCTATTACTCGCTATTAGCGCTAATAGCGCGCTTTCCCTAGACTTAGAATCTTTTTAAATTTAGCACAATTGCATATGACGTGCTATTACTCGCTATTAGCGCTAATAGCGCGCTTTCCCTAGACTTAAGAATGTTTTTAAATTTAGCACAATTGCATATGACGTGATATTACTCGCTATTAGCGCTAATAGCGCTAATAGCGCGCTTTCCCTAGACTTAGAATTTTTAAATTTAGCACAATTGCATATGACGTGCTATTACTCGCTATTAGCGCTATTAGCGCTAATAGCGCGCTTTCCCTAGACTTAGAATCTTTTTAAATTTAGCACAATTGCACATGTTGTGCTATTAATCGCTATTATCGCTAATAGCGCTATTAGCGCTAATAGCGCGCTTTCCCTAGACTTAGAATTTTTAAATTTAGCACAATTGCATATGACGTGCTATTACTCGCTATTAGCGCTAATAGCGCGCTTTCCCTAGACTTAGAATCTTTTTAAATTTAGCACAATTGCATATAACGTGCTATTAATTGCTATTAGCGCTAATAGCGCACTTTCCCTATAGTTAGATTATTTTCAAATTTAGCACAATTGCATATGACGCTAATAATACGCTAATTAGTGCTAATTCTTGAGTGGCTCTTAGCAGAATTAACACTTTTTGGGATAGCGTTGCTAATAGCGCTATTTTTCATAGACTCTATACACTAATTTCGGGCTAATAGCAGTTTTAGCAAAATAGCGCTAATTTTGCTAAGAGCCAATCCCGAACCTTCCTCATTCGGTGGCAGTGGGAGTTTCGACCCTCTTCTAATTTCTTTCTCGTGCCATGAAGAAAAAACTAACACAAGGAACCCTTGAGAGTACCAGCGAATGAAGTGGAATTGTGAAAGATCAGGAATTTGATGATAAAAAAGGAAATGATTTTCTTCCCACACCGGGAATCGAACCCGGGCCACGGCGGTGAGAGCGCCGGATCCTAACCACTAGACCATATGGGATGTGACACAAGAATTAAGCTAAACATATTATTTATTTGCAATTTAATTACTTACTATGTGCTTTCGCATTTTTTGCTTATTTTCACAATCATTTTACGGGCCTGCTCCTGGTGGTATTTCGGAGGGATTGGTGGAAAAGGCTCTTTCAGGGGCACTATGGAAACGTTTTGGCATGTTGATAGCTTTTATATTCGTCAAAATTGAAATACAAAATACAATTCTCCTGCCGAAAACGAAAAGGGCATATAGGCCTGCGTGTCAGTATTCTATTAAAACTTTTTACATGAGGGATAATAACAATTAATAATAATAATAAAAACAAAAAAACAGGTAAAAATTGCAGAAACGCATAGTTAGTAATTAAATTGCAAATAAATAATGTATTTAGCATATATCTAATAAAACATCCCATATGGTCTAGTGGTTAGGATCCGGCGTTTTCACCGCCGTGGCCCGGGTTCGATTCCCGGTGTGGAAGAAAATCTTTCCTTTTTTTTTTTTTATTAAAATATCTGATCTTTCAAAATTTCACTTATTATACATGTCATACATCTACTTTGCAATCTTCCTTATGTTAATTGTCTTCATTAGTCAAGAAAAATATGCGGTTAAGGGGGTACTACACCCCTCGATAAATTTGTGTCTATTTTTGCACTTTTCTTAAAAACTAATAAAACAGTGGTAACAAATGTTATGTATATTATAGGGCAAGGAATTCAATTACTACACTGAATTTCAGTGACCCAAGACAAGCGATTTGTTATTTATAATAAGAAATAAGGTACCGCTATGATGTACCTCGTTTCCTATCATATATACTGAACTGCTTGTCATGAGTCACTGAAATTTCAGTGTAGTAATTGGATTCCTTGCCCCAATAATATACATAACTTTTGTTACCAGCGTGTTATTATTTTTTGAGAAAAATGCAAAAATAGTCGCAAATTTACCACAGGGGTTTAGTACCCCTTAAGGGCTCGGATACAACGTTTGCATACTATTTTGTCTTGGACATAAGAGCACGTCAGACATATCAAATTGCATTCTGAATACGAGGGATGTCTTTCTGATATCATATCATTTTGATTTTTAAAAAAAATCGTGATATAATAATCCAAATTTTATGGCAAATTATTAAAATGTGATATATATTTTTTTATTCTTGATATTTAACAGTCCTCGAAGTAAACTTATTTTATCTAATGATATAAACTTGAAATGTATGTAGCTGAGAGGAAAGCCGACGAACACATAAAAATTTTGACCTTTCTTATTGAAGATACACATTTTATTCCAAAAAAGACCTAAAGCATCCAGCGATGTTCAACAATTCAGTGATACACAATCTGCTATCTACTGAAGATAGCAATGCAGTGATATTCAACAATTCAGTGATACACAATCTGCTATCTACTGAAGATAGCAATTCAGTGATACACAATAATTCAGTGATCCACAATCTGCTATCTACTAAAGATTGCTATCATAAGGCCTACTCATCAGTGGCGTAGCGTGTGGGCACCGACCATGATGGGGGGGCACCGGATCTGATTGGGGGCACAAGCCGTTTTTCGGCAAATTTCCTATAGGATTTGTAACAATTTCAGATCGATTGGGGGGCACGTGCCCCCCCCCCTGCCCCTATGACGCTACGCCACTGCTACTCATTTTGAATGATTTTTTTAGCAACGAAAATAATTTTTAAAAAATTCTTTCATCATCATCATCATCATCATCATCATAATCCATAATCATCATCATCATCATCATCATCATCATCATCATAATCCATAATCATCATCATCATCATCATCATCATCTGTATGATTCCACCTGTCCCTATCCAAGCCTTTAGTTTGATACTCTATCTGACCTTATCATATGTGATGCGATCAAGCAAAATCAGTCGGAACTCGGAAATTTTAAATTTTCAGTTTCTTATAGAGTAGTAAAAAGCATTTACAAAGCTGCATTTGCAGCAAACCGTATTGAAATTGAACAACCAGTTCCAAAGATATGAGCAATTAAAGAGTTTTCAAAACAAGAGGAAACAAAAGGAAATACTTCCTTTGGCTAGCTATATCTCAAAATCAATATTTCCGAGTTCCGACTGATTTTGCTTGATCGCATCACATATTTTAGGAAGACACTTTCATAAATAGGACCAAAGTTTAAAAAGGGTGAAAAGCCCCTTTTTACGTTTTTTGGTAGATTATGCTCAATGTACATGTTAAGTTCGTTGACCAAGATAATGATCTCGGCTATTCGGTGGCACTAGGAGTTTCGACCCTCTTCTAATTTCTTTCTCGTGCCATGAAGAAAAAACTAACACAAGGAACCCTGAGAGTACAGTACCAGCGAATGAAGTGGAATTGTGAAAGATCAGGAATTTGATGATAAAAAAGGAAAAGATTTTCTTCCCACACCGGGAATCGAACCCGGGCCACGGCGGTGAGAGCGCCGGATCCTAACCACTAGACCATATGGGATGGGACAAACGATATAAGCTAAACATATTATTTATTTGCAATTTAATTACTTACTATGTGCTTTCGCATTTTTTGCTTATTTTCTCAATCATTTTACAGGCCTGCTCCTGGTGGTATTTCGGAGGGATTTGGTGGAAAAGGCTCTTTCAGGGGCAGTATGGAAATGTTTTGGCATGTTGATAGCTTTTATATTCGTCAAAATTGTAATACAAAATACAATTCTCCTCAGCCGAAAACGAAAAGGGCATATAGGCCTGCGTGTCAGTATTCTATTAAAACTTTTTACATGTGGGATAATAAAAAATTAATAATAATAAAAACAAAAAAACAGGTAAAAATTGCAGAAACGCATAGTTAGTAATTAAATTGCAAATAAATAATGTATTTAGCATGGCCGCCCATGATGGGGGGGGGGCACCGGATCTGATTGGGGGCACAAGCCGTTTTTCGGCAATTTTCCTATGGGATTTTTTAAAATTTCAGATCGATTGAGGGCCCGTGCCCCCCCGTGCCCCTATGACGCTACGCCACTGCTACTCGTTTTTGAATGATTTTTTAAGCAACGAATATAATTTAAACAAAATTCTTTTATCATCATCATCATCATAATCCATTATCATCATCATCATCATCATAATCCATAATCATCATCATCTGTATGATTCCACCTGTCCCTATCCAAGCCTTTAGTTTGATACTCTATCTGACCTTATCATATTTTAGGAAGACACTTTCATAAATAGGACCAAAGTTTAAAAAGGGTGAAAAGCCCCTTTTTACGTTTTTTTGGTAGATTATGCTCAATGTACATGTTAAGTTCGTTGACCAAGATAATGATCTCGGCTATTCGGTGGCACTAGGAGTTTCGACCCTCTTCTAATTTCTTTCTCGTGCCATGAAGAAAAAACTAACACAAGGAACCCTGAGAGTACCAGCGAATGAAGTGGAATTGTGAAAGATCAGGAATTTGATGATAAAAAAGGAATTGATTTTCTTCCCACACCGGGAATCGAACCCGGGCCACGGCGGTGAGAGCGCCGGATCCTAACCACTAGACCATATGGGATGGGACACAAGATATAAGCTAAACATATTATTTATTTGCAATTTAATTACTTACTATGTGCTTTCGCATTTTTTGCTTATTTTCTCAATCATTTTACGGGCCTGCTCCTGGTGGTATTTCGGAGGGATTGGTGGAAAAGGCTCTTTCAGGGACACTATGGAAACGTTTTGGCATGTCTTTTATATTCGTCAAAATTGTAATACAATTGTAAAAACGAAAACGAAAAGGGCATATAGGCCTGCATGTCAGTATTCTATTAAAACTTTTTACATGAGGGATAATACAAATTAATAATAATAATAAAAACAAAAAAACAGGTAAAAATTGCAGAAACGCATAGTTAGTAATTAAATTGCAAATAAATAATGTATTTAGCATATATCTAATAACACATCCCATATGGTCTAGTGGTTAGGATCCGGCGTTTTCACCGCCGTGGCCCGGGTTCGATTCCCGGTGTGGGAAGAAAATCTTTTCCTTTTTTTTTTTTTATTAAAATATCTGATCTTTCAAAATTTCACTTATTATACATGTCATACATCTACTTTGCAATCTTCCTTATGTTAATTGTCTTCATTAGTCAAGAAAAATATGCAGTTAAGGGGTACTACACCCTCGATAAATTTGTGTCTATTTTTGCACTTTTCTTAAAAACTAATAAAACAGTGGTAACAAATGTTATGTATATTATAGGGGCAAGGAATCCAATTACTACACTGGAATTTCAGTGACCCAAGACAAGCGATTTGTTATTTATAATAAGAAATAAGGTACCGCTATGATGTACCTCGTTTCCTATCATATATACTGAACTGCTTGTCATGAGTCACTGAAATTTCAGTGTAGTAATTGGATTCCTTGCCCCAATAATATACATAACTTTTGTTACCAGCGTGTTATTATTTTTTGAGAAAAATGCAAAAATAGTCGCAAATTTACCACAGGGGTTTAGTACCCCCTTAAGGGCTCGGATACAACGTTTGCATACTATTTTGTCTTGGACATAAGAGCACGTCAGACATATCAAATTGCATTCTGAATACGAGGGATGTCTTTCTGATATCATATCATTTTGATTTTTAAAAAAAATCGTGATATAATAATCCAAATTTTATGGCAAATTATTAAAATGTGATATATATTTTTTTATTCTTGATATTTAACAGTCCTCGAAGTAAACTTATTTTATCTAATGATATAAACTTGAAATGTATGTAGCTGAGAGGAAAGCCGACGAACACATAAAAATTTTGACCTTTCGTATTGAAGATACACATTTTATTCCAAAAAAGACCTAAAGCATCCAGCGATGTTCAACAATTCAGTGATACACAATCTGCTATCTACTGAAGATAGCAATGCAGTGATATTCAACAATTCAGTGATACACAATCTGCTATCTACTGAAGATAGCAATTCAGTGATACACAATAATTCAGTGATCCACAATCTGCTATCTACTAAAGATTGCTATCATAAGGCCTACTCATCAGTGGCGTAGCGTGTGGGGCACCGACCATGATGGGGGGGGGGGGGGGCACCGGATCTGATTGGGGGCACAAGCCGTTTTTCGGCAAATTTCCTATAGGATTTGTAACAATTTCAGATCGATTGGGGGGCACGTGCCACCCCCCCTGCCCCTATGACGCTACGCCACTGCTACTCATTTTGAATGATTTTTTTAGCAACGAAAATAATTTTTAAAAAATTCTTTCATCATCATCATCATCATCATCATCATAATCCATCATCATCATCATCATCATCATCATCATCATCATCATAATCCATAATCATCATCATCATCATCATCATCATCTGTATGATTCCACCTGTCCCTATCCAAGCCTTTAGTTTGATACTCTATCTGACCTTATCATATGTGATGCGATCAAGCAAAATCAGTCGGAACTCGGAAATTTTAAATTTTCAGTTTCTTATAGAGTAGTAAAAAGCATTTACAAAGCTGCATTTGCAGCAAACCGTATTGAAATTGAACAACCAGTTCCAAAGATATGAGCAATTAAAGAGTTTTCAAAACAAGAGGAAACAAAAGGAAATACTTCCTTTGGCTAGCTATATCTCAAAATCAATATTTCCGAGTTCCGACTGATTTTGCTTGATCGCATCACATATTTTAGGAAGACACTTTCATAAATAGGACCAAAGTTTAAAAAGGGTGAAAAGCCCCTTTTACGTTTTTTGGTAGATTATGCTCAAAGTACAAGATAAAGTCGTTGACCAAGATAATGATCTCGGCTATTCGGTGGCACTAGGAGTTTCGACCCTCTTCTAATTTCTTTTCTCGTGCCATGAAGAAAAAACTAACACAAGGAACCCTGAGAGTACAGTACCAGCGAATGAAGTGGAATTGTGAAAGATCAGGAATTTGATGATAAAAAAGGAAAAGATTTTCTTCCCACACCGGGAATCGAACCCGGGCCACGGCGGTGAGAGCGCCGGATCCTAACCACTAGACCATATGGGATGGGACAAACGATATAAGCTAAACATATTATTTATTTGCAATTTAATTACTTACTATGTGCTTTCGCATTTTTTGCTTATTTTCTCAATCATTTTACAGGCCTGCTCCTGGTGGTATTTCGGAGGGATTGGTGGAAAAGGCTCTTTCAGGGGCAGTATGGAAATGTTTTGGCATGTTGATAGCTTTTATATTCGTCAAAATTGTAATACAAAATACAATTCTCCTCAGCCGAAAACGAAAAGGGCATATAGGCCTGCGTGTCAGTATTCTATTAAAACTTTTTGCATGTGGGATAATAAAAATTAATAATAATAAAAACAAAAAAACAGGTAAAAATTGCAGAAACGCATAGTTAGTAATTAAATTGCAAATAAATAATGTATTTAGCATGGCCGACCATGATGGGGGGGGGCACCGGATCTGATTGGGGGCACAAGCCGTTTTTCGGCAATTTTCCTATGGGATTTTTTAAAATTTCAGATCGATTGAGGGGAACGTGCCCCCCCCCCCCTTGCCCCTATGACGCTACGCCACTGCTAGTCGTTTTTGAATGATTTTTTAAGCAACGAATATAATTTTAAAAAATTCTTTTATCATCATCATCATCATAATCCATTATCATCATCATCATCATCATAATCCATAATCATCATCATCTGTATGATTCCACCTGCCCCTATCCAAGCCTTTAGTTTGATACTCTATCTGACCTTATCATATTTTAGGAAGACACTTTCATAAATAGGACCAAAGTTTAAAAAGGGTGAAAAGCCCTTTTTACGTTTTTTTTGGTAGATTATGCTCAATGTACATGTTAAGTTCGTTGACCAAGATAATGATCTCGGCTATTCGGTGGCACTAGGAGTTTCGACCCTCTTCTAATTTCTTTCTCGTGCCATGAAGAAAAAACTAACACAAGGAACCCTGAGAGTACCAGCGAATGAAGTGGAATTGTGAAAGATCAGGAATTTGATGATAAAAGGAATTGATTTTCTTCCCACACCGGGAATCGAACCCGGGCCACGGCGGAGAGAGCGCCGGATCCTAACCACTAGACCATATGGGATGGGACACAAGATATAAGCTAAACATATTATTTATTTGCAATTTAATTACTTACTATGTGCTTTCGCATTTTTGCTTATTTTCTCAATCATTTTACGGGCCTGCTCCTGGTGGTATTTCGGAGGATTGGTGGAAAAGGCTCTTTCAGGGACACTATGGAAACGTTTTGGCATGTCTTTTATATTCGTCAAAATTGTAATACAATTGTAAAAACGAAAACGAAAAGGGCATATAGGCCTGCATGTCAGTATTCTATTAAAACTTTTTACATGAGGGATAATACAAATTAATAATAATAATAAAAACAAAAAAACAGGTAAAAATTGCAGAAACGCATAGTTAGTAATTAAATGCAAACAAATAATGTATTTAGCATATATCTACTATCACATCCCATATGGTCTAGTGGCAAGGATCCGGCGTTTTCACCGCCGTGGCTAGGGTTCGATTCCCGGTGTGGGAAGAAAATCTTTTCCTTTTTTTATTATTAAAATATCTGATCTTTCAAAATTTCACTTATTATACATGTCATACATCTACTTTGCAATGTTCCTTATGTTAATTGTCTTCATTAGTAACTTATTTAATCTAATGATATAAACTTGAAGTGTATGTAGCTGGGAGGAAAGCCGACGAACATTTAAAAATGTTGACCTTTCGTATTGAAGATACACATTTTATTCCAAAAAAAGACCTAAAGCATCCAGCGATGTTCAACAATCATACCGCAGTTACTGTCCGTTTTCCTATACACAATACACAGTGCTCTTTCCCATTGACGCGTGACCTCTACAAATAGCCCTACGTTAAAAGTATGGGGATATGACTAGTTAACGTCGCTGTGTGAAAAATAACCGGCCAATATTAAAAGTACTCTTCTAAAGTTCTAGAAAATATAGTTTTTTAACATGTCCTAAATTTTTAGCTAATTTAGATGTTTGGAAATATTCGTACTTTGGTGTTTTAGTTAATGTTATAGGTAATAGTACATTGCCTAGTTAACGTCGCTGTGTGAAAAATAACCGGCTAATATTAAAAGTACTCTTCTAAAATTCTAGACAATATAGTTTTGTAACATGTCCTAAATTTTTAGCTAATTTAGGTGTTTGGAGAGGGTCGCACTTTTGTGTTTCAGGAAGGATATGTAAACGACAGATAACACCAAAAATATGAAGAAATTATTTCTAAACCGTGTTAAGTCAAAAATCATTATGTTGCTCATTTTCAAGAATGCTGGTTTACAAAAGCAGGCCATTGTCTCATTTCGTGAACAAAGGTACACATACCATTGTTTCCTTTCGTTTCCTTTATAATCGGTTACATAACTGAAGCTATAATACCAGCTTTATTGCGATATCGCACATGAAAACAGACACATGTGCACAACCAGAGAAGATCCGATTTAATCAGTTGAGCTGTTTCAATGAGTGTTATCTTGGTTTAATAGCTTTTAATGGGGTTTAAGTCCTGCAAAGGTCGAGATGAATTCTACTGTAGACATGACTGCATCATGTTCAGTGATACACAAATATCTGCTATCTACTGAAGATAGCAATGCAGTGATATTCAACAATTCAGTGATACACAATCTGCTATCTACTGAAGATAGCAATTCAGTGATATACAACAATTCAGTGATACACAATCTGCTATCTACTAAAGATAGCTATCCTATGATATTCAACAATTCAGCGAAAAGGGCATAATTATAGGCCTACGTCTCAGTATTCTATTAAAACTTTTTACATGAGGGATAATAAAATTAATAATAATAATAATAATAACAAAAAAAAACAGGTAAAAATTGCAGAAACGCATAGTTAGTAATTAAATTGCAAATTAATAATGTATTTAGCATATATCTAATATCACATCCCATATGGTCTAGTGGTTAGGATCCGGCGTTTTCACCGCCGTGGCCCGGGTTCGATTCAATAATCCAAATTTTATGGCAAATTATTAAAATTTGATTTACATTTTTTTATTTTTGATATTTAACAGTCCTCGAAGTAAACTTATTTAACCTAATATTATAAACTTGAAGTGTATGTAGCTGGGAGGAAAGCCGACGAAATTAAAAATTTTGACCTTTCGTATTGAAGATACACATTTTATTCCAAAAAAGACCTAAACCATCCAGCGATGTTCAACAATTCAGTGATACACAATCTGCTATCTACTGAAGATAGCAATGCATTGATATTCAACAATTCAGTGATACACAATCTGCTATCTACTGAAGATATCAATTCAGTGATATACAACAATTCAGTGATACACAATCTGCTATCTACTAAAGATAGCTATCCTATGATATTCAACAATTCAGCGAAAAGGGCATAATTATAGGCCTACGTCTCAGTATTCTATTAAAACTTTTTACATGAGGGATAATAAAATTAATAATAACAAAAAAAAAACAGGTAAAAATTGCAGAAACGCATAGTTAGTAATTAAATTGCAAATTAATAATGTATTTAGCATATATCTAATATCACATCCCATATGGTCTAGTGGTTAGGATCCGGCGTTTTCACCGCCGTGGCCCGGGTTCGATTCCCGGTGTGGGAAGAAAATCATTTCCTTTTTTATTATTAAAATATCTGATCTTTCAAAATTTCACTTATTATACATGTGATACATCTACTTTGCAACATGATGCAGTCATGTCTACAGTAGAATTCATCTCGACCTTTGCAGGACTTAACCCCATTAAAAGCTATTAAACCAAGATAACACTCATTGAAACAGCTCAACTGATTAAATCGGATCTTCTCTGGTTGTGCACAAGTGACTGTTTTCATGTACGATATCGCAATAAAGCTGGTATTCATAGCTTCAGTTGGGTAACCGATTATAAAGGAAACGAAAGGAAACAATGTTATGTGTGGCTTTGTTCACGAAATCAGACAATAGCGTGCTTTTTGTAAACCAGCATTCTTGAAAATGAGCAACATAATGATTTTTGACTTAACACGGTTTGGAAATAATTTCTTCATATTTTTGGCGTTATCTGTCGTTTACATGTCCTTCCTAAAACACAAAAGTACGACCCTCTCCAAACACCTAAATTAGCTAAAAATTTAGGACATGTTACAAAACTATATTGTCTAGAATTTTAGAAGAGTACTTTTAATATTGGCCGGTTATTTTTCACACAGCGACGTTAACTAGGCAATGTACTATTACCTATAACATTAACTAAAACACCAAAGTACGAATATTTCCAAACATCTAAATTAGCTAAAAATTTAGGACATGTTAAAAACTATATTTTCTAGAACTTTAGAAGAGTACTTTTAATATTGGCCGGTTATTTTTCACACAGCGACGTTAACTAGTCATATCCCCATACTGTTAACGTAGGGCTATTTGTAAAGGTCACGCGTCAATGGGAAAGAGCACTGTGTATTGTGTATAGGAAAACGGACAGTAACTGCAGTATGATGTTCCTTATGTTAATTTTTGTCTTCATTAGGCTAGTCAATTAAGACATATATACGGTTAAGGGCTCGGATACAACGTTTGCATAGTATTTTGTCTGGGACATAAGAGCACGTCAGACATATCGAATTGCATTCTGAATACGAGGAATGTCTTTCTGATATCATATAATTTTGATTTTAAAAAAATCGTGATATAATAATCCAAATTTTATGGCAAAGTATTGAAATTTTTTATTTTGATATTTAACAGTCCTCGAAGTAAACTTATTTAATCTAATATTATAAACTTGAAGTGTATGTAGCTGGGAGGAAAGCCGACGAAATTAAAAAATTTTGACCTTTCGTATTGAAGATACACATTTTATTCCAAAAAAGACCTAAACCATCCAGCGATGTTCAACAATTCAGTGATACACAATCTGCTATCTACTGAAGATAGCAATGCAGTGATATTCAACAATTCAGTGATACACAATCTGCTATCTACTGAAGATAGCAATTCAGTGATACACAACAATTCAGTGATACACAATCTGCTATCTACTAAAGATAGCTATCCTATGATATTCAACAATTCAGCGAAAAGGGCATAATTATAGGCCTACGTCTCAGTATTCTATTAAAACTTTTTACATGAGGGATAATAAAATTAATAATAATAATAATAACAAAAAAACAGGTAAAATTGCAGAAACGCATAGTTAGTAATTAAATTGCAAATTAATAATGTATTTAGCATATATCTAATATCACATCCCATATGGTCTAGTGGTTAGGATCCGGCGTTTTCACCGCCGTGGCCCGGGTTCGATTCCCGGTGTGGGAAATAATCATTTCCTTTTTTATTATTAAAATATCTGATCTTTCAAAATTTCACTTATTATACATGTCATACATCTACTTTGCAATGTTCCTTATGTTAATTTTTGTCTTCATTAGGCTAGTCAATTAAGACATATATGCGGTTAAGGGCTCGGATACAACGTTTGCATAGTATTTTGTCTGGGACATAAGAGCACGTCAGACATATCGAATTGCATTCTGAATACGAGGAATGTCTTTCTGATATCATATAATTTTGATTTAAAAAAAATCGTGATATAATAATCCAAATTTTATGGCAAATTATTAAAATTTGATTTACATTTTTTTATTTTTGATATTTAACAGTACTCGATTATTTAATCTAATGATATAAACTTGAAGTGTATGTAGCTGGGAGGAAAGCCGACGAACATTTAAAAATTTTGACCTTTCGTATTAAAGATACACATTTTATTCCAAAAAAGACCTAAAGCATCCAGTGATGTTCAACAATTCAGTGATACACAATCTGCTATTTACTGAAGATAGCAATTCAGTGACATACAACAATTCAGTGATACATAATCTGCTATCTACTAAAGATAGCTATCCAATGATATTCAACAATTCAGTGATACATAATCTGCTACTACTGAAGCCGAAATCTTCTGTAGCCGTAGTCTACGCAAGCCTGTTAGACCAGGCTTACAGCGGCTTTTCTTGGCCCTGCCTCAGAGCAGGTCTTAGTAAGCCTTGGTCTATTTCAATTTACAAACTGTTTAAATTGTAGTGCAAAGTTTTTCTTTCATATTTTTGACGGTCTGTCAATTAACAAATGATTAACATGAGTTAAGCAGTGGCGTAACTTGCGGGTCATTTTAACTTAAAAACACAATTTTGCTGTTGCTATCATAGGCCTAAGGCCTACTCATCAGTGGCGTAGCGTGGGTCATCACATGGGGGGGGGGCACTGACCATGATGGGGGGGGGGGCACCGGATCTGATGGGGGGCACAAGCCGTTTTTCGGCAATTTTCCTATGGGATTTTTAAAATTTCAGATCGATTGGGGCACGTGCCTGCCCCCCCCGTGTCCCTATGACGCTATGCCACTGCTACTCATTTTGAATGATTTTTTTTTGAGCAACGAATATAATTTTTTTAAATTTCTTTCATCATCATCATCATAATCCATAATCATCATCATCATCATCATGAAGACCTGTATGATTCCACCTGTCCCTATCCAAGCCTTTAGTTTGATACTCGTATCTGACCTTTTCATATTTTAGGAAGACACTTTCATAAATAGGACCAAATTTAAAAAAGGGTGAAAAGCCCCTTTTTACGTTTTTTGGTAGATTATGCTCAATGTACATGTTAAGTTTGTTGACCAAGATAATGATATATTCGGTGGCACTAGGAGTTTCGACCCTCTTTCTTTCTCATGCCATGAAGAAAAAAATAACACAAGGAACCCTGATAGTACCAGCGAATGAAGTGGGATTTTGAAAGATCAGGAATTGGATAATAAAAAAGGGAAAATATTTTCTTCCCACACCGGGAATCGAACCCGGGCCACGGCGGTGAGAGCCTAAATTTGTCACACACACATGGTGGAATGGTTTAGATCATATTTGAGCGGTCGGAATCAGATTGTCCACGTGAACAAGGTGGATTCTGACCCCCTTCCAATCTCTTGTGGAGTTCCTCAGGGCAGTATCCTAGGGCCACTCCTTTTTTTGTGCTATATAAATGACATGGCCGTCAGTGTCGAATGTAAACTCCTGCTTTATGCAGATGACAGTGCTCTGCTAGTTTCAGACAAAGATCCAAAGTGTATTGCTGATAAACTAAGTAAAGAGTTAGCGACTTGTCGTCAATGGCTTGTTGATAACAAACTTTCCTTACATCTTGGAAAGACTGAGAGTATAATATTTGGTTCAAAAGTTTTCAGTTACATCAATAGTATAGTAATCAAATTAAGGAGTTAATTAAGCCTACAAATTCAGCTAAGTATTTAGGTGTAACCCTTGACGATTCGTTATCTGGGGAAGAAATTGCCCGTGATATTCTTAAAAAATCTGGCGCTAGACTTGCTTTTTTGTATAGGCATGCTCATTTTTTGAATGAAAAGTGCCGAAAAACTCTGAGCACTGCCCTGATTTTATGTCACTATGACTATGCATGTTCTTCATGGTTTTCAGGTTTGTCTGTACATTACAAGAAAAAGTTACAGACAATGCAAAACAGAGTGGTAAGACTTATTTTAAACTTAGGTCCTCGCTCCCATATTGGACAGAGAGAGCGGGATAGGATTTCTCTCAGTGAAAGATAGGGTGATTCAAATGAAAATGAATAACGTTTTTAAAAATATTCAGGGTACCGCCCCAGATTATCTTAATTCCAATTTTACCCGTATTTCGTCCATTCACAAATATAGTACCAGGGGTAGCTCAGTCAATTTCATTGTCCCCAAAGTCAAAGGCCAAGCATACAATACTTTTTATTTCACTGCTATTCACCATTGGAATTTGTTACCCAAATCAAAGAAATTGGGAATTTGCCGCAATTCAAACGTGCTGTCAAGAAGCACCTTTCTGAACAGGCTTGGCTGAGCGTGATATTATGCATCACGAAAATTATTATGCCCTTTTTTTTGCTCGTTTGTTTTTCGTCTTATGTTTTGCTCGTCCTCCTGCCTCAATCATTGCTGCTGCTGCTTAATTGGGTTTTTTTTTTGCCTTACAAGGACTTGGTACTCATTGGTATTTATTCCATTGTCACCTTGTGCAATAGTTTATTCTGGTACCCTGAATTACATACATGTACAGTAGATTTTAAAGTATTTTATCCATAATGTGCAATCTATTGTATTTTCTTTTTGTTTTCAATTTTTGATGTATATTGAGTGCTAAATAAAATGAAATGAAATGAAGATCTTTATGGCAGAAATCGCCATGGTAGGTTGAATCCACAGCCACGCATGGCCATTTTGTTCTGACCTGTTTAATAGTTTTGAGACGCATAAATGAGCCGAGGGACATCTGACTAAGGCTACTAACAATAGCCTGGTAACTGACCTCTCTGTGTGTGAGTGAGCATGTATACGCCATGAGGTCATCTGCTTTTAGACTGCCTCCACAAGTGAGTGCAGCTAGCCTACGCTGTGCTATAGTTCGGCACATATAAAATCAGAATTTTTGTCAGTTTTTGAGCTCAATACGCGCTTCTTTCTCAATACTGAAAGCTAACGACTATCATATCCTTTCAACACATATGTTCAAGTGCAAGGAAAAAAATATGGCTTCTTTAGAATAAAAAAATTACCGGAGATATTCATCATTTTCTACCCGGTATCCACAGATTTATCGTCTGAATATCAAATCGTGCATAGCACATTCACATGTATCGATTCGATCCGTGTATTCATTTTAGTGTATCTGCTGTACAATGTAATTATTAACCAGGCGATGTCGGTGTGCACCATGAGAACAGGACAAAAGAAAGCAAATCAGGATTGTCCGATTCTGACCTTTAATTTTTATTTCTAGAACTGCATTAATTTTGTTCTATTTGCAAACATTCTTTTTTCAATATACCATACATAATTACATATCAATATAATTGTTTTAATCTATACAAGATTTCATGCTTGCTTGGAGCAAAACAAAATTCATTTACAATATAAGAACTAAATAATGTATGCACTCAATTGCAAATTTATCCAAAATATTTGAAATGACCTCTGCTGCATTGAACATTTTTTATTTGAACACAAAATGTGTTTTGGGGCAAAACTGCACCACACAAATTGACACCCTGTACTTGTATATCTGCATAAATTATGAAAATAAATAAGAAAAATAGAAATAGCATTAAATAATATTAGTGAAATTACAGTGACATAGCCAACTTTGCTGTCCCAAAAATGGGACAGCAAAGAGTAAACTGTAATTAAAATGACTAAAAACGGGATGAAAAATTGACAAATGGGGACAAAATTTTGGCTTTGTCCTCCCCCCACACACTTTAAGGCTGGCTACGCTGCTGTGAAATACAGAAACAGGTAGTAGCTTGCAGTGGCTGGGCCATGGGGGCAATTCCCCCAGTCAGAATTACTGCCCCCTTGTTTCCCCCAGTAAAAACCCAAAATTATGTAAATTTCCACTTTTTGCAGCAATTTTGCACAAAATTCTTTGATTTTGCCCCCCCAAATCCCTCCCCCCTTTTCTAATGATTACTTTTCAAAGACCCGTTCTGACTGTTTTCTTTTTAAATTCTTCATTTAAAAAGGTTACATCAAAAACAAATGAATAGCACCATCACACTAACCTTCTCAAATGAAGAAAGAAAAAAAGAACATGAAAACCCTAGTTCTAGTTTAGAGCCATGGCGAAATATCCACCATGGCAAAATAGTCACCATGGCAAAATAGTCAAGTAAGCTGTGACCAGCCTGAGCCAAGCCTACGCTGATGTGTAGGTTTCTTGCTGATGTGCTCAATAGCGCTATGCACTCACAATTTCTAGTGCACCCTTGTGCACATTATACATCCCAAAGGATCTATACATCAGCACACCAAGTAGAAACCCAGTTCATATGAAATGACACCAAATGAAATCTACCAAACCTGACAACTAAATAAGTGAGCCTGGGGGTACTCAGTACAAATGACCATACAGGGATCTGACACAAACATGGGTCCCATGCTTTTGATATATTAAAGACCCCTACTTATAGGCCAATCAGTATGCTCCTCCCTGGTTATGCTAAAAGACTTACTAAGAATGATCATGGTTACCCATTCCACACTAACCCTAATGCCCCAAGGGCTTTTTGGCAACTGGAAGGGAAAGAAGGAAAGAATCAAGAGAGAAAACAAACACAGATGTTGTTTGCTCTGGTCGGGATACGAACCCAAGACCCCTTGTGGCCAAACCAATGAAAGCGTGCCTATATATCACTTAAGGTTATTGCATGCATGCGCAGTGCATATATCATGTAGTATTTTGTAGTACCTGGGAGTGTTAGGGTTAAACCCATGAGAACTACCTGCTGATTGGCCAAAATGAATATTGTGTCCAATTTTGAACCAATCAATGAGGGTATTAATTAAGAGCATCTGCAAATGCAAGTTTGACCATAAATTAGCCTAGTCATAATTGGCAATTGAAATGAGCATTTCAAGTTATCAACCAATCAGCAATGCTGTTAGATGACCAGTAGTGTCCAGGGGGTTAATAAATATCTGTGACGGTTTGTAAGTGAGGTTCAAAAATGACTTTAAAATACTTTGTTTGAATAAACACTACAACACGGTCAACACCATATTAAAATGTTATAGTAAAATATTTGTTGGCACACATTTTGGGATTTTTTTCTTCTCAACACCTAAATAACAGAATGTTTTGAAAGAAGTCTCTAAAAATGTTTTTGAATATCATTAAAACATTTTGTACACTTTATATACCCTTTACATAAACTGACATCTAAACTTTGTCTATAAAACATTTTGTTTGCTGGGTGCATTGATATTTGGGCTCTTGCAGTTGAAATCCATACACTCCTATGAAAGACACAGGGTGTGAATTTCACATGGAGTCACACATTAAGGTAACCCCATTTGCAAGTCACACTCCCTGTGTGTAAAATTAAAGTCATGTCTTAATAAAGTATTATTATTATCATTGTTGTTATTATTATTATATCTTCCACAGCGGGTATATGGAGTCCAACTTGAATAGCCCATATTTGTTTATCAGCACAATGCATACACAAACCATATTTATACCCGTATTTGCTAGGTGCATGGCAAAATAATCCAGAGGCACAGTATTTTGCCCTATCGTCAATGGGTGCGAAAAACCTCATATGTGACACGATCTGGTCCATGGGGGCCAAAGGAGGCATTTTTGAAAATTGAGTTACTGTAATTATCACATTATAAATACAATAGGCTATCATTTACTGAAAACACCAAAGGTATAGCACACTTGGTTCCAAAGTTATGAAGTTTTTTGATGTCTATTTTCTTATGTGTTTTATTGTTTTTTTACTCCATATTTTTGCCTTTATCTCAGTTTCACATTTGCCGCCTTTGGCCCCCATGGACCAGATCGTGTCACATATGCAATTTTTGCCCTTGAACATGGATGAAGCAACCTCTTCAATATAAAGTCTACACCTACAAGGCTTTATCCATGTTCAAGGGCCATAAGTACATGATGTTTTTCCCACCCAGTGATGCTATATTAGTGACATATGTGATGCGATCAAGCAAAATCAGTCGGAACTCAAAAATATTAAATTTTCAGTTTCTTATAGGATAGTAAAAAGCATTTATAAAGCTGGATTTTGCAGAAAACCCCATTGAAATTGAACAACCAGTTCCAAAGATATGAGTAATCAAAGAGTTTCCAAAACAGGAAACAAAAGGAAATATTTCCTTTGTTTAGCTATATCTCAAAATCAATATTTCCGAGTTCCAACTGATTTTGCTTAATCGCATCACATATAAAGTAAACATGACAGAATTTGGACTCATTAATGATTTATCCTTTGGCAAATTCTCTTGCAATAGCTA
Organism: Amphiura filiformis; assembly: GCF_039555335.1. Taxonomy (NCBI): domain Eukaryota; kingdom Metazoa; phylum Echinodermata; class Ophiuroidea; order Amphilepidida; family Amphiuridae; genus Amphiura; species Amphiura filiformis. The sequence continues at coordinate 34,250,454 of NC_092633.1, read as the reverse complement.
TCTTTAGCCAAACTAAGTAAAAGTTGCTTCATTTTTATGATTAGTCTGAATCATTACTGCTACTTTCTGATAATTTTGGTCCTGATCTTGATGTCCCCTTATTACCCCCACCTTTTTTGGCAAGAAGTTTACCTTTACCTTTGACCCCAACTCTTCCTTTCCCCCTTCTTTCACCCTTCCCTGTATTTCCACGAGTTGAACTTTCACTCTTCCCTTTAACTTCCATAGCACCATTGGAACTATCAATAACTTGCACATGATCAGCACTGGTATTTTCAGATGGAATGGCCGAGTGAACATCGGCATCATTTCCTTCTTTCTTTCTCTTTTTCTTCTTCTTTTCCCCTAATGACGGAATAACTTTTCGTGAGACTCGTCCACTTCTCCTGACTTCATCTTGTTCTCCTTTCCGTGAATGTGACATAGGCTTATCGTCATCGTCACTTTCAGATTCGTATTTTTTCCTTTTGCAATTCACTTCATCATCTGCAGCATCTGGATTGTGGAACTTCTTTAATACCCTTTGGAGTCTCTTGCTTTTTATTGGTCTTGGCTCGTTATCCTCTGTAGGAAAGTAGTGATTGATTTTACTCTGAACCTGTAAGTAGAGTGCAAAGTATTGACTTTGATTAGGGATTACTTATTACTCAAAGAAACATAAAATTTTCTTGCCAAACACTTTTTACAAATTAAGTGTAATAGTACTACTATTATCCATTCCACAATCCTGCGCGAAAAACTTGGGACAGTTTGTTTATTTTACGCATCCCTGCTCCCCTTATTCAATGTTGAATGCTGAAAAATAGTCAAAAGTGGTTGCGCTCAATATCTGCTCCAACATTGTTTCCAAGGGGGAGGGGAGGGGAAGTAAGCAAGTACATAACATGACCTATGAAACGTATCATGTATTTTCAGCCTTATGTTCAATTCACAGGAATTTGATCTATAAAACATCATCTGTCCCAATGATTTTCGCACAAGATTGCAGCTCCAGTGACACCTCATTAATTTCCATGGACCTTTGGATGTATTGAAATTGGTATTAGCATTTTGCTTTGAAAAATCAATATAACAGGGCTGTAGTGCTAGTTTCATGCCTCTTTAAATCCAAATTCAAAAATAGTCATTTAAAAAGGAATTTCTTTGCAATAGGGCAAGTATTGATCCTCAGTATTGTGAGAAAGAACTAGCCCACCACTGTGTGCTCTCAGGGACCTTTCATTATTCCACATGAACTGTCCCAAGTTCCAATCGTTTGAGTGCCCATAACTTTATGTCTTCTTTCCTACCTACCTGTTTCTCATTGAGTTTTCGCAACACTGGTAGTAGCATTTCATCGATCTTTGATCTGTTCCAACCAAGCTTTGCAGAAGCAAATGTTCACGGAAGGTTAAAGAAAATAGACTTGTTAGTCAAGAGTTTGATATCTAACTTAATTTTTGTATGGGCATGTAGCATGTTTTTGAAATTGCTCCCTATGACTGATCTGCAACATTGCTCACAACTTGCTCAAGAAACATCGCTTGTTCAAAAGACTTTTAAAAGACTTTAAAAGGAGTTCAGTCAGAAGTTGTCTTTAACAAAATTGATCACCTCAATACTCCTAAAAATGAGTCTTTATAGAGCATGCTTGAAACAAAAGCTGTCAAGAAATGGAAAAAATGTCTCAAAGCCCTTCATAAGTTAAAAACCTAATGAGGAATGCGATTTTTTTAGGTTTTCTTTTTTTTACTTTCATTTTTTTAATCTGTGGGGTGAGCTTTTTGACAAGAATAGACCACCTTTTCATCTCTCAAGGAGGTTTCAATGTGGTCAAGATGAAGGATTTTATTGAGATTTATGGATAAGCTATTTTGATGTCTGATGATGTCAGACGTAAGGTTTTGAATGGTGGATTTGAAAAAAAAGTAAAACAGCCGCAAAAAAAACTTGCAATTTACTAAATCCAGCTGAAATAACACGCACAAAAACGGATGATGCTACTAATGCGAGCGGGGGGCTTTGATACAAATTATTAAATTAATTAAGATGGCCGTATAGCATAAGGTCGTTAAGCCTCTTGCATTTCACTTTAACTTGCCTGACATTACATCTCATACTATTCCTGTACACGTAACAACTTAACACATCCTTCTGTTTGCATATTCTTAATGTGAACAACATTGAGTGTTAGTTTTCATTCCCTGTTATTTTTGATGATGTTGCTGGTTGTTTTTAGCACTAATCATAAAAAGGATATTCCCTGAGTAAATCTAAATCTGGTGATCCCCATGTGAATTTCTCCTTGGACTCATCTACCACGGGCTTTAAATAAGCTTCCCTCACATGAGGATTGGGAAAGCCTGGGTTGATGGTCAGTTTGCGCAGTTTAGATTTGATGACTGATTCTACTGGAGGCATCAACTGTTTCTGGGCCTTTTCCAACCAGTCTCTGCAATTGAAAATCAGAAAAGAATGATTACACTTCATTAGACAGGCTCAAACAGGTTAGTAGTTGCTTGGCTGTGGCTAAATTCTATGGGAGAATAGGAGAAATTATATGTATTGAAACAAGATGCCTCAGTACCAACTTTTTCTGCAAACTCAAACTCCTATTGAATTGCACTGTCAACTTCAAACCACATGCAGCTCCTAGGCTTCATATGATGAACAAATGCTCACCCCATTTGGTAACGCACTAACCCTACACTAATAAGTGAAGGCACTGTGCATACATGTATCCCATGTGATGCAATGACATAATCACCTTAATGTATACACATGGTTTCGCTGGCCAAGCCAGTAAAACCATGTGGCTGCTGGTAACTGACTTCTTTGTTCATTTTCTTCCTTTAAAACTTCCTTCTTTAATTTCCCAGCAATAAAAAGCCCTGTCAGTGTTCAGGCTAAGCCCTCCAAATTCAATAACCCTTCATATGCCCCAATTAGCCCTGGTGTTGTTTGGATATTTACAATATAGTAAAGACAAGATGTGTATTGAAAGGCTTCCACTTGGAGGAAGTGATTTGATTCTGACAGAGCTCACAAGGGCCATTTTCCCAAAAATATCCCAAATTAGCCCTTGAAAATTAAATAACGGGGGAGATTTCTAATAGAAAGTAGTCCCTGAAACTTGAGTAAAAGGAAACTATTCCTTTGTGGCTCAAAATTCCTTGTAGCTCAAAATTAATGGGGTGAATATGGGTATTTAGCCCCTGAAATACCGAAAGTAGCCACAGACAATTACATTATGTGGGCTTTTTTTTAAGTAGCCCCAAAATAAAAACAAAAGCTATTTGAGGCCTGTTCTGATATTTACCACATCACATACATATATTGTAGAGCACCATATAAATGCATGTAACAAATAACTAAATATATATCCCTAAGCAAAATTGCGCTTTACTTGAATTTCTCCAATGCATCCAAGCCTTGCCCAGGGAATTCACTAAGCAGTTCCATGGCAGTGATTGCACCTACACCCTGTACCCCATCTGTATAGTCACTCCCTAGTAAGTATGCTAGCTGGATCAGCTTCTCTCTCGTCAATACTGCAAATAAATAAAAAGATTGGGCATTTTATAAAAATTAAATGAAAAAACAAAACATTGAATTTGTACTCAAATGTATGTTCATACGTGAAAGTTTAAACTGACTTACTGCAAAAATTCAACTAACCTTGAATTTTCGATGTATGACACACATCTTCATCATAAGACTTCTTCTGATGAAGATGCGTGCCACACATCAAAATTTCAAGTTTGATTGAATTTGTGCTAATGGCATTAGACACATCAACATCTTAGTACAAGTGCATTATTTTGTACAATTTCTCAAGCAACAAGTGATACCTGAGAAAAAATTCCCACAATTTTTGCTATTTTTATAACAGAATTGTCACTAAATGTATTGGAAAATACAAGCAAATATAAATGCATCAACCCACAAGCAAAATGAACACGTCCGAAAGCACTGTGCATATGCTAGTATACACAATCAATGCATGGTTCGCAGTTTTCTAATTTGCTCTGATTGGTTCTCGCTATATCTAAGAGTGTATGAAACATGTTTGTATACCGGATGGTACCAGACTTTTGTAACAATAGTTTCATGTCTTTCACATCATGAACACAATACATGATATGAAAGACATGAAACTGTCTGCAACACAGTGGTGTAACTAGAGTTGGTAGCGCCCGGGGCAAGAAGCAAAATTGGCGCCCCTACCCCCACCTGAGAATATCTTAGATGCGGGCAGTGGCGTAGCTAGGGGTTGTGGCACCCAGGGCTAAGGATCCATAATCCCCCCCCCCCCCAATTCTTGAAACAATTGAGCGCGGGGCACGCGAAATTTTGACAAATAAGGCCTACCACTAAATACCACTGATACTAAAATGTTCTTTCAATTGATGCTGAATTGGTCAATCTGGTGCCCCCCTAAGGGTGGTGCCCAGGGCATGTTGCCCGCCCCGCCCCCTAGTTACGCCACTGCTGTAACATTCCAATTTTGCAGTACCTAGCTGTTTCTCCAAGTGATTGCTCCTATAGAACTCCACATCTTTGCCTTTTGTAAAGAAATTCTTGTAGACATAGCGACCACCAAAGAGCCAGACATCACTGTCATCAGTAATGGTACCATTACTTTGCCCGGTGACATCTAGGTATGCACACTGAGCCTCGGCTTCTTGGGGACTTACAATGAAAGGAATACCAAACAACTGCAACAGTTCCTGTAATTAGTAGTTGGAAATAAAAGTTAAATGTGACATGATTAAGAAGAATGAACCTTATGTTGACAATTTTCAATTTTGATTTTGTTCATTATTCATTCTTTGAAAATACCAAAGAATAGTCCAAAACCCATTGAATGTGGACATCTGATTTATGAGTAAGATTCTTAAACTTTATAAACAAATGAAAGTACAACAATGTATCACATATTCTTATCAAAACCTCCAAATCAATAGTAGCAACACATCATCTATGTATATGCATTCAATCAAAGGATTTACAAAATGAGATAACATGGATTTAGTTAGAATCTATTTCAACAAACCATGGAGAGACTCGTAGATTAGATTTATCAGTTCACTTAAGGCCAGAGTAATGGAAGACACATTCGTCCACGACCGAATTTGAGATTTTTTGATATTTATCAACACTAAGATGCATTCTTTCACTTGAAACTGATAAAATACAACTTGCTAATATTTATTCGTCTTTTTGCTTGATTTCTTTCACTCTTTTCAACTCTAAAAAGTCACATGGCTCAAGACAGCTTAGTAAATTGGCGGGAAATAATGAGTCAGAAATGCGCGAATGCAAAATATTGTGATTACGAGCGCGATACGTGACGTGGCGTAACTCTGCGCGTATGCCCAACGCAGTCAAGGCGCATTCGGTATGTTGTTAACGCCAGCAAATGTGGTGTAAACAAAACAAAAATTTGCAGTCAAAATGCCACTTAGATTTTTTAATTATTTTGAATGTTGGCGCACTGAAAGCAGAGATTATAGATTCATTGGTGCAAAAAGATGCATATTTAGACCATGCACCAGATACAGCTTTTACAAGTGTGAAAGTCTTACCGTTTTAAAATTTAAGGACGTTTTGTGCATAATACTAAAACGTAGATTTCTCAGAGTTCACTTTTGACAATATTGAGCGATTTTTGTGACAAGATAACTTTCGAAAAATATGCAAGCAAAGGGTAAACTTTTTGCGCTATCCTTTATAGTACATCAAAGTTTAGGGAAGGTTATTTCATTTTTTCAAAATATTTGTTTTAAACAAAAATATACACCATTATGTGCAATTTTTAGCTTAATAATGTGACAAAATGGCTTTTTTCACGTTTTTTTTTCAATATTTCGAAAAAAGAGACGAATTTCAAAAAAATAAAAAAACCTTCCCTAAGTTCATGTCTCTTCTTCATGAAAAGCTAACTGAATTTTTTTTTTACTCCGAACGGATTTTTTTCTAAGTTGTCACAAAAAAATTGGGGCAAAAAAGTGAATTTTTGTGATTTTTTCTAAAACTTGAGATTTTTGAACAAATCTGACGTCACCATGGGATTCCTTGACTCATTTCCTTTCCAAAAATGTATAGTTTTATATACTTTGGACATACAATTCAGAAATAATGAAGCTCGAAAAGGTCCATGTTCTCTCCCATTACTCTGCCCTTAAGGGAACGGATAGCAATGTTTACACAGTATTTTTTGTGGGACATGAGAGCACATCAGACAAATCAAATTGCATTCTGAATACAAGGAATGTCCTTCTGATATCAAATAATTTTGATTTTTTTTTTAAATTTGTGATATAATATAAATTTATCAACAGAGCTTGTAGGAATTGAACTTCGAAATATGGATTATATTTGCCAAATTGGGCTATTCCATTTAAAATCCACATTACCCCTGTGGAAGATTCTGGAAATATCTGCCATAGGGGGAGTACGAATTTCAAATGGAACAAGCACATTAGGCAGCTCCATTTGAATTTCATCTGAGAAAGATTCAACCTGAATCTTCCCCTAAGGGAGAATGAGTTTTAAATGGAGCTGCTAATGTTTAATTCCATTTGAAATTCATACTCCCCCTGTGGAAGATATTTCCAAAATCTTCCACAGGGGTAGTGTGGATTTTAAATGGAATATCCAAGTGTCAGAGAAATTGCACCTTGCCTTGCTTTCAGCATACATGACATCAGTGACGGAGACAGCTACCCTCTCTTGCCTTTGACGTTCTGTGGCTAGCGCATGTCTTTCACTCTCCAAGTCATCCTGTAACTGTGATGGGTTTTCCTGTAACAATGATAAAATATTAAAACATTTATATCCGTCCTCGATCACATTTCTTGTGAAATTTTAAATACATATTCAAATAGGTATTGAGAGATCTAGCACAGAACATTCTTATAAAATATCAATGGCCAAAGAAGTCTAGACAGTGCTGAGCTATAGGTATATTATATATACAGTGGCGTAGATTTCTTTTTGACATGGGGAATGGGTTTGAAAAACTTCTTGAAGTGTAGTGAATCCAACACCTTTTGGCGACAGAATAAGTTTATGGTACAAATGCGTGCACAGCACGTGAAAAATTTTGCCATATTGAAGGTAAATTGATGAAATATGGTGCAAAAGTGGAATAAATTTGTGCAAAGTGTTCAAAAAATGGCACTGTTGAGGCTAAAATGGCCAATTAAGAGGTCAATTTGGTTAGAATCCCGCATGCAGGCGTCAACATGGGGGGGTGATTGTATGGACCACCCCTTGCAAAATATTGGGGGAGTTCCCCAAGATCTACGCCTATGATTATATAGATGACAAATAATACAGTATGGCAGTTCTTTCTTTCCCTAAATGGCTAAGTTAATTAACAACACTATTTTTGAAAAGTGTTAGGACCATTTTCAAATTTGAAAAGTAAATCAATGTTTATCAATATATAGGCTCTCATGATGAATAGATAGCAAATTTGTAAAGAATTCTTTACTTTTTTTAGAATATTCAAAGAAAAAAGTTTAAGCTTACTACATTCATTCCAGCCCATTCTTGAACAGCACTTTCCCTCTGGCCTTCCTGATTTTCTTCTTCTCTGGTTTCCATGGCAATATCACCATCATCATCCTGGATATCGTCTATATTATCATCCTTTTCACTATAATTGGGGGGAAAAAAGAAACGTTTGAAATGATGGAAAACTAATTCCATGCATGTCCTCCTTCCTAAAAGCAAGAAAGTTTCACTCGCTTTTGATATTTGTGACCCATCACATCAAAACCGACCACTTCGCGACTGGCTTCATTAGCAGATAACAATGAAAGAAGATGAGAAAATATAAAGAAAACAAAAAGAAATTTGAGCTTGTTGTGCCTCATAAAACATTATTACTGTGTCTGATTTCAACAAGTAAGGTGTCATATTAACGCTAAGAAAAGCAGTTTATCCGAGTGTTTAAATCTTCTTTTTCATTTCTGCCTCGAAATGGTCGGTTTTGATGTGATGGGTAACATTTGTCTACTCAGTGCAGCCTATATAAGGAGATGCCCATCTGATGCCACCTTTGAAGGCTTCAAAGGGCTGATTTGTGTATGTTTTTGCTGCTCCTCAGACCTTACTGCCCTATTTCACTTAGTTTGCCTAGCATTGCCCTGTGTCTACCTTGTCAAATGATATCCTCAGAACATGACTCCTAATTACACATCCTTGTCATTTTCTACATGTACTGATTTCCATCACTTCATATATTTATCATATCATATCACATCATATCATATCATTTATTTTTTGCTGAAACTGGTGTTATCAAAACTATCATTTAAATATTAATGCCAATGGGCTATTCCACTTGAAATTCACACTCCCTCTGTGGAAGATTTTGGAAATATCTTCCACAGGGGGAGTATGCTTTTCAAATCTAATTGGTCAGGTTAATCATTTTGAAACCCATACTCCCTCTGTATTATGGCTTTACTTATACATTTCACAAAGGGAGTGAGTATTTCAAATGGAAGTTACCCAATTCTATTCAAAACTCATACTCCCTCTGTGGAAGACTTTAGCTAAATCTTCCACAGGGGTAGTATGGATTTAAATAGAAAAGCCCAACTGATTCTACCTTGCCGCCTCCTCCTCAATTTCCACCTCATTGTGTTCATCAGCATCTTCCTCATAGTTCATGTCCCCTTCTTCCAAATCTATCACATCAGCAGTAACATCTTTCTCATCTTTATGTTCATGTGATTCAGGTTCTAATACCACTTCTCTCTCTAGCACAGGTGATGCAGGTGTTTGGGGCTTTGCTTCTTCTTTTGGTGAGTCATTCACGGGGTAGACGGGTACTTCTACAAAGTCATCTGTGGTGAAAAGGTTTGACAGTATCATTCTGACTACAGAACTTAATAAACGCCAATGGTATAAGTATGATGACATGAATTCCAAAATGAGATTGGTCTATGTTACAAGATAATATGTGTAATTGTCCACAGCCTCTCGTAAAGTTGGGAAATCTGATTTTGTTTGAGTAACTAGTAACAGTGCAAACTAAGCATGAATGTTGTATTTGTATGTATTGTACATGAAATGGCAAGTGCAGCCAATGATAACACCGCTTCAAGATATCGTATAAAGTCAAATAATATATGATTTTAAAGCTTCTGACATTATGCTTTATAAATGTAAAATAAAACAACATTGACCAGGACTTTTGGAGAAGTTTGTGGTGGCCTGGTGGGCTGTAACATATATGGATATTGAATCTCTCTCTTTCTATCAGGCTTGACCTGCAAACATGATCTGTTCTAAGCCAGCAATTGAATAGGTAGTTCAAGATTAGTTTAGACAGTAAGAGAATTTAGACAATCATCAATAAGATGCACCCAGGATCTCTCAGTTAATGTAAGCTTAAGAAATGGTCCAACTCTTTGAGCTGACTGAAGTGTAAGGGTTTTTTATAATAATATTCAATTTCAGGAAGTAAGAAAACTTATGACCAAGGATATGTCACTACAAAGCTGTGTGGCTTACCATCTGAATCATCGCTATTATCTAACATTCCTGAATCATCACCACTGCCAACTATTTCTGGTTTCCCATCTTGTCCATTCTCTTTTGACAACATTGCTCTCTTAGACAAAACATCCTCGCTAACCTCCAAGTTGTCAGAGAGAGCCGAGGCGATAAGCTTATCCATCAATGAAGACATGAAAGGGAAAGGGCCTGCCATTTTCTGCATATTTGTCGGAGGTTTTGACATCTTTGCTGGTTGTTTCAAACTCTTTGTGCCCTCAACTTCACCCACAATCATGACATCATCCGACATAACATCATCTGACTCTGCTTTCTCCTCAACAAGTTGCTCTTTCTCCTGGCTTTTTGATGCAATGACATCATCACTAACAATTTTACCACTTGATGTCATATCCGTATTGCCTTCTTTTCCTGAGTCTGTGACCTCAGAATATATGAGGTCAATGGCTGTGGTAACTAACGATTGCATATTTCTGGTCTTTGTGCCACGCTTCACATCAACAATCTCAACATTATCCATTGGAGGGGATGCATCAACTTCACCATCACTAATTATCTCTACATCATCCTCTTTGGATTCTGATTCTGATATCGTTCTGATTGCACCTTTACTTTCTGCTGTTAACTTTTGGCTATGAATTTCTGAGTCTGTTTGATCTTGCTCTTTTGAATTTGCACCAGAGTGCACTTGCAAATTATTCTTGGCAAAGAAAGACTTGACTGCATCGGAGATTTCCTTAGATTTTTCAGCAGTGGGTGAAGAATCCTCCATTTCGGTCAAATCAACATCCCATGATGTGCTGCTATCTTTGACTTCAGCTGTGGATTTGTTGGTGTCTGTCAATAATTCCTCTTCCAATTTTTCACTAGAAGAAGCTTCTTGACTAGCACCACTTGAGGAGGCTTTATCTGCATTTTTATCGGACGGTTTATTTTTGACAAGCACATAATGTTCTCTATCTTCGGACATGATTCGCCCCGCATGGAGTTCATCAATGTTATTTTCATAATCTAGCAAGTTTGCTACAGCTCCAGTGTTGCGCACTTTCATTTCTTTACGTAATTCGTCCAAACGTTGAGTCATCTTTCCTTTGTTCAGAAGTTTTGACAATTGATAGTTGGAGAAGTCTCCAGCTTGCTGGTGAATGGAAAAAACAAAGAGCATTGTATTGGTTGGTTGCAAATAATAGATAGTTTTGCTTTGCTCATTGTGCATCCAAAGATATGGCCAACGAATCAACATTTCATGATTATGTATTTGGCAGGTAACATATATGTGATGCGATCAAGCAAAATCAGTCAAACTCAGAAATATTGATTTTGAGATAAAGCCAAACAAACAAATGAAATATTTGCGTATGTTTTCTGTTGTTTTGGAAACTCTTTAATTGCTCATATCTTTGGTACTGGTTGCTCAATTTCAATGGGGTTTTCTGCAAAATGCAGCTTTGTAAATACTTTTTATTATCCTATAAGAAACTGAAAATTTAATATTTCCGAGTTCCGACTGATTTTGCTCGATCACATCACATATGGCAGGAGGTCACACGAGTAAAAAAACTAGTTTCTTTTATAGGACTTCATTGATCTTTCGAAATAGCAATGATACAATTTGTTAAAGAGCTCTGTGATAAGATATCTGCATGTGCACCATGCATACTGATGCACTATACACAACCATAAAATAATGAACATTTTGATATAGTAAATTCAAATTTCACAAACTGAAGCTGCATTTCAAAATATTTTAATGCTTCAATAGTTATGTGGCTTTTTCAAACCACAAATCACGCCATTTAAATTATAATTTCTCTAGCTTGCATCGTTTATTTCCGATCCTCGCATATATTACTTTGTGTTTCGCATTGTCTTACGCCCTGCTAGGGTGAAGCATATAGGCCGCCTCCTTCTTCATTATTCACAAATAAAAGAAACAACAAAGCTGTTTTGAACAGTTAAAACCGCCGAAAAATTAACCCCACAAAAATATCCCATTATATAGTTATGTGTGAAGTGTGTTTTTCAACTATGTGTTTAAAAAGCTTTTTTTTTAATAATTAAGAAATATTTCTGTGTTTTCTTACCTTTGGCAATTCTTTGATTTTCTTCCAAGAAGTCCTCTTTCCTTTCTCTTTCTTGACTGTAATTAGTTCATGTTGTACTTCTAGGGGCAATGCCTTGAACACATCAGAATCGATATCCATAACATCAACGTCTTCTTCACGTGCAAACTCTGACATATGTTGCTGACTCTCTACCCACATGTCTTCAGGTTCTTCTTCATCTTTTTGTCTGTGAGGTTATATACAAAAGTGAAATAAAGATTTACATCTGTGTATCCTACATATATACAACATACATGTAATTACACTGTTTGCATTGCACTGCAAACAAAAGAGTAAACATGAGTTCTAATACTTTGGCCATGAATAAGAAACACAAATTGTTCTGAAATATAATTTAGAATCAATGATTCCCAAACTCAAATTTCATGGCGCAACCCATAGCATAACACAAATGCTGTTATTTATCGATGGAATACCAGGCAAAATTTCAAAATGGGGCACAATTTCCACAACTACTGATTTAGATAGACACCAACGCTTTGACTAAAAGATGGATGGGCTGTGTTTTTAAAAGGCTTGGTAAAAGCAATGGTACTACACCATCGCATGGGCAATAATTTCACAATGATAACTCATATTTTCAAAATTACCAAATTTGGGCTAAGCGTGTTGGTACTCATGTTCAATTTTTGGTTACTTATTGCTAAAAGACCTTACCCCTCTTCTGAGTTTTCAGGCATCGGTGGCAGTTCAAATAAGTCTGGTTCCTGTGATTTGCTGCTGCCACCACGCTGTAATGGTACTCTGGTTGGTGGCTCTGGTCTGAAAAGCAGGTAGCATTCAAAGAATACGATTAGTATTATGATGTCTTCAAAATCATGAACAATTTGTAAATATATTCTTTACCAATGTTGTGATTATGCTATCTATGATGCCAAAATCCTGCTAAAGAGGCAAAACACCAGTGAAATTGTTGCCACCATTTTCTAATCTGTTTGAAGATTTCTTTTCTCAACATTAAAAAAAAAAAAAAGAGGCCAGTTAACTTTGTGAATGTAGTGTAAGACATTAAAGAGAAATTTTAAACTGGTCAACATCAGTCACATTTTGATCCGAATATTTCAGAGAAACTGTTCTCTGTCATCAGCTGGGTGTAGACTGATATTTGGATCAAAACTGTGAGAGTTATCAACCAATTTTAAATATCTCTTTGACTAAGTAATTCAAGCAATGCCTAAAGTGAGCAAGACATCCAACCAGTATTGAAATATTAGACTTTTGCACATATTCACTCCAAAATATTCACATTTTACCAATATCCTCAAAATCTTCACTTCCATTCACCTGCATATTATAAAACTAAATCCCTTGTCTTGTCTTGTCTTGTAGTTGTACTACCCAACTCCCCTTGGTGGAGGGGTAATGCGGGTAGGATTAGGTGGTGCGCTTTGAAAAAAATTATTTGAGGTAGAGGTCTGTTACTGCTTGCTTGAAGAGGTTGCTGTCGTTGATGCTGGTGATGTGTTGAGGTAGTGCGTTCCAGTCTCTTGTCGTAAGTGGTATAAATGAGTTCAGGAAACAGTCTTTATTGGCTTGTAATGGGATATAGCTGTTGATGTTAGGCGGCGTGAGAACCGGGTGACCGGGCGAAGTAGTTTTTGTACCGGGATTGCAAGGAGACCCACCCGTGCCTTGTGGAAATTAGTGAGCCTAGCAATTTTTCTACGGTTAACCAAGGGTTCAATGTCAAGATTGGACATCATATCTGTCACACTGCTGTAACGGCCATAATCATTCATAATAAACCTAACAGCTCTCCTCTGAATAGATTCGAGCTTATCAATGAGAATTTGAGTATATGGATCCCATATAAGCGGCTCCATACTCAAGAATAGGTCTAATAAGAGTTATGTACGCTTGTTTTATTTTTATTATACGTATCTACTCACAGTTCACAGGCACAGCCAACAACAGCCTTCAAAGCATGTGTTTTCATGTAGTTGTTTAAAACCTTATTGACAGCGCTCTTCAGATTACTGGAAGCCATGTCCCTCCTCTGTCTCCTGGCAACCTAGTGGTATATCAAAGTAAAACATGATTACAACTATATCATTACTAATGAGGCATGCAATGTGTGGTTAACATTTTTTTTTCAATAATAACATTTTATATTACAAAAATTTATGCTTCAAATTCTATCAGTGGATACCAAAAATTAGAATTTTTGTGTGCCTTTTTATCATATAAGGTTTTAAATAATAATAATAGAACAAAGAAACATATTTATGTTACCTTGTCAGCTACTGGCTTTAGTAGGCATCATACATGGTATAAACTAACATGTTGCCTGAACAATTAATAATTCTTACCATTGTTTGCTTCTTGAGTTGAGGTACTCCTCCATCAAACACAAATACAGGCTTGATGCGGTAGAAAAGCAGTTTACAAATGCGATTAAACAACACCTGTAGATGAGCATTGGTGGCTGCATTTCCTTGGTCATCACGCATGCCTCGCACAGCTTGGTGAAGCCATAAACTCACATCTGATCACAACAACTCTTGTTAAGGGCAAAATTATAATCAGACATATACTGTAAAACAACTATATTTCGCTAGCAATTTAATTTTGCTAATTTCGCTAGCGCCTTCAATCGCTAAATTATATTGCCGCAAAATAGTTCATTTATAATGGTTTTATGACACGGTGGCTCAGTGGTTACGGCCTTGGACTCATAATCTGAGAGCTTGCTCGATGTGCGTTGGTTCGAGTCCCGTCCCACCACCATGTTAAGCCCTTTGGCAAGGCGCTTTGCCTCGCTTGCCTCACCCCACCCAGGTGTAATGGGAAGCTGTTAGGGGTAGTCACAGTCGTTGTACTGATGGCCCCTGCGCCAATTGTAGGCTGCAAGCGTGGTTCCGACATATTCTGATAACGGCGGAATAAATGTAAAGCGCTTTGAGGCTGTTTACGGCATAAAGCGCTATATAAATATCTACATTTATTTATTTTTATTTATTTACATAGCAAGAGGATACAAATTCTGGAATTTAAATTGCCATTAAAAGATGACTTCTTGCCAATTCGCCAAATTAAGTTGCAGTGAAATTGAAGTATTTTATAGTATGTTCTGTTTTTAATACCATCTTTTAATTGATTTAAATATGCTGATTTTATATGCTGGTTTTGTATACTGTGCCACACATCAGAGCGGCAACACTCCTGAGCTCACGCCAAGTGATTTAGGCAAAGCTAATAGTGATCGATATCTCGGCTTGCCTATGGCATTGCTTGCCAGATTGCTTAGTGACCTAAAAATCAAGTGGTGGAGTGGCAAAGCGGCACTCTGAAACCAGCATAAGGCCTACATGTTTAACAACATGTTGTGAGAAAAAGTTACTCAATTATCTTTGCCATACTCATCTTGGTGTTACAGGGACCTGTGAGGATAACTGGCTCAACTTTTCAGTTTCAAATATAGTGTAAATTGGAAAGTTAGGAATTCAAATTTCAAGTAGTTAATTACAAGCTATACAATGTGATAACAACAAGAATTGCTAAAGTAACCTAAAGATGAATCTATTAATCATCTAAAAATAAGGATACCAACAGCAAGAATCTTGCCTTCTAAAGATTCCAATGTGACTGGCCTTCCTGTAGACTCCAGCAGCTGCCAAAGACCATGCACTCCCATGGTCCTTTATTGAAAGGATTACCGGCAACTAGCAAGTTTTAAGTTAACACTCCATGGCAATTAACCTGCAAATTTTAAGAATAGCAAACAAGATGTAAAACCTATTGAGATAATCCATATTCTGTGGAAAGAAAGAAATGTGTAGTTTTGTAAAAATTCCCCAAAATCTGCCCTTTTGTGTGAAATAATAAATTTATAAATCTTAAGGAGATATTTTTAGTTTTTAATTTGTGGTGAGTGACATCATGGTCTTTCAATTCACGCCGAGTGTCGTTGACAGGTTTGACTTTGCTTCAGTGGTCATGAAAGTTTTAAAAAGATAACCTCTGCCCCAATAATCCCAAGCTATTGTCTAAAAAGTGTTCCTCATGTCCTCGGAAGATGTATTATAAGAACTCAGTCCAAATGAGAGTCATGTAACGACCAAAAGATAAATGACTCGAGTTCCGCAGCCCGCCCGGGTTCCTCGGTCGAGTCTACTACGAAAAGGAACTACACACATTATGCGCACACAAGTTTTACAAGGCTTTTTGTGTGACGTCAGCCTGACCATAGAAGTAGTATTTTCATGCATGACCTGACCAAGAGAATGCAAAGATATTTATAAATCATATATGACTATTATAATTTATGTCCTATGAGTATGAATGAGTTGACAATAAATTTAAGCTTACTTAATTTAACACAATTTACAGAATTAGTTAACCTTTGTTCGGATCGTCGCCGTAAATATTTTCGTGATCAATATGCAGATTCATTCAGCAAACAACTCACCTTCTCAATTTGAGCAAAACCAATTATTTTGGGGTCTTTTGAGGTCTATAATATGTAACTTCTTATTGTACGAAAATCACGAATTTGTGATTGCAAAACCATGTACGTCGGGCTGTCCCAAACTAACCTTTGACCCCGACTGTGAGAGGTCGTATATAATTGATGAGTAGGGCATCGCGAGTTACCGAGAGTAAAAACGAGTAAAAATAGGCTGATAGAAAAACCATTTTAATCTATAAAAATAGCTAAAAATACTCACGATTCTTAAGTTGAACGTGCAGTTTTGAATGAAGCCTGTTTACATGTTTTCTTTCAATTGCAGCAACAAAATTCAAAGTCTTGACACAAGTCTATTTTAAATAATTAATAGGCGTAGGGGCCTAGTGACTGTAGGACCTTCTGTAGCATTCAGAAGGCTTGTGAGCAGTCAAGTTCCTTTTTGACATAGGGCCTAAACTTTTTGATTTCTAATGATACAATAATTTTTCTTTCATTTGTTTGTGTGTTTTTCCTAATAAAAGCATAAGACATTTAAATCCTATGCAAAAGATAAAAAGTTTCTTGACATTGGTGTGGTGCGGGCATTCGGGGATAGGCATATACCGAGCGGATAGGGGAGGTTAGGGGACGCAGAAGTAAGTCAATCAAATACTTTTTATATAGCGCTAATTTTCTCAAAAAGTAGCCGGAAAATTTTTCTGATTAAGATGATAGGCCTATCAAATAGGCCTATATATTTCAAAGTTCAACGGTAATTCGACTTTATATGGCCTTAAAACGCGACCCCTTTTTTGCACGTTAGGCCTAAGATTATAAAAACTTGTTATGTAGGCCTACCCTTAAACTTGGTAAATTTTGCACAACATTTTGGCGACAGAATAGGCCTAAGTTTATGACCTACTTGTAAATCACCCCCCGGGTCACCCGGCCCGCGCGAAAAATTTGCCATATTGAAGCTAAAATTATGAAATATGGTGTGCGGCGAAGAGCGCAAAATCGTAACTTTCTATTAGGTTAATTTTTATGAAACCCCGTTAAAAACCATAAAGTCAAATACTAAAATTTAACCATAGGCCTAATATCGCTAATTCAATGTGAGAATCAATTGAAATTTGGGAAATGGGCATTTTTAGCTATTTTAGTGGATCAGAACTGAACCAATCCCTAAAAAGCAATGCTTAAATCACGAAATGCCACTTTAAAATAGCATTTTATAATAATGTTATATAGGCCTATTGGCATCCTCTTATCTTGCACCTACACTGTACACAGGTAAAACCGATGTCTTGCAGAAAGACACATCCTGTGAAGCTAAGTTTGGCACACGTGTCTGGTTAGACACAAAGTCACGTCTCTTTGTAAGACACTCATCATTCACAAGTCATGTTTCATGCAACATAGGCCTACTTCAGTTTCGCAAGACGTGTCTTTGAAGCCAGTTTTGAGATATGACCTACTCAAGATAGCATTTACGGTGCGATTTGCCAATCATTTAATATAGACCCGTTGCGACATTCTGTGAACACACGCGAGCATAGCCCACTTACGGCCTGCATCCTTTTCTCGGAACGCGCAAACGGCTATCTTCTGAAGATAGTATTGAGGGCCTAATAAAACAACAGAAAATACAGGACTCGAAAAAATGTTAATTTCCGGGAAGCAAACTAAATTTCCCCCCAAATACCAGAATTTTCCTCCAAACACCAACATTTCCTGGGAATGAGCATCCCAAATTCCCCACTTTTTCGAGCCATGAGAAAATATTTCACAAATTTAGAGAACGTCTGTTAGGAAGGTTTGTTTTTGACAGGTGGTGGTCGCATTGCATTCTCTAAATTCAGTAAATTTTCATCGTCAACCGTGTAATTGAATGGGATTATTTTGAAATTTTAAAACGCTTGAAATATCACAAACAAATAGGCCTATGTTAATAAATAATATAAATACAAGCTAAAACCGTTGGGGTTCGATAATGAACCCCACAAAACTAACCAGTATATGGAAAATGCCATACGGCCGGGCAGTTTCACAAGTTGCCGGCTCAATCATACCACTCGCCGCCTGGTTTTTGATGTTTTTAGTTTGGTTTGTTTGTTTTACGCTATCTACTCAAGAGAGTATTTATTTATAAAATACTAAGAAATTGAGAAAGGTTGAAAATATTTTGTTATCAACTGACGATAGCATTTGGAACCTTATGATTTTTTTTTTTATTATATATTTAGCTTGAGACGAGTAAGAAATTTCATTTGGTATATTTGTATTAGGCCTATATTATATGTTTGTTTGCTTGTTTGTTTGTTATCTATAGCATTTACGATGCGATTTGCAAATCATTGTAGGCCCTTTGAGACATGCATCATCCGCTGTCACCCGCGCAAAGCCACTTACGACCTGCATCATTTACGATTCTCGCTCGGAACGCGCAAACAGCTATCTTCTGAAGATAGCATTGCGGGCCTAATAAAACAACACAGAAATCGTCTGTTACGAAAGTTTGTTCTGACGTTTTTTGTTTATTTGTTTGTTTGTTAGTTAGTTTTTCCGCTATCTATTCAAGATAGTATTTATCTTTAAAATACAAAGAAATTGAGAAAGGTTGCATATATTTTGTTATCTTCTGATGATAGCATTTTGAACCTAATGAAATAATACAAAAAAGAAAGAAATCATAAATTTAACATGAGACGAGTCAAAAAAGTCAGTTGGTATATTTTTTTACATTTCATGTTTGTTGGTCTATTTCTTTGTTTATCTACTCATGATAGCCTTTACGGTGCGATTTGCCAATCATTTAATAAAGGCCCGTTGCGACATTCTGTGAACACACGCGAGCATAGCCCACTTACGGCCTGCATCCTTTTCTCGGAACTCGCAAACGGCTATCTTCTGAAGATAGCATTGAGGGCCTAAAAAACAACAGAAAATACAGGACTCGAAAAAATGTTAACTTTCGGGAAGCAAACTAAATTTCCCACAATTTATAGCATGTTTTTATACACAAAAAAAGACACAATTTCCCTCCAAATACCAGAATTTCCCTCCAAACACCAACATTTCCTGGGAATGAGCATCCCAAATTCCCCACTTTTTCGAGCCATGAGAAAATATTTCACAAATTTAGAGAACGTCTGTTAGGAAGGTTTGTTTTTGATGTTTTTAGTTTGTTTGTTTTACGCTATCTACTCAAGAGAGTATTTATTCAAAAAATACTAAGAAATTGAGAAAGGTTGAAAATATTTTGTTATCTACTGACGATAGCATTTGGAACCTTATGAAAAAATTTTTAAATCATAGATTAAGCTTGAGACGAGTCAGAAATTTCATTTGGTATATTTGTATTATATTACATGTTTGTTTGCTTGTTTGTTTGTTATCTACTCAGGATAGCATTTACGGTGCGATTTGCAAATCATTGTAGGCCCTTTGCGACATGCATCATCTGCTGTCAAACACACGCGCGCTGAGCCACTTACGACCTGCATCATTTTCTTGGAACGCGCAAACAGCTACGGTACATCTTCTGAAGATAGCATTGTGGGCCTAATAAACAACACAGAAATCGTCTGTTAGGAAAGTTTGTTTTGACGTTTTATGTTTATTTGTTTGTTTGCCAGTTTTCTACTCAAGATAGTATATCTATTTTTAAAATACAAAGAAATTGAGAAAGGTTGCATATATTTTGTTATCTTCTGATGATAGCATTATGAACCTAATGAAATAATACAAAAAAGAAAGAAATCATATAGATTGTAGCATGAGATGAGTCAAAAAGGTCAGTTGGTATATATTTTTTCCATATTCATGTTTGTTTGTGTGTTATCATATCTACTCAAGATAGCATTTACGGTGCGATTTTCCAATCATTTAATATAGGCCCGTTGCGGACACACGCGAGCATAGCCCACTTATGGCCTGCATCATTTTCTCGGAACGCGCAAATGGCCATCTTCTGAAGATAGCATTGCGAGCCTAATAAAACAACAGAAAATATTTCACAAATTTTTTGTTTGTATGTTTCGTTTCTTTTTTTACGCTATCTACTCAAAATAGAATTTATTTATAAAATACAAAGAAATTGAGAAAGGTTGAAAATATTTTGTTGTCTACTGATGATAGCATTTGGAGCTTTATGAAATAATTTTTTTTAAATCATAGCTTTAGCATGAGACGAGAAAACCCCCCAGTTCCCCTCTTTTGAGGCAAAAAACCCCAAAATAACGTACATTTCCACTTATTACGGCAATTTTGCGCAAAATTGGTCGATTTTGCACACCTCCTTGAAAAAATTCCTGGTGCCGCCACTGATCTTAGATTGTGTTTTCATTGTTTATTTTCTATGATTTCTATTGTTGAAGACGCTTGATGGCCTATTGCCAAGGCATGTCAAGACACTAATGCAATACCAAGAAATCATGAATATAATCAGGATGTCCCCGTGGTTGTGAATACAATATAATCGTTTTTGCAACACAAACTAGCAAACCCATGCAGTCTTTCCTGCCCTTGGACCTCCCGCTGCTTGCCAGATTGCAGAGACGTGTGGTGTCAAACACACAGTGAAATGCTTTAATAAACAAAATTGCTATCCCTTTAACCAGAAAGAAATGTATATTTTGTCTGGAATGAAAAGTGCAGAAAACATTTCAAACTTTCAAACTAAACCTCTGTTTGAGCCTCCAATTCTGGACTATCCAGGATTTGATGGTACAGAACTTAATCTTCAGACAAATGCTTGTTATACCGGGCTAGGTTAGATATTGACCCAAATATAGCCCACGCGATAGAAAGTGGAGGGAGCATAATGTAAACCAAATGGCATAACATTGAATTCATAAAGACCGTCTTGGGTGATAACTGCGGTATGAGACTTAGCCTCTTGTCATGGGCGTCAATCCAGGGGGACTAGGGGACGTGTCCCCCACCTTTCGCCAAAATGATCAATTTTTTGTTCTTTTCAGCTACTTTTTAACAATTTTGGCCGGTGTCCCCCACATTTCAATTGGCGCTAATGCCTCAATTATACTGGTAAATTGGCCTTAAGGAGTAAGCTAAGCCCAAAACCGCAATTATCTCCCAAGACGGTCTCTATGAATTCAATGTTATGCCATTTGGTTTACATAATGCTCCCGCCACTTTCCAACGGGCAATACAGGAGGATTGTATCGCATATTAACTAAGTAAAGTATGCTGGGACGAAGTATCGTCACAACATCATTATATTTTAAATGTTTACAAAAGTTTTTCACTGCGTCAGGAAATTCATCCGTCTCTGCATAGCTCTGCATAGACAGTCAGACAGTAGAAGGGAAAGAAATAAAGCAATGGATACAAACTTCGTATATATGAATTGTTTTAATAATTTTAAGTATATTAATTTGAGAACACACAAGGTCAAGTAATTAGTCTTAGAAGCGCTCAGAGCTTACAATCTTCAACACATTGAAGTTTTTCACGTGCATATTTGATGAAGTCTCTCATACATTCACGACCAGCCGCAATATTTACCCCCGGTACTGCAAACATAGAAAATATACCGTGGACACCATGCTGATAATGGTTCCACGTGACATCAACCCCAGCCTTCTGAAGCCTCTGTGTATACAAGATGTCTTCATCGCGTAGAAGATCGTGTTGAGCGGTTAACACATACGCCGGCGGAAGTCCCGTTAGGTTTTCTCTCATCAACGGAGCAAAATCTGGATCGAAAAGAGTCTCTTTTATTTGGTTGTATACTTCTTCATTGCCTATTCTGCTGGCACCGGGAGGAGTGTACGGGTCATAAAGATATTGTCTAGGTAAATTATCATGAGATATAACTTTACTAGCAAAAGAGTCTGTTTTTGCCTCAGCTGTAGTGTGGTTATTTGTTTGAAAATGTTTTACTAATCTATGATCACCAAACATATAAACACTCCAAAATTCCATCATCATCTCTTTGCGTACAATAAGAGTAGATTTATCACCACTTTGTTGATAAGACGGTAGGTTAAAATCAAAAGATTGGAGAACCGGGTAGATCAATCCGTGAAACTTCAACTTCTGTAAGTGCTTATACTTTGGTTGGAAAGTTAGTCTCTGCGTAACAGCCGCAGCTAAATTTCCTCCGCAACTGTCTCCTACTACAGCAATGCGAGTTGGGTCCACATTGTACTCTGCTGCATGTTGTAAGAACCACACGGCAGCTTTTGTGGAATCGTCGATGGCAGCAGGGAAGAGATGCGTAGGCGGCGTACGATAGCTGAAAAGAATGAAACACACATGATTATATTCAATATCCATAACATAACACCAATAAACATTTCTCAACAGAAATACTCAATGAGTGAAATTTAATCTTTCCTTAGAAAAGTCCTTTTCAGAAGGCTGCTGAGCTTTCGGAACTCGACCGAGTGCCATCTTCAGAATCTTACTCATGTTTACCCAGTGGGCACATCTGACGTTGAAATCACGTTGAAATTTCGACATCGAAATCAAGTTTGACGTCGAAATCAGGTTGAAATCACGTTGTATTTGCAAATGGACTTCAACCTGATGGACTCCAATCAGGTTGAAATCAGGTTAGGTTGAAACTTCGACGTTGTATCAACGTTGATTCAACGTCGAAATCCTAACCTGTGCCCAATCGGTACCGACCTAGAGTACCAAGTAATTTCAAATAGAAATACTCACTGTCCATATTGCTACATTCAGGAAAGCTTTTAGTGGTAATTGTTTCAGAGGTGGTCAATCTTTATTGAATCCGAGGACCACATTAAATGATGTTGCAAAGTGGCCATTGAGTAAGGGAACAACCCAAAAGTTGATGAAGCCCTATAAACGAAAGTCCTTTCGTTAGGGGGGGAGGGGGTCAGAAAGTCCGATTACGTTTGTAAAAAAGTAGTTAAAACATCGGTCAAAGGTTATCTTTTTTTAAGTATTTAAAATATAATTTTCACATTTTAGTATTTTCCGAAGTACGATATTTAGATTTTACAGTGGTTTCTTCAAAATGATTTCAAATCAACATGGAGTGCAGTACTCGCAACCTGCAACTTCATGTAAGTTCATTTTTAAAGCAACTGACCGAGCAAACACAAAACGTTTTAAAGTTATATTTTGGGGTTTTGGTTTTGGTAAAACATACTGCAGTTACTGTCCGTTTTCCTATACACAATACACAGTGCTCTCACCATTGACGCGTGACCCCTACAAATGATGTATGTTGGGAGAATGGACACTTGCCTAGTTAACATCACTGTGTGAAAAATAACCAGCCAATATTTTATTTATTCTCCAAAACTTCTAGCAAATATATTTCTCTAACATGACCTAAAATTACAGCTAGGTTAGATGTTCAGAAATGGTCGCACTTTTGTAAAATATGAGTGAGGGCAAGGCATAGCTAGCCAACTCCCCGTGTTATTTGAATGGAGATTTGACCGAAAATATTGGTATCGGACCGCTCACTTCTGAAGGATGCCACAAAAAACCCGGTAAAAGCTACATTTAAATTATTCTAAATAGGTTCTAGAAAATAAAGTTTTGTAACATGTCCTAAATTTTTAGCTAATTTAGGTGTTTGGAGAGGGTCGTACTTTTGTGTTTTAGGAAGGACATGTAAACGACAGATAACACCAAAAATATGAAGAAATTATTTCTAAACCGTGTTAAGTCAAAAATCATTATGTTGCTCATTTTCAAGAATGCTGGTTTACAAAAAGCACGACATTGTCTGATTTCGTGAACAAAGCCACACATAACATTGTTTCCTTTCGTTTCCTTTATAATCGGTTACCCAACTGAAGCTATGAATACCAGCTTTATTGCGATATCGCACATGAAAACAGTCACTTGTGCACAACCAGAGAAGATCCGATTTAATCAGTTGAGCTGTTTCAATGAGTGTTATCTTGGTTTAATAGCTTTTAATGGGGTTAAGTCCTGCAAAGGTCGAGATGAATTCTACTGTAGACATGACTGCATCATGAACGTTTTAATAACATTTAAATGTTGGGTTATATCAGGGAAATTGTGGGATAGGCTTTTACGACGGGAATTCATAACAATTAGTGGGTTTTTTTACCGGGTTCGCCGTCGGACAAGTTTAGAACTGTCAAGCTTTCGTCAGGAGTAGCTCTGACCTCTTCAGGACAATGAGACATGTAGACCGCCCCTTGCCTACAGATGGCTCTGAAAAGAGCCGTTCACTGAAGACTGTCCCTTGTCATCAGAGAACAAGCAGATCTCGCCTATCTGCTAATTTAAAAGGTTTTTGGTGGCTCTGAAAAGAGCCGTTCACTGAAGACTGCCCCTTGTCAACAGAGATTAAGCAGATCTCGCCTATCTGCTAATTTAAAAGGTTTTTGGTGGCTATGAAAAGAGCACTGAAGACTACTCCTTGTCTACAGAAACAAGCAGACCTCGCCTATCTGCTGAATTGAAAGGTTTGGTGGCTCTGAAAAGAGCCGTTCACTGAAGACTGCCCCTTGTCAACAGAGATTAAGCAGATCTCGCCTATCTGCTAATTTAAAAGGTTTTGATGGCTCTGAAAAGAGCCGTTCACTGAAGACTGCCCCTTGTCTACAGAAAACAAGCAGACCTCGCCGATCTGCTAAATTTAAAGGTTTGTTGGCTCTGAAAAAGAGAGCTGTTCACTGAAGACTGCCCCTTGTCAACAAAGAACATGTAGACTGCACATACTGTAATAGAAGTAGGCCCCTATACGGCTTACCAGGAACGGTTTGGTCACTCATGGACCGATTAGGGAACTTCGAACATGGCATATCATTTCTTCTCAAATTGTGACCTAGGTCCCGACATTTCGCCTGAGCAGTCTCATCTCCTGGTTATATACATTTTTACCGTCATGAAAAAACGTTATGTATGAAAACATACTACAAAACTATTTCTAAATGTTTTCAAAAAGTTATTGTAAAATATTGTTTAAAGAACATTATGTTAGAATATTTGCAGGGGGTTATCAAAATGTTTTCAAATCTTTAATATGAAAATGTTTTTACCCTTTATATACCCTTTCAAGGGAGAGGACTGGGCATCCGCCCTTTTCAAGCCGAGCCCGTGTATCAGTGAAACCCTAATATCCACTGCCCATATGGCTGGCCAATAGGTCGAGCTACGGGACTACCTTTAACTAACATACCCTTTATATAACCCGACATTTAAACGTTTTCTGACCACTTTTTCTAACCTTTGGCGAATGATGTCGAAAACGTTTTGTGTTTCATACCACATTCTTTTTTATTTGAAAATCCAGCAAGTCCTATTTTTTTCCGTGCCAAAAAGATAATGAAAAAATATGTTAAAATCGAATGCAATATTCGTTTCTTCCATAAACATGATCAATATCCTAGCATTGTCGCATCCCCTCCACAACCCCATGCACCATATAGCGACGGCCCCTGTATCCTATATGAATATACGGGTTGGAATTTTCGATATTTGTCACATACGTTAGAGGGGAGGGGGGAGGGGGTTAGCCTTCTAACGAAATGACTTTCGTTTATAGGGCTTCATCGAACTTTTGGGTTGTCCCCTAAGGAATCCAAGGAATGTAAGACCATGAAAACTGAGGTTCCTTTGAAATGCCACGTGGCTTTGTCATTGGCAATCACAAAATGGTGCTACTTAAATGTTTGTACTTTGTGGTTGACAGTACCCAAGAGATATATCTGACGTCAGTCGATTCAATGGCACCACAATTGCAGAAGAGTTCAGTCAAAGATATAAGCTTTTGCACATTTGCAAGACACTGTAGAAAGGTTCATGGATAAACTTACAATGGAAGCAATCAACAATAAAAATGGAGGAGACAATGGATGTGAAGAGGGTCCAGCAAGTTAGAGGGCTCACTGAAGAAGTACCAAAAGTAAGTCATCAGAAAAGGTGAGCTAGGACCATAATGATAAACAACTCAACAGGTCTAGCATCTCCAAACTGAACAAGTCAGTCAAGTATTAACTAAAGCCTTGGAAAGAAGAAGCTGATTGAAAAGGAAGTTGGAAGATGTCCAAAAGCGTCCGGAAACTAGCTGGTGAAAGAGTGCAACTGCAAGCAGCCACCAAAGACAAACGTGCAGGCTCTCCTAGAAATGATCCAGACGGGATAAAGTGCGGAAAACAAACATCTGAACACCGAATTCCCCTGAGATGAGGAAGTATATCTGTACTTTATCCTGGAACCTTTACTAATCCAAACTCTACAGGCATACCTGTCTCAATATAGGAAACAGAAAAGGCCATCAAGAAATTGCAAAACACCGAAACGTATGGATTGGATGAAATCTCCGATGAAACCCTGAAAATAATCACACCGCCTGCGCGGAAGGGTAAATGGTAGCTGCTGGATCAAGGGCATGATAACATCCAGCATTCAAGAAAGGTGATGAACTGGATCCACTGAACTACAGGGTAATTACCCTACTTTCCATCACTGGGAAAAAATTCCAGGATTCCAGTGAGGACACCATATAGATGACCACCTTGGAGGAGAACAATTCAGAAACCCCAGAGGCACCGTGGACATTGTTCACCATGTGACAAATAGGATCAACCCGGTAGAATACAAAAGCTAACCACGTGACCTTATCATTTCGGGAGAATCTTTTACCGTCTTTTCAATCTCTAATAAATCGTATATAGGGAGACAGAGCTTTCATCCGACCAGTACCTCTGTAGCTCTTTCTGTTCAAATTTGTGACGTCGATACCCATACCACAAACTAGATCAACTGTTTGGCGGTACTTGAATACCAAAACCATAATATCTTATTATCTTTTGATATTCTCTGGACCAAAGGCCTCTCTTCTCTGTGGTACGGGACTTTCGTCAGGGGCGTAGCAAGAGTCTCAGGGCCCATGGACAAGGAGCAGTGCGGGCCCTCCTTTATCAGCCCTACTTCATTTTCGCTTTTGCTCGGGGCCCCTGAACCCTCGGGGCTCATAGACTTCGTCCATCCTGTCCACCTGTTTACTACGCCCCTGACTTTCGCTCTTCTCTTCCGCCATATACCGGTAAGCTCTCGAAATTTGGGATATCAGTATCGTATCAATGCTTTGTTCGAAAAACCTTGACATATCCGATTGAGTGTGAATTATTTTTTTAGCCAAAAACCTCTCGCGGATGTGGCAATATTTACGTGTACATAGGCTGGCGGTTTCAGCAAGGTCAAGGATTTACAATTTATTTGAATTATTAAAATTTTGTAGATTGAAAGCAAATTAATATTTTCATAACTAGTCCTTACATTTATGGTTATCCATTGTCATGATTGTTAAGAGTGATCAAGGTGTTGTTGTTTGGGCTGGTTGAACAATATGCAAAGGAATGTATACGTCATATTGGATTGTTGTAATTTTCGTTCATTTCAGGGGACTCGAACCCATCACCTCTAAACATATAAACCAATAAATAGACAGATATGGCCTACTTACTCAACAGACACGACAACTATCCGCAATTCTGAAGCAAGATATCCAGTTAAGCCATGATATGAACCTGGAATATATAAACAAAATTGATACTGAATGTGAGCGATCAGCTTTTGATTGAATGTTATTATGGTTCAGCAAGTTTTCACATTATGCATTAAAATGATCAGTACATTACTGGTCGATCTCGATAGGATTTCAGCCATAATAGGGTTGGGTCTAAACTCCGGTCGAAGGAGGTCGAATTCGGCAGGCGATTATGCACGGAGGCTTACAGGCTTGAAACAGGCACTGTCGCATGTCATTGATTGGTTAGGGTTGGAGTTAGGGTTAGGATTAGGGTTATGAATAGGCTTAGGGTTATAGGGTTAGGATTAGCTTACATAAAATAATTAAAAGGTTGGACCCCCCCCCCCAGTAGCTTGATGAATCAAAAGCTAGCTAAAGAGGGCTCAAACAAGATCAAAACGCTCATCAGAAAAGTTTCTAAGTATTAAGAACCGAAATCCTATCGTGATCGACCAGTATTGTAAAAGCAGAAGCTGTGACACATATTTTTTTCCTTAGGAAATGATTTTAGATTCAATAGTAACAATAATTAGAGTGATTAATTATTTGTAGTTTATTTCTTCTTCATACCCACCTGTGTCACCATAAACCCAGCCACCGCCGTGCAAATAAATAATTGCCGCCATTGGACCGGGTCTCTTGTGTTTGGGTTCGTAAATCCGAACCTTCACCCCGTCAATGAATGTGTCCTGATGCATTACGTCACGAATACCCCATGCCCCGAGAAACCATATTACAGAGTTGAATATCGGAACTCGGAAAGGCGTTTCGAACTTTTCTGCCAGTCGACCCTTCAAATAAAATAATGAATTTACACCTTTTATATAACATCAATCTACAAAATATGGTGGATCTTATGTTGCATTTCGATGAGGTACATTGTAGTCTTGTCCATAATCAATGGAAACTGATAGGTACCGATATTTGTGATACACCCTGTATAATTATGCAGGCCTTTTTAACGGTTCAATGTCCTTAAAATCAAATTTATTTCTAGCTTGTGAATGATCTTTAATTTGTTTACTTGTTTAATTTGTTTATTTGGTTTATCATGTTTATGGGGTCTTTGTCCTTTTGTTTGGTTCGTCGCCCTTTCAACTTCATAAACGCATATTTTAAATAAAAGATGGCAGTACCGTCATTCCAGTTAGTATATTTCGATTATTTATAGTATGCGTTTCAACATTCATTAGAGTAAGAAAAAACAACAACAGATAATCTTTTTTTTTCTTCAGGTCTCAACAAACAGAAACTTTTGAGGTCCGAGATCAAGACCGAGACCTTGATCAGCAAAAACCAGGTCGAGACAGTGTATTTTTAAGATCATACGTTTACTCTGGATATATAACCAGGATAAACTCCGGATCGACTTAGCGCGGCGTCATTTTCTACCTGCCCCATTCAGGTGTGTCCGGGATCCATGTCCCCTCACAGAAAACATTGAAAATTGTTAACAAATGTCCAAATTTCCCAAAAGTCCAGTCGACGTAATAATTTAATTGAAAATGAGCGGTCATGGTGCAGATTTGTGCCCCTGAACATGCTGAATTAGACTCAGTGCCCCCGGCCCCTCAAGATGTTCTGGCTTGTACTCCGGAACATTCTATTCAATAATAGTAATAATTTGCAAAACATTTCGAAGAACTTACCCCGTCTACACCCATTGCAACAAACCTCATCGTCCATCTGTCAATTTGATTCAAATCATCTGGAACAGGTAGGGTAGCATAGTGAAGAATATATGCCACGAATAGCGCTAGAATAACTTGTACCCTAAGCGATAGTCGATTCAATCTTGGACCCATGTTCGACTCTGTATAAAAACAAAGCAAAAATGGTAATTACACGTACCGTTTAACCGGGTAATGACAGCACGTGCTATATGATAATCACTTTATACTAATTTATTTATAATAACTTATCAATATCAATATCAATATCAATATCGTATGTGTGCCAACTTATATCGTTTGACCATTGTTCTTTGGTCGAGGTTCAGGTCGAGGTTCCTTTGTGATATGATACAGTCATATTCAATTAATAATGTATTCCGTTTCAACAAGCTCCCACTAAAGAGGAAAAAAACAAAACATTTTTGTGCACTTCATTTTGAAAAATAAGACTAGGCCTAATAAATAATAGTGGTCAAATTCTTGAAATTTAGTTTTGAATGTATTTGCTTGTGATACATTGTATATTGGATGATTTTAAATGAAGTGAACTTATGCTTGTGGGGCATTTTTACGACATCTACAGCCTGTCTCCAAAAAAATTGTGCAAGTGAAAAGCGCCCTCTGTGGCAATTAGAAAATACCTTTGTGACATAATCCTTACATCAACGTCAAGGGCATAGCCTTAGCTCTCAAATGCTAGCTAATGCCGTTTAGTCTGCTTGTTTTAATCTCGAGATACACTTACTTAACAATGAAAGGGTAAAATCACAATTGTGCCACTTTTACTAGGGAAGAGGGCTGTACAATGTAAATCAATGATAGCATCAAGTTTATCAAGAGTTCATTCGTGAAATCAAAAAAATGCATCAATTACACAACAATACAAAATTGTTTTTAGTGTTTTATCATGATAAAGGTATAATGATTCTCTTTTTCAACAAATTAAACGATAAATAAATATGTCACATTCTGCTGTAAAATTAAATACATGTGCATGTCAATGATTTTACCATGGTAAATACTGTTCTCTTTGTCGTTCAAGACATGTTAAAAGACAAACAAATATTGCACACTTATAGGTTAACTTTGACAAGTTCATGAAATTTGACAAATTAATGAAATTAGACAAAATAGTGCACGCACGCTGGTGTTGATGCGTTTAATGCACGAGCCCTGAAGGTGGGGGGGGGGGGAGTGCATTAGACGCATCAACATCAACTATCATTGATTTGCATGTACAGCCCTATTTCCTAGTAAAAGTGGCACAATTGTGATTTTACCCTTTCGTTGTTAACTAAACATATTTCGAGATTAAAAAGAGCAAATTGAACAGAACAAACGGTATTTGAGAGCTAAGACTGTGCCCTTGACGTTGATGTAAGCATCATGTCACAACGGTATTTTCTAGTTGCCAAAGAGGGCGCGTTTCACTTGCACAATTTTTTTGGAGACAGGCTGTAGAAGGAATCTGCTGTAAATGAAAATATTATTGAAAATAGCAGATTCTGAACGTCTTAAATTAAAACTTTGTTGCAATGTAGGCCTATTTGCTTACTGTAAACCCGAGTTATACTCATTCGATTAAAACCACCCGTTTTTATAGTCAAAACTAACATTTAAATAGGAATGATTGATCATTTATGAAAGGAATTTGTAAATTTAATTAATTATCTTTAAAATCTTTGACCTAAATATTTGTGTTTCTAGTACAGGCTGTATCAAAATGATTAGTACCCATCAAATTTCGATGTTTATTTGTTTAGTGAGATATAAAGTTATATTCACTATTATAGATTTAGATAATCAACTATACTACTTGTATGAAGGTCTTTCTATACATGTATTATGTTTATGACATCATCATTGCATTCATTGGATCTCTTATTTACAACAACATCACTTCCTTATGAGTTATATTACCCGCCACATTGTACTAGACGAATCCAACGAGCCAAGTCATGGTCAGGATTTGATCGGCCATTACTGGGTCCCCGCAGCACCAAACTGGTGTTATGACTGCCCATTAGGAAACGAATTTGGAGAAAACCATCTATTAATAAAATACTATGCTGAGCCACCAGCCTGGGCGGCTCACGCTCCAGTAATTTCAGATGATTGAGCTCAGTAATACATCAAAGAATGTCTTCCAATTCATGAAAACAAATAGATAATCAGCTTATCGGATTAAAAGCTTAGAGGGAAGGTATTGCTGCTCAGCGAGTGTTTGTAATTATCGGAAGGTTTTCTCCAAATTCATTCTCTAATGCCAATTGGGTGGATTAAGGGATCTAAAATGAGCGTTTATTGCGTTTCGATAGTATTTTTTGTGGCACATGAGAGCACCTCAGACCTATCGAATTGTATTCTGAATACGAAGCATGTCTTTCTGATATCAAATAATTTTCATTTTTTGAAAATCACAATATAATACAAATTTTATGACAAATTATAAAAATTTGATATTTTTCGAATTTTTGATATATAACAGTCCTCGAAGTAAATTATATAAATCTAATGATATATTCTTCAAGTGTATGTAGCAGGGAGGAAAAGCCGACGGTCAATTGATAATTTTGACCTTTCATATTGAAGATATGGATTTTTTTCCCAAAAAGACCTAATTTTTTTTGGTGTTTTGGGAAAAAAATCCATATTTTCAATACGAAAGGTCAAAATTTTCAATTGATCGTCGGCTTTTCAACCCACCTACATACACTTTAAGTATAAATCATCAGATTTATAAAGTTTACTTCAAGTACTGTTAAATATCAAAAATAATTTTTTTAATGATTTGCCATAAAATGTGTATTAAATTCCGAATTTCAAAAATTCAAAATTATTTGATATCAGAATGACATTCTTCGTATTCAGAATGCAATTCGATATGTCTGATGTGCTCTAATGTCCCAAAATAAATACTGTCCAAACGTTCATACCCCAGCCCTTAAGGCCGCTCAAAAATCGGTGTTAGATTCTATCAAGGAGGTTATATATAGAAAGGAGATGAAATAGATTACGTAACGCCTATTGTTCCTTTGTGCCTATTTAAGTTTCCGAAACGCTATTCATCGAGAGGTACCTTTTGTTCGAGACAAAGGGCTTCAGCCATTAAATCGGTAACTGACCTGACAGCGTATTAACGCTATAGTAGGCAGGTTACTGTCAATAAGTGATGAAACGAAAGTCACGTGAAAGCGCCTACACGAGCGAGAGGTACCCTTTGTTCTAATCCAACCCAAGGGTGTGCTTGAGTTGTCGCATGCACACAAAACAGAGGTTCGCCTACAATACAAACCTATTTATTGCAGCGCCCAAATTGGTTTGGGCGCTCATTTGATTATACTCGGTGAACACGCTTTGCTCTACCATTTCGCTACGGACAGTTCAGCAGCATGGGTAAAGTGTGCGCTCTGTGTGGCGGATATCCGATATAAGAATCTACACAAGTAAGTTGTCTATATTGTTTGCCAATAGGCCTACATAATTGAAGTAATTATGATATAGGCCTACTCCATATTAACGCATGTATATTTTGTTCATTTCGCTCCTACTGTAGTATTTATTTAGTATGTTATTATGTAGGCCTATAGGCCTACCATATAATAATTTACATAGGCACGGCGGCGTATCATATGGCAAGCTAACGGTAAATATGCATAAATCAAACGATCTATTAACATATCAATCAATCATTCTGTCAGCCGCCAGTCAGTCGATCAATCAATAAAGCAAAGCAAATCATACTTGTAGGCCTATAATGCTATATTAAATATAATTGCGGACCAAACTTGTCCGAATTTTGCAAGCCAACCGATGCAGCTCGATACGCCCAATGTATGAATAAAAGCACCTAACAATAAAGTCGCCCAATTGAACAGCTGTTAGGTGTCGATCGCACGACTTCATGAATTTAATATGTCAGCGCTCAAATCGGACACAATAGAACAATAGACCCTTCAGTGCGTTGGATTCTATTGTGTTGTAAACTGTCAATCTCCTGCCATCATTCTTTTATGGGTCCCAATACTGGGTGTCATAAATATTTGGAAAGAAAAATAGGGGGGAGGGGGTCAAAAAATTTTGATGACCAAAATGTAGGGAGTCATAAGATGACCACAGTGTTTATTTTATTCAAAAAGACTGATTTCAATACTGTACAATTCTAGCCTGTTTATGGGGTAAGGTGGATCGATGGTGGGGGAAGTTTGTAAATTTGGGACCCCCCCATCCAAAGAAAATTCTTGCACCACACTAGAGCAATACCAAGATCGTGGTTATATACGGTAGCACAGGTCACTTTTGCACGTTCCCTTTTCTGGCAACGGTCAGTACTTATGTTCCTTGTTTCGTGAGACCGGGTCGCGTGTTTATTGGTTTTAAGTGCCCTTTGGCATCTGTTGTGAAATCTCTGCCATAGCTTTATCTGCAAGAGTTCACCTCTGAATATTTGTTTTAGTCATAGGACTATCCTTTATTTTCAAAATTTTTATATTTTTACACTAAATTAAGTTGACAACATAATTTTAAAACATTTAAACTTATTAATATCTCCAAGTGGAACACACATTAAACAAATACACTAGTTACAAACGAATCGAATCTGAAATAAATGTACATATTTTTCGCGGGTTTTTACCATGACATTTATATAGGTCAAAGACATTTTAACAAAAGACAGCCCGTAGGATTGCCCTTTGTGCTAATATTTACCTTTAATTCTTGCACCACACAGAGTAATAACAAGATCGTGGTTATATAGCACAGGTTGCACATAATTTCCCTTAATTTAGTAAAGAGCCAGTAAAGAGCTATTGAATATATCTGAGTTGCGTACATCATTCATAGTCAAGGAGCTACGTACTACTATCCAAGGCGAGGTAAGTTTTGGGCATTCAGGGATTTGTTTGTATGCGCGTCATAGCCATTTAATATTTAGCCTAGTATGAAGCAATATATTTACAGTATTTAATACTAATTTCTGCTAAGAATTATTATTACACAGTGGCCGATAGCCCGGGCCGATAGCCTTAATATAAAAATAGTATGCTTTAATATTGCCTTTGGTTGATTGGTTTACCAATCCGTAAGGTACGCACGTACGCTTTAGGTCCATGGAAAATCAATTTATTCAATATTAAATAATATTAATACTTACCAATAATTATGCTATCCTTTGGAAAACACATTGAACTTCGCATGAGCATGTGAGAAAACACTAAACACGGGAATATTAAACAGTGCAAGCTAGCACAGCACAGGTCACTCTAAGGGAGCACACCACTAAATCCTTCCATTGAAATACGAGTCGTGTTGGTGTTATGTTGAGGCCGTAATTTAATGTTTTTTGGTTCTCGTACAGAGGATTTTCATGAATTGATGGGGGAGGATTTTTTTTGTGTAAAATGAGCATGAAGTTTTCATAAATCATTAAGTTTTTAAAATAATTGAAAAATCTAAAAAGAAAATGCTTGGAGCATTTCCACCTTAATCCTGGAATTATTATGGGAATCATGATAACTGGGCCATATGGAAGAACAGGGGAATACTTAAATTTTCCCCTGAATATGGACCCAGTATAAAGAAGAAATAAACAAACAAACAAACCTTTTGGTATATTATTTGTTAATTTTCTTTCAAAACATGGATAGGAAGATCTATTTTTTTTTTCAAATTTGACCAACTATAAGAAATATCCACTAGATAAGGTTGAAATAATTAATTTAGGAAATACTGATTTTGTCCCCCTTTTATTAATATATTTTAATGGAAAACATGAGAACATTAATTCCTAGAGTCGGATGAGCTATAGGCCTATATTATGAAACCACAAGCTGACCTGTATCTTTTATATTACTGGTTGTTATCTTGTCCGAAAAACGTTAGTGGGTGGGGAGGGGGGTGGTGGGGCTCAATGGAGAAGCATATACATCCTTTTTAAACGGGCGCGCCACCCGGGTATCAAAAAGAAGAAGAAAAAATAAATTGGAGAAAAAGAGAAGAGAAAACCCTGCGTGCATGCATGTGATTTTGATAAGATTAATATCATAATTATTTGGTCATTTCAGCTTTTAAAAAAAATCAAATTTAGGCCCGCTTCGCGCGAGTTATGTTGCAGTTTACACCATATTGGCCATTATTTTAAGCTTCAATATGTTATATTTAGGCCTTCATGATCATAATTTTCTCCGAAAAGCCCTGGCCTTAATTCCCGAGGGTACCAACATTGACTGAAAACGAAAATTAATTCCCTTTAAAATTAGGGGCAAAACACTGTTTTTCTACGCTCGCGCGCTTGTGAACTAAAAGTTGTTATCTTAGTGTAGATTATTCATCCTGTAGTTCAAAACATTATTTTGTAAATTAATTCTAATACTGGAACTAAAATTTGCAACTCACTTTGCTACGTTGTGTCCGAAAACATCGGACTTCATCAGGCATCTGAATGATGATGTTATGACATCAGATGTTGCGAAGTCAGACGTTTCCAGTTGTCACACGCATGGGACGTTACAACAGCAACAATCAGATGCCTGATGAAGTCCGATGTTTTCGGACGCAACATAGCAAAATGAGTTTCAAATTTTAGTTCCAGTATTAGATTTAATTTACAAAGTAATAAAAATAGTTGTTGTTCAAATAGTTCGTGTCACAGCCTGAGGAACTCTTGAAATCTGTCGACCGAGGCCTACTCGCGCATATATTGCACTACGGTATCTTCCCTAAATTGGTAGGAAAAAACGTAATCCTACTACTAATATAATGATTTTCTTATTTCCATTACAGCAAAATGGCCGAATCAGACCCAAAGCGAATCATGATGTGGACACTTCCACGTGCATCATCGACAGTCCTGCTGAAATGTTTCAGCTATATTCCTCAATTTCAGATCATCAACGAGCCTTACAACAGTGCTATGACCTTTGGCCCGGAAGGGTTCAGGAAGACTGGGCACGTGAACGGTATCAAAGAATATGGTGACTTTCTCGATAGCGTTAAAAAGGAGATCGAGAAGAATCCTGGCAAGTACGATCACGGATGGGATGATGAGAAGTGCACGTATGACTGGGTTAAGAACACCCTCGAAGGTGATTGGCCGGGCAAGAAGTTTGTTTTCTGTGAAGATTACATATATCCCATATCTACGAAGAAGGATAAGGTTCCACATGGTTTCACTCATACTTTCTTCATCCGCAACCCCACGAGTGTGTTTCTTGCCAACAGAATAGGCACGATGGAGAATCTCCCGTCGGAGGTTGCAGCAAAGTTCGACATAAATGACGTACCGTCCTGGAAAATCTACCCGAAGTATGGATATGGCGAGTTACTAGATCTGATTGCGTGCCTCAAGGATCGCGACATGGTCCAATCAAATCCTATCGTGATTGATGCAGACGACCTTCTGAAGCATCCGGAGTCAATTATGCGTAAATATTGCGAGGCAACTGGCATTCCATACAGCGATAGTATGCACACGTGGCCAGCAGGAGATCCGACGCCTAATTGGCACATATCACGAGGGTACTTGGCAGCCAATCAGATCGTTGGGTTCTACGATCCATTTTTCTCAAGCACTGGGTTTCCACCGCCTGAAGATTTACCCACTCCGCTTCCAGAAGATGTCGTGAAGTTAGCAGCACGTGCAGAGCCATATTACCAAGAATTATACAAAATGTGTATCAAGCCATGAACAGAAAATAATCCAGCACAAAATGATCAAAACCTCATACTTCCAGTTGCATGCTTGTTTAATTATGCAAAATATTTGATTGTCATTTTGTGTTAAATGTTCTGCACGTACTTCGAATGTTTAAATTTTGAAGTTATGTTGTAATGCGTTCATGTGCGTCAAAATGACGAAAAATGGCAATTGTCGGATATCATCCTAGTTTTTGAAATCGCCAGCGTGCCTTAAGTATATATAAAAGAAAATAACCAAAAATTTCTGTAAATTAGTTTAAAATTTAGGGAAAAAGATAAAAAAAATCTTTTTAAAGCCCTAAAAACAATGTTAATGACTCATCAAGGAGCAATTCCATGCGTTTTCAGCGCGTCTTTATCGAAGAGTCTCATTGCAGGTATAGCGGCCCTTGTGCCCCCCCCATAAAAGGCCCCAACCTGCCTTCATTTGATTGATCCATTAGACAAAAAAATAGATTTGTCTCATGTTCCCCACGCATATTTGATTTCTGCTGTGCAGAAGTTCAATTTTATTTCGTTTTTTTCCCATTTTAACGAATTTTGGCCGAATTTCGACTGTAAAATCAATGTACAATTTCAATCTTGTTTCGGATCGCACCGCAACTACAAAATTTTAACGCTAGATGTAGCTTGTATTCCAGCCAAATATATTTTTGATTTTGATATTATGAAATACCCAAAATTGGCGTTGTTCAATTTATAAAAAATTAAATTAAAGTTTTACAAGGCGCAACAAAAGTAAAACTCATTTACCCATGCTGAGAATTGACGATTCCATTGTTCCTGGTCGGGTCGGTGCTGTGCCGACGGTTGTTGTTGCTGTCAGGGCCCATGAACCAATGGGAGTCGCCGTGGCGTGAGGACAATGGGGGCGTGATCTAGGGTTCTGTTTATCATTCATTGATTGTCGATTACCAAAACTTGTTTCGTTGTCCTTTTTGGTTTTCTCTGCCTAAGGGTAAATGCATACTGTATAGATTTTACACATGGGACATGAGACAAATATATATTTTTTGGCTTTAGATGGCCAAGATCCATACCCATCGACGTCCAGAACAAATCATACACATGCCTGTCAATTTTTTTATAAAGCTCTTGAGAAATCTTTGTACTAGTCTTCATGTGATCCTGAAATCACCATGGACTAGTATCAGATGATATGATTTTATGTGAAAAGCCATTCGCCAAAATAATCTATTTTTTATTTTCTGAAAAAAAAATCAACTTTATTACGTGACTGGCTATATTTTGTAAATATAATCTGTGTTTACTCATAATATTCATAACAATTTAAAAACAATTAATTAGTCGCGCATCGTGCATAATTTTCAAGATATGACAATACAATAAGTATGCTTGTAACAACATGAACAATGACGATGCAAAGTGATACCATTAGTACAATGTATATTGATATGTATAATGCCAAAAGTAATTAATATTTACTCCCGGGTATTTACTAGATTCAAATTGAATCACAAACGTTTCCTTCGCTGAACTGAAATAAAACGATTCTTTTAAAAGCAGTTGTGTCGTGCCAAGCTGTCTTATTTCTTCTATACCAGGTGCGTATCATGGTATCGGGGACTCCGGCCCAAGAGAGAGGGCGAAATTTCCCATTCGTCCCGCTGAGCCGCTAATAGAATGAGATTATAGACCTCAATGGTACTAACTTGAACTATTTTGCTGTGTTACCTAGGTAACGTAACATCCTAGATGGAGCAATCCTATCCTTTTTTTAAATTGATTTATCAAAATGAACAATTTGACACCTCCTTTGGCAAAAATCGGAACGATTTGATGTTTTGACCCACACAGAGCCAAAAAAACGTAACCTTTGACCTTTTCGGTTATAACTCAAGAACGGTACGTCCTAGATGGGTCAAACTATACGTTTTCTGAATCCTTGTGACCAGAGGAATACATTGGAATTTAACACAATTTGAGCAAGTTTGAAATTTGACCCTGTGTATAGGTCGAGGCTTTTCCTGCCAAAAGCTACTCCGGTTCAATTACTATCAGCCTTTTTTGTGTAGCCCATGATGTCATCTATCTCTGATAGCAGTGCAACTTTGCCCCCCTCCCAACTGGTTCCAAACACCCCATTTGCTGAGGCCAGGCTCATACACCTGTACACTAACATTTGTAAACCCAATTACGACGACATTGTCCAAATTGGACAATGTTCGCGTAATTGGTTTTACAAATGTTGTCTAGCAAATTGAATAAAGTCAACCATGCATTGCTTTCCATCCGTAAACATTAACGGTTCCATAAAATAAGACAACATTCCATGAAGTCCTTTATCATAATATCTTCGGGTAACCGCAACCCCTGCTTCCTCGAGTCTATCTGCAAAAATAATATTTTCATCTCTAACGACATCAAATTCACCAACTGTTATATAAGTTTGTGGTAAACCAGATAAATCGTCACAGAACAAAGGATTAAAATCCGGATTCTCTAAAATAAGTTGGATTCTTTTATAGGTGTCTTCGTTTCCATAGTTACTTAACGGTGTTACGTAATTGTCACTCTTAAGTTTGTATTTTATTTTATCATGTGACAAAATCTTGCTTGCAGATGAATTAGTTTTGGCAGACGAGCTTGTGTGATTGTTTGTGGCCAATTCCTCCACTAATGCGTCATTTCCATGCATATAAAAAGACCAAGATCTTGCCGACGCTGCTCTGGTAAATAGCAAACTTGAATCTTTACCATTTTGCTGATATGATGGAGTGTTGAAGTCAAACGCCTGTAGCATTGGATAAAATAACACTTGAAGTTTTACACTGGGCAAGGTATTATGTTTTTCATCGAAACGCAATCTCTGTGTTATTGCTGCCGCCAGATTTCCTCCAGAGCCTTCTCCAACGATTGCTATACGGTTTGGGTCGACTTTCAGTCTTTCTGCATTTTTGAGAAACCATATTGTTGCCTTTTCACAGTCGTCAACTGCAGCGGGAAATGGGTGTTCATGAGCTTTGCGATAGCTGTTGAGTGAATAAACGAAATAATTCAAATTCTGAACATGATTGTGATCGTTAGGCCTATGCAAAATAGAATAAGCATAAGTTGATTCCACCTGTAACTGATTTCTTCAAACTTGTATAGTAGACGTGATTAAATTAGGATGATGCTGTGTAATTTCGATCTTTACAAGATATAAAATTGTGCCCTATTTCATATCCATTCAAGACCTTGGTTCCAGACATGCGCGTTGTGTCATAATACTTATATCAATAATCACTAAACTGACAGCGTTGTAATTTAAGATTTTTCGCTAACTGTTCAAACCAAAATAATCAATGAAAACATTAATTTCCTATTCTTTTATTATATTAACTGATGCACTCAGAAGTATATGATGGATAATTACTTCGCAAAAGTACATTCGTCAATGGCTCTCGAACTAAATGCAGTAATTCCACGGCCTCGTGCGATTATATTGACTAATGCACTTTGCCCATTGAATTATCATTATTATACTTACTCTATCGATACAAGCATAACATGGAGTTTTGATGCGATGTGGACGGTGACACCGTGATAAGAATCTATAGAGAAAAGGAAACAGTGACCGTCACAAGTTAGGTACTTCAATTTATTTCTTATTTACATCCATTTATAGCCTTTTCGAAGTAACACACGAGCATGGCTATAGGAGGGCATCGGCAGTCTTCAATCTGGGTGACCCGGCAAATTCAAAAGACTTTACCCAATTCGTGTGGCGCCATCCTAATTGTGGCCGCCATATCTCGAAAAGGTTCTAGTATCGGATATTGGACGGTATTTATAGCGTCCATCATCATCATCTGTGATTTTAAACCTGAGTTAGACCTGACTTTTTAAATTCTAAACAAGTAAATAAACACACTTGAACGCCCGATAAAGGGGTTTGATTAGGGATAGGGTTTGAAATTGAGAGTCGATATGATCAGGTAAAAACTAGTTGCGCCCTTGTGTGTCGTTAGGCAGAATGGTTCGTAATTATAATTAGATGTGAAGTAAGTAGGCCCTATTCGGCAATTATCAATGTAAAATAATTACCTGAATCTCCATATATCCATCCGCCACCGGGAATAAACACTACCCCAGCAATCATCTCTTTCCTATGTTTCATATTCGCCGGTTGGTATACACGAACTTTGATTCCGTCAAATGTTGTATCGGCAAACGTTACATTTGTAGCACCCCACGAACCTCTGAATGATATCATGATATTCTCCCACCAGACGGCCAGTCGTATCAGACCGCTATTTTCTAAACCTGAAAGCTTTGTATCAATATGGAAAAATATTGGAAACATATCATAATTTATACAATGGTCATCCCAAGGAAATCAAAGGGGTGTCGGCTAATAGGGTCGGGCATCATGACAAATCTAACAGTCATTAGTATGATTTTTAACAGGCTATCATCATTTTGAACAAAATGATGATTGTGAAACGAAATGAGAAACTAGTATGTCATCTATAAATCGTTAAGATAGGGCTAGCGCACCTTTATGTTTTTTGAAGAAATTTTGTTGAGACATGACATCTTTTTGAATTTTGAACGATATCATTGTCAAACTTTTGCGCTACATGCAAATCTGATTTCAAATGAAAGCTTATTAACTCTAAACTCGAATTCAGCTATTAAATTTATCTATCTAAAAATCATATTTGAACAGGGTTCTCTGACAAACGTCATACGGACTGCAATTTATTCCCTGTTCAACATCTTCACTACATCTACACAAAAATGCCAAGATTTCAGTCACAAAATGCCTTTGGCTTTTTATGTTTTATTTTGAGAATTATACAACTTCAGATCAGAAAAATACATTTTGGGGAATCCTAAATATACAGTAATGTAGGATACACCCTGAAGAAAATATTTCCAAAACTGTAACAAACTTTCAGTGCATAACAACATGAAATTACTTTTGAAATATTTCATATCAGATGAAAATGCAATAAATTATTTAGTTTTGATGACATCACCCCGTTTTCTTACTTACCCAGTATACATGACTAACTAAATTCTAGCAAAATTAGGTTCCTTAAAACATCAGCTTTCAGAAAATAATAGTGAAAAATCAGTGGAAAGAAGGATAAAATGGTCAAATTTGATCAATCGACACATGACTTGATTAAAATAATGATATAGCTTGATATGAATGAAATACTTACAAAATCTCCTCCAGCAACCAATAACCTCATTCTCCATCTATCTGGTGAGGACTGAAAAGCTTCTGGTACGGGGACGTTACTATAATATAGCACCAAGCCAATGAACACAGAACTAACTGCTAGTTTCAATGATACTGCGGAAGCCATCTTCGTTTTGTCAGTGGACGTTTGTAAACTGGCGCGCAGACGGACGCAGGTTTAGAATCGACCTTTGGACTATTTGCAAACGCATTTATTTACTTAGGAACTATTTCAAACAACAAGTGTTCTTAGTCATCTGCTCAAACCATTTCCTTCCCATATTGATTTTAATATAAATTTAAAGCTTCCGTGGGCTTTAATTAATAATAGTGGAAATAACAGAAAAAAAGTATAAGCCCTTTATTTATTTGAGTGGCCTTAACTTTTATTTGAGCACGATCAAATTGAGGAATTAACACAATTCATAATGAACGTGTAGAGCGGACTTTATTTAGCTGTGGTATGACACCAAACTTTTATGGTGCGATTGCAGCGGTGGTGTGGTTGACTTGCTCTCCATATTAGACCGCGGACAGAGATGGCTTTTAGCAAAACACGCTGGCCGCCGCTCACGTCAGGTGGGAGGAACATGTTACGATATAATGCAATTATACCAATGATTAACATTTACACGTACACAAGGAGCTATGTTTCAATGGGAATCCAGCCAGGTTCCTCATTCTAGACTTCTCCATATCCATTTGCCCGAAGATCGTGCATATTCCAGATATTGAATTTACACATAAACATCAATTTGTATTAAGTTATGCATAATTGATACATTTTCCACATCTGATCTTTTTAATCACCGACTCCCTCTGTTTGCTAGAAATAGACGTTGCCCCAAGCGTTCGTTGGGTTTCGCGATCAATAAACCGGTAGATACCAAAATCGGAATTGTTCAGTAAGTGAGCCCTCATAATAACTATGCCAAGATAATGTTGCATTCGTTACATACGTACGGTATATATTTTACTGTTACTACTGTCACTAACTAAATAAACCTTTTTATGACCATTTATTGAATACTTTACTTGTTCAGCAGTAGTAGCTAGTAGTGTGAGAGTCTCTTCCGGGGCAGGGCATTCCACAAAGAGCTATACAATGTAGGAGCGACCATAAGAGAGTGCGATCTCCATAATAACATGTACTTTGAGCTTCTGAAGCCTAAAGGGGCCATGGGGGGGCATAAGCTGACATTGGAGAGGACGTATTGTGGACAGTCCGTGTCGATGAATGGAGACATCTGATGTGATGCAGCATCTTGATCAAAAGCAAATTGTTTATTGAACAATTAAGTAATAGTATTAATTGAAAAGGTCGCAAATCTTCAAGCAACTTACATTGTTCAGTTTAAAAGTAGTTAGTAGTGTCTCCCGATGGCAGGGCATTCCACATAGGGAGCCACCATAAAGAATGCGATCTCCAACAACATGTACTTGGAACTTCTAAAGTCTAGGGGACATAAGCTGACATTGGTGGGGATGTATTGTGGACAGTCTGTGTTGATGGAGACATGGGCTAGGGGTGAGTGTGAGCACGGTTGTTTGATGGCATGTAAAACTACGTCATATTAAAGTAAAAGTGAGCACTGATCTTAAATCGTGTTTTCATCTTTACAAGGGGTAGACACTGGTATAATGGCATTAAACATCAGAAGAGGAGTAACAAATATCAAGGAGATTTTCAAAAAACTTTTTACCATGAAATGTAAGCAATAACTTTAAATTTTAAATTTAATTTAGCCAAATAATATACAAAGATATGTTCATACTCCATCGCGAGGCGAAGGAGCATTGCGATTTCAATGATAATATATGTAAATAGCGCCCTCAACTTCCACACAAATATATAGTTTATAGCATAAATATTACCACAAAAACAGAAAAAGATGAATAAGTTGATAAAGAAACAAAAAAATCTATGTTAAAAATAGCTCAAATGTATGTATATATTAGTGTGATACCTGTTGGTATTGTTCAGGTCCCGGAGTTCAGGTCTACAATATTGAACAATATTATAAAGTTTTGTTTGAAAATGTAATAAATGACCACATAAATAACCGTATGATGCAGATTGCAGCATCTTGATCAAAAGCAGATTGTTTAAGTAATAGTATTGAAAAGGTCGCAAATCTTCAAGTGACTTATATCTTTCGGTAGTTCAGTAGTAGCTAGTAGTGTGAGAGTCTCTCTTCCATTGGCAGGGCATTCCACAAAGAGCTACGGAGCGACCATAAAGAGAGTACGATCTCCATA
The DNA here is from genome assembly GCF_039555335.1 of Amphiura filiformis. NCBI lineage: Eukaryota > Metazoa > Echinodermata > Ophiuroidea > Amphilepidida > Amphiuridae > Amphiura > Amphiura filiformis. The sequence goes on along the minus strand of NC_092633.1, from coordinate 34,206,080 downwards.
ATAACATATACTTTGAGCTTCAAGTGTAAAGGGGAGCTGACATTGGAGGGGACGTATTGTGGAGAGTCTGTGTCGATGAATGGAGACGGTGATGAGATTAGTATACAATCTGATGTGATGCAGCAGCTTGATCAAAAGCAACTTGTTTATTGAACAATTGGGTAGTGAGAGTTGTAACCTAAAGCACTGACCACCCAACCTTGACTGAGAGGTATATGCTTTCAGTTTAGGTCATGTATAGTGCACACCCCCACCGCACCGCTTAGAGGTGTATCCTGGGTGAGGGGCCAGCACACCCCTAACTCTTTAACTTCTCTCGCTACAAGCCTCGAATGAACGGATCAAAACGGAAACGACCCATGCCTGCCCAACGACTACGTGAAACGGACCTGACTTTCGGTGAGCTATCCAATCTTTCAAATGAACTAAAGCCATCCATTATTGTCATCGTGGGAACCTTCTTGGATGTTTCTGTGAACGATGGAGTTGACAGCATAACTATACCAGGATACACCCTCAGCTGTCGTAGAGACAGACTACATCCAACAAAGAGGGATTGCCATATATTGTCTGGAGGGTATCGCCATATATCATGACAGGGCTCTTGATCCAGAGGACATGGCTTAGCAGTCGTAAAACAAATGATGCTGGACGCCGCACATTTGAGATGTGTAATGCTCTTGGCCTAACACAATTTGTCAAAGAACCTACCCGAGAAGATCGGATTCTTGACTTGGTCATCACTGATCACTGATCTAGATGCCACCTGCCAAGTACATGTAAGACTAGGTACCTCTGCTCAGACCATGGTCCAGATCATTTTAGACTTAACGTGCCGCTGTACAGAGATAAACCCTACGAGCACAAAGTGTGGAAGTACGATAAGGCTGACTACTGGGGAATGAGAGGTTTTCTTGCATCAGTAGAGTGGTCTCTTGCACTCCAATCTGATGACCCAGAAGAGGCTTGCAGCAACATCACCACTATTATCAGTGATACAATGGAGATTTTCATACCAGCAAAGTTTGTTTCAAGAAGACTGGTGACAAGGTATGGTTTGATTACCACTGCAAACGAGCAGCAACCAAGAAGCGTCGCTTATCCAGGAAGCTAAAAAACACCAAGGCCAGCAAGAATAAGTTTACAAAAGCTAGAAGGAGTACAATCATGCAGAGAAGCTAACCAGAAGGAGCATAACATCAAGTTGAGGAAAGAGCTCTCAGATGGCAGCCTAATGATAAATGGTGGAACACTGTAAACACATGTCTGGTAAGTCCACCAAAGTTGACATTCCAGTGCTAAAGGATGGGCGTCAAGCCTACACTACATCAAAAGACAAAGCTGAAAAAACGGCCACACCTTTGCCGCTAAATGTCAACTTGCCAGCGCAGAAGAATCTGCTCCCGAAGTTCAGCATCCAGCAACGTGTTGAATGGAAAGATAGCCTTCAAGGTCAAAGATGTTAGGAAGCTTCTCAGGAATCTGCAACCAGGTAAAGCTACCGGTCCTGGTGAAATCCCTGCAAGAGTCCTGAAGGTACATCGCAGAACTTGCAAGACCACTGAGCCTGAGTGAGCTTTGCTTCTCCAAGGGAGCCTTTTCCCAAGCCAACAGAAGACTGCATCTGTCATCCCTATTCACATGCAAGAGAGATTCGAAGTCTAATCCATCTATGTACCGCCCCGTTTCTCTGCTCTGCATCATCAGCAAGGTCATGGAGGCGGTTGTACAGACCCAGCAAACAAAAACGTTTTAAACGGATCTGAAGACACTGCTACCAACGCCATTTGTAGTCAGAAGTGCTACCCGCTCCAGCTTGTCCATGCCTTGCCACGCTCTCACAGTACCAGCTTCTAGATTCTAGAACCATATATACTGGCAAGACCTTTAGCCACACTGCAGTTCAGGTTTCGAATAGCCTACCAGATGAAGTAGTCGGAGACGTATCTGACAACGGTGCACCATCCTTCAAGATCAGAGTGCCTACGCATCTTATTACTCGTGTCTGATGCTTTACTGTAGGCCTACCCCTTCATTCTTGTTGTTCCTAAGCTGCTGTGATCCACTGATTGGCCCATGTGGTTGTCTTTTATAGATAGCCTTCAAGGTCAAAGATGTTAGGAAGCTTCTCAGGAATCTGCAACCAGGTAAAGCTACCGGTCCTGGTGAAATCCCTGCAAGAGTCCTGAAGGTACATCGCAGAACTTGCAAGACCACTGAGCCTGAGTGAGCTTTGCTTCTCCAAGGGAGCCTTTTCCCAAGCCAACAGAAGACTGCATCTGTCATCCCTATTCACATGCAAGAGAGATTCGAAGTCTAATCCATCTGTGTACCGCCCGTTTCTCTGCTCTGCATCATCAGCAAGGTCATGGAGGCGGTTGTACAGACCCAGCAAACAAAAACGTTTTAAACGGATCTGAAGACACTGCTACCAACGCCATTTGTAGTCAGAAGTGCTACCCGCTCCAGCTTGTCCATGCCTTGCCACGCTCTCACAGTACCAGCTTCTAGATTCTAGAACCATATATACTGGCAAGACCTTTAGCCACACTGCAGTTCAGGTTTCGAATAGCCTACCAGATGAAGTAGTCGGAGACGTATCTGACAACGGTGCACCATCCTTCAAGATCAGAGTGCCTACGCATCTTATTACTCGTGTCTGATGCTTTACTGTAGGCCTACCCCTTCATTCTTGTTGTTCCTAAGCTGCTGTGATCCACTGATTGGCCCATGTGGTTGTCTTTTATAGTGCCTATATCAGTTCTTGACATCATGGGCTATTGTTCACTCTGGCATTTAAAAAAAAAAGTAATAGTATTCATAGCCAAATAGGTCGCACGTCTTCAAGCAACTTATTTTGTTCAGTAGTTCAGTAGTAGCTAATCGTGTGAGAGTCTCTTCCGGTGGTAGCAGGGCATTCCACAAAGACTGACCTAGGGAGCGACCACAAAGAGAGTGCGATCTCCACAATAACCATGATAACATAATGTACTTGGATTTTCTAAAGTCTAAAGGCGACATTCGGTGACATTCACAGTGGGTGAGATTGGAGGCGGTGAGGGTGAGTATATACAATCTGATGAGATCCTGGCGGTGTGTCGGAGCAAGTCCGTGGATAGTCTTATACAACAGGTTGTAACACAAACATTATACAATTATATTTTTACTTGAAAGTAAAGAATATACAGGCGCAATGGCTTCATATTTCCTCTACCATGAGCAATAATTAAGTTGGTTTCTTTTAACATGTTTAATGCGCAGGTACGTTCAAAAGTTATATCATTCGATTAACACCTAAAGATCTCATGGGGTCTCAACTTTGGTTTGTGTAGCATGTGCGGCTGGGACTCCGAAAAACTATCCGACTTTAAACCATATTTTGATGAAAACATACACAAATTTAAAACCATCAATTGAAAAATGTTGACCTTTCTAAAAATGTTGAGCCAGTTCGAAAGTGCGCCAGAACTATGACAACCGAGTTATCTTTGCTTGGTGGTGGTGTACCTTCCTGTAAAGTCTGCAATTGAGTTTTTCGAATGATGGCATCAAGTCGATTTTCCAGTGACCTACCATCCCATTTTTGATCATATGACACTGTGGTAAGCTCTTGGGTTTTGAGAAATATGAAGAACCATACTATTGCAACAGCAATGAGAATATATATTATGATGAAAAGTGCGTTGTTTATCCGGACCATTTTGTAAAAACTTGTTTTTACCACGTTGAACATGCTGATATCAAGGATGTTGACGTTGACACCGGGTTTTGACATCCGAATTCATCAAGAGAGTGTCACAGCCATTCACGGAGGCCAAAGTCACATAAGCTCACATACAAGCTAAAGGAAGTCAAAAATGTGTTACATTACTAAGACAACTGCATGTGAATTGCTTCAAGAACTCTAGGTCAATTATGTTACAACTAAGCGAGTATCAGACCTCGTTAAGTCGTATGCTGATGATAAACTAGTCACATTTTCCCAAAGATTCATACACTAATAATACTCCGACAGTGATCAAACATTCGTTGTTTTTAATACGTTTGCCTTGATGAGATATATAATGTAACATGTGTTGCGGTAACGTATAGGAAGTTGGATTTAGTACTTTACCCACAATGCGTGTCACCATAGTCAGACAATCTACAATGTATATATTTCACTCTTTCGAATTTTCGCGAATTTGCTTTATATACTCTTTACAAACAGAGATAACATTTTTTTGTGAAATTTGTCTATTTTACATTTGGTAAAAAACATTGTACCAAATGGCTTCCATTGGCTGAATTGGGGCTTCATTTTGAAATCATCCCTCAGACAACCCCTTACGTCGCACAAGCGTGTCGTGGGCCCTGCGTACCAAATTACAATTTTTAAACAAATCTCAAAACGATGCTAAATCACTATTTTTTATGAGCTTCCTCAAATGGGACCAAATTTGTAACGAGGTGAAGGCACAAAGCATATTTTTCCACTTTCGTGCTTCTTTTACTTAGTTTGAAAATGTTTAGGGAGATCAAAAAATGCAAATTAATTACAACCTATTATTATAGGCTTACGTGCACTCTTATATTATAGAGCGTGTTTCTACAGGCGCACCGCTAAGTTACCGCTATATGGATAACGCTATCTTACCGTTATCTTACCGTTTAACCTGCTGTTTCCACAGACAGGTTTTTGCCGTTGGCGTGTTCATACCGTTTAATCTGAATGACAAACATGTTTTAAAAGTGTATTTTGTACGGTAGGGGGGGCCTAGTATGGCCAGAATATTGCATCCTAGGCCTAGAATTAATGCTAGAATGGATTGTTTAATGGTTGATTATTGCTAAATAATCACTTTTTTTTGTTAGGCCAAATAAAATAAAAAACATGTTTCACGTCCGGGTTTTTGAAAAAAAGGAGGAGGAGGGGGCTTTTTATTTTTTATTTTTTATCGCAAAATCTGTGTAAATACCCGGAATTAGAGCTGTTTTAGCGGACACAATAATGCCTGGAAAAAGGAGGAGGCCTCTTTTTGTTGTTCTGAGAGGTAGGCCCCCTCTAATTATCTCAAAACCTTCCAAAAGTGTTCCTTGTATATTAGCAGGGCTATAGAAAGCATCTCTACTTCCTAGACATATTTTTTGAAAAGTTATAACTGAATTTCAAAAAATAATAATATTTTTGAAGAAACCTCAAAAAAGGAAGCGGGAGGGGACGTGAAACATGTTTATTTTTTTATTTGGCCTTATATTTTGCAAATCAAGAGGAAAGTTTTACATTTTACACAGTTTTTCACTATTTTGTAGCATTTACAAATTTCCGTGAGCAAACCCCGAATTCCGTGAGTTTTTCTGTTTTTCCGTATCACGGATAAATTGTGGCTTTACATAACAGTTTGGACTTGTTATGTTGCCCAGGCTGTTATTAACGTTTTGTCATGTCGTCTGTCCAATTAACATGTTGATTAACAGCCATTTTGTTTGATTTTGCTCAATAATCGGCAAGTTACCGCTTCGGTCTGTTTCCACAGAAAATCTACCCGCTTCGTCAACGGCAAAACCTACTCCAACGAGGTTTCCGTTGGCGATGAAAAGGCGTTGCAAAAAGGCGTTGGAGGCTGTTTCCACAGGAGTGATTAACGGTTCCATACCGTTTCCAAAGCGGTATTTGGCTCTGTAGAAACACGCTCTAAGTCAGGTGCGCAACCTATTTATAGCAACTTAATGGGTTTTATTTAATTTTTTCACACATTAGGCATAATTATGGTTGACGTACCCATCACGTAAAGCTACATCACCATGTGATATTAATGTCTACATACATTAAAGGGGCATTTCGTGATCCGCAGGCTCATTCCCCTACTTTGTAAAAAAAAGTAATTGAGATTTTTATTCCATCAGAAATCTCTGGCTAAGTAATAAGATATAAAATTTCGTGCAGATTCATTCGCTTGACAAAATTATCGTCGAATTTGTATTCAAGTTATGTTAACAGAATGAAATTATAACACAGTGGCCTATGTTGAGTGGCCTATCGATTGAATTTATTGACAAAGCCATATTTTAACTGAAAAACAGTTTGGTTTTAGACCCAATCATTACACTCAATATGGCGATCGTGCATCTTGTTGATAAAACAATGCAGTAGAGGATCATAGAAATGCTGGCCTTTCGAGCATTCCCTCCATAATCGTTTCGTTTTTAAGCGAAACGATTATGGAGGGAATTATTAAAATCTTTCTTTGTCGTAATATTATTTGTCTGGTTCTTTTTTATTATGGAAAATCAAGTTGAAGTTGGAGCCTAGTATAGGCATGCACATAATCATGTATAACTTGACAACTCAAATCGGATTCAACTGAAATTTCGGGAATAAGCTATTTTCATTAGATTTTTCTGAAACAAAGACCTAAAACCGTCGTATTCAGAATGCAATTTGGTGTGTCCGATCATTAAATGTATTGATTTCATACATGTTCTTGTTCTTGAGTGCCGTTACACACAGTGTTGACATTCTATCTTAGATAAGTTAGATACATACGGTTGACATCCTGATACATGTATATCAGAGGGGGTGTAAGACACTACAATCATCTGATGTGCTCTCGATCTCAGGTCCCACAAGAATACTGTGCAAAATGTCGCTATCCGTTAAACCCGTAATGAGGTCATATTTCAACAGCCGCCATTTATTTCATGTATTTAGGTTATTGAAATATCTGTTCCCAAAGTATTGAAACCAGTAGACGGCACAGTCAAATCAAGCAAAGATTTTTCTGTAGCAAACAGTTTGTAACCAAGTAACTCCATAACATCCGCACATACGGCTTGTACCTGCTGCAACTCCTCTCCGCTCAAACAACGACGCCATCTTGATGATGTTTCTATGGAATTTTTATGAAGTCCCATACTATTTTCGTTCCTACTTTGCCAGTATGGCACATTCGTGTTATCACTCAGCCATTCAGTGACAGCTCCTGGAATAATCGACTGTCCAAGAAACGAGTAGATTTTGCGAGTCATAATTTCTGGGTTCGCAGCAAGATCTTCATATCTGATTATTTTATATCGATTTCTTAGAACGTGATGTTGATGTATTGCAAGTTGGAGATCGTGATGTAAGTGATCACAGTAGTCATTAACAGTCTCCATTTGGTTTGCTACAGTGGGTCTAGGAGAAGGACTTTTTGGTACAAGCAAACCACTTTGGATCAAGTTTCTAATGGATGGCTTGGCTCTCGATGCATTACGATGCAAGTACGATTCTAGTGCTTTTTTATCACTAGCAGGAATTTTTAATAATTTGCGCGAGTTGGCCACACCTCGAGGGTCTCTAACAATATGAATAATCTTGATATTTTCCTGCTGATTTTCCTCCAGAAGCTCTTTGATATCTTCTATAGACGCTCGAATTGTTTTCATGGCAACATTGCCCTTGTAACTTAGACACATTTTCCTCAGAAGCTGTGCAGGGCTTTCCAATTTGCTCTCAGTAGACCTACTGAGAACAAACGTCAGGTTTTAGTATAATAAACCCCAACTGGCCAGTGTAGATAATCTGCAGCAAACTGCTCAGAAAATTCACATCGACGAATCCGGTTCAGCAGCTTTACAGTTGTATTTTCAAAATCAGGAAGTTGTCCACCGATTTGCTTTAAAGTTCCAAAAACTCGTAACGGTTCGAAGATGTAAAATGTATCCGGATTCACATTAAAGAGTTGTCCTAAAAATGTTGAGCCAGTTCGAAAGTGCGCCAGAACTATAACAACTGAGTTATTCGTGCTTGGTGGTGTGCTTTCCTGTAAAGTCCGCAATTGAGTTTTTTGAATGATGGGACCAAATTGATTTTGCCGCGACAAACCATGCCATTTTTGATCATATGCGACTATGGCAAGCTTTTGGTTTTTAAGGAACGTGAAGAGCCATACTGTTGCAACAGCAATGAGAGTATATATTATGATGTAAAGCACATTGTTTACCCGGACCATTTTGTAAAAGTTTTTATCACGTTGATATAAAGGATGTTGACGTTGACACCAGGCGTTGACATCCGCATTCACCAAAAGGCGTCATTGATCCACTGTGATTTTGTCACAGCCATGAGGCCAAAGGAAGTCACTCAGCATGCTCAGAGGCTAAAGGAAGTCACTAAAGACAATTCGTTGTAAAGACGACTTTCAAGAAATATGCTACAACTAAGCGAGTATCAGACCTCGATCATATGCTGATGATAGAGCTAGTAAAAAATTTTTTTAACCTACAGTATGCGAGTGTCTTGTCCCCTAGTTGAACATTGACCGGGGAGCAAGTTTTACATCTTTGTCTTGATCAGAGACAAAATTGTAACATGTGTTGCGATAACATAGAAAGTTGGATTTAGTCATTTGCCCACAATGCTTTTCAACTTTTATATTCCATATATTTAGATAAATGCATGTGATATCTTAATTTCCTTGAGCTATCATTAGCACAGTATAACGCGTTTACTATAAACCACATGGCTCTGCAAAAATATCACTTTAAACATTGTTTTTAACAAGAGTAGAAATAAGAAAAAAAGCTTTTGTTTTTCACATGCAAGTTTTTGTTCTAGTTGTTCATGCATGTTTTTCATTTATCCGTGCATTCTGGGAATACTGGAGTTGTCTTCTTCATTCGTGGCAGACGATGGCATAATCAAATTAAAATAAGATAAAATTAAAAGTATTATAGCTTATGTACACAGTAAATTTGATAATTCTTATCTCTAGATAATTGTACAACCCAGTTCACTAAATTAAACTGTCACAATCGAATTAAAATAAGATAAAATTAATATTACAGCTTTTGTACACAGTACATTTGATAAATTTTTTTTATCTCTAGACAAATGAACAACCTAGTTCTTGTATTTAGACAAAGAACAAGACTAGTGCTAGTGTTTAAAAATATAAAAAAACCACCCCAAACCCAAGAAAATGCAGCTAATCTCGAAGTAGAATCATAAGTTTTGTGTACAAATTGAACATTATTGTACCATTCCATGTGTACATAGTTTCCATTTAGTTTGGAGCTTTTCCATCATGTCTATATAACTGAAAAAGTTGAACTCGCATATATTGTACGAAACATCAAAGTGTATATTAATTTTATTTTCAAAGGCTACCATTATAAGCAGAAAGTTTTGAATGATTCTTGCATGTTTTAAGGTCACATCTGGCACTATTGAAGAAGTGGAAAACAGACCAACAAATCAAGCCTGCTAGCCTTGCTATATGAACTGAGCCCCCCGGAAGGTCTGGTTTACGTTTTCAGGGCAGGGAGTTTTGGTAAGCTGGACAGAACTCTAATAGCAATATCATTGTTCTCTGCAAGATCCTCAGCTTTGCATTCTTACTCCAATAGAGGACATCGCAATGGGTGCTCCATGGTTTGTGGTTCAGTTCCACATATGCAGGTCACATCTTCGATGTTTAGATAACCCCACTTTTTGAGAGTCACTTAATTTCCACCGATACCAGTTCTAAGTCTGTTGAAGCATTTCCATTAAGCACAGTTTGAGTTGGTACCAGGGGAAGTTCTTCTTTATGGGCATGTATGGGCATGTTATGTTGTCTGGCTAAGACCCTGTAATGCTTGTTCAAATAGCAATTTGGAGTATGCATACTACATGTATATTCATATGCATGCTCCTGTAACAGGCATGTAAATGGGACAAAAGTTCAATAAAAAAGAGCAGAAAATCACCAAAAAGAGGAAAATTAATGGATCTCCTATACTTTTGTATAGGGGAAAAAACTAATACCTCTATAAATCAGAGGAAGAATCTCATCCCTGTTTATTAAAGTTTGCATGTTAAGAGTTTCAAGGACGGCACTTCAAAACAATTTTTCGTTTGCCATACACAGTAAGTCCAGAGAGATTAATCTGTGAAGAGTAATTTATCAATATGTGAGGGGTTAGACCCCACCCTTTTCATTTTTATGGCACCTTTTTACCAAGGCATCCTTTTTGAACATTTAGGGGGGTTGTCCCAGTAATAAGCTGCAGGGTATCACCCCCTCCTGAAAAAAAGTTTTTGGGGCTCTTTTTCATCATCCCATTCAGGAAATGCACCTTTAAAAGCTTTCCTATGACGACATGCCAGAATAATTCAAATCCCAATACTGATGTTTTTGTGTCACTGACTATTAATGTCTGAATGGGTGATATGTTGCACTGCATTATATAAAACATGCTGTTGAATGGAATTTCTTTGCGATATGTCAGTAAGTTTGGCGAGTTTTCTTGTCAAAAATAATTAATTTTTAGTTGAACTCCCACCCTTTTTTTATTTTTTTTATCAACCCACCCTTTATACTGACACATTGTAAACCCCCACCTTTTTCCAACTATCAGACCAGCCCCGTTTAAAACATGTGCTATGCATAAAGTGAGGACTCGGTAGAAAACATAGGGATTCAAATTTTAACAAATACCACTAAAAATAGAATCAGCCTTACACAAATTTCCTAGTAAATGTTTTTTTTAAACCACTCACAGTAAAGTTTGTTGGTGAACCTTATTATTGAAGATTTTTGTTCCAAATTTACCTTGAAAGTACGAACAGTCCACATCTGGCAGGATGGTTTCACAAATGGCAATGGGAACCAAATTTGGTCTTTCCATTGTGATAATGCAATATATAATATTTTGCAGTAAACCTTTGACGAGAGTGTATTTTAAGTGTACATCTACTGGATTGAAATGCATTTGCCTCTGATTGGCTGCTGAGGCGACCTGCTGTTGCCAAGAGGAAATTTATGAATGCAACATCACGATAGTACGCACTTGTTAAAGGATTACTGCAAATCTTTATGAACACCATAGGAGATAACACCATGTATTCCAACTTGAGAAAAATCCGTAAAACGTGTGAACTATCATTTCTTGCAAAGCAAATTTTTAACAAAATCTTAATTAAATTTACAACAGTACAAGTTCTCTTATGGTGTCTTTTTATCATATTCATACATAATGGACTTGCATATCGAGGCAGTTACGGGATATGCTCATTAAAGTGTTTGTCCGTTAAAGCCAACCACTTTAGCATGTACTTGAAAATTGTTACGTCAATAGTTTTTGTGATGAAATATTTCAAAATGATCTCAAAAAGAATTGAAGGATCATTGATTTTTCAGGAGTTCTTGATCTTTTCAGAAAGAGTCAACCATTTAAAACTCCTAATTTCATAAACACAAATTTGGACACAGACATTTCTAGCACAGTCCATAATGATGGATAACTAAATTCCTCTTTAGTGTAAGTCAAAATTTAAAATTGTATAAACCATTTGATTATCAATGTGCGAATTAACCACTCTCTCTTATAACTAAGGTACAGACTTGGTGCTTAAATACCTTCATAAGATTGAAATTAGTCAATAGCACTCATGAGTGTAATCATCCATAACAGGACTGAGCAAGTTGTTTGATTTAACAAATATGAGCAACAAATAAGGTGTTAATTTCAAAACATTCAAAACAATTTTTTCTTATTAAGTTCTCAAATATAGACCATACCAATATATTTTTTTCCATGGAGAAATATTTTGGGCTTCATATATATTTCAAATCATGTAATGTAAAAAACTTGAATACTTGAAGAGCTCAAATAATTTCTCCAGCATGACCAAAGATGGCTTTTTTATGTTACACTTGTCACTGCTGATCACAAAACCATTTTTTACCCTTCACACCAGGGTCTTAGCTAGAAATTGAAGGTTGCCCGTCATATGAATAAAATTGCCCGTCCTAATTTGACCTTTAAAACATTTACCAGACGTCTATAGCCCATTGGGGGTTCAATGAGTTCAAATATGTGCTGATATGGCCTTGTTCTACAAATTGGGTCTACTAAAAAGGTCAATTAGCTTCTCAAGACATACAATTTATAATATAGGATCTGTCAAAGGCATTAATTTTGCCCGTCCCAGGAGAAAATGCCCCGTCTAAAATGACGGCCAGACGGGTGGCTAGCTAAGACCCTGCTTCACACACAAAGCGATATGTAGCCACAGCAGTTCATCCATGTTTGGTTTGCACAGTACGTAAGGTGTGTCACATCCAGTTCCAAGGAAAAGGCATGCTTTTATAATATATCAATCTGTTCTTGTAAAGTTTTGTTCTATATTTACATTGCACTACTTGTTGGGTTTGACTGTTCACAGTTCAGGGGGAAGTGCATTTGTAATAATTCACATCAATTGCTTTACTGTGTGTTTAGCTCTTCTGTGTGTCCAGACCTTCAAGACCCTGAAAGAAAGAAATTATGTAACACAAATCTCACATTAGATAAGGATTTGTCAGTGAAGGGTATGAACACGTATGTAAGTCTAATGACAAGACTCACTTGAGTCTATTCACGGAGAATACATCTAGAGTTGAATTTGATATACATTCAAGCAATTCATCAAATTTTATCTATAGCTGTTGGCCTGTACTAATAGTAGGGATGACCAATGAACCATCAACTTGATTAGAACACTCCCATAGACATGCAGGGAGCTCAACTGTGCACTGCTTGCACATACATTTCTAAATTGATCTCATTCTTTTTTTTTAAATATTTTCCTGTAAAAATTGGGGAAGTTAATGCCAATTATATTTTGTAACTATCTTGCAAATTACAGCAACAGAACTTATTTCATTTCCCTGTAAGTGTGAGTCAAAATTGGTCCATCGCCACAGTGCGCTTAATTGCCAGTGGCTGAGTTCAGCACTGCTCAAGAATGGCACAAAATATTCATGTCAATAATTTCAGGTGAAAAACGTGGCCTACTGAGCTGTAATTTGGCAGAGTTGCCAGTAATACCTCTATCATACCCTGATTTTTACCCTCTGTAAAAAGGTTAAAAAATTGAACAAGTAGATCTCGAGTTACAAATTAAATCACCAGCTTCCCTTTGGAATTTCCATACTCCTTTCGAATCATGCTAAGAAGACACCTTTCTTAACATAAATGTGAAGTTTCGTGCCCATTCGATGTATTTTTCACCTGATTTCAACCCTAAACGTTTTCTTATATTTAGGCCTATACCATATACAACTTGCTGCTGGCTATACCTTGTTTAGAACTTTCAAAAGAAGTACCTGAATGTGCAACCATAACTGTTTCAAAATAGCCAGCGGAAGTCATGCAGGTAACTCCAAGGTCATGTATTGAATTGTTTTGAATGAGGAATACTACGGGAACCAGCACATTTTGTTAGAAGTCACACATGAGCATGATGAGTGAAGTGGATAACCTCTATTGTTGTGAATGAGTCAATGACCTTCAATGACACTTAAGATTTAATTTGCATACACCTACTAATTGGTCATATTAAACCCAATAACATTGAAATTTTTGGTTGTGAAAAAAAAAGTGGACTTTGATTTTGCAATTTTGATTTTGTGCCATATCGGCCATCTTGGATGATTTTTGGCAAAATGTTCTCTAAATGCATGATTTCAATGCCTCGGTTTGAAAAAATAATTTATGCCATTGACTAGTAAAGTGCCATTTCATAAGAAACCCTTTGATACTTTCACAATATGCTTGTTTCATGTTTGCATATATGTTAAAATAAAGAAATATATAAAGGTAAATATATGCTTATGCCAATTTTGCTCCCAATTGATATTTTTGGACCTTGTCATTTTATTTTGTTCCAATGACCGGTCAGAATGGGAAACTTTGAAAATTCATAATTCGAAAAGTTTTTGACCGATTTTGACAATTTAACCACCAAAATACTTCTATTGATGAGTTCTATCCAGAAAACAATATTTTGTAGCAATAGGGGCAACATGAAATTTTGATGGTTATCCCTACTAATAGGTCTTCTACTGCGTAATTAGTCTTCTAATACTAGAAGATATGCCATTCAATAGGGTCATTCTAAATTCTAATGCTTGTAGGCCTCCAGTTTTAAAACAACTTGCAGGCAAGCTGCACACCACTTATAAGAAAGCTTTCGAGAGCTATTATAATATAGGTATAGAATGTGTTAGAAATTGCTCAGACTATGTTAGTTCAAGGAGAGCTATGGCAGCAATCACTCTCCATAGAACTTAAACTCAAGCCTGTAGTTGTGTTATTTTAAATTTTTCATTGTAACATTATCTTTCTTTAGCACTTCATTGGTCCACTGCATACGCTCTAATTACATTGCATTAAAGGCCCTTTCAGTGATTTCACAGGAACATTAAAAAAAATGGAAATTTGTCAGAGTTGCTTAGAAATAAAGAATAAGTCTACAGAATTTCATTAAACCACTTTTCCCCTGAATACATCGACAAATTAGTAAAAAACAGAAGTTTTAGAAAGGTTTTCTACTTCAACTCAGATCGACTTCGAGAAAATCGAGATTGTCGTACAGTCGCCACCAATCGACTGGAAAAAGTTCCTAGTCCAGTGTTTCTAACACGGGGGAAGTAGAGTCTAAATTGATTTAAAACAGGCGCTTAATTTTTGTAGTAGAAAACAAAATAAGCAATTAAAGGTCACCGAGGCAAACTAACGGTCAATTCAAATATGAAAAACAGTTAAAATTGTGTATTTTGTTTAAAATAGTAGCTACTGATGTAATAAGTAGTAGAAACAATACGCATAGCGCGTGTTAGTGCAGTGGAGAGTGAGCTTCTCGATCTCGAGTCGGACTTTTGTACTGTCAGTATCAAAAGTCCAGAATCATGCAAATGCTTTATTTTGTCTAAAATACACGGCTTTCGACCGAACCACTAGCAGGCTATGTTAGCACATCTATGCCAATTACAAAGGTACCAAAATCTGAATTTTGATGATTTTTACGATCGTCCGGATGAGCAAATCACTGAATGGGCCTTTAAGGCAAAAACCTGACAGTTAGACTGTGCATGCCTGAAATTAATGTCAAATGATCTATTTGATCTACTAACCGTTGTTCGGTATTCACGACCTGTCAGACGTCTATCCCTATTTAGAAGATACCAGTCAAATGGGTTATCGCACTTTCTTCTCATCTGAAACACAATGCAGATTAGCAATATTCTATTAAGACAGGGCTCAAGATCTTACTGTTTGACTATAGTCTATCTCCAGTCAGCGGCACTAGCTTTAAAATATTGAACGAGACGTAGAAAAATAATGATCAAGCACGAATCACATGGTTTTATTTCAATCAAACTCATGTTAACCATAAAAACGAATAAAAACAGCCGTCTCTCAACACGCGATATTCAAAATTCCCGCGCCGAAATGTTCTAGAGCAGTGACGTCATGGTTATTTGTGCTCATTTGTCGACAGGCTTCATTGAACTATTGGGACGTCACTGCTCTAGACAATTTCGGCGCGGGAATTTTGAATATTGCGTGTTGAGAGATGGCTGTTTTTATTCGTTTTTATGGTTAATATGAGTTTGTTTGAAATAAAACCATGTGATTCGTGCTTGATAATTATTTTTCTAACATTTAAGGCTTAATGTTGTGATTACCGGACACTTCCTTCAAGTTCAATATTTTAAAACTCATATTGAGAGTTCGAGACCAATAAATTCTGGGCATAATGAATCCAATTTTATCATTATTATGTTTTAGATCCAATTTTCACACACATGGATTCATCAAAACATAATAATGGTTGTATACAATAAGGAAGTGGGTGTGAGTAGATAGAAGCATGAGTGAAAAATAATTTAATTAAAACAAACACTGGATATTTTGACATCATGATATTTGTTCTTACGATCACAAACCACTCCACTTACTCATCCGAGAGGAGCTTTTTCGTTCGTTCAAGGAGAGCTCCAGAAGAGCTATTTATAAATGCTCTCCTGCAACTTTGGGATTTTAACATGTAGGCCCTGATGACACTGAGGTTAGGTAATTACAATGAAATTTCTGAATGATATCTAGTTTATGCATGATTGTCACCAAATTTGATCAGGCCTTGCCTTTTGAGGCGAGAGAGTGATCACTCACCATCACTCACCTAAAATGAAGCTGAGGAGAGCTTTTATCATTCGCCTACATTTGGTGTAATAATAATACAAGTGATTATAATCACTTGCCTACAGCTCACCTGACAAGTAATTTTCAAAAGACAAGGCCTGTTTGATATAAAAACAGAGCTAATGGCACCGACGGCAAAGGGTGCATCGCTTGTACCGTACTTGTAGGGCTGGCGTCGCACAGTGTCATCGCCCCGATATCTTCATGGCAGAAAACGCCATGGTAGGTTGAATCCACCGCCACGCATGGCTTGCTCGAGAAACACTAGCTACGAATTTGCTCACGGATGCCCTCGCATTCGTAGCTAGCGTCCTTTCGTAACTGAATGCAGTGCGGGAATAAACATGTAAATAACACCGTATACTTTATACAATAGGCCACTGACTGCTTCAATAAGCATACCCTCAAATACTGTAAAAGTCAATATTTTCGCGAGAAGATATTTTCGCGATTTTGAAGATTTTGTCAATTGCGTGAGAATTAAATTTCACGGTTTTGATATTGATACAATAGAAACCTAATGCAAAAGGTTATTTTCGCCAGTTTTTATTTTCGCGATTTTATGTCCACTCGCGAAATTCGCGAAAATAAAAACCTCGCGAAAATTTCTACTTTTACAGTACCACTTTCCACATAACATGACCTACTAATTTGTTACTATACACGTTCCCAACATAATTCTCAGTAATACTTCGCATTTCAAGTGCAATTGCGTGAATATTTCATCACTAAAATTGCTCCCATTTTTCCATTGATCGGCGATGATTCAACTGTCAGTTCACGAAGTAAAATTTACTGTTGTTTCTAGTTTGTAATTTCAATTTCCCTAGACATGTGTATTAATAAACAAAACTCTTAAAATAATAAATTTTTCTAATTGCTACTGACTGTATATCGGAAATTACTTCTTCATTAACTGCTGATTTGTTTTTGGACTATTTTATAACACTATATCAATATTTTGTATTGTTAAATTATGTTTGTACTAAAAACACAACCATAACATTGCTTATCACGTGAGCCTGTTACGTCGATAATATTCTCAACCCCACAAAACGTTATTCAGTCATTAATAAGCACAATTATTTACGTGTGTGAAATGCCCTCGTAGGTTGAGACTGTTTCACCATCAGCATGGCGCAAACAGCTACAATAATAATAGCATGTGCAGGCCGGATCCAGCTCTGAAAAACTTGCCGAATATTTAGCTGATATTTCCTTTATAATGTTAGGATCGTATGAATCGAAAGTGCAAATAGGTAGATAGTACAATAAAACTTATATAATGACACGCTTATTAATATGTGCTGGTTAAGTAAGCCAATACTAGTCCCAAACAAAAATGTTTGGTAGACTCATAACCGGTGCGATCTTACCTTTCCGATGTTGATTAAGATACTTCTTGCATCGATCCCGAGATGCGGAAAAACCAATAGTCATTTTGTCCCACATAAATGAATAAATAACAAAAACCCGATCCCCGAGTGGACTCACCCATTCGGTGACGTCACACACGATAATCACCCCTTATCCGACTTGGGCAGCCCCTACTCGCCAAACTTGTAGGGGGGCGGGGTCCGGATAATCAACATCGGAAAGGTAAGATCGCACGGTTATGAGTCTACCAAACATTTTGTTTGGGACTAGACTCAGTACACCGGTCGATCTTACCGCTTCCGATGTTGATTAAGATACTTCTTGCATCAACATCTGAAAGATCGATCTAGCAAGTAACCGACGGATGGAGGTACAAGATTGGCCAGCATCTGATAAGGATCGGGAGAGTGGGTAGCATGGTAATCGCGAGGTCAAACTATTTCCCCCCTCACGGCCGGAAACAGAAAGACTACGTGAACAGACAAAAACCCCTGAACTGAAAGTTCAGTGGTTAAGAATAGAAACACTGGTTCTTACCATGTTGGAAGTCTGATTGTCCGCCAAACCCCTGATACCCAACCACCATATTATCTCCATCGCAGAATAGCCCTGGAGAACTTAGCGCCTGGTCGTTGGTTTACGTTTTGGTAGTAAACCGTGGAAAAGGACGACGGGTTCTTCCAAGACACAGCCTGACAAATCTCTTCTATGGGGACCCCCCTATGGTAGGCCCACGAAGATGAGATAGATCTGGTTGAGTGGGCCTTGGGCGGCGTCTTTTGCCGCCCGAGTCCACTAACACCTGGACCAGCCACCGTGCCAGAGTCTGTTTAGCGGCTGGACCGCGTGCGGTTCTGCGTGAGTGATAAATAAGCGGTCATGAGCCCCTCTTAAGGTTTGTGTTCGCCAAGGTAGTGCTGTAAGCGCCCTCACCGGGCACCACAACCTGTCTTCGGCTATTGATTTAACCCTGCCCAATACTGGGGAGGAAGAGGGGCGAGTGTCGGAATGTACTTCGCTCATTTTTGCAAGGAAATCCGGGCGAAGAAACAGCGTCGCCCGTTGTTAGTAAATCACGGAGGCTGACTTGAGAGACTGCGTGCAACTCTGAGCAGCGCCGTCCCAAGCCAACGCCAGAAGAAAGGCCGCTTTAAGAGTGACGTATTTAAGGGTCGCTTTTGACAGGGGCTCAAAAGGGGACCCTTAATATACTCCAAGACTGTGTTGAGGTCCCATGGAGGACCACCTTCCTTTCGGCGGGCGCCGTTGAACATACCGTCGAGAAGAAGACTTAGGGACCCATCTGAATTGATAGTCGACCGTCTTGAATCCTCGATGAATCGAGAGAATGGCTGACTTATAGTTGGCTATCGTTGCCTGCTGAAGTCCTGACCTGAACTTTTCTGTCAGAAAATCTGCCACTAGAGGCACAGAGGCTCTAGTGGGAGATGTATTTCTCTCATCGCACCATGCGTAGTAGGGAGCCAAACGCTGACTATACGTGCGGAGGGTAGACTCGTCTACCCCGGCGATGAGAGAAGCAGCTTCTGATGAAAAGCCTCCCTCCGCGCATCGTTCCTGATAAGGGCCATGCAGCTAACTGCAGGTGCTCTAGTGGTAGACTTGGTACCTCTCCTCCGGGCATCCGGAGTAGATTTGGTAACTCGGGGAGTACTCGCGGCTGTGCCGCTAGTAGATCCACCATCGGTCGAAACCACAGGTGGTTCGGCCAGAACGGTGCCATCAGAATGACGTTGCAATCCTCCCTCCCGATCTTGGTCACCACCCTTGCGAGTAGCGTTAGCTCGGAGGACCAGACCTAAGCAGCCATTCCTCCCCAGAGAACGGACAGCGCGTCCACGGCGAATGCCTGTGGGTCTGCGACCCTCGAGCAGTACACCGGCAGCTGATGATTGCGATGAGATGCGAACAAATCTATCGAGGGGTGGTACATCACCTCGAAGATCGCCTGGGCGACCTGCGGAGCAAGGGACCATTCTGTAGGTCCCGACACCTTTCCTCGTGACAGATCGTCCGCGAGGATGTTGGTGACTCCGCTATGTGCATCGCTCTCAACGTAATCTGCCTGGCCTTGCACCACCCTATCAGGCGTGTGCGTGCAGGCACAACCGTGGTGACCTTGTGCCCCTTTGTCTGTTGAGGTAGGCTACCACGGTTGTGTTGTCCGTTTGGACAACGATATGAGATCCCACGATTACCTTCTCGAAATGCTGGAGAGTTCTCTCCACTGCCCAAGGTTCGAGAAGGTTGATATGGAACTCCGTCTCCGTGGCCGACCATAGGCCCGAGACTGAGTCCCGTGGATGTGGCCCCCAGCCCAGTTTTGACGCGTCGGTCGTCACTACGTGGCCTTACCGCTGGTGCAGGGAACCTGACACCTTGAGTCAAATTGGGCTGATGGGTCCACCACCAGAGTTCTCTCGCGCGATCTCCGACATCGGAACCGCGAGGGATATTGGGTGACGACTGGGCCTGTAAAAGGCTAGAAGGTGTAGTTGTATAGGCCTCATGTGAACGCGGCAGTACACTACGACCTCTACCATCCCCGCCATAAGCCCCAAAACCTTCATCCATGCCACAGCGGGTGCTCCCTCTGACTCGGCCAAGAGTCGGGCACACCTCGCCATGTTCGTCACCCTCTCGGGTGAGGGCGCCATCCCTCCTTGAGGTTGATCTGGGCCCCTAAGAATAGTGGTGTCTGTCGGGACCAAATTGGATTTCTTGGCGTTGATCAGAAATCCCAGGTCCCGCACCGTCACGGACTACTAACTCCACGAGACACTGTGTCTCCAGTGGGTGCGTCCGTAAATGAACCAATCGTCCAGGTAGCAACACATGTTGACTCCCCTGCGCTTCAGGGTACGCCGCCACCGCCCTGACCAGGAGTGTAAACACTCTGGGGAGGTGGACAAGCGAATGGCAGGCATCGAAACTGGTAAGTTTGACCCTGTACCTTGAAGCGTAGAAACCTCTGATCTTGAGGTGCGATCGAACATGCAGATATGCGTCCGAGAGATCTAGCGATGCCGCCCACATACCCTTGATGGGGCAGGCTAGCACCGAAGCGAGAGTCTCCATTCTGAACCTCTTGGGCCTGATGAACTCGTTCAACGGCTTGAGGTTCAGAATAGGCCTCCAGTCGCCGGTCTTCTTTGGAGCCAGAAAAAACGTGCTCCAAAAACCCTTGGTGAAAGGGGGGTAGACCGGGACAATCGCTTGCTTCGTGAGAAGCTGAGTGACCTCTGACAGTAGTGCCCGACGCTGGGGGCCGTCTGGCGGCACTACCGTGGACCTCTGAATCGTGCAGGCGCACGCGGGGTGGCTGGTAGCTTGCAGTCTGTCACCCCCGCTGACCACTGACAATACCCAGGCGCCCGGTGAGATGGCATGCCATCTCTGGGCGTAATGCACAGCGGCCGCCCACAGGGGAATCCCTGTGGAAGTCCAACCTGCCGGCATGGACTGTCGACCGCCGTGCCCTCAGGACCCATCTGGTTTGCCACCCTTGGAAGAACGGCTCTTCTTAGGGGGCTTGCCATACGGTCCAGCACTACTCTTGCGCTTCCCAGTTTTTTGGGGAGGTGCTGGAGTAGCCTCGGGCTCGGGTGTAGTCTGTGGTGCGCGTCCTGCTGAAGCCGGAGCTGGCGCTGAAGAACGCTTAGAAGACTTCTTCTTCTTGTGCTTCTTCTTCGCCTTACTGCCCTTCCCCTTGGTCAGGGCAGCCTCCGACTTCTTCAGAGTGCTCTCATTGGTGGCCTTCTTTGCCCGGTCCTCAACCGTGCGCAAAAGGCCTGTCCAAAGAGTAGCCCCTGTCCCACCGAGTCTGACTTCTTCATTGCATCAGCAAAGTCGGAGCCGTAAGTTGACTGGAGGGACAGACAGGCATTCTCCCGGCGGCGAGATGACATCCTATGGGCTAGGCCCATAGAACTCTCGTTGAGGTTAGCTGTTAGCACCGCTAACAGATTAACCTCGCGGAAGAGTTCCGCGTTGCCCGTGGTCGTTCGCTACCTTCCTACCGAGGTGCTCGGCAAGCGTGGTAGCGACGCTTAGAGACTCTGATAAGCGGCGTGCTCGCTTATCGATGAGCTTTAGCTCCTCCTCCCACTGGGGAGAAACGACCCGCGCCTTGGCCGCTAGCGGCAGGCGCTTGGCAACGCGTCTGGATCCATGTCAGGGACCCTGAGGTAGGTTTCGTAGTCCTCCTGCGAAACACGCGGTGAAGCGTGCAAGCACGCGGCGTCGAAGCTCCAGCGAGCCTGACAGCCCTACGAAGCCTACCCTTGAGGTCCGCCGGGAATGCAAGTGCGGGCGACCCTTGTGTGGACGCGCTAGCTGGGCATCCTACTGAAAAGATGCCCTGGTCCTCCTGAACGGACTCCTCCTGAGAGAAAGCCAGGCCCAAACCTTGGGCCACACGGCTCATCACCTCAGCGGTGTCCGCAGGCAGACCATTGCTAGCGAGTTCCTCACGGGGCAGCGGGGGAAGGATACCTGAAGCTAGCTGCACAGTCTCAACAGACTGTGAGTCGCTACTGGTTTCATCTTCCGACTCCTTTCCCTCGCCTTCAGACTCTGACTCACTCTCTGATGAGGAAGAGATCTGACGACGGGCATCTGAAGGTGGACAGGGCGGTGTCGCCACCGTGTGGCTAGCCAACTGAACACCAGCAGAAGAGGGAGTACTCCGCTAGACCCGAGATGCTAGCTATAGCACCCGGGATCCGCGACGCTCTCGCTGCTGTCGCCCTAGCCATAGCAGTGTGCGGCCTACCCTGAGCTGTATCAGGGTTAGCCACTCGCCGCCGGTTGGGTAACAACTGGTGGTACTGCTTGCCCAACGCTAGGCGGCACTTGCCACGGTGGAAGACCGTGGAAGAAACCACCCTGCGGCGGATACCACGGGCATACCCTGTTGGTAGCTGACCCTGAAAGGATCCGCCACCAGGAAACCCCATGGAACGGCAGTACCAGTACCGCCTCCCCCTGTTGCCACAGAGACTGTGGTAACCACGACGAGTAATGCGGTACCTGCGTGGTTGTAGCGTAGGTGCCCGGTAGGGCTCCCGGCTGCGCACCACTGTACCCATCCCTCCCAGCGTCCCCCGCTAGAGGATCAAGCCGTGTGTATGGGTACCCCGCTATACTGGCTGTCCCTTGGCTAAAAGGAGCTTGCCTAGTATCACGGGTAGCTGAGCGTGTATACCCTCGATCAGTCACCTCGCTACCTGAATAGGCAGTATCAATCAATGGAGCCATGCTCCGCTGAATAGATAGTGATCGATCATAAGAGGGTAATTGACCCATTGACTGTAATGGATCACCCACGCTCTGCTGGCTCTCGAGGACATAAGTGGGTTGTTGATCAGCCAGGCTGTTCAAACTACCTACCCTAACCTCTTGAGCCTCGCCCAAGGTCGCTGTGTGTGGCGGACCACTCACGGCAGCTATGGGCGCGTGCATAGTGGCTACCACTGAAGTCAAGCCGTAGCTTCGTCTTGGTAGCTGCCACTGTTTGCACTTGGGTCGCTGTCCCGTGAGAGACTGCGAGCCCAACCCGTATAACCGCTAGCCAGTCCCGGAGGACAGCCGGCAGCCATTCCAAGGCCCAGGGAATCACTCGGCGGTCCCACCATGGAACGCCGCCGTGTGACAACCCCAGTTGGTTCTGCTAAGACTACACCTGAAGCGTTAGCCCCGGTATCGTCTCTGCTAAACCCATGCATCGTTTTCATTACGACCCTTGCGGGAACGAAGAGCGTGCTGCGTGCCGTCAGATCAACCCAGGCAAGCCCGGGTTCCACTGGCACGCTGCGTGCTACAGACCGCCGAGGCAAGTCCGCTGCACGCTGTATGCTAGGATTCAACCCAGGCAAGCCGGGTACCCTTGGCATACTGTCCGTCGCCCGGCTACTTCAAGGGTGCTAGACCCGCTGTTAAGCCAACAATAGACGGGTGTCCACCTGCAAGAAGCTCGCTAGAGATCTCACTGGTAGACTGGTACTCGCCTGTTAGGGCAAGTACCGCCCTGCTGCCTGCTACTAGCTTAGACGTAAAGTCAGTGCCTTCGCTGGCTGCTAGGCCTTCGGGCTCGCTAGCAGTCCCGGAGGGTCCGCCTGCTTGCCGGGACCGGAGCCCCAGAGGTTACCTTAGCGTGGCCCTTGCCGGCCTCGCTAGTACCTACCATATCAATCTTACCTGTAGGCTTCTGTTTCTTAGTCTTCGCCTCTTCTGTCTGTGTCGAAGACCTAAACGAGCGCTACTTTCTAAATCCTCAAGTGGATGTCCGATAAGCCTATGCAAAAGGAAGCACACTTAGTTGATTTAGAGCAATCCCTGTGGGAGTAGCAGAGTGGATGCGGGTCCCACTCTGGTACAAGGGAAGGGCATGATTGACAAGGCCTAGACATTGTAGTAATCGGGAGCGTACAGCACTACCCCCGAACACAAGCTCAAGCCCAATAAACCGACCCCCACGCACCGTGGCTGGCGCTGATGTAGTGGTATGATATAAAAATATATATACAAAGGCATGAAAACTGAAAACCTTTTGGGGAAGATTTGTCAGGCTGGTCCCTTCGGAAACCCACCGAACTCTTAGCAGTAACTCGGCGTCATCAGACGCGTACTGAAAGATATAACGATAGAGCACACCATAAACATAGCGATAATCACTCACCATACATGTATACACAGTACTGTACAAACATCTATTGTAACTTACTAGTCTGTTATAGTTGTTTTACGTGAGAACAAAAATAAAATGGCGTCCTAAGGCGGCCATTTTAAAACGTGTCCCGTATATGAACGGAAACACACATACAAGCTAAGTTTTTGGATCGTTTTTGTCACCTTTCTAGCCGAAAAATGTCGTCAAAACTATCTCCCTAGCGACTATACTGGTTGGTTTTTACCTCAGTGTAACAAACAAACTGTATATCTCGGCCCTTTGGTTCGTAATGATACTTAGCGTTGGTAAAGAAAAATCCACACGTCTATCTCATCTAGAAACCAACGAGGATAAGGGATGGTTATCGTGTGTGACGTCACCGAATGGGTGAGTCCACTCGGGGATCGGGGTTTTTGTTATTTATTCATTTATGTGGGACAAAATGACTATTGGTTTTTCCGCATCTCGGGATCGATGCAAGAAGTATCTTAATCAACATCGGAAACGGTAAGATCGACCGGTGTACTGAGTCATAGCATTTTTATCAGTCATGTCAGTGTTTATATCCCGATGCATTTTTATACACCGGGTTCCGACCGATATTCAGTACGAACGGATTCTAACGGTCAAAGCAAGCTTTGACCGTTAGTAAATATTTCGAACAACGCATGGCCATTTTGTATCAACCTGTTTAATAGTTTTGAGTCGCATATTGGGCTGAAGGACATCTGACTAAGGCTACTGACAATAGCCCAGATTAGCTCAGTGACTGACCTCGCTGTGTATTAGTCAAGCATGGTACCCCATAGGTCATATGCTTTTAGATTACCTCCACGATTGGCCTATACACTGCGCCATATAATTCGGCACATAAATCAGAATTATTGTCACTTTGACTCAAGACGCAAGCTACTCTCTCAAGACGCAAGCTAACGACTATCATATCTGTTCAAAATATATATTCAAGTGCAAGGAACCACACCTGGTTTCTTTGAATATACGAAATCATTTATGGGAGATATTCATCATTTTCTACCCTGTCCCCGGTATCCAAAGATTTTCTTCTCATATCAAACTCGTGCACAGCAAATTCACGTGTATCGATAGGGTATATTGCTGATCCAGTAATTATCCTTTTCTGGTGCATTGTGGGATAGAAAAGGGAGCAAATTAGCGATCGATTTGCCCCCTTTTCACAATCAAACTTGCCAACCGAATTTCATCTATGCAAATGAGCAAAAGCGCTACTACTAAATAACTAATGACTATCACATGCTCAAAACCAGCCAATCATGTGCGTGAGATTGGTTTCTTTTTGGTAGAATTTCATGAGAAAAACCATCATGAATATTGCTTGCTAACAAGGAAATGCACGACCGAGCAATGTAAACAAGAGCATGACTGCATGAAACAAACTTCTATTTACGCTAAACTAATTCCTTCTTTACCATAACAAATTTTTAATCAAGTTACTGAAAGGATGAAATTTAAGCTTCTATGACACTCACAAATTTTGTGGTTTTTCATGCTGGTAAAAAGTCATTTTTCAAACAGCTATAACTTCCGTTCGGTAGCATGTTTTCCCATTCTGAAAACTGTAGTGACAGCCCGCCATCTTTAATTTTCCGAAAATCATCAATCGGTACTTTCCGGATCTTCATAAAAGCTTGTTTTCATTCATAATCCACCTCGGCTTTTTCCGATGGCTGCCGAATCTGGTCATGTGCTGGGCTTATGAATAATTAATTAGGTGGACTGGCTGGTTTCAATTGGGGTCGTGCAGTGGCGCCATTGCCGGTCCATGTAATTTGGTTCCCGGTAGCTTCTATTGCAAAATCCTGCAGTGGCAATGGGGCAAGTTTGATTGTGCTTTTCTATCCCACAATGCACCAGAAAAGGATAATCAGTGGATCAGCAATATACCCTATCCCGGGTATTTTATTTTAGTATCTCTGCTGACAAAGTAATTATTAGCCAGGCGATGTCGGTGCCGACGGTGCTGGCGTCGGTGTGTGCCAAAATCGCTTGCCCCCCCCACTAGCTACTACCACTAGCCACTCTCGGCTTGCCAAAAATGTCTTGCCCCCCCTTTCGGCTCGCCAAAAATGTCTTGCCCCCCAATCCCCCCAGGGCTCATAATTAGTGCACAGCCCCTTAATGAATGTCATGCATTGCATAGTGCCAGTGCCGGCAGTAGTGGTGCAAAATTCTGCTGCCGAGCCATGGAGCTGCCTCACAGCCTACATGTAATTTTATTTAGGTCATTACCTTTCCTCCATTTTGAAGCTTTTGGAAACCAACATTGACAAAACCAATAACTCCTATGCAAGCACCCATAAGTACTGCGGGAGTGAGTACTTCCGTCCACCACATTTTCTCATTCAATTCTGTATTTACAAAGCTAAAAAATACGACAAAAAGCTGAAGAATTTTTTTCTGCAACAAGTCAAAGGTCAAGGTGGAATCCTCGATCAAAATCTTTTCATTTCATTCTAATAAAAAGTGTTCAAATTTACAGCGTATACTCAAATAAAAATCATTTCTGCCCTGATTGTCAAGCTATGTGTTAATTTGTATTATTAAATGGTACTAAAAGTTATAAAATATATTGAAAATTTATTACAAAATATTTAGCTAAGCGATCGAGGTTACAATATCACGCATGCGCATTTTCGCCTTTTGACGCCCGCAACTTCATTCGCGAAATGGTAGGTAAAAAACCAAAACATTGGGTATAAAATACCTTTAAAGTAATATTTTTCCAATCATAATCAGAACTCAAGTAGCTTAACTCCTTATCTTTCTTATTGTGTCCACAGCATAAGTTAAAATCAGCACAGAGAGAGAAAGTAAGGCAGTTTATCGCGTTCACAAATACAGGCGAGAAAACTGCCATCTACTGCCTACAACAACACGACTGGAGATTAGATGTTGCTTCAGACAGTTATTTTCAACAACCAGATGTTTATTATAGAGAACCCAAGGCTTCCGTCGATAAGAAGACACTAGAAAGACTATATAATCGATATAAAGGTAAATGATCATATTGAATGAAGTCAGAACTAGAGTCTTCTCAGTTTAATATCATAATATGTCAGTCATGAATGATGATGACATGTCAAAAAACTGAAGTGAAAAGCATTGCCATACAATCATGCTATTATTTAAATGGGTGTACAACCCCTGTTAGTGTTTACTTTCCTATTCGGCGAAGATGACAATTTTGACATCCTCGTCTGACGTCGGTTTTGTTTACAAACAGAGCAGAGGTAGACAAAAGACCTCCGGTCGTCCAAACACTCAATGACGTTGATTGAGAAATCTATCTCATGATCTACATGTACTATCCACGACGACACAATACAATATAGTTACTGTGACTGTGGATAGAAGATAGAGGGTGCTATAGCTAAAATAATAATTTCCCGATCATGACAGTATGAATGTACTGCGTGCACTGCGTAATGTCGCAAGTTTAGTGGAATGACACGATAGCGCGATCGATTGTGCACGCACACAGGAAATGCAGCACGACCCAAAGCATGTGAGATAGGCGCTGTACGCCGACGCAATTGTCATTGCGTGCCTATTGAGCTCTCATGATCGAGAATCTATTATTTTAGCTATAGTATAATAACACCGATAGACGTTCAGTCATCAAAGCGTCGTCAGTTATGAATTGAAACGCATTAAAACAATTTTTTAGATTGTCCAATTTAGCTACAATTTTGCTGGACTAACATTTATGTATACTTTATCTGAAGGTTTTGCTTACTTTTAACCGGAAACACACTCGCTTTTTTTTTTTTTTTAAATTCCGACCATATTATGAGTCCGTTTAATTCTGCAACCTTGCTTGATCAAAGTTGTTTTGACGACTGACCACTAAAACAGCGCCGCTGATTAAATATGAAAATGGAAACAGTTCAGACCCCCAGGGGGGCCACTCATATATAAAAGTTGTAAGCATGCGTGTGAATGCACTTCAGAAAAGCACCCTTAACAAGGACAACCATTGTGTCTTCGAAATGACCCTTAACAAGGATTATGGTTTGTCAACCATACCCTTAACAAGGACAAAGTTACAAGTAGATTAAATCCAACCTTTAGCAAGGATGCTTGATCAATTTTGAAGAAAAAAGTAAAAGGCATCAACTTTCAAGGTTTCTTATTTCCTTTATTATTATACTCTAATTGGATACTTCCTAACTGGATTTGGTAGGCTTTAGGCCTACTCAGTTATCATTATTCAACATAATTATCGCCTGCATTATTAGGGCAGTATATTTTATTATGACGATTGTAGGGGTATACATAGGAATGTGATTAGATTTAACTACCCTTAGCACGGACACATGGTGTCAAAAATGACACCCTTATTTGCTATAATCAATGATTTTGAGACCCTTAATACGGGCCCGTGTTGCAGTAGAAAAAAAAAACGCCCATATTCTGCGTTTTTGTTCACACGCATGCTTACAACTTTTTATATGAGTGGCCCCCCTGGGTTCAGACCCAGAACATGATCATGTTAGTACCGTAAATGAATATTTTGTTGTTCTGGGATTGATTATTCCGACTACAATCATGCAATTGAACGAACATTCACCTTGTCATGATTGTTGAAAGTGAAAAACTTCAAAAAGGCAGTGACACAGAACACTGTCATACCTGGTCATGACATGAGTCATCATGACTGAGCATGACATTATTATATTTTACACAATCTACAGGTGTAAACATCACATTTCTGAATGTTGTTATTGTTAAACATGTTTATAAATCTTACTGAGTCTAGCTTTGAATTTGCATTATATATATATATGATAGTTGCGCAGTCAAGGCTAGTCTAGAGTTGAAAGTTGTTGTTTTTTGGTATCACTCAGCATTGCAATTTTTTGCAACGCATATTAGGGGCTGCTGTGTAATTATATTAAATCATGTGTACCCCAGGCCACTGGAACAAGTCCACAAACGTAGTTTTGTAGTTCTACATGTACAACTGCCCCTAGGTGGTCAATTCTCAAAATGGACTGTCAAAAATTGCTTGCCCACCCCTTTGGCCGTGCCAAAAAACCTTTGCCCCCCCTTTAAGGTTATACGATGTATTGTTGGTAGAAGCAGCAGAAATAAAAGTAGTTACGTAGCATCTTGCGAATGGTAGTGAGCTTTAGCAAAAATTGCATTGCTCAATTCATAGCGAGCATGTAGAAGAATTCAAATATCACAGATGGTCACATCGTTTTAAGCTCGCCACCCAAAAAGGGTGGAGATGTTACGCTTTTGGTATCAAGCTGCAGTAAATCTCATATATTTTTGTAATTACACAAGCTAGATCAATGCCTGTGGTCTCATTTGAAAGCTGTATTATTATGTCATATTCCTGCAAAGTGGCATTGGCATAGTTCATCTAGAAGTCAATATATACCTGTTTGAAGCTTCAAGTACAGGGGTGGCTCCCGGTGGAAGCGGCGCCGCCTGCACAAACTATATGGGAAATTGACATTTTTAGTAAAACTTTTGCAAAAACGTTCATATTTTGGTCAAATCTTTGTGTATGACTACAAATTTGGTACCAAATGAAAGCTAACATAATTTATTTTATTGTTTTATTGACAAGTAGGTAAATGAATGTAAAGTATGGAAGAACTGGGTGATAATAAAGAAAATAATGATAACATAGTGATTTAGTGACAATTATAAACTTGGAAATCAGTAGGAAAAGGTCGCATGTCAGAAGGTGGTCCATTTTGCGTTACAGGCCAAAAACTTAACAAAAAATTTTAGATTTTTGGAGGTTTTGACCCTTTTATTTTAAAATCAACATGACTTTTGAAGAAAAAATATGTTCCGTTTTTGCGAAAACGGACAGTTTCCGGCTAATTAATGTACAGGATTCAATGTAAATTTGGTACTTTAAATGCATTTGTCTCCTTTTCGACTATTATCGGAGCAATTTACATTGCACATCATTGAAATAGAGTGTTTGGAATATTTTGTATCAGAATATGTTCCAAACATGATTGTGAACATCTTGGAGTCAATAAATGACTCTTTCAATAAAAGGTGTCTTGTATACAGGGTGTGTAAAAAGTACGTAAAATTAATTTATTATATTTTTCAATTTTTTAGGACAACTTGTTAACACTTCAACCTACTCAATTTTGAATGCAAATTTTGAATTTGTCAGCAAATTTCACCCCAGAAAATGTATACTTTTAGCATAGTAGGGTGACTAATAAGTATGCTGTGGCAAAATGCTGCTTCGATATTAGAAAACAATAGAATACATAAGGAATTACAAGTGCATTCCATGCAAATGAGCGTACCACTTTACAAGTACTGATACTGAAAATGTTTACATATTTCAGAACAATACTCTGATGTGTTACTCACAATTAAATACTTAAAACAGCTCCTTATTATGTATTGTTTAAAAGATATTCATTGCAAAACATGTCTGGGTATGACAAAAAACAATATTCCCATTCACTCAGCACACTCAACCTCCTCCTGACCCACCTGCTCCTGACCCACCTGCTCCTCCACCCCCGCAATTTCAAATGTAGACTGCTGCCATTTTTTTTGTTTAAACTTCTGTTTCCTTGACATTTTCCACAATTTTTACCCCATCCTTCAGCTTTAAAATGAGACCTCATCTAGCTCAATAGGACAAGGGGTTGTTGCAGTATAACATTTTTCATTCCGCCCCATTTAGAAAAATGTAACACCTCCACCTTTTTAGAGTACGAACTTGTGACATGCGACCAAAAATCATTTTTAAAATAGTAATTTCACATCCATTGATTTATTTGAAATTCCATTAAAATAATGTAAACTGTTGGTTGGGCTTACGGTATATACATATTTTAGAAATTAAGAGTGCACTTTTTTGTTTATTTTAGTCAGTTAATTATGTTGGAATGTGTAATAGTTAGTCTGATATCAGAAGTTAACTATAGATTGGTTATGGGGGTGATAAAGGGCAATTGTGACACTTGCATACATGTACTCTTTGAGAAGATGGAATTTCCGATTATATTTTTGCACCAAATTGGGATGGAAATATTTATTTTGAGTTTATCATTCATGAACCCCATTCAATTTTATATTGGTGTAAGGGTCCAAGTGTGCTTTGCAAGAAAATAGCATTGTTTTTGCTATAGGGTTACCACAGAAAAGGTTCTTGTAAAAACCATTGAATGACTAAAAATACAAAAATTCTCACATTTCAGTCAATGTTCCCTTTTTATCTTACACCCAGTGTCAAATCTGAGTGCATATTTGGATTCCTTGTGTAATTTCCTTTCAGAAAATGTATACTTTTACTACCATAGGGGGTATACTTTAGCAAATATGAATATGCAAAAATAAAATCATGTCGCGAAAGCAAAAACCACCATGTAACGCGAAAGGAGGCGAGCTTAAAACGCACGACCAGATATACTTTTGTACTAAATTGTAGGTCCTGTGGTTATGTTGTAAAGAGGGCTGAAACAGCAACATTTTTGTAAAACGTACATAACTCATCAACAAGAAAAAAAGCAAGTTTTCAAAGTATATGATTTGTAGAATGAACTTAAATTGCAAAACACCAAAGTGTTATTTTTCAATAATATAATGGTGCCCCCCCCCCCCTATTGAAAATTCCTGGATCCGCCCCTAATCGATATACAATCCTGGTATTCCCAAATTATCTAAATGAGTTGAAGGAGGTTACATGAACATGTACTAGTTGGCTTATTATACATTGTAAGCTCTTCGGTCAGAATATAATGATAGAAGGAATCATCAGGTCTTGGGTCATAATGTCTGTGGGTCAGTGTTATACCGTATCAGTTTTACATTGCAAATTTAATTTCTTTTCAGATCCACATGAAGAAGATAAAATCTTGGCTGAGGGAGTTGCAAAATTTTGTGATGATCTAAGTTTGGATCCAACAAGTAGAACAGTTTTAGTTGTGGCATGGAAATTCAAGGCAGCAACACAATGCGAATTCACAAGAAAGGAGTTTATAGAAGGCATGACAGAATTAGGGTATGTTCCTAATTGGCAAGAACAATAGTGACCCAATGTGGCTTTTGGACTTATTTTTCTTGCAGGTTGATGCATTTATATTTGCTTGTATTGTGCAACATTGTAATGACAAATTTGTAATAAAAATAGCAAAAATCATGAGATTTTTTACATGAAATAGGTTAATAAATGTGTTCACTTGTTGCTTGAGAAATTGTAGGAAATAATGCTCCTGTACTGAAAAATGTTGATGTGTCTGATGCACTCCCTCTGCGGGCGTGTGCATTAGATGCATCAGCATCTCAGTTAGGCCTGGCATTTTCGGTAATTTTGTACCCGGGTACCAGCGCATTTTTCAGGCGGGTAACTGGTACCAAATTGCAAAAAAAAAAAAAAAATTTTTTTTTCGGTTTTGTAGTGTCCCTGGACCTAGACCTAAATGCTAGGATCATTCATGGTTGACCTAAAAATTTTAAAAAAAAATAAAAATTCAAGATATTTTGTATTTTTAATATGAAAATTGATACTTTGTATTCATCTCATACTCTATTAATGATTTTTATTTATTTTTTTAATTTCGGGTACCCGAGCAGGGTATTTCCTACCCGGTAATGTAATCTCGGCGGTACCCGCTACCCCGCCAAAATGCCAGCCTTAATCTCAGTATGTGTGCATTATTTTGTACAATTTCACTTGCATCAAGACAACAAGTGATACGCATATATTGGTAACCTGAATAAAATAGTTTTTATCATGATGCAAACATCATTGCAAATCAGACACAAATGCTAGGATCATTTGTGGTTGTTTTAAAAACTGGCAAAAATATTTTTTTGTAATTTGTGTTCACACTATAATGTATTTAAGATTTAAAAAACATTGGTTTGTTATGAAGTGAACACAAATTACCACTTTGCTTTTTGGATGCAATAGTTGATCTCTTTTCCCAATTTTTCTAAAGATTTTTGCTTCTTTTTTTCAAAATTTGGGTGCATTTTTTGGCCTCCCTAATCAAATATGTGTTGTATTCCTATGTATTTTACTGTTAGGCGCCAAAAAAACACCTCTGTTCTATGGGCGGATGAACTTGTCAAGTAGGGTCAGTCAAGTGAGTTTTTTTCTGGAGGCTGAAATTACAAAAAATGGCAAAATTTGAAGAAAAAAAATCAGAAGATTTTTCCAAACTCATTTTCTAAAAATGTTCAGTCAAAATTAATAAATTGTAGCCCCAAAACAGCTGATTTTACATGATTTTAGCAAAATTAAAAAATGCCAATTCTGGGTCGGTCAGGCCAGTAGAGGGTTTTGTCCGTCGCCTTATGGTACATTGTTTTGTGGTCATACAGGAAATATATACATTAGCGTTAAGTTAAAGCTCATTTACACATTTGATTAAATTGTGAGAGTATAACAGGCAGGATGTAAGATAAGAGAAAAGAGTGACCTTCAGGCAAGATAAAGCCAAAAGAAATCTTACAGAATCATACAGTATTATACTAAGAACTAAAGTGCAAAAATCAAGGCTGTAGGTTTTGTTTCTCATGCCCCAAACAGGGCTTTTATTTACTCTTGCAACAAAATTGCAGATTACATAGTCTGTGCCTTTCGCATTGAAACTATTAATTTCTCTTCCCAAAATCGATGTTTTTAACCAAACAGATGACAAGATTCTTAAGATTTGGTATATAAAACAAATATTGACTGCTTTTTATTCGGGGCATGGTTAACATTATAGGCCAAAACCATGACTATGCCCCTCGGCTACGCCTCGGTGCATAGTCATGGTTTTGAGATCACCTTGGGCCTATAATTTTAACCATGCCCCTCTTGAAAGCAGTCAATATTTGTATAATATTTTGAGAAAATGTTTCAAAACTTGGTACTTTTTATGTTGAAGCCAGTGGCCAGCATGCAGATAGCATTAATGTTAATTATGTTATGTTTTTTATTACAGGTGTGATTCACTAGACAAATTGAAAAGCAAATTACCGTGCAGGGAGAGTGAACTCCGGGACCCTACTAAATTTAAGGATTTCTATCAATTTACATTTAACTTTGCCAAGAATCCAGGACAGAAAAGTTTGGGTAAGTATAAGGAGGAAATTATATAAGGTACACTATGGAAAAATTAATATACCCACATTTCAAGTTCACTCGATCCGTAACGTTCTTGGTGCTATATTCTAGATGTAGAACCTGTACAGAGGTGTATCTCTGTTGTTGCTGAATTCATCTTAAGTAAGAAATGAATACATGATTTACCCACCTTGAATAGAAGATCTGGTATGTATCCTTGCCTGGGTATATTAATACCTGTTACAAGCAATATTTTGTTCGGCTTATATATGGAGGAAATTATTTGGCTTTTGTTAAATTCACATTAGCATGTGCCAATCACGCATTACGCAACACACAACTAGAGTAAGCATTGAGCCCAACTGTGTGCATGTCATTCTATATCAATGCACGCTGTTATGAGTCTTTTTTTTCCGCCTTATAATAAACCGAACAAACTTTATTGGTCGACATGACAGCTTGTTAAGTCTGCATTCCGCCAAGATTTTATATGATGGATCGCTCATGTAAAGCTAAGCTGGTCATGACAAATGCAGCTTATGTTGAAGAAATTGCATGTTATTTTTGTGGGTCTTGAAAGTCTCCAGTCAGTCCAGTGTGGGTGCAAAGTACTATAATTATATGCAGTCTGCTTTGATGGGCTATTCCACTGTAGTCTCTGTCCCAACCGGCAAAACGCCTGACGACAACCTCTTGAAAACGTCCTTTCTGATTGGCACAAACCTATCAGCAGCATTGTGATGATATAAATCCACAAATATACGCAATACCCGCTGTGGTTTTTCTGTCATGATAGGCGATATCAGACGATTGATGCCTCCATGGCTGCCATCCCTAGTCTGTAGTATTTTGCAGTAAACCTTTGACGAGCGCGACTACAGTGATGTTGCAAATTCTGAGCTAAACAATGCGTACAGCGCACAGTTCATTCATAAATTTCCACTTGGCAACAGCAGATCGCTTCAGCAGCCAATTAGAGACAAGTGGGGCCAACGCAGTAAATACGTGATGTACAGTACCTGACGCGTGTAAGTGACCAAAACACGCGTGCCCCGCGAATTTTTCCACGCAAAACTCCCGCGTGGGAATTACTGATCGCGGTTGAATGCGTGTTGTAATCCGCCTGGGAGGCATGATGTCGGTCGAGGAGATACAACTCGGCAAATTACCCGTGGTCTTCCGTGTGATCGCGTGAGATCGCGTCGTGTATCGTGTTGAAGCGTGTTGTGAATTCTTGTCTCAAAATCAATATCGTTGTGTTTGTTCTGTTAAGTGCATGTACTCAAAACCAAACAAGATGACGATTAACGTAATTGTTGTGTAATTAATGTAATTATGGTAAACTCAACCAGGGATAGACAGACTCAACTAAGCCTCTAGTACACTGGGACTGAACGACTGCTTGCCCTTTGTGTTTACACTCACTTACGTTACAGGGATACAGATACACACACACACGCCAGCGGGCCGAAAATACCCCAAAACTCGGCATTTTAAAATCGCTCCTATTTATTTCAAATTTAAAGTATAGCTCTAAAATTGACTAAAACCCTCACCATAGATGAAATAAACAACCAATCATCATGAAGTGTATTTTAACTTTTATTTTTTGCGTTGACGGCCTTGCAAAGTCAAGCTTGCTTTACGCCAGTTCAGCTCCCCTGACACCGTGCATAGCCAGGGTGTATAGTAGTCGGCGACGCGACGCCCCAGATATCATATTTCACGTGAAATGCACAATGCATGTTTTGATCTTCAAAACCCCTCGTCAAAAAATAAATGGTACGCGGGCAATTATCCAATTTTGTTTTTAAACCACAAGTGTTCCCCTTTTCGACATAATACTGAAATAATTATATTATAAGCCAGATCAGGCATAGTGGAAAAAATGGGCAATACGACACTACCCAGTCCAGCCGCCAAACCCCGGCCAGCTGATGAGCTATTATAGCGAGCCTAGATAGCGGCCCGATGCCCGGGGCCCGATGCTACCGGGCCAGGTAGCCAAACTCTTCAGGTCGTTAGATATATTTTCGCCCTGGGTTTTCGCCGTGTTGAATATCCACTCAGTCGTTGCACTCTAGGAATGCTAAAATTAAATAAAAATGAAAGTAGTTTCTTAAAAGGTCCAATTGATGATTCGATCCTTGAAGGTTGAACAAGTAATTTGTATATTCGATTGACACATCGTGTAGGTCTTCCCGCTTTAAAAATCAACAAGAAGTTCAACTTGAAACATCAAGGGAATCAAGTTGAAGGTAAATTTATTTTGATATATATGCATACTTCATGTGCAAGATATTATCACAAGACTTGTAAATTTTATAGGCCTATCTTGCACATTTCTTACCTGATTTATATTGCTTGTATTGCTTTAAATCATTTCAAGACATAATTTTGTACATTTCAGCAGTGTTTTTCAGTACTTTTGGCACATTAGGGTTCCCACTACATTTTTTTTTACAAGCGTCCGATGACGCGTGACGGCATTTTCTTGTCAGATACTTGTCATGCTTGTTCTCCATCTCATCATGACAACACATGCGCACCGATGGTATAGGGTCATTAATTTATTTTTTCCATTTTGCATAGCCCCTAGAGTGAATGTTGCATCGTATTTCCATTTTAAAACGTAGGCGAGTCATAGTTTTATCTTTGGTATTATATATATCCTGTCCAAAAATGGATGGATGGACCATGCATGGACGCTCAGTGATCCCTTGCGGGATCCATGGACATTGCCCTGCACTGCAGCTCGCCTGCCTGATGCCTACCATGAGCCGAAACACCATCTCTCTCAACCTCACTCGAAGCCTATCGGAGATATCTGTGAAAATCAGGGTGAAGGCAGCCTTTCGAGCTGATATTGTTTCAAAAGTTCGCATCTCTAATATTCTGGCTGACCACACTAGAAAATTCAATTCAATGAACACAGCCTTGACATAGATCCCGCATGGAATCCCAGTTCACTATCATTCACAGGGTTCAGCCGGTACATCATCGGATTTAACATCCATCGCAAAAATGGCTTGAATTTTGAAATATGCCCGGGAACCAGTACACCAGGCCTCACTTGTACAATTTAGTATTTAGCACACCATGACATGGCAACACTGAGCTGCTTTTCTCTGGAATATTACCATTGGTACATTACCATATGCATCGAGTTGTAACCATGGTAACGCCGGGGTGGTCTTTGTGGTCCATGTCCATACCATTGGTACATGTATGCGGGCATGTATGTACCATGCATGGAGTTGTAACCATGGTAACGCCGGGCGGTGGTCTTTGTGGTCCATGTCCATACCATTGGTACACGTATGTACCATGCATGGAGTTGTAACCATGGTAACGCCGGGCGGTGGTCTTTGTGGTGATGTGTTCGATGTCTGGTATATCATGGGTATACATTACAACCCGGGCGTTCAACCAATCACAGTGTGGGAAACGAGTTCATATCACTATTAGCAGGGGCTGTGCAATAATTATGAGCCGGGGAGGGGTGGGATAAGAATTTTTCGGATTCACTTTACTTCCAAGAATTTTTTCCCCATTAGAAATCTATGCCACCATAGGCGTAGATCCCGGGGTGGGGATATGTCCTCCTCCCAATATTTTGCCATGGGGGATGGTCCTAGTCTCCTCCGCAGCCAGTTTGGTTACGCTCCCTCCACACAAACAGTCTGCCAATGGTCACGAACTGGTCCTTTTGATTCGCTAACGGTTTTCTGCCGACGTCATCCAGCTTGACGTCAAACAAAGCTTTCAATTGGTCGATCGGCTACACGGCTACTTTATTATTCATGAGCAAGTTTGACCCGCCATCTCGCCAGCTAGACTGAGGTCAATCAAGTTCCCGTATGCACAGCTCTACGGCTATATACGTGTAGCCAATCAGAAACGGCGTTATAAGTGGCCATTGGCAGACTGTTTGTGTGGAGGGAGCGGAACCAAACTGGCTGCTGTGGAGACTAGGATGGTCCATACATCCTCCCAGTGGCGTCGCGTCATAGGGGCACGTGTCCTCCCCCCCCCAATTGATTGAAATTATTCCACAGTTTTGCACCATATTTTTACGGGTATTTTCACCAGTTTAGCTTTAATAGGGCACAGTTTTTCATTTGTACCATTTAACTTATTCTGTTGCCAAAAGGTGCCTGATTCACTATACTTTTTCCAACCCCATCCCCCATGTAAAAAACAAATCTATGCCACTGCATGTTACTATACCATGGAAGTACTAGCCTTCCATGTTTCCTTCCTTACATCTTCCCTGATGCTTTATACTCAATTCATACTCACTGCGCTGTTAAATTATTACTGGAGTGTCGAGCTTAAATAGGCTATTAATAATGACGGGGGGGGAGGCAGGCGCCAGCGCGTTGTTTCCCAACAATAATGCTGGCCAATATTTTTAAATATTAAAATATCTAGTTGTACTACACAGTGGTGTGTAGCCAGTTTATCGGAACAGACGGAGGGGGATTGGCCACAGACTTGCTATATTTTTTGCCAACAGAACCCGATTTTTTTTGGGGGGGGGGGGGCAGAGCTCAAGAATCTAAAAAAAGGGGGGGATTGGGGTGCAGAGGAAACTTTTCCAACAATTTTTCACCGCACGTTTATGGGGCTGGCATTTTCATCGGAAGGGCGGGGGGTCCAAATTTAAAAAAAGTGGGCGCCAATAAAATTGCGCCCCCCTATTTGACAACAAATATTTTATGACCTCCCCCCCCCCACCCCCCTAAACATGCTTAAAACACACTATCTATTGTCATCTTGTGACTCCCTATACATTTTGGCCATCAACAATTTATGACTCCCCCCCCCCTTTTTTCAAAAGTTTATGAGCCCCAGTATATGGGGCCTACCCTCTTCCGAAGAAAATGCCAGCCCCTATATACCAATATCTGTTTCCCCTCCCTCTCGCTGCTCCCCCTCCCAATTCCCGATACCGTCACTGCGGCATGCGGATAAACATTTTGATATTGAATTTTAAAAAGTCAATATCAAAATTATGTTTACACGCACACCTTTGTTGTCGCCGTTCCGTCTGGTTACCATGGTTACATGCACATGGTCCCCCAACCGCTCCTCATTAATTATGATCATGATGATAGGTCATCAACGGGTCAAGTATGTTATTTACATCAGGGATGTGAGTCTACTCTCACATCCCTGGTACCATGCATCGAGTTGTAACCATGGTAACGCCGGGCGGTGGTCAATGTGTACAGCCGTTCGGGACAACCCTGTGAGAAGCGAGTTCACATAACGGGACTGTGCAATAATAATGAGCCCGGGGGGAGGGGTAAGAATTTTTTGGCCAGCCGAAGAAGAAGGGAAAACCCGGGTGGGGCGATTTTTGGCAAGCCGGGGGGTTGACACACATTAATAGTGGGCGCCTTTTAAATAAAATAAAATGCTCTAAAAAGTTGGGGTTTTTTTTGCAAATTGGGACCCCGACATTTTTGGCATGTTTAAGGAGGGGGAAAAGATTTGTTGGCAGGCGCAGGGGGGCATTTTTGAAAACTTTTACCCCCTCCCCCGCTCAAAATTATTGCACAGCCCCTCATCATTTTTATTTCATTAAAACGTGTTACACGATTCATATACTTCGCCCTAATTTGTCAGATTGTTATTGGGGTATCAGATTTATGATATTAATGACGGGGGTTGAGGCAGTCACGTTGTCACAGTTTCCCAACAATATTGCTGGCTAATAATATGTAATGTCTAGTTAATTTGTCTACTACACAGTGGCGTAGCAAGGTTTTCGGGACAGAGGGGGGGGGCACAACTTGTAATTTGGTGACGGAAGTTGTGAATTGTTGACCCCGATTTTTATTCCAGAGCGCTCAAGAAGCTAACTAGTGAGGGGGGTTGTTGGTGCAGAGGTATACTGGTATATTGGTATACCAATATATCCCCTTCCCCCTCTCTCTGCCCCCCCCGTGAATTCCTGATTCCGCGGATAAACGGTAAAAATAAGAATAATTGGAAAAACAGAGAATTGGGGGAGGGGAAATAAATATTCGGGCCTATATGCTGTATGCCATTCGCTACTTGCAGTTCCGCCATTATGCACTATGTGCGGGAGAGCCTCGAACTGGCAGCATACATGAAAGGAAGAATTATGTAACCTTACACAGAACGTTATGACTAGTTCAATTCCCATTCATGTATGCTGCCAGTTCGAGGCTCTCCCGCACATAGTGCATAATGGCGGAACTGCAAGTAGCTTAATACAGTAATGAGTTGATAAAATGAGTAAACAGTACCCGGTAGGCTACGTCTATCAAAAAGCCATCGACTCACGGTCCGGCCTGAAAATCTTTTTTTCCCGGCAAGGAAGGTCCGACTTCCCTTGAAGCATATGGCTGCAAAGCAGCCATCCGCACAGCGTTAGCGGCGCCAGGGGGTGTCTGAGGGGGATGATGTGGCCCCTCAGAAGCTGAAGATTTTGACATATGAGACTGTAAATGGCGCGATTTGGTGCATACTTTTGACACTTTTTGGCGACTTGAAAGCGTTCAGAAACTTGTTGTTTATGCATGTAATGTGTACATACGTGTAATGTGTTTATTATCATCCTACTGCGTTTGAGTGGACATTCTGTAAAAATG
Organism: Amphiura filiformis; assembly: GCF_039555335.1. Taxonomy (NCBI): domain Eukaryota; kingdom Metazoa; phylum Echinodermata; class Ophiuroidea; order Amphilepidida; family Amphiuridae; genus Amphiura; species Amphiura filiformis. The sequence goes on along the minus strand of NC_092633.1, from coordinate 34,165,318 downwards.
TCGATCATCAAAGCCCGCATCAAAATGGGGGACCCTAATGCCCCACTTTACCCTAATACACACGTAGTCCTGCCCCTCCCCCCTAAAAAGTGACGGCAGGGTTCGCCACTGTTAACATCCGCCGATACAACTAGTACCCTTTGATGGTGCCCGTCGATAGAAGGAATTTCCTACAAGAAACCTCATTGATTTGCGTGCTTTAGTATTCTATAAACATGGTAAAAGCGGTAAAATGGCAGCATTAGCTACGGTGCCAATGAGCAGAGATGTGTGGCAGGCAGCTACCAGGTCCTAGCATGTTTTTTAGAGTAACGAAATGACCAAATATGGGATTGAGTTGGTCAGAAACCCATAAACAGACCTCATCATGGGGGGGATGATGGTATGGTCTACATGTATCATCCCTTTTCAAAATATCAAGAGGGGGTTATGTCCGACCCCCCCATTTGCTAGTAAAGAACACGGGTAAAGACCTTATTTGCGTGCGTTTTCCAGAGGTCAAAATGGCCCAGTCTGGGACAAACTCTTGTTATCTCCATTCAACAGCTTGTCATCAAAATTCCTATAAGACTTGCGTGTTTACTTCTCTGAGATCATAACAGAATAATATGAGGCTACAGAGGAAATGACAGGTTCTTCAATACAATGTCAACATCAAGAAATTATTTAGTTTGAAAGTTCTCTGTGATATAAGACATGCACATGCGCGTGTTTATGAATAGCAAAAGTACAAGGCTAATTAGAAGATAAATTACAACATGGTTCTTCGTTAAAATGTCAAAATTATAAAGGAAATTTTACAACATGTCAACATGGTAATAATTCATCTTTGTTGAAAGTTCACTGTGATATAATACACACGTAGTCCTGCCCCTCCCCTAAAAAGTGACGGCAGGGTTACGCCACTGTTAACATCCGCCGATACAACTAGTACCCTTTGATGGTGCCCGTCGATAGAAGGAATTTCCTACAAGAAACCACATTGATTTGCGTGCTTTTCGTATTCTCTAAACCTGGTAAAAGCGGTAAAATGGCAGCATTTTCTAGCTGTGCTAATGAGTAGATTTGTTTGGTACGCAGCTACCAGGTCCTAGCATGTTTTTTAGAGTAACTAAATGACCAAATATGGGATTGAGTTGGTCAGAAACCCATAAACAGACCTCATCATGGGGGGTGATGGTATGGTCTACATGTATCATCCCTTTTAAAAATATCAAGAGGGGGTTATGTCCGACCCCCCCCATTTGCTAGTAAAGAACACGGGTAAAGACCTTATTTGCGTGCATTATCCAGAGGTCAAAATGGCCCAGTCTGGGACAAACTCTTGTTATCTCCATTCAACAGCTTGTCATCAAAATTCCTATAAGACTTGCGTGTTTACTTCTGAGATCATAACAGAATAATATGAGGCTACAGAGGAAATGACAGGTTCTTCAATACAATATCAACATCAAGAAATTATTTAGTTTGAAAGTTCTCTGTGATATAAGACATGCACATGCACGTGTTTATGAATAGCAAAAGTACAAGGCTAATTAGAAGATAAATTACAACATGGTTCTTCGTTAAAATGTCAAAATTATAAAGGAAATTTTACAACATCTCTTCAGTTTAGCTCAGATTTTATTGTCCTAGTTCTAATTTTTGAAAAGTTAGCTGGTAACATGCCTCTTTTCTTTTAAGGGGGGGGTAGTATCAACCATTATACGAGTGTTAATCTTGAAATACATTGATTTCACCGTACCTGATCGTTTAGACAAACGATAAAATCAAAGTGAAAAGGTGCAATAACTTAAAACATTGTTTTATTCCAATAAATGGCATAAAGTGTTTTTAAACAAACAAGCGAGCGAATCAAACAAACAAACAAGCGAATCATTCATCTTTCTTTTCGTCAAAAGAAAGATGAATGATTCGCTTGTTTTTAGTAAACTCATTATGAAACTTGTAGTTTGTTTTAAAATCATCAAAGAAAGATGAATGTTCTGTTTCTAAGTTCAACTCAAAATTTAATAAAAAATATAGTGTTATATAGTTTGTTTTAAATCAGCGAAGAAAGCGGACCTTAATTTTTGAGGGGCTCGATTGCACCAGAGAGCTCCTAACAACATTTCAGGAGTGCGTTCTAATAATACAGATATTAAAAGATTAACAGAGCTCCTGCAATTCTCAAAAATGAAGGCCTGTGAAAGATAAATGTACAAAAGGTAAACTGTTTCATATTTGTTGCAACTCATCAAAGATAGATGAACGATTTCATATTTTCTTATGCTCTTCAAACTCATCAAAGAAAGATTTGTTTAAAATACGATATTTATGAAATTGTTTTTAGCTTTACCTTTACTAAATTATTTTTCTGGTCCAAAGAAAAACAGGGTTTGATTCTATATATGAAGAGCTTTGTTTCAAAACCCTTACATCCACTTGCCCATTTTGAGAACACATCAAAAATCATCAAAAAATCACTGATATATGGGGTTTGCAACAAAAGCAGTTTTTGGCGGGATGCTTGGGTAGGATGAGCATCCCGCCAAAAACGGCTTTTGTTGAAAAACACCTTATATCAGTGATTATTTTGATGATTTTTGATGTGTTCTCAAATTGGGCAAGTGGATGTAAGGGTTTTGAAACAAAGCTCTTCATATACTTATCAAAGAAAGAAGACTATTTCGTTTGCTTTTCGTTCAATTTAAACTCATCAAAGAAAGATTACCATTTTATTTTATTTTATTTTATTTTGGTTAAAAGTCATCTCAGATAGATGATTGTTTTGTGAAATGTTTGATTCGGGTTTGATTTTGTTTTATCCCGGAGGGGTTCTTACTGGTTGAAGGTATACGGGGATGTGCCACGGTTTTGGGGTACCTTTTCAGCGATTTTGGTATATCGATGGGTGGGTTTTCAGTGGAGACCAATGCGCCCAATTGGGCGCATTTTGGCAAAAGTGCCTTTAAAGCGCCCAATTATGGCAAATTTGGGTGCTTTTTGGGTGCTTTGTTTTGAAAATTGGTATACTGATGGGTAGCAAAAACAGCAAAAAGTAGGTATAGAGAAAGTCAGCATCTGAAAGTCTGCGTGGCACCCCCCCCTACAAAATTTTTCGAAGCCCCCCCCCCCCCCCCCGGGGTTTTATCACTGTGTTTTGTTTTGATTCAGAGGATGATTTAAGCACTTCTCAACATTCCACTGTGTTACTTGCGGTTAGCATAGCTGTGTGAGCGAACATGACACCACTACTACTCGCCCACTGCATATAGGCGTACTGCACGTGCATGGTTTAATTTGAATTTGTTCAGTTATATTTACATAAAAAACGCTGTGAAGATGCTGGTCGATTTCACATTTTATGTTATCTACAGAAGGTGTGAATTATCCTTTAAACACACATCACTTTTGTTCTGAAATCGACCAAGTAATAATGACACACGCACAATTCTAAAACAACATCTTTTGCACACTGAGAGTTCAATGGGATTTGAAAAGTAAAGTGACAGTTGAAACTCTAGTGATAACACTTTCGCAGTGTATGATGGGGGTTTCCTTAACTCATCCTCTGGTTTTGATTTATCAAATATAGTTTGATTTTGTTTGTATTTTGTTTGAAAATGGTTTGGTTTTGGATAGTTCACTTCTGATGAAAGAAAATTGTTTATCAAATCCACAACAACAAAAAAACCCGTCTTGATCTGAGCACGCAACACGTGTCAATCTATAAAAGCCAAAGTAGACCATCAACATGATAAAAACATTGCAAGGGGCTTTGTGGTTGCCGACATAACACACGCATTCATGCACTTGTTGTCATTGCAACCATGGCAACTAAATCGATATTCCGTCAAGTAGGGTAAACGTTGTTTGGGGGTCATTGGGTACAAACAAAATGAGAAAGGGATCATTGGGTACTATAACATTTTGAATACTAGTATTAAGGGTCATTGCACGTAGGCCTATAACTTTTCAAAAAAGGGTCATTGGGTAGAAAATTTTGAAAAAATGCAGCAAAATTCTATTTCTGGTTTCAAATTTCCAATACAAATTTGCTAAAATAAGATAATTTGAAAGTTTCCGCATTATTTTGTGGCGGCATTTTGAATTTTGTGGCGGCATTTTGATGATGCATTTCTAAAAGTGGTTCCAGTAAAGTGTTTGGATGCGAGCCGTTAGACCAATAGGCCTATAAAATAAACGCCGTGTCAGACAAAAGTCTTTGAACATGGCAAAAGTTCGAAGTCAGCAAAAACATCTAAATCCAGCGATGCTGAGGTCTTCATCAGTGCTCGGGCCCCAGTGGTTAGATATGCAAGTTTGTGCTAATGTTTTCTAATCAGAAGCGAGTCTCCGAGTATTTCTAATTTTTACTATTGGTCTAACGGCTCGCATCCAAACACTTTACTTGGGTCATTGGGTAGCAGCGACCAAAAAGAGGGGTCATTGGGTAGCAGCCCTTAAAAAAAAAATGAAGCCTGGCCACTTGAAATATTCTTTGAAACATTTTTACAATTTTACAATTGGGTATAGTCAACAACCCATTTGTAAAATTGTAAAAATGTTTCAAAGAATATTTCAAGTGGCCAGGCTTCATTTTTTTTTAAATATAACATTTAAAAGAAAGCTAGATAATCATAATACCCCTCCAGAGGGAGGGCTAGGGGTCTCTTCCTGGTTGAAGGTATACGGGAATACATGTGCCACGGGTTTGGGTAACTACCTTTACAGCGATGTTGGTATATCGATGGCTGGGTTTTCAGCGAAGACCAATGCGCCAAATGGGCGCATTTTGGCACAGTAATAGTACAGATCAAGTCAGCATCCGAAAGTCTGCGTGGCACATCCCATACACCATGTTTAAGACCCTCCTCCCGGTATTTGTTTATTTACTTGTTCGAGTTTTTCTTTCGTGGATTAAAACAACAACAATTAACAAACACCCCCCCCATTGGACAGGCCATTTACGTTTGAGTATTTGTTTATTTACTTGTTCGAAGTTTTTCTTACGTGGATTAAAACAACAACAATTAACAAACACCCCCATGGGGCAGGCCATTTACGTTTGAGGTCTAATGACCTGCCCCTTTTTTCTTTGCCAAAAGAAGGAGGAAGCAGGCCGTTATACTCTGCACAGTCTTCGTCTTTTGAGGTGTAGCCTGCCCCATTGGGGGAGGGTTGGAGGGGGTGAAACAAAAACAATTTTCACGTTTTGACTTTGAGGTCTTATGAAATCGAGTAGGCCTATGCAAAAAAAAAAAAAATCTAACTTTTGAGGTCTAGGCCTATATAATGTTTTGGTTCTCTTCCAGAGGATTTTCATTAATTGATGAGGGAGGGAGGTGTTTTTTTTTTTTTTTTTTTTCCAATGTAAAATTAGCATTGTCAGTAGTTTTCGGTCTTCTCCAACAGTGCTCGAGGAAACGATGAGGCCCTTTTTTTTTTTTTTTCAAATGTGAGATTCTGAGGATAAACCCCTAGAGTACCACAAAAAGATTGGAAGTGATGCTTGTTCTCTAATAAACTTATTTATATGTATGAAGATTTCATAAATCATTCCAAAGTCTAAAAAATTGAAAAATCTAAAAAAAAAAAAAAAAAAAAATCTGACAAATCCCAGAAATTGAGGAGGGAGGGGCGAGAACCAAAATATTAATTTTACACGGCTTTATGTCCAATTTCTTTTATTTTTAATCCCTGCTTATTAATTCCCCATCATAATTACCCCCCCACACACACCCAAGGTCTTAGCCTGCGATCGTCCATCGGTCTCCTCCGCAGCCAGTATGGTTTATTGGTTACACTCCCTCCACGTGGGGGTGGGGGAGCGGAACCAAACTGGCTGCTTTGGAGACTTACTAGTACTTCCCAAGACGGGTAATTAAAAAAGTGGACGGATACAAAACCCGGGATACAAAAATTTTAAAGCCGTCTAAAAGAGAGCAGTTTCACAACCAAAGAAAAAAAGGCTTTCACAAATGATGCAACAAATTGTTGTGTCTCTGCTTCTCAAAAATCTCCTTGTCAACCAACCCCCAAACATCGTTATCAATGCAGTCCTGTTTTGTTTGTTTTTTTGTTTTGTTTTCGCGAACGTTGATGAAATAGACCCTGGGATTCCTGTGAAAATTATTTTTACCAGGGGTCGGCCCAGGGGTCTGCGATTCATGTGTGTGCTGCCATGACTGTATATGTAACTACATATCACGCCCAAATTATTAGCGTCATTCGTGCATTGGGCGGGGATGAAGGGCACAGAAACGGCAACATTAGACATTCCAGAGTGTGGCACAAAAACACCCAAAAATCCGCCCCTTCCACGAAGGCTTTTTTGCAGTACGTTATGTTTACGCCCAGTTTGGGCGCATGCAGCAAAATCTTACGTGAATGTTTTGAAGGCCTATGTCTTTATAGCAACTTGAAGTTGGAAGTTCCCACGGAAGTTGTGAGCTATTTTTAACACCACCGATGCGATTGCGTTTTGCTCCTGTAAATGATGAAGCAGCGACAAAAGCATGCACAGTCAAATATAGGCTAGTGCTAGTATTACTCGTTCCTCTGTTCAATATAAAATAAAAATGCATTTTGGAATAAATAAATAAAATTTAAATAAACCTATATCGTAAAAGGTAACATGATGATCTCATAATACGCAGTTTATCTGGCCCAAGATTTCGTTTCAACATCGAATTCAAGAGCTAGATAGATAGAGCATGGAAAATCACGGGTGTGTGTGGGAGGGGGGGGGGTCACTAACGACCGCAATGGCTACATCGCAGTTGTTCAAGCGGAAATCAGATCAGACCTTGATCTATGCGGGGAAAAATGGACGGATAACTTTGATATCCTGGCTAAGAGTCGACCCTACGGACACCCCGATTACCCTTCAACTGACCCAACATCGAGACTATCGGAACTGGATGTAGCCTATACAAACCACTTTGGTTTACTAGTCTCATCTATGTAATGATCACGTGCAGGTAAGAGGCTCCATCTAGTGATCCAACCAATTACATCTCTTGATTCTCGGATGACGTATGCCCTAATGTTGATTATTGCAGCGACCACGTGCGGGAAATAGGCACACCCCCTCCCATCTAGTCTTTCGACTTATCTTCCATCCAGGGTCAGATGCATAAATCATAAACAAACACAAAAACCGTCATCGTCATTTCGTTTCTACAAATCCTCGTGTCACATAAATCCCCCCTCCATTCTCGGTAATTTCTCGCCTCAAAAAGGCGGGACTACATGTCTTAAAAAGGCTCCTTATTTGCTTTCTACATTGGCACTGGTTATCATAGTTTGAAAGGAACTTTCATGCGGGTTTACATGGCCTTTTCCGCTTTGATTATTGCGTGTATGGGGATCTCCCCTTCCTATCAGTCCGAACTGACGGTGTCCATGCATGCGTACTGCCCGTGTCATTTTAAATACTTTTTTATATAACGAAAAAATATTAAATTTCGCAGAATCATGTTCATAATATGGTTAAATTGACTGTTTTAAACTATCATTTAAAACTAAAAAGAGTGAAATACGAAAATAATGTGTATGACTTTCGGTCCGTGTTTTGCACAGCATTGAGATCACAATGCTCTGTGAGCGCTCCCCGCCGGGAAGCGCTGCACCCTACACTCAGCGCTGGCTATACTCAGATATAGATAACATGAATTTCTCCAAGGTAGCGAGTGAACATGATTGAAATTAAATATCATAATTCAATACCCTGCGTGAAAAACTGAACATTTATACATGCATATGAATCGGCACTAAAAATTACCGGCGGCGTATGCCTTTTTGATGAATGGAAGATTTGGTTGGTGCATTTCAATGGGCGGTGACCGGCGATGATAAACATATAAGCGGGTAAATCATGTTATCGAAAACTCAACAACTTTTTAAGTGTTTATTGACATAGCAAATTAGCACTTCATACTGGGTAATTTCGTCAGAAGCTACATTATCACTAAAGCGTGTTCTACCGTGAGATCGCGTGTTCTACCGTGAGATTGCGGAGATCGCGATAACTTTGGGCCAGATGCCAAACATCCGAGAATTCTCGGGACAGACGCGTTTGAGACCACTTATTGTCAACACGCGTGTTATAATAAGGATTTTCAACACGCAAATAACACGGCAAAAAAAGCGTGGCACGCGGTCACTTACACGTGTCAGGTACTGTATGCTTAAAATACGCGCTCGTCAAAGATTTACTGCAATTGATTATAGTCCTATCATTCTGTTGTACACTTTGCCGCTTGCGGTTTTCAGTTTAGCTACAAATCTGGGTCTGACTCTTGGATCGAGACTAATTCCATTGTAGTGCTCACAGTTCTTGGGAAAAATGTTTACTGGTACATGTTCTTATAAGTTATATTAGTGATGGCTGCTCTCTGTAGCTTGTGTGGGTAGCTATCACATGTTCATAAGTGATTTACAAGGCATTGATCCCATTATTAAATTTGTATATAAGATAGGGCGCACAAGTGTTTGGTAAGCTGCAGTTCCTATTTTTTACTTACGGACACGGTACAAAAGATTTCTCTCAAAGAACCAAAAGGATTCTGTTGGCTTTGAATGGGTTTATAATTGGCTGCTGATTACTATAAACTGAACAAGGTTTAAAAAGGATCTGTTTTTATTATTTTTACATATATCGTAACTATTTATTTGTTATCTTTATTTGGCTTGTATCTTTCTCATTTCAGATCTGGATATGGCTATAGCATATTGGAACATAGTATTGGCAGGGCGGTTCAAATTTTTAGACCTCTGGTGCAACTTTCTCACAGTAAGTACACACTTAAGAAAAAAAAAATGTTTGTCTTTCTATATAGCATAAAAAAGGGTATGGTACATGAGAATGTCATGGCTTGATTTTTACATAGTTATTCTGGATCAATACCAAAAAAAACCCACAGAACAAAATGAAGGACACAACAAGACAACAATTACATACACCAAAGATCAGTAAGTACACACTTAAGAAAAAAATGTTTGTCTCTCTATATAGCATAACAAAGGGTATGGTACATGAGAATGTCATGGCTTGATTTTTACATAGTTATTCTGGATCAATACCAAAAAAAACCCACAGAACAAAATGAAGGACACAACAAGACAACAATTACATACACCAAAGATCAGTAAGTACACACTTAAGAAAAAAATGTTTGTCTTTCTATATAGCATAAAAAAGGGTATGGTACATGAGAATGTCATGGCTTGATTTTTACATAGTTATTCTGGATCAATACCAAAAAAAACCCACAGAACAAAACGAAGGACACAACAAGACAACAATTACATACACCAAAGATCATAAGCAAAACATGGACATGTCCAATGACAGTCGCAGAACATGAACAGTCATGTTGCTAACACATATGTACTTGTGAATAATGTAATTAAAGCAACACACAATGCACTTGTGCTACGTGTCATTTGCACCACAGGACAGCAGTCAACGGACAGATAAGAAAAATATGGAATGAAAAAAAAATACTTAAAATTGTTATATACAGAGTGCATACAAAAGCTATGAGTTGTCATGTATATCACTACAGTATTAAAGATGGGTGACCTGATCGATAGCCTCATCCCTACTTTTTCCTAACAAAATGGGAGGTTTTGGCATTAGTGGAATTTTCTAGTTCTAAAACATGTTCCGTTTAGATGTTATGATTGAAAAAGTAATAGCCTCATCCCCAGTTGTGGTATACCATTCTATAGGCCGTTGTGAAACACATTTTTACTTAAAATAATATCAAAACGGCTAGTACGGTTTACCTCAAAACTTGGGAATTATTTTGCTACAGGCTTCAATGTGGGGTACATATAAGATTAGTATCTTTGAAAAGACCGGTATTGTATTCAATCTATGATTGCAGACATACACAGGTGATGAGTGCAACCTGTTTGTAGTGCAGCGCAATGTTTTCAAAAATTGTTTTCACCTATTGCTATGGTAGTTGATCAGCCACACTTTTAAAGTTGCATCGCAACAGGCAAATTTCGGGGTGCAAATTGCACTGCGATAGGGCTTATTTCGAACGCTGTTATACATTACTTATTCAAATGAGAAGAATGATCCAATAAGCAGTTCAAAGGTAAAAACATCACTATTTGCATCTACGGACCAGAAACTTTGCCTGTTTCTGCAGAATTCTGTGTTTTTCATTTGTATGCAAAACCAATCGGTGTGCTGTAAGATGGGGTGAAGCAGATCGGAAAGATCTTTTGGTTAAAAACCTGAGTGGAAGTGGGAATGGGGAAACCAGCAAATCTGGAGAAAGTAATTAATGCACCAATGACGGTAGTACAATCAATCAATCAATTTTATTTATTAAATACATTCAGGCCTTTGGCCCATAGTAGGCCTATTCCAAAATATTTTGCATTATAAAGCATCACAAATACACAAGTACATGTACTAGAGAGTTGCAAATCCCCTTAATCACAAAATGATAAAAAAAACCTAATTTATTTAATTTCTTTTAGGAACATCACAAGAAATCAATACCAAGGGATACGTGGAATCTTCTGCTGGACTTCAGCAACATGATAGCAGATGATATGAGCAATTATGATGAAGAAGGTTTGTATGAGACATAAAATTACAAATGCACACTTATAGTACCATCCAGAGATAGTATAAACAAAAGATAAGCTTGCGATATTATGAACTCATGGGCAATCTTTAAAATTGTCTGATATGCTACAGATTGGGTGTTAATGTGTGACTATGGTTGTAAAACTCTCAGCTAAATTTTGAACCACTGAACTCTTGGATATGGAGCAGCTGACCGGCAATAGCAAGCCACAGATGTGACCCTTGCCTGGCCAATGTTTCATGCATATATTTGATTTTGGATCATTACTCAATTGCATCATGTGGAATGCTTTGTGTTGCAGGCGCTTTGTGGAATAGTATTTTGCAGTACTGGGTACTGTTAGGAGTTTAAAAAAGATAAAATGTAGGGACAAAGACCATGCCTAACAATAGCAATTGTGTGTTAAGGCCAAGAAATAGGTACAATAGTGAGAGATAATAATTATGTGACCTGGGTCTATTTCACTAAACTTTAAGAAGCTTTGTAAGTTGAAAAATTGTTCAATTTCACTCAACTAACTTACGAACAGTACCCTTCATAAGTAATAGGGATTTACTACAGGTTCCCTTTGTAAAGTTACATCTAGTATTGGGTATTCGTAACTTTACGAACGGTTACTGTTGAGTTACGAAGGATTAAAAGTTTAGTGAAATGGACCCCTGCTCCCACGAATTGAGCTTCAAGTTTGGAGTTCGAGACATTCCAATTGTTGAGTTGATGTTCTTTGTTTGAAGACACCTGTATTGGCAGTGGTATGTCCTTTGTGAATGGAGACAGCATGGAATACAGAGTAGTTTATTATGTCCCCATTCACAAAGGACATACCACTGACTATACCGGTAGGTGTCCTCAATCATAGAAAAGCAACTCAACAATAGGAAGGTGTCGAAAACACCAACTGGCGACATCACACTCATTTTGTGGGAACAGGTCCCCAAATCAATCTTTATCAGCTGAGAGAATATTGTTGTAGTACTACTTAGTCCGAAAATTCCAATTTCACACCATAACAGTACATTTACCTATTGTGTATTTTTCCATTGTTCTCTTTTGCAGGTGCATGGCCGGTCCTTATAGATGACTTTGTAGAATATGCCAAACCATCTGTGCAGCAAGGAAAAAGCACAACTGTCTGATGAACATCACAGGACAAAAAGACATTTTTTAGTTTGTTTTGTTTTTGGTTTTTTTGCTTATCATTCTGTGTTGCCTGACTCTTCATAGCAACCAAACTTCTAGCCCACCATGGCACTGCTAGACGGTCTACGTGTCACCTTTCAATTGATCTGTCTCGTATGGTATACGGATCATCCAACTAGTGCAACGTAAACCCCTGCCTGCATAGACCTCATGGTTGCAATAACCACAGTGAGGATTTGTATACAGCTACTAGAACAGAAACACACTGGAGATCATGTTATACAATGTTTGCATGCGAGTGTTTACTAACGATGCAAGGATGGCGTTGTTGTCATGCTGATGGCTTTGTGGGATCGATTCAGGGATGTACAACTATTGTATTTAGATCCTGACCATATAGATGGATTGTTTTGTCCGTTTCTTTATAATATCTGGATTTCTCCAACTAGATTCAAAGCATAACATATTACAGGCCATTACATCAGAAATGACAGTGTTGATAGCACCGTGGAAAGGTATGCTTACCTAGTGTGATATGTGAAGAAGGAGCTCAGTTGATTTACCCATTGCTGTAGATGCAGTGTGTGTAATTAGCTAACTGATTTCTAGGCCCGCCCAGGAATACCAGTACCAGGCTGATAAGTTAATATATATGTATATAATAATAAAACACAATACACGTGCTTCAGGGATAAGCATATTATTTATATAACTCATACAAAGATTCTTGTCACTTGATTGGCCAATTACTATTGACTATTTTTGCTGATTTGAATGTCGGCTGCAAATAGACTATTGCACTCCACACACGTGCAATAGTCCTTTTTCCATTGCACTCACATGGCCCTACCATGGCAACACTAAATAAACAGTGTATGGGGTTAAATTTTTCACACAGTGTCCACCTTGACTCACCAATTACAGGTGTGGGTGATGCTTCTAGAATAAATATACTAAAAGTTGATTATTTTAAATTTATTTTGTTGTCCTGGTGATTTATGAAGGCAAAGAATTTAAATATGAGTTATATAAACAAACATTGAATGTTTTTAATTGTTCAATAGAAAGAATATTTTCATAAGGTGAAATATGAACTGTTGCATTAAATTTGGCAAGCCTTGTTGAATGGAACAGCCTTTATTTCACCTCATGAAAATATTTTTACCATTGACATTGCACTCATAAACATTTAATATTTGTATACTATTAAACCTTCATAATCTGATTTCATTGAATAAAAGTGAGTTTGATTATGCCAATGATTGTTCATTTGTGGACTTGACATCATATGTCAACAAGCATCAAAGTATTTTATCCATTCATGACATAGACTTGAATCATCCACACTCCACCATGTTTGCATGTCGGTGTCACTCCAGGGCAAAACCTACTACTGGGTTAATGCTTGCTTGCATTCTGCATGTAATATGTTATGCTGATAACCCACCATTTCAGGCTTTTGCCAATTAATGTTACCTGCTACCACGGAATGAGCGCAAAGTCGCAAGTTGGTGGTTTTGAGACATTCTGGTGATGTCTTTGTTTGCTGCGCACCTTTAAAGCCAAAAGTATGTCCTTCGTGAATGGCCTATTGTGCCCCATTCACAAAGGGCATACAGATATACTATTGGCTTGAACAGGTGTTTGTGAAACAAGGAACACCAACTCAACTCTACCAACTTGCAATTTTACGCTCATTTTGTGGTAGCAGGTCACACATGATTGAGGTACATTGGTCTCCAAACATAACAATCCAGTATAGTGGCAGTATTACACACAGGGCAATTCCCAGTCCAGGTTTCTAACGTCTTTATCTCTTTGGTGAGGATGGGACATTTTTCATAATCCACCTCTCATCATCAGCACATTGGAGTCTTGTTGTCCTGTCAGTAAAAGACTTGTCAAAACGTTGCTTCCCTGCCAAACCACTACCACCATCTGGGTTATTCAATTCTTTCTGTGAAAGATCCTAGTGAAACGGGATGAAAAATCATTGGCAGATTCACAGGGTTAGGGTGTTTTTTACATGGGATGTAAAGTTTTTATACCAAGAATTCTATGGAAATTTGCTCAGCTTCCCTCGCAGTTCTAAGTGCTATTTCACACTTTAATGCCAATATTTGTCAATTCTGCCAAGGCTGTTTTCCACAATAGATTAATGATAGCTTTGTGTGCTATCTCTTCAAGAGTCACAATATCTTATGAGAGGATGTAAAAGTAATATTTTCGGGCAAAATGTAAAATTGTGTGTAAGGACGGGACATCACCTTGAATGAGTGAACACATTTATCATCTATTGTACAAATTCTAAGAGTTCCAGTCTGGATTGCACTGTCACTTACGGCTACCCATCAAGCTGATTACAGACGTTGTGATCACGGCATATTGCTAAATAGCATTTAACTTAATGAACCTCACAAAAAGTAACTTGGCCAATGGCCATTATAAATATAGCTTCAGAACTATCAATTGAACTCACAATAATTTAACAAACATAGAAAGATTGTAAACGCACATTTTGATACCCCATTCACCCAGTTTCATTGAATATTAACACAGCAGTGTTTTTAAAGAAAAAACCTCCAATTTATCCGCCATTATCTTAGTGCTGAATTCAAATTCAAATCAAACTTTATACACTGACACCACAATACTAAGTCATAAACTATCCACTTACAGACTTACCTTTGTCTGCTGAAGACGATATTACCAATTTTTTTTCACAAAGCCCTTTTCTTCAAGTACATTTAGGTAGGGGATGGTTGGTTGATGACTTGATGTTATTTGGCATTATGTAAAAATCATGATGATGCGCAAATTCTTCTTAAATTCTGAAAGCATGGTTTTACTTGATTCAATTATATATCTATATATGGCCACAGGTGATTCTGAATTCTCAAATACAATAGAAGATCGGGAGGGATTATTGGTGCATATTATTAGATTGTTTCTCTATGTCCCAATTTTCTACATCATATGACTAGTCAAAGTTAGTCAAGGACATATTGTTTAATCGAAATAGGTCTTGAGCTACCTGAAAGAGCTTGTGTGCATCTTGAATGAAAGCAAAAATGTTTTTGAAAACCAAGGTTTCCACTTAATATTTTGACCCATTCAGTATATCAAAATCCACAGTATACAACCTGGAATAAGAGTGCAATAATTTAAATTCTTTAAGCTGAATTTATACTTGGATCGCTTTTGCAGAAGAGCAATTCTCACATATGCTCACTGTTTCCGTTTTCTGAGCATCAAGTCGCTCAATCAATACTAATTGCTGAGGCAAAAATTATGTCACTTTGACGAGTTGAAGAAAACTCAACTCCCGAGCGATGTCACTTGACACGTGAATGCATCAACCAATCATTTTGTACCTATTGGATCTATTAGTTAACTAATAATTTTCCCTTCCTTGATCATTAACTTTCAGAGATGGTTTAATTCAAAACAATAATTATTGACAGCAATGGAAGTCTAAAAATGTATTTTTTGGCATTCTGAATATTTTACTTGTCATCTACAGTCGCAGTCGCTTTCGATGTGATTAGTATATGCACAGCAAAATTCAGCGATTGCCCATCGCTTTCCAAAAGCGGTGCAATGCAATTGCTCATTGATCGAGTATAAATTCAGCTTTAGAATGGTGGCAAACATCCATGTTTCACTACTACTAGTTTTGACTATATTACAAACTTGTAAAAGCGACTGCCTGTCTGTAAGGCCCAGCCCAGCAAACACAAAAATATTTGAAAAGGTTTTAAAATGTCAAGTTATTTTAAAATTATGAAAATGTTTTGAAACATCCTAATGATTCTATGAAAAAAAGTAAAATGTTATTGTAAAGTATTTTTTGCAAATTACAAAAAAAATCTTTTCTGTTAACATTTTATTAACATAATATTACAATGTTTTGTAGCAACATTAAAACTATTTTGAAAATGTTATTAAAACAGTTTTTATAACTTTTATATTACTGGACATTTAAATGTTTTTAGGCAACCTATGTGTGCACAAATGTTTGTGTTTGCTGGGAGCTCCGCTAGAAGCAAGGAAGGGAGTTAATGTTAAAGAAAATGTACATTTGTCTCATATTTTAATATGTAAGATCAGAGAACAAAGAAAAAAATGTCAGAATTTATAGGGTTATTGTAAATTACTGTAAACCTGTGACAAGAGCGTACTTTCACGATGTTGACAAAACGGAACCCACAACTCGTGTATGGGGGAATTAACGCATAAAGCACACATACTACATGTTGTAGGTGCTTGTCAACATCACGTAAAGTGCGCTCTCGTCAAAGGTTTACAGCAAAATACTGTATTTCCACTTTGCCCCTGTAAGTGTTGGAGCTTTAAAAAAGTAGTAAAACATCATCTTTAAGCAAACCCATCTTTATGGTAATTCAGAAGTTTAGTCAGTACGGAAGCATATGTGACGTGTCATGTCAAAAGGAGACACTTTTGGGCAGGTTATCAATTTGGAGGTTTTTACATATCTTAAATATAGAGATATTTTGCTCCACAACGCTGCTTTCCCCAATGAAATCGGACATTCCTAAGCGAAGATATTGAGTTCGTAAGTTATGGTATTATAAAATTGGAAATTGAGATATCGGCCTTTAAAAATATTATTGACAATGTTGAGAGTAGGGATTACCTTGAAAAATGTCTCAAAAAATACAAGATGCCAGTTATATTCCAGTCTGAAACTATCAGACAATATTTTAAACATTAATAACATTACAATTTCCCAACAAACACAAATTGTGAAAAAATCACCCCCGGGCAGATTTTTGCCTATTTCTCCATTTATGATCCTGCCCAAAAGTGTCTCCTTTTGACATGACACATCACATATAAAGGATGTGCATCATGTTTAGTTGTAACAAAATGACAACTTGCTGAGTTGGGAACTTGACATCTAGCCGCAATTTTTTTTCAAGTTGCTTGCAACTCATAATTTCAGCATTATACAGCAAATCGTTGACTTCCCCGAGTTTAGACAACTCGCCATCTTAATATTATGCAGCAAAGTGTCAACTTGCCAAAACATGGATTTCCGCAAGTAAAGTGTGGAACACAGGTTTGATCCAACTTCATACACTCTTAGAATCACATAGCCAATCAAAAAACATTAGACAAATATGCGGAGTGTATAAGAGTTGGCTAATCGCACTGAGCATAGTCACAGAGTACGTGCAGTGCTTTTAAATGTGTTAGCGGTGTGTAGGATCAATCATTTTCTTTGGAGGTAGATGCATTTATTTTTGTTCATAAGATCCAATGTTTAAGTGATTTTTTTTATATCACAGGATTTTTTCTTAAGTATGAAATGGGTCAAAAACTGGTGCTTGGGAACAAAATAATGCACTTTCACATAATGCATAGTTATTAACATTTAATTATCCAACTACCCATACAAATTGTTCCAAAATTGTTGAAAGAGACTTGACAGAAATGATAAAATAGCAGTCATGTATTTAAGTGTGCATCGTTTATTCAATTGATCAGAGGTGATAATTATGCTTTCCTTAATGTAGACAAATAATTTTAAAGCCAATTTTCAAGTGAACTTTGTGTGTTTTAAGGGGGTACTACACCCCTGTCCAATTTTTTGCCTATTTTTGCATTTTTCTCAAAAATCATAGCGCATTGGTGACAAGTAAGATATGTATATTATAGGGGCAAGGACTACAACTACTGCACTGGAAATTTTATTTCAGCACAGACAACAGTTGTGGGGTTACAGTCAAAAATGAGGGAAAACCAGTATTTGATCAATAAATCAATAACTACTTGCTTTGAGTTGGTGAATTTTCAGTGCAGTAGTTGTAGTCCTTGCCCCTATAATATACATATCTTACTTGTCACCAATGTGCTATATTTTTTGAGAAAAATGAAAAAATAGGCCAAAAAATTGGCCAGGGGTGTAGTACCCCCTTAAGTATCATTGTCATAATTGAACTGTTGAATCTGATTTGAATATTGTCGTTGGGCAGGAAAAACCTCCTATGGACTTTTGGCCCCTGAACATGTTTAAAACAAAACTGCCAACAGGTTATATAGGATGTTTTGCTTTAAACATGTTCAGGGGCCAATGACATAGGAGGTTTTTCCTGCCCTACGACGATATGAAGTTGACAGTTGACATATCAGCTCTTGTGTGGAGGGCCATATTTATTTTTTTGTTTGTTTAATGGTGTCACTGGAATTAAAATGGGCAACAACTTTATAGAGTAACAAAACGGATTGAAATAGTTGAACATGACTGATACAAGGGACTTTATATTAGATAAAAATGAAGCAAGCCTTTGTAATGGTGAGGGCTGGAAGTTGGATGTCTTTGTTGCAATATAGTAGCACTATAAATATTTCAGTTGTGGCATGTGTCCACAATACTGCCAATACTGCAACTGATTATGTATAATCACCATATGCCATGTGCATGTGTTTTTATTATTATTATTACAAAATAAACAGAGTATTTGTATGCCTCACATTTTGAGGACTTTGTAGATCGGGTTTATCTGTGAATTTGCTGGTTCCCATATTAAAACATTGTCCATTATACAATTTCATTAGCAAAGATGCATTTTGATTTTGTTGTACAAAGGTATGCTGCTTCTGAGACTATACATATATCACTGACCCTACTCTGATCCCCCCCCCCAAAAAAACAGCACTTAATTATCCCATTTTGCCAAATGAAACATAACTAAATCCTTATAGTTAGTTCTAGCATCGCCTACTTCCGCAATGATTTTGGTAATATATAGAAGTAAAATAATAGGGACTGTGGTCCCAAATGGGTCGTCATAAAATATGGGTCAACACCATGCATAGTAATATTCATTTTTTTTTAATGTTCAGCCTATTATACAAGTTGACCTCAAATGACTTTTGACCTCAGTGTGTGACCTTGAACACCAAGGGACATCATATTGGGTCAAGGGGTGCCATGTGCAGGGCGGATCCAGGAATTTTCAATAGAGGCGCCGAGGCGCCCACACAAAGTCGGGCGCCGCTCTGTAAAAATTAGAGGGGGTGCGCGCCAGGTGCGCCCCCCTCTAAATCCGCCCCTGATGTGAGTCAAGGGATGTCATTGGGAGCCACAGGATGTCATTGTAAGTGAAAATGTATCATGTGGGTCACTGGAGTGCCATGACATATTATGGGGTGTCATGGTGGGTCAAGGGGTGTCATGGTGGGTCAAGTTGTGTCAGTGTGGATCAAGGGGTATCATGATAGTGGGTCCAGGGGTGTCATGCTGGGTCAAGATGTCCGGATGGTTCAAAGGGTGTCAGGGTGGTCTGAGGGGTGTTATTTTTGGTCAGGTCAAGGGGTGCTATGATGGTCAAGGGATGTTGTTGTAGGTCAAGGGGTGTTATTTTTGGTCAAGGGGTGCTATGATGGGTCAAGGGATGTTGTGGGTCAAGGGGTGTCATGGTGGGACAAGGGTGTCATGGATCTTGGAGTGTCATGGTGGGTCAAGGGGTTTCATGCTGGTTCAAGGGGTATCATAGTGGGTCAAGGGGTGCCATGACATATCAAGGGGTTTCTAAGTGGGTAAAATTGTGTCAGTGTGGGTCAAGGGGTGTCATGATGGTGCTTCCAGAGGTGTCATGTTGGGTCAAGGTATGGGTGGATGGGTCAAGAGGTGTCAGGATGACCCGGGCAGGATGAGTCAAATGGTATCATGGTGGGTTAAGTGATGTCATGGTAGTCAAGAGGTGTCATGGTGGATCAAGGAGTGTTATGGTGGGTAAATTATGTCAATTAAATTGCACTTTTTTGAGAACATTAAAAAAAACCACCCTTTAACCAAATTTTCATGAAATTGAGGGCCATCAATAAACCAAAATGACTGAAAATACACCCAAGTCAAGATGTGTCCGTGTGGGTCAGTGGGGTGCCATGACATATTAAGGGGTGTCATGATGGGTCAAGTTGTGTCAGCATGGGTCAAGGGGTGTCATGATGGTGGTTCCAGGGGTGTCATGCTAGGTCAAGAGGTGTCAACATGGTTCAAGGAGAGTCAGAGTGGGTCAAGGGGTGTCATTGTAGGTCAAGAGGTGTTATGGTGGGCCAAGGGGCATCATTGTGGGTCAAGGGGTGTCATGGTGGGGCAAGGGTGCCAGTGTGGGTCAAGGAGTGTCATGGTGAGTGAAGGGGTGCATCCAGAGGTGTCATGTTGGGTCAAGAGGTGTCAGGATGATTCAGATGGTGTCATGGTGGGTTAAGGGATGTCATGGTAGTCAAGAGGTGTCTTGATCAAGGAGTGTCATGGTGGGTCAATTTTGTCAATTAAATTGCACTCGTTTGAGAACATATTGAAAAAAAACGCCCTTTCTTAAACCACATTTTCATGAAATTGAGGGATATCAATAACCAAAATGAATGAATATACAACAAAGTCAAGAGGTGTCATGTGGGTCAATGAGGTGCCATGACATATCAAGGGGTGTCATGGTGGGTCAAGTTGTGTCAGTGTGGGTCAAGGGGTGTCATGATGGTGGTTTCATGGGTGTCATGCTGGGTCAAGAGTTGTCCAGGTGGTTCAAGGAGTGTCAGGGTGGGTCAAGGGGTGCCATTGTAGGTCAAGGGGTGGTGGGTCAAAGGGTGTCATTGTGGATCAAGGGGTGGCATTGTGGGTCAAGGAGTGTCATGGCAGGTCAAGGGGTGTCATGATTGTGTCCAGAGGTGTCATGTTGGTCAAGAGGTGTCCGGGTGGATGGGTCAAGAGGTGTCAGGATGTGTCAAATGGTATCATGGTGGGTTAAGTGATATCATGGTATTCAAGAGGTGCCATGGTGGATCAAGGAGTGTCATGGTGGGTAAATTATGTTAATTAAATTGTACTTTTTTGAGAACACTAGAGTACCTGCGGCTGTGAGGGCACTGTAGCTGTACGTGAGAGCACCACCAGCATCAGATAATGATGCTGTTTGACCCCCCAATGACCCCATATGACCTCTGACCCTAGATGACCTTGGCTTGATCCCCTTTGACCTTTGATGACCTCAGTTTTATTTGATACATCCGTTTGAAATTTAGAAGCTATGAATGCTGAGAAGACATTGCAGTCCTCACAGGGAGTGGTGAAATCTTCCTGTTCCTGTCATATTGAGAATTCGTTATACCATGTTTAAGCCCTCGTAGCAAGGACTCCACCCACCAAGTCTGTGCCCGATCGGACAAAGTTTGAAATTTGACCCCCTCCGTAATGACCTTTGACCTCGGTTGACCTCAATTTCATTTTGGGCATATATTCCCCTCGTATGAAGGATTCCACCCACCAAGTTTGAGCCCGATCGGACAAAGTTTGAAATTTGACCCCTCCGTAATGACCTTTGACCTCGGTTGACCTCAATTTTATTTCGGGCATATATTCCCCTTGTATCAAGGATTCCACCCACCAAGTTTGAGCCCGATCGGACAAAGTTTGAAATTTGACCCTCCGTAATGACCTTTGACCTCGGTTGACCTCAATTTTATTTCGGGCATATATTCCCCTGGTAGCAAGGATTCCACCCACCAACTTTGAGCCCGATCGGACAAAGTTGAAATTTAACCCCTCCATAATGACCTTTGACCTCGGTTGACCTCAATTTCATTTCGGGCATATATTCCCCTCGTATGAAGGATTCCACCCACCAAGTTTGAGCCCGATCGGACAAAGTTTGAAATTTGACCGTGTGGATCAAGGGGTGGCATTGTGGGTCAAGGAGTGTCATGGCAGGTCAAGGGGTGTCATGATTGTGTCCAGAGGTGTCATGTTGGTCAAGAGGTGTCCGGGTGGATGGGTCAAGAGGTGTCAGGATGTGTCAAATGGTATCATGGTGGGTTAAGTGATATCATGGTATTCAAGAGGTGCCATGGTGGATCAAGGAGTGTCATGGTGGGTAAATTATGTTAATTAAATTGTACTTTTTTGAGAACACTAGAGTACCTGCGGCTGTGAGGGCACTGTAGCTGTACGTGAGAGCACCACCAGCATCAGATAATGATGCTGTTTGACCCCCAATGACCCCATATGACCTCTGACCCTAGATGACCTTGGCTTGATCCCCTCTGACCTTTGATGACCTCAGTTTTATTTGATACATCCGTTTGAAATTTAGAAGCTATGAATGCTGAGAAGACATTGCAGTCCTCACAGGGAGTGGTGAAATCTTCCTGTTCCTGTCATATTGAGAATTCGTTATACCATGTTTAAGCCCTCGTAGCAAGGACTCCACCCACCAAGTCTGTGCCCGATCGGACAAAGTTTGAAATTTGACCCCCTCCGTAATGACCTTTGACCTCGGTTGACCTCAATTTCATTTTGGGCATATATTCCCCTCGTATGAAGGATTCCACCCACCAAGTTTGAGCCCGATCGGACAAAGTTTGAAATTTGACCCTCCGTAATGACCTTTGACCTCGGTTGACCTCAATTTTATTTCGGGCATATATTCCCCTTGTATCAAGGATTCCACCCACCAAGTTTGAGCCCGATCGGACAAAGTTTGAAATTTGACCCTCCGTAATGACCTTTGACCTCGGTTGACCTCAATTTTATTTCGGGCATATATTCCCCTGGTAGCAAGGATTCCACCCACCAACTTTGAGCCCGATCGGACAAAGTTGAAATTTAACCCCTCCATAATGACCTTTGACCTCGGTTGACCTCAATTTCATTTCGGGCATATATTCCCCTCGTATGAAGGATTCCACCCACCAAGTTTGAGCCCGATCGGACAAAGTTTGAAATTTGACCCCTCCGTAATGACCTTTGACCTCGGTTGACCTCAATTTTATTTCGGGCATATATTCCCCTTGTATCAAGGATTCCACCCACCAAGTTTGAGCCCGATCGGACAAAGTTTGAAATTTGACCCTCCGTAATGACCTTTGACCTCGGTTGACCTCAATTTTATTTCGGGCATATACTCGCCTTGTATCAAGGATTCCACCTACCAAGTTTGGGCCCGATCGGACAAAGTTGAAATTTTGACCTTTGACCTTGACCTCCGATGACCTTTAAAACTACCCCATAAACGTGGAATGCCCGATACCTATCTATATCCAAAATATCGGAACGATGCGTCGAAGCGCGGCGAAACGCATAGCCGGACAGACGGACAGACAGAGCTTACGATTTTATTAGTACTAGTGCACCTGCAGCTGTGAGAGCCCTGATGCTGTGAGAGCACTGGTTGACCTCAATTTTGTTTGGTGCATATATTCCCCTCGTATCAAGGATTCCACCCACCAAGTTTGAGCCCGATAGGACAAAGTTTGAAATCCATGACCTTTGACCTTTGACCTCGGATGACCTCCATACAATGTTTTTCATGCTCCCCTCATACGGGTTTCGACCCGCCAAGTTTGAGCCCGATCGGGCAAAGTTTGAAATTTGACCCCCTCCGTAATGACCTTTGACCTCGGTTGACCTCGATTTTATTTGGCGCATTATATTCCCCTCCTATCCTATTGAAATTTTGACCTTTGACCTTGACCTCCGATGACCTTCGAAACTACCCGGTAAACAGCGCACGCCCGGTTCCCATCTATGTGTGAAATATCAGAACGATGCGTCGAAGCGCGGCGAAACGTATAGCCGGACAGACACACAGACGGACAGACAGAGCTTATGATTATTATAGTACTATAGTGCACCTGCGGCTGTGAGAGCCCAGATGCTGTGAGAGCACTGGCATGATAGCGATACTGTTTGACCCCAGATGACCTTTGAACTCGGATGACCTTGGTGCAATTTTTTTTTTTCTTTTTTCAGTCATACAAAGAATTCCACCTATCAAGTTTAAGCCCAATAGGGCAAAGTTTAAATTTAGCCCCTACATGACCTTTGACCTCGGTTGACCTCAATTTTGTTTTATGATATATTCCCTCGTATCAAGGATTGCACCCACCAAGTATGAGCCCGATAGGACAAAGTTTGAAATTCATGACCTTTGACCTTTGACCTCGGATGACCTCCATATAATGTTTTTCATGCTCCCCTCATACGAAGGTTTCGACCCACCAAGTTTGAGCCCGATCGGACAAAGTTTGAAATTTGACCCTCCGTAATGACCTTTGACCTTGGTTGACCTCGATTTTATTTCGCGCATTATATTCCCCTCCTATCAAGGATCCCACCCACCAAGTTTGGGCCCGATCGGACAAAGTTTGAAATTTTGACCTTTGACCTTGACCTCCGATGACCTTCAAAACCACATGGCCAACATGCTTTTTCCAATACCTATCTATATCCGAAATTTCAGCGCGATGCGTCAAACCGCTGCGAAACGCATAGACGGACAGACAGATAGAGAGAGACCGCTTATTATGTTGCAGCAATGCATTCTGGGTAGACATTACAGTGCATTTCAAATTGGGCAGATAGCCAAAGGCTGGATGGGCTGGATGAAACATGTCCAGAGCTGCCCAGTACACATATTTGTATCCACTTGCTGCTGCTTTTGCTATCCAGTTGGGGTATTTTCCCCCCTAGATGACCTTTGACCTCGAGGGGGCCCTTCGAAAACCACCCGGTCAACATGCTTTTCCCGTTACCTATCCATATCCGAAATGTCGGCTCGATGCGTCGAAGCACGACGAAACGCATAGCCGGACAGACAGACAGACAGACAGAGAGAGACCGCTTATTATCTTATTAGTATAGATAGATAGATTTTGAAAAAAATGCACCCTTTATCCAAATTTTCATGAAATTGAGGGCCATCAATAAACCAAAATGACTGAAAATACACCCAAGTCAAGATGTGGGTCAGTGGGGTGCCATGACATATTAAGGGGTGTCATGGTGGGTCAAGTTGTGTCAGCGTGGGTCGAGGGGTGTCAAGATAGTTGGGTCCATGATGGGTCAAAAGGTGTGGTTCAAGGAGTGTCAGGGTGGGTCAAGGGCAAGCCTCCTGGCTCCTGGTTCTTGTTAAATTCACATGGACCAGGAGCAATTTTCTAAAACAAATTGCTCTTGGTTCCAGTTTTGCACTTGATGCAGTAGTGCTGGTATGCTGTATTGTATATGCACAATAGGGTTTACATGGGTGTCATGCTGGGTCAAGAGGTGTCAACATGGTTAAAGGAGAGTCAGAGTGGGTCAAGGGGTGTCATTGTAGGTCAAGAGGTGTCATTGTGGGTCAAGGGGTGTCATTGTGGGTCAAGGAGTGTCATGGTGAGACAAGGGGTGTCATGATTGTGCATGCAGAGGTGTCATGTTGGGTCAAGTGGTGTCCAGGTGGGTGGGTCAAGAGGTGTCAGGATGATTCAGATGATGTCATGGTGGGTTAAGGGATGTCAAGGTAGTCAAGAGGTGTCATGATTGATCAAGGAGTGTCATGGTGGGTCAATTTTGTCAATTAAATTGCACTTTTTTGAGAACATTTTGAAAAAAAAACCACCCTTTCTTAAACCACATTTTCATGAAATTGAGGGCTATCAATAAACTAAAATGAATGAATATACAACAAAGTCAAGAGGTGTCATGTGGGTCAATGAGGTGCCATGACATATCAAGGGGTGTCATGGTGGGTCAAGTTGTGTCAGTGTGGGTCAAGGGGTGTCATGATGGTGGTTCCATGGGTGTCATGCTGGGTCAAGAGGTGTCCAGGTGGTTCAAGGAGTGTCAGGGTGGGTCAAGGGGTGTCATTGTAGGTCAAGGGGTGTCATTGTGAGTTAAGGAGTGTTATGGCAGGTCAAGGGGTGTCATGATTGTGTGTCCAGAGGTGTCATGTTGGTCAAGGGGTGTCCGGTTGGGTGTGGCAAGAGGTGTCAGGATGAGTCATGGTGTCATGGTGGGTTAAGGGATGTCATAGTAGTCAAGAGGTGTCATGATCAAGGAGTGTTATGCGGGTCAATTTTGTCAATTATATTGCACTTTTTTGAGAACATTTTGAGAAAACACCATTTCTTAAACCAAATTTTCATGAAATTGAGGGCCATTATTACCCAAGTCAAGAGGTGTCATGTGGGTCAGTGAAGTGCCATGACATATCAAGGGGTGTCATGGTGGATCAAGTTGTGTCAGCGTGGGGCAAGGGGTGTCATGATGGTGGTTCAAGGGTTGTAATGCTGGATCAAGAGGAGGTGTGCAGGTGGTTCAAGGAGTGTCAGGGTTGATCAAGGGGTGTCACATTTCGATTATGCCAGCAGTGTTTGGTCTAACTGTTCTGCAACCAATCAATATCAGCTTCAAGTACTTCACAACAGATTAGCTAGAACAATTCTCTTTGCTGATATCAGAACACCAGTAGATGATATGTTAAATTCTTTAAATTGGATTAAACTTTGTGATAGATGGTCTAATCATATGATTATTCTTACCTTTAAATGTATCAAAAATATTTGGCCTGAATATTTATGTAATCAATTTGAATTTGTTCATAATGCTCATGATCACAATACAAGGAGTCATTCTTCTAACACATTGATCGTGCCTAAATACAATTCTAATAGTGGTAAACGTACATTTATTGTAAGAGCTGCAAACTTATGGAATAACTTATCATCATCATATCGTGTAAACCTTGAAACTCTGTCTTTGCATCAATTCAAGACATGCATTTAATTAAGTATTTCTGCTAAATCATAATCATTTATTTTTATATTGTATGTATTTTTAGATTTATATCGTTCATGTACTGCGGATGCATTTATTCTCTTTCATACTTATTATTGATGTTTTTGTATACATTTTAAATATCATGTTATTTTGTAAATATTCTGTAATAATGTTGTAAATATCATTGTCTGAGGGCCTGCTTGGAAAGCAGTGCTTGCCACTGAAGTAGTTTAAATCCCTCAATAAAGATTTCACAAATCAAAAAAAACAAAAAAATTGTAGGCCAAGGGGTATAACATAAAGAATTCAATTTGGTACCACATTTGTCCAATATTACCAGGTGTCACGGTGGGTCAGAATAGGTGTCATGGTAGGTTGAGGATGTCAGAGTGGATCAAGGAGTGTCATGGGGGTCAATGGGTGTCATAGTGGTTCTTGGGGGGTCATTGTGGGTCAAGAGGTGTCATGGCAGTTAAGGGATATCACAGTGGGTCAAGGGGTACATGTCAGTGAGTCAAGGGGTGTCATGGTAGGTCAAGTCATGTCATGTTAAGGGTATCAGGTGTCATGGTAGGTCAAGGGGTATCAATGTGGGTAAAGGGATGTTGTGGTGTCAAAAAGGTGTCATGGTAGGTGACATGGTGGTTAAAGAGGTGGTTGAAGAGGAATCATGGTGGGTCAAGGGGTGTCATGGTGGATCAATCATGCCATGGAGTGGGTGTCATGGTGGGTAAATAATAATAACAATATTATCATGATGGGTCAAGCAGGGCACAGTGACATCGCCCCGATATCTTCATAGTAGAAATCGCCATGGTAGGTTGAATCCACAGCCACCCATGACCATTTTATTCGGACCTTATGAGATGCATATTATTAGCGAAGTGACCTGACTAAGGCTACTGACATAGACGGGGTAATTGATTTCTCGCTCTATGAGCAAGCTTGTATACGACATTGCGGTCAGTGGTTATACTCTCTCCACTTGAGTGAGTGCCGCTATAGCCTGCTACGCGCTGTAGTCCATACAAGACCAACGCAATATAAAATTGAGAGTCTTGGTCAAATTTTGAGTTCAAAGCGCACGGCCAATTTTCAAAGCGCACGCTAACGACTATAATATCTGTTCAACACGTATTTTCAAGTGTATGAGACCACATCTGGTTTCTTGAGAAAATTCATTTACGGGAGATATTCATCATTTTCTAACTCAGTATCCGAAGATTTTCGTCTGATATCAAAATCGTGCATAGCAATTCACGTGTATCGATCCTGTGTATTCATTTTAATGTCACTGCTGCACCAAATAATTATTAGCCAGGCGATGTCGGTGTGCAGGGTGTACTCTTAACTGTTTTGGCCACTGGCCAGAAATTGTACATAGCCATCATAAGTCTATACTTACAGAACCAGAGCCACAATTTGCAAACATCTGACTTCAGGGGCTATTCGTGCAATGAGATAAAAGTGTTGATGAAGTAGAGTGCGTTTCAAAAATACAAAAATTGACATTTTTACCTGAATGTGACCGTAAGAAAGGCTCTACCATTGTCTACTATTAAAGCATATCTACACGGATGGTTAATTGTCACTGCACAAATATTTTATCTCGTCACGTACGTGACAGTGAGGCACGTTAAAATAGCCCCTGTCTGACTTACTGACAGTGTTGCTTTGCATGTATATTTATTTATTGATGCACGGGAAAAGGAACCTATTCATATTATATTATTTTCACTATCCACGACGATTCACAAGCACTTTCAATCATCAGGCCTGTACGCAATTATTTGGAGGGTGCGGGCCTTCCAAAATGTGGAATGAAAAGTGCGCTTTTGCCGATTTTTGGTTACAAAAAGGAGTAGCTCAGCTAGTTTATCAGGCAGGCACTTTGATCAAGTGGTGTCAGGGTGGGGCAATGGATATCAGGGTGGTTCCTGGGTGTCTTGTTGGGTCAAGCGGTGTGTAAAGGGGTGTCAGAATAAGTCAAATGGCATCAGGGTTGATCAATAGGTACCATACCCCTTGACCCACCCTGACACCCCTTGAGCACCATAGCAGTCATGTTAGCTCAATCGATAAGGTGCAAGAGGTTGTGGGTTTGAACCCTGGTGGTGGTTTAGTATGCTCTTGTGGAAAATTGAGTAAGCTTGAAATTCTCATGGACAAGGAACTTGTTGCTCAGGGAGCTGATCCTGGTTGCAATGGCCATTTGTGGGAGACGTCTCACCCCAAAACACATTCGCCCCAAAAAGGTTCACCCAATACACAATACATCCCACGACCAGTTCGCCCCAATTGACTCACTGTGTAACGTTGCCGAAGTGTGCATGAGCTTGCATGCGACCAATGCCAATCAATACGATCAATCATAACCGTTCCGTCACGGAGATCATTGTAGCATTATTGTAAGCTCAAATAGAATACGCAATTTCTCGCTGTGAAACTCGCTTTTTAGTGCTTTTCTCGCTAATTTTCAACCACGGAAATCTACTCCCACCACTTTCGTCCCCTTTTTATACCGCGGGTATTGGGGCTGTTGTTGACTGTTTCCTGGTCAATTGCTTGAAGCCCGGCGTGTATTTAAAGCAAATGGTATGCTGATTGCTGACGGACTGAAGATTGGTACTCATAACAAAAATATAATGCACGATGATACTAGCCCTACTAGTATAGGGCCTTTTGACTGTGGTGATCCAAAACCATGCATGCATAAAACCTGGCTATGTTTAGAGAGCTGCTGCCAGTGACTGCTAATTCCCCAGAATCTCGGGGACACCGGTTAGTGGGTTGTGAGCTGTCACTGGGTTTTTAGCAGTTCTCAGTATATAGCATGGTGTATATAATGTGTAATATAAAAAAAGGCCCTGTGGTAGGGCTAGATGATACGCCCGTGTTGCAAAATAAATTTTTGATGTCACACTATATTAGCTTATATTTTCATTAACAATAATTAATTTTTATATAATATTAAATCCTCGTGTACTTTTAGACTCTTTATTTTAAGTATTATAAACAGTTATGCTTTCACGGACAAAGGATTTATCTCATTTTACAAATCGTGTTAACTTCATATTTTGTATAATATAATAAGTAGTGTAAACATGTAAATTACTTATCGCCAGTATGGCTATGTAATAATTTACATAATGTGGCAAAACAAAACAATATATATAAAAAAAAAAAAATAAAAAAAACTTTTGCGAGTTTTGTGTATTTTTATTTTACCGACTCAATTAACTCAGTTAAAATAAGTTTGTGATGTTCAAAACTTTCAGAAACATATTAAATAATGACACTATTAATACTGAAAATATTTGGCAAATTTTTCAAAGACAAATGAGGACAACTAGCAAAACAAACGCCAGCAGCAGCTTTGAGATATTTTATGGGTTCCGTGCTGTGCACTGACTTTTCGCCCCGCGTGTTAGCGGCGGATTATTTGCTGCCACTTACACGAAAACGCCGGGTGTGATATGTGTTCAATCAACGGTTCCGTGCACCAAGCACGCAAAAGTGCCAGAACACACAACGGCGTACCTTGCTTGACAAGTCCCCGGGCCTGCGTCCGCGTGCTTTACACACTGATGTACGATCGATTGCTTGACAAGTCCCCGGGTCAAGTAGTCTGCTCTCAATTTGATTAAGACCTGAGAATTACGGGCCGTGTTTTGTGTTTGCGACGAAGGCGTGGGAGGCAGTGCCGCGAAGAAGAAAAATCCATTTATTTTGTTTGCAAAACTGGTTAGTCAAAGATATAAATCTAAATTAATTATATATCTTTAATTAAAACACTATTATTTTGATTATATAATTTTGTACTTTATATCAGATACATTTATAAAGGACATACTTCTCTAATATAAATGTATTTTTACAATTTTGATAATTGTGATTGACAGTTATTATGATTCATTTTGTTTTTCTTAATTTCTGCAACTTGCCGGTCAATAGCCTGGCATGTTTCTATTGGGACCATTTACCAGTAAAGAGACGGTAAAGGGATTAATTCTTCCTGGACTATCATGATTTATAAATCCTCTTGCTCAAAGGGATAGGTGGGATATATGTCCCTGTTTTTTACACATTTAGTTTTCTTGTTTGATCTCATTCTGCAACCAAAAGACCAAAGTTTACCCGGGAACCAAGGGAGAACAGTGCCACACACCGACACCGCCTGGCTAATAATTATTTGGTGCAGAAGGGACACTAAAATGAATATTGCTATGCACGATTTTGATATCAGACGAAAATCTTCTGATACCGGGTTAGAAAATGATGAATATCTCCCGTCATGATTTTTTTCTCAAGAAACCAGATTTGGTCTCATAAACTTGGAAATACGTGTTGAACAGATATGATAGTCGCTAGAATGCGCTTTGAAAATTGGCCGTGCGCTTTGAACTCAAAATTTGACCATTTTATATTGCGTTGGTCCTGTTATGGATTACAGCGTGCAGCGTGTAGTACAGCTGCACTCACTGTAGGCAGTATAAAAGTCGATGACCATTGACCTCAATGGGGTATACAAGCTTAATCACGCACAACCAAGATCGATTACCCGGCTATTGTGAGTAGCCTTAGTTATGTCACTCGACTAATTATTAGTTTAAAAGAGCTTTAAAGGTTTGAACCAAATGGCTAATCGTGGCTGTGGATTTAACCTACCATGGCGATTCCTGCCATGAAGATATAGGGTCGAAGACACTGTGTGCCAGTGCATTGATCGGTCACCCAGGTTAAATAATAAATAAATAAATAAAATAAAGTTTAGAATATGGCCCAGAAAGAACTCATTTTTAGGGCCTTCCCTCAAAACGCCCTATTTGTTAGCATCTACCCCATTTTGGGGTCATACTCCTATTTTTTTTCTCATTATTATGTTTTGATGAGTCCAAATGTGTGATAATATTGGATCCAAAACATAGCCTAATAATGATAAAATTGGATGATTTACGTAAAATATTTATTGCTCTCGCTATACCAATATTTTAATATTTATTTCACTTTATATCACAATTTTGTCCCCGAAATATCCATGACCGCAAATAATTGATTCCTCTAATTTAATTTTCTAGATTAATTTTCTGAAAGTAAGACGAACTCAGTTTCATCCCATTCAAACTTGCTCAAACTGTTAATCAATGTAACTTGTCAGTCGAGTATACCCGTAATAATTGTTCATCGAGTGGTTACTTATTTTATTGAATTCATACTAAAATATGAGAAAACACATGACACAGACAACAAAGGTACCATATTGCGCCAATTCACCAATTCAAACATCTATTTATTTTTGGTAACAAAGGACCACTTCAGTATAGGCCTAACTTCCAAATCTGGGTGTTTGATATACCTAGATTTGGAAGGCGGGTGTGCACATTATTTATTATTTAAATTTGATTATTTAAATTTGATTTAAGGCCCCCTCCGGTTGTTACTGATAATAATCATTATCAAATATACATTCTAAAGTTATTATATATAGGCTATATGTTGCAATAATGGAAATGCTACTATTCAACAAAGAATTTATAGGGGATTTTAAAAGCTCTTTGACTGTGTCCCATCAGGGATTTCCATTTTAACAAAGGAGCACCGGCGCATTACAGCGCACTGCTGCACGGTAGCATAATCTATCGGCATGATGAAATAACTGTCAATTATATACAAATCAAAATAGTCAGATTGCACCCTTCATAAATAAGTAGGCCTATGATTAATATAATATATAGGTTTGGTGTTTCACGGTGGTGTTTGTTAGAAATCAGTAAAGAAATGTGATTTGCATACTGCATAGTATAACATGCAGAAAGCCTAAGAGAGAAACATACATGTAGGCTATAGTTCCAAATACTTGTGCGCGTGAACTGGGAAAATAACGTTTCAAATTATATCAAATCAAAGCCCCTAAACACGTTACACAAAATTGTTCCATTAATAATTTTTTTACCCATGGTAGCTCCAATATCTTAAAAACATAATGAATTTGGCCGAGTTCAATGTAAGCTTGGACAGTTTTAAACATTAAATAGGCTATCGCCACTTTTTTTTTACATTTTTAAAGTAAAAACAAAATTGAAGAAGAAAAAGTTTGTTCTCAGAGAATAAATAAATTGAATATCTCTCGTGTGAAACATTGTATTAGGCTTATAATTCCTATGTTGTAAAAGAATTAAATGGGAAATATTTTGCATTTCGAATTATAGCGGTAAAAAAAAACACAATTCGGATTTATGCGCGCTAAAGTAACATTTTCCAATTCCGCGCTCAATTCTTTTATTCTGTTCAATACTGTTCATGAAGGTGTGCGTTGTGTAACTTGGGGGTGGAGGGGTGTATATTATTTAAAAAAATAGTTGTTTTTAAAAGGTTTAGTATGCCTACAACGTCAGAAATTCCATTCTTGCATGAAAAGTATACATTACCGGATACATTATCATGCATGAAGATATACTGATTAATGTATCATACATGCTGCATGCACTGGAAGACACCATTATCATGAGTAGGCCTAATGTTTGAGTATATGGGTGACCGATCATTCAAAGAACACCGTCAAATTTGTTTTACAAAGATATAGGCCTACAGTAAATAAACAAATTAAACAACACAATGTAAAGTGATTCAATAATATAATAATAATTAAGATATGATTAATATATATACTAGTACTATTAATAATAATGATAGTTATTTTTATTGTTATCATAAGAAAATAATAATAATACTATAATATTTGCTATAATATTAATTATTATTATATGAATAGGTCGTATTCATTATTCCATAATACATGAATATAAATGCAAACAATTGGAAGTTGTATTGATTGGCCATATGACCGCATGCACTGCATTCACGGCACTTTACAGTTTACACAGTGAGTCAATTGGGGCGAACTTGTCGTGGTATGTACGTGTATTGGGGCGAACTGGTCGCGGTATGTACGTGTATTGGGGCGAACTGGTAGTGGTATGTACTGGTGTGGGGCGAAACGTCCTGACACCATTTGTGGAATGTCTAGGGTGTGCACTCTTGAATCTGCAAAGTCCATGTGTTGGTATTAATTGGTTTATGGAATGATGTGGGGCAGTAGTAGTCAGTGACAACCTGTAAAGTGCGCGGAGGCTTGTAGATTGTGTGTAGCGAACTATAAATCACTGCACTTTTTTTTATGGTGGCCAAGGAATGTCTTGGTGGGTAAAGGAGTGTTATGGTGGATCAAAGATTGTCATGGTGGGTAAAGGGGTGTCATGGTGGATCCTAGGATGTTATATCGGGTCAAGGGGTACATGTTGGGTAATGGGATTTCAGGGTGGATAAAGAGGTGTCATTGCGAAGCCAGGTGAGATGTGGTTTGAAACTTCCTTGTTTCACTGACAGGGCACACGTTCCAGAGGCAATTTCCCCACATGGCATGGTCCATAACAAAGAGCTGTACAGGAGGCCACTCAGGCCAGTCGACTGCATATCCGTCTTTACACCCTTTTCAATACGGAATAAAGGCTAACCTCTCGTGACATCATCCAAGCAGCAAAGTTCATTTCCCATTGAAAAGCGTGTAAAGACGGATATATGCAGTTTACCGTTCTGACAGAGACCTTCCATGAATTAGCGAACAGGGGATCAGCGCTTTTAGATCCTGAGGGCAGCATATCAATAATTTACCCAGTGTGATAAGTGAGTGAAACAGGGCAGCATACATGATTTGAGCAGCACTACATGGCAAATCCCCTCTTTGCTTATTCATGAATTGATACACAGTAGGGTGGGGCGAAAAACACTTTTTTTCTCGGATCGACTTGGAACTCTCAGAGAATTTTAATACTATTGTGCTAAAATATCAGTAAGATCGGAGCATGTTTCACCCAGGCAGTAGATTTTCTCAAAATCTTTAACTTATTTGCTATTTCTTACTGTTTAATACACACCTATGACGTCGCGCTATTGTTTTACCGCTCCATTATTTTCCACGAATGGAGCGATGATCACAATAACACGCCATTCGTAAATGCCTTTCTCTTTTCTCTGAAAAGCAAATACTTTTCAGGGAAAAGTACTGGCATTTACGAATGTAGTGTTAATAACAATAATTGCACTTTCGAAAAGCAAGTATTTGGGAAAAGTGCAGTATATTGTTATCATCACTTCATTCATATAAAACAATGATACGAAAAACAACAAGACAATGATTTTGATTAATACATTATTAAGGAAGCGGGTTGCAACATTTGCATGGTATTGTTATGGGACCTCACATCAGACATCGAATTTCATGCTGAATACGATGTCTTTCTGATATCAAATAATTTTGATTTAATTTGTGAAATTCGCGATACTACAAATTGTATTGCAAATTATTAAAATTTCATATTTTTGAAATTTAACAGTCCTCGAAGTAAACTTTATAAATCTAATGACATGTAATTACACTGTATGTAGCTGGGATGAAAAGCCAACCATCAATTGACAATTTTGACCTTTCATATTGAACATAAACATATTTTGTTCCAAAAAGACCTATACATTTTTTTAGTGTTTTGAGCTATTATCTTCAATAATGAAGGTCAAATTTTTCACATGATGGACGTATGCTGTTCACCCAAACTTCATACTCTTTTTAAGTGCACATCGTTAGCTTTATACAATTTACTTTGAGGACTGTTAAATTTCAAAAATTTAATTAAATATTTTAATAATTTGCCATAAAATGTGTATTAAAATTACATCGCAAATTAAAAAAAAAATCAAAATTATTTGATATCAGAAGGACATTCCTCGTATTCAAAATGCAATTCGATGTGTCTGATGTGCTCTCAGATGCCACAAAGATACGTGAAAACGTCGCTATCCGAGCCCTTAAACATAAATTTACAATGCAATCTGTGAAAAGCAAGGCAAGATCAAAACGGGCAGGTTAAACTGTTGGCCAAGTTATACTTATTATGCAAGATGTATTTTTACCCTCACTTTGGAAAATGCTTATTTTAGGCTTCATTTGGTATTATTTGGGACATTTCTTTCCACGCTCAATTTAGGTTAAAAAGAGAAGTTAAACATGTTACTGTTTTTCATAACATTTTTTCTTCTTTATATTTTTATACGTTTTCAGTGGTTTAGGCCCTACATATAATTTGTTATTTGGGCAACATTGCTATACATAATACACATTCTACATTCTGTATCAAATTAATGCATTTAGGCCTATGCATCTGTTTATTTTTAATTGTTTGCTTTTGGGCATGTTTAATAATGATAAAAGCCACAGTAGGTCTATTTTTTTAAATTCATATTGCATGCGTGAGCCACACATGTATTTTCTGTATGATTTTTATTTGTCTTTCGTATATTTTTTGTTTCATATGACGGTATTTTGGCATGTTTGAATATTACTTCTAATCAGTAGGCCTATCCGATAATTAAATCTTATAATGTTACGGATACTCCATGGGGCTGGAAGTTTAGGTCGGAGCTTTTATTTCGCGCCGAAGTTATCTTTTTTTGGGGGGGGGGGGGTTGTTGGTGGTTTTTTGTTGCCCTCATAGACATGAAGGTAAAATGGTTTGTAATACATATAATAGGGCCAACCCAGTTGTTGTAACTACAAATTTCGAACGTTTGAGGACTATTAAACTCTAAACACTAACATTGTTTAAAATTTAAACAGGGGGTTTAAAAGATGTTATATCGTTAGTGTTTATAACACTTTGACGTGTTTAAGTTTAAACTTTAGAGTGCGATTATTTGAAAATGGAAAGTGTTAGGTTTTATTTTGGATTTGTAATAATGCAGGAGTCTGAAAATACCAGTAATTTCTTGAAAATGTGGATACCAACTATTTCAGGTTTTTAATAACATTGGCGTGTTTAAAAAGGGTTACAGAAACCTAAACATTTTTATTTTCAGTGTATACTTAAAATTATCGACCTTACTTTCGACGCTCAATTAAGTTAAACAAGTAGAATGTTTATTATAACATAATTTTAGTATTTGAATATTTACATTCGGTTTTTTTCTGTTCTTTTTCTATTAAACTTTGTTTAGTTTTTTTTTTTTCTTCTTCTTTATATTTTGTATGCGTTTTCAGTCGATTAGACCCTACGTATAATTTGTTATTTGTGAAACATTGCTACATATATACATTCTGTATCAATGCATTTAGGCCTATACATTTGCTTATTTTATAGTTTGATTTGCACATGTTTAATACTGATGATAAAAGTAAGACTATGTCTATTTTTTGTTTAATTTTGATATGTCTTTAATACATCTGATGTTTAATCTGATGGTATTTTGGTGATGCTTGGATATTTACTTACATCGATCAGTAGGCCTATCCGATAAATGTAAGGGACGCTCCATTTGATTTCGGGAGGGGGACTGGAAGTTGAGGTCAGGGCTTTTATTTCGCGGCGAGGGCGGCGAAGTTTTTTTATTTTTATTTTTATTTTGTTTTTGCCGCCGAAGTTTAGTGACATGTAGGCCTAGGTAAAATGGGTTGTAATAAGGCCAACCAAATAAAACAAATAAAAGTTTGCACATTTACAATTCTCGTACCTTTCTTCGGCTAATCGTAGAATCATGCCTGATTTAAGTCCTCCGTTCCAAAGAAATGCTGCGAATCAACGATATATATATCCTCGGAACAATTATCCAAATCCAACGAAGATAAAAATATTGTCCATAACTGCATGGTTGTTCCAAAATCGAACGCTCGATTCACAGAGAAGAGTATCATTGCTCAGATATATAGCGCAGGTCTAGCTTTATTGACGTACCCTGCTGTAATGATCCGCAATTGAACCTTTCATATGAACCTATGACCACTTTGCCAATTTTCCTTATTATGCAAAATAGAAACCTAAACGCAACTACTTCAATAGTTAAAGAAGTGGGCATAAAGAACTAATTGTTGGTCTAATCACTTGAATGATCTACGTTTATTCAATTCATGTAACAAACATTTTAAATCTTTATAAGTCAAGAAGGTGGTTACGGATGATTTGTACTAAACACCTGGATCGTGATGAGTAATTCTATAGAAATTTTACGTAAAGCTGACTAGTCAATGTATTTTTCAATCGCACCTGCAAAACCATTGTTATTATTACGGTATCAATCAGCAATTGATCAATTTGTAAATGAGCAACCTATTTCTATATAACACTCCATTCGTTGAAAATAATGGAGCGATAAAACAATAGCGCGACGTCATAGGTGTGTATTAAGTCGGTTAATGGCCGCGGATTAGAACGTGAGTGGCTAAGAATGGCCTGGGGCCTTCGGCCCATGGCCATTCTTAGCCACTCACGTTCTAATCCTTGGCCATTATCCTATACATAACTCTATCTTACTGTATAACTATATGAAATCAGTAGAAACAACCTGGGAAAAGTAGGTATTGAAATTACATCATAGCCAATATTAAACAATTTGGGTAGTTTGTATAGACCTTCCAGAACATCACCAAGTAGCAAGCAGTCTCAGATTGATAACCATTATTTTTTGCTATAGACATGTATTTAGTTAAATATTGGTGATATTTGAGTTGCTAAATTAAGGGGTATAGGGGTAGCATTATGGAGCATTTCCCCAGTACTACCGAGTCAAATTTCACGATCTTGGTCTTGTTGGGTAGATATGAACAATACATGAGATATGATTTTAGAGCAGCTCTGACTTGACCAGGGCTTAAAGGGTCATGTGATTTCTCTATATAGAGTTATACAGTAAGAAATAGCAAAAAAGTAGGGATTTTGTGAAAATCTACTGCTTCGATCTGAGAAAAAAAGTGTTTTTCACCCCACCCTACAGTGTACAGTGTGTATTGGTATCTACACCTGATAGCACAGTATGTATGTATGGTACAGTGTGTGTTGCTATCTATCCCTGATAACACAGTATACACTGTACAGTGTGTATTGGAATCAACATCTGAGCTAGCACATTATGTATGGTATAGTGTGTATTGCTATCTACCCCTGATAACACGGTATGCACTGTATAGTGTATAGGCCAATTGGTATCTACACCTCATAGCACAGTATGTATGGTACAGTGTGTGTTGCTATCTACCCCTGATAACACAGTATACACTGTTCAGTGTGTATTGGTATCTACACTTTATAGCACACGCCGTATGGTATAGTGTGTGTTGCTATCTACCCCTGATAACACAGTATACACTGTACAGTGTATTGGAATCAACATCTGATAGCACATTATGTATGGTATAGTGTGTATTGCTATCTACCCCTGATAACACAGTATGCACTGTACAGTGTGTAGTGGTATCTACACCTGATAGCACAGTATGTATGGTATAGTGTGTGTTGCTATCTATCCCCGATAACACGGTATGCACTATACAGTGTGTATTGGTACCTACACCTGATAGCACAGTATGTATGGTATAGTATGTGTTGCTATCTACCCCTGATAACACAGCATACACTGTACAGTGTGTAGTGGTATCTACACCTGATAGCACAGTATGTATGGTATAGTGTGTGTTGCTATCTATCCCCGATAACACGGTATGCACTGTACAGTGTGTAGGCCTATTGGTATCTACACTTCATAGCACAGTATGTATGGTACAGTGTGTGTTGCTATCTACCCCTGATAACACTGTACAGTGTGTATTGGAATCAACATCTGATAGCACATTATGCATGGTATGTGTATTGCTATCTACCCCTGATAACACGGTATGCACTGTACATTGGTATCTACACCTGATAGCACAGTATGTATGGTATAGTGTGTATTGCTATCTACCCCTGATAACACGGTATGCACTGTATAGTGTATAGGCCTATTGGTATCTGCACCTCATAGCACAGTATGTATGGTACAGTGTGTGTTGCTATCTACCCCTGATAACACAGTGTGTATTGGTATCTACACCTGATAGCACAGTATGTATGGTATAGTGTGTTGCTATCTATCCCCGATAACACGGTATGCACTGTACAGTGTGTATTGGTATCTGCACCTAAAATAGCATAGTATGTATGGTATAGTACAGTGTGTGTTGCTATCAATCCCTGATAACACGGTATACACTGTACAGTGTGTATTGTTATCTACACCTGATATCACAGTATGTATGGTATAGTGTGCTGCTATCTCCCTCTGATAACACAGTATACACTGTACAGTGTGTATTATCTACACTTGATAGCAAATTATGTAAGTCTATGGTATAGTGTATGTTGCTATCTATCCCTGATTACATGTTATGCACTACACCTCATAGCACAGCATGTATGGTACAGAGTGTGTTGCTATCTACCCCTGATAACACAGTGTGTATTGGTATCTACACCTGATAGCACAGTATGTATGGAGTCTGTATGGTATAGTGTGTGTTGCTATCTATCCCCGATAACACGGTATGCACTGTACAGTGTGTATTGGTATCTACACCTAATATAGCACAGTATGTATGGTATAGTGTGTGTTGCTATCTATCCCTGATAACACGGTATACACTGTACAGTGTGTATTGGTATCTACACCTGATATCACAGTATGTATGGTATAGTGTGTGTTGCTATCTCCCTCCAGGAAAGTTGAAAAAGAAGGAGGGAGAACGGAATTATATCCTTGAGATAATCCCGTAGGTAATCCTGTCGCACCTATTCATAGTCCTTTATTCTCAAGTAGTTTATATACACATCTACTTGAAAGTAGCCTTTGATGTGATGTGGGTTGCCGACTACGGTTGATTAATTTTCACTCCAGAATTGAAACCATATCCAATGTTTCTATAGAGAATCCCTTGAAAGTATGACACGTGTGTGTTAAGTACCTGATGTTGCTCTGAAGGGATGCCACACGTGGATACTATAAGAAAGAACTGTAGTTTTGTAAAGATTCCAAAAAAATCCGCCCATTTTGGAACATATATTAATTATTTAG
This sequence comes from Amphiura filiformis, assembly GCF_039555335.1. NCBI lineage: Eukaryota > Metazoa > Echinodermata > Ophiuroidea > Amphilepidida > Amphiuridae > Amphiura > Amphiura filiformis. The sequence goes on along the minus strand of NC_092633.1, from coordinate 34,125,079 downwards.
GAGAGTGTTTTAGGATTTTGTTAGAAAAGGGATGATTTTTGATCATCTATATTTTATTGTTTTATGTATTTTCCTGTCATTTCCTGCAAACCTAATAAAGATATTTTGATAATTGAAAATAGGCTGTATCATAAATCGTAGAGGTTGAAAGCGTAACCAAGCGTGCAAAATTATTATTTGCCATGGAACTTCGGTCATATTTTATTTAAATAAACTGGATGTTAGGATCTGCATGCATGGTATGCATAGTATTGATGGTATACAGACACTGACCTTTCCCTAAAACTAGTAAGCAGCAACTTGTGTATCACACCCGTCATGGGTTCGAACCCTTTTGTTGTATTTTATTGTTAAACCTAAATAGCGTGATTGCTTTTGAATGAGCGGCAACACACATATTTTGTTTGAGGATAGCTGGATCTATCTCCTTTCTTTACATCTTCTCTGCTTCCTCTGATAACACAGTATACACTGTACAGTGTGTATTGGTATCTACACTTGATAGCAAAGTATGTAGGTCTATGGTATAGTGTGTGTTGCTATCTATCCCTGATTACATGTTATGCACTGTACAGTGTGTATTAAGCATTTCCCGGTTCTGAGTCAATTTCACAATCTTGGTCTTGTTGGGTAGATATGAACTTCAAAAGTACAAACAATACATGAGATATGATTTTAGAGCAGCTCTGACTTGGGCTTAAAGGGTCATGTGATGCCTGATTTGCAGTAATTTTTAAGGCTGTGTGACCTTTTGACCTCTGGTCAAAACATGGATAGCCGAAAATCATATATCATTTATTTTTGGCAATGCTGCAGTTCATATCTATGCAATAGGGTCAGTCCATGTCGAAACAGATTGAGTGTACACCCACCCTCTTGGATTTTGCTCTCCTTTGGCTCAGGGGTACCTTTCATGGATCCCTAGGTGAGGTCACAAGAAAAAAATTTAAATTCCATTTCGTTTGCGAATGGCGGGCAATCAAAGTTTGGCGACCTCGACCAAAATTGTGAATTTAAGGGGTCTAAATGACAAAGTGCTCTCTTTGAGGGGCACTTTCTTCTTAATTGAATCAGTTGTGATCCTCTTTTTGAATGTGGTCACTCACTGGCTGTGTCTGAAATACCTAATGCCAAAAAGATAGATTTCGGAATTTCGTTGGGATTTCAGAGGGGGTCAAAATCAGCACTTCGTACTGTTCAATCAAATTATCTTGATTTTGAAGGACCCATGATAATGTCACAGCGCACTTATAGGTCCTAATTATGTTCAGAATGGATTAACCATATGCCAATGTCTATGAGCAATTAAAAAAAGAGAAATTTCTAGACCCCTACAGAATTTTTAGGCCACCCCTAAAGTGGTTCAGCCACAAATGGCACTTAAAGTCGGCAAATTTTGACCCCTAATAACTTTAGGTGTACACCAGATATGAATTTCTAGTCTTTTGCATCTGAAAGAATGTAGTTTAATGTTACTAGGAACATAAGATTTGTTTTGTATTTTTGTGTTTTAGTATTAAGTTGACGCTTTCAAAAATAGTCATTTTTGCCTAACATACCATGCATACAGGATACGGTACAAAATGCCAATTTTAGTATGATGTTTTTTTATATTTTTGATCACTTTATAGCCATTTGTATTATTTATCCTGATATTTCAAGTTGCTCTTGAGTCAAGTAATAAGAAAAAAACTACTTTCTAATCCTCTGTATGGATTTTTAAGGGGTCAAAATGCACTTCCTGGCAACGATGCACATGCAAAGTACAGGTTATGGGGGTCAAATTTTCAGAATGCTCCCAATTATGTCAAGTAATATATCAAATTACTCGTATGGTCATGAGGATTCCAAAAATGTATAGTTTGTTATGTGTCAGACCTTTCAGGAGGGCGCTATGACGAAAAATGTTCATAGGTCAACGACCTTTTGAAAGTATCAAAACACAAAAATACAAAACAAATCTTATGTTCCTAGTAACATTAGACTACATTCTTTCAGATGCAAAAGACTAGAAATTCATATCTGGTGTACACCTAAAGTTATTAGGTGTCAAAATTTGCCAATTTTAAGCACCATTTGTGGCTGAACCACTTTAGGGGGCCTAAAATTCTGTAGGGGGTCTAGAAATTTCTCTTTTTTTGAATTGCTCATAGACATTGGCACATGGTTAATCCATTCTGAACATAATTAGGACCTATAAGTGCAATGTGGCATTATCATGGGTCCTTCAAATCAAAGATAATTTGATTGAACAGTATGAAGTGCTGATTTTGACCCGCTCTGAAATCCCAACGAAATTCCGAAATCAATCTTTTTTGGCATTAGGCATTTCAGACACAGCCAGTGAGTGACCACATCCAAAAAGAGGGTCACAACTGATTTAATTAAGAAGAAAATGCCTCTCAAAGAGAGCGCTTTGTCATTTGGACACCTTAAATTCCCAATTTTGGTCAAGGTCGCCAAACTTAGATGGCCCGCCATTCGAAACGAAATTGAATTTGAATTTTTTTCTTGTGACCTCACCTAGGGGTCCATGAAAGGTACCCCTGAGCCAAAGGAGAGCAAAATCCAAGAGGGTGGGTGTACACTCAGTCTGTTTTGATATGGACTGACCCAATAATACCACATTTGGTAAATTTGACTGAGTAGAACTGGGGAAATACTCCATAATGCTACCCCTACCCCTTAATATAGCAACTCAAATATCATTAAATATTTAACTTAAATATGTGTCTTTAGCCAAAATAATGGCGATGTTCTAGAGGGTCCAAATAAACTACCCAAAGTTAGGATGGCATCTGAATACCTACTTTTCACAGATTGTTTCTACTGATTTCTCTATATAGAGTTATACAGTAAGAAATAGCAAAAAAGTAGGTATTTTGTGAAAATCTACTGCCTGGGTGAAACATGCTTCCATCTTACTGATATTTCAGCACAATACTAGCATGTACCCCAGTAAAGAGTTCCAAGTCGATCCAGCCATCTATCTGTCAATAATTATGTCCAATTAGGGGCCACCATTAGAATCTCAGGGGTTGGAAGCTGGGGTCGGGAACCCCCCCCAGAATCTAATGGTGCATCCCTTAGGAGTCTGGGATTTTCAGATGTTTTTCATGGATTTATAAATTTTTATAAAAAATTATAAATAATGCCTTGCCATTAATTGGGATGTCATTGAACATTTTTATTGAAAATTGAAAATAAACATGTTTGGAAGTTTTAAAAATTATAAATGTTTATCAATAAATCAAGTCACAGTTAATAGCTGTTAATAGTTTGGTAACAATCTATACATTTTTTAAATTCATAATTAATATACAAAAGCGTTCAAATAAAATTTCGTTTCATTAATGACATCCTAGAGAATGGCCTCAGCAAAAAAAGAACACATTTGTGAACCACTACCATAAGAAATAACACACAAACAACGCTATAATTTGAGTACCGGTGACGCAAAATTTTAATAGCACCAAAATTGATGGCACACACACATGCCAAGGTACAGTACACAAAATTTTAAGTATACATACCCATAGTTGGCTTTGATATTGTTCTATCAGAATTGGATGAGTTAAATCAGATTAATAATCAATTAAGTCAAGTTATCAAATAAATATCACAGCACATCATGATTCTTAATCTTTTGTACATGAACCAATCTGTCATGATCTTGACAAATGTGCAAAGGACTCGGAAGTGATTTGTTTCATTTTGTAGCATGATTCCACACTGGAAAGCAGTGTATTAGGACTGCGTCTGCGTATAATTGCCAGCAATATGAACATCAATTCTGGATATTGTAACTTAAGTTATTTGATATATTAATTCTGCTGTAACTAAATGAGCACTTGTGGTCAATTGGAAGACTGTAGGTAAAAATTGATTTCAAAATAAAATACTGTTGATAACAATATCACAACATAAAACCTACTTTTAGTTAGTAAAATAAATTGGGAACAGGTGTATTGAACTGGTCCCACACATTTAATTGCATAAATACAAATTCGCTTCCAGATTAATTATGCAGAAAAATAGACCATACAATTTTTTTAATTTGAAATTTTAGCACACATTCTTAAGAGCCTATCTTAAATTAAAAGCACACATTAAAAAAAAATTAAAACAATGCATCATTTTTATTTTAGTTTTTAGTTTCAAAAAAACATCTACAAAAAGAATAAATCACAATTTGCTGCAGAATTTGCCCATTAATAGTCATGTAATTGTATATTATATCAAATATATTATAATTACCATGGTAACTTGATTGTGTTTAATCTACATATTCTACTGATATGACATGATTTCACAGATTTGTGCTGTTTCCAGGAGGTAAAAATAGCAGTTATTAAGTGATGAAAGCACATGACTGAGCAAGATGCTCAATGATTACAAGCACTCTGCTTAACCCCATGAGAACTACCTGCCGATTGGCCAAATTGAATATTGTGTCCAGTTTTGAACCAATCAAGGAGGGTGTTAATAAGATTATCTGCAAATGCAAGTTTGACTATAAATTGTTTATAGCTTAATCATAATTTGCACTTGAAATAAGAATTTCAAGTTATCAACCAATCAGAAATACTGTTAGATGACCAGTAGTGTCCAGGGGGTTAAAAGTGCAGTCTAGAATAAACTTCATTTGATGTATACCAGTAACGAGAGGGAACACACATAATACAACTTGTCCACAGGGTGGAGGTATTGTTTCAGGTATTAGTTTATGCAAGGTCATATCAAACTTGGTAGCACCATTACATGCAATGTTGCCAACAACTTACTCGCTCTCGTTGATAGGCCTACCGAACATAGTTTGAATTACAAAAGATTTCTTTAAAATTCAAATTTCTGTCAATGTTTGTGGACCTCATACACACCCCGTTTGTTGGCAGCATATTCAAGGTGAAAGGTCCTCGTTATTATTTCAATATAAGGCATCACTGTTTGAAATCTATTGACAGACATCAATGCATAAAACAAAGACCTATTATATGCAGCAGTTGGTATTAACACAATAGAGAAAATTGGGAAACTTAACTATCAAGTATCTTATACAAAGCATAATGTGCTATACAGATTTATAATAACTATATAGTAATAAAAAATAATTACAAGAAATCAATGCCCTCCCTTATTATTATTATATTTTGCAGCATATATGAGATTGTTTTATAAAAAAAAATAAGACATTCACATACTTGAATCAATTACTAAACATGATTTGCTAGAAGTATTTCCGACTAATGCGTAATATCAATTGGGAAAAAAACTAGAACTCGCAGCAGAGAGGATTGAGACTGCATTGTTTGAAATTTAAAAACATGATCAACTTGTTCATTATATTAGTATTTATGTACTAATTTATCAGTGCAATACTGTATTGCATTGCAACATCAAATTGTAAGTATGTACATGTAGCGTACTCTACCGACTTGAACCATACAGAAATGATATGCAGAACACGATACAGTTCACTCCTCTCTGCTGCTAATAAATAAGTTTTGACTCTTTATGGTTAAGCAAGTTAACTTTGGCAGTATATGGTATAAAATTCTTAATGAAATAATACATGTCATGATGAGTGTAGATTCATTACGTAGTAACACACATGTTGGTACTCAACAAATACTATTTGTTTCAGCAACTTGAAAAGCCATGAAAGAGCCAAATTAGAGCACCATGATGAAAAAGAAGCTACATACATGAAAGTCAAGCAATTCAAGTCTTGCTTGCAGTCTACCACAATTCATAGGGGTCTATTAAATGTGTCCAAATTAGACCTACACTAAGTCTCAGTGCACATTTACATGATCAAAATGCCTAACTTGTTACATTTTCTTTACTAAAACAAATACCCATATTAAAAAATAATGACCCACCAATGTATAAAAACAACCCTACAGGAACAACTTATATAATGATTACAAATATCTAAAGGACTCGCTGAAAAGGATAAGAAATAAAACATCTTGAGTTGCTTGTAAGGCACTAATTATGGCAGACCATTGACAAAACTAAAAAAAGTGGCAAAAATCATTAACCTATGGGTGGTGATATCTAGCGACTACTTACAGATACTGTACAAAACTTACATTTTTTATTTTACTTAATTTTTCAATTGTCATTTTTCTTTTTATACACACTTTGCCACTTGTGCACTTATTAATATTATTTTACAGTATTATCGCAGCAAAATGGCAAGTAAACTCGGGGCATATTTTTAGGCAATTTCTGATTTTAGTCTTGTGAACAATGGATTTTCATTACTCCCATCACAAGTGAATACTATCGTACATGGCGACGACTAATATTTAAATAACTAAAATCATGAGACTGGTTATCTGCAGATCTATGTAAAATCCTTATTTTGAAGACCACAATCAGAAATCTCCTTTTTTTATAGCTAAAACATATTGCAAGCAATAAAAACATACATAGAAGGGAACTTTGTCTCCAGCCAGAATTGACACCAATGGGTAGATCTACTGGATATTAAAGTTTCCTTCTTGTGCATATTATATTGTTCAGGATAAAGTAAAAAGAGTAAAAATCATACTACAACAAGTGCATTTGAGCTGTAGTTATTGTTAGAATATAAAAACAGAGAAATCATATAACATAATTTTACATGTTCAGTGACTGACATTTGTATGCTTATTTTGAGTAACTACAATTAAGTCACTATCTTTGCCAAATCCTGAAAAAAAATCCTGTTTTTTTAAAAATATTTTCATTTTTATTAAGTTAATGTGTGCCTATACATATTCATTATTATTTTTTGCTTCGGGGAATTTTGAAAAAAAGTAGAAGTTTGACCCCTATGATTGTTTCATACAAACTTGGCATCTACTGATACGATTACGGAGTGTGCCTGCCTTTAGTGTTTCACCATCTGGTTGTCTGAATTCGGTGCCTACGTCTATTGTGCTAAGCCAGAAGCTGTATGTTGTTGCGTAATAATTACACTTGCCGTCGCCGTGACACTCAATGAAAGGTGATGAGCGGAAATCTTCCAAACATGAACCAGGTGAGGACAATGACTGACCCGAGCCTTCTGCACCTGCTCCGGTGTGCTGTGTCACAAAAGAAAGTGGTAAAGAACAATGAAGTATATACATCTTTATATTGTGATAACAACATAATAGATAATCAAATGTAAGATCATACATGCTGCTGATTAACAAACTGACTTTCAGCACAACAAATTCATCAGGAGAAGTCCTATGATGTTGTTCTGGACTTGCCCTTTTTTGCGACTTTTGGTCGATTGAGGGCATTGTCTAAGGATGGCAATTCATTCAATAGGACTTCTTCTGATGAAGATGTGTGTTACACATCGAAAATCCAAGGTTAGTTGAATTTGTTGTGCGGAATGTCAGTTTAAACTTTCAGAAACATAATAGATAAACATTCCTACTCAAATAATATGGTGCCCATGATATTGTATGTGCCAGGAAGGTCTATATCCATGCAGAAAGGCCAAAAAAAAAATTTGAACTGAAGGTTACAGTTTTGTTTTTGCAACAAATAAGAGCTGTTTTATATGCCTTTGATTTTGGGATTTAAATTTAATTTTTTATCTTTAAAAGCTTATGAAGAATGTTAATAACTGGATATGATATTATTGACGTTCATAGTGACAAATATCAATGCACTTGCAAATTCACTTATTTTCATCACAATTAGCCTTTTCGAGATATGGTGTACACAATAGCAGGGCAGTCTTCAATATGGATAAAACCCACCAAATTCAGAAGACTATACCCATTTCGTGCAGCGCCATCCTATTGTGTCCGCCATATCTCAGAAAAGGCTAATGGTCTTGCCCCTTCAGGGTCATTCACTGAAACTTTGGCATTTGACTGTTCAAGTAGTTGGAAATAAAAATTGCACGATAACTTACCATCATAAAGCTGTAGCCTATCCATAGACCTGTCCAACCATCAGGGCAGTCTGGGTAATTTATTGACTGACTATGTACGGCCATCACATATGTTGGTGCTTCACACACAGCACATCTACTGATAAATGGTTGTAATGCTCTACCCGTAATGGGTGCCATGCTCATTGGCATTGGCTCTGGCGTGGATAGCCAGTATGAATAGTCATTACGAGATGCTACATGGCATACATTGTTGATATTGCAGAACATGAATGGCATTGTGCTGAACCGACGTAGGCAACTACCGGCACTACCTGCAACGTTAAGAAGATGAAACAAAGATATGGACCAATTAGCAACTTATTGCAAGTTTACTTCAATCAAATGGAAAACAATGTTCAAAATGTTGGTTTGTCATTATATCTCCCTTTGGCCATTGTTGCGACATACAGTCACCACGGAGTCACTGATCCATAGAAGCAATTCTGAATTACATAGCTTCAGTGGCATAGCGCGGGTCATCATTATTGGGTGGGGGGCACCGACCATGATTGGGGGTACAAGCCATTTTTCGGCAATTTTTCTGGATTTTCAGATTGATGGGGAATGCCACCCCCCCCTTGTGCCCCTATGACTGCGCCACTGCAAAACTTTTAATAGTGCATGTGTCCTTTAAAATACATAGCAAATCTTTTCAGTGCATCTTTGGCTTTATTACAAAAGTATATAAAAACAAAAACAAATAACTAACATGACTGATTATTTGAACACCACCACAAATCATCTTACCAAGATCTTGTCCATGAGCTCTTTCATTTCCTTGTACATATAGTAAACTGTAACCATCCCACATCTTAAATGTGCCTAGTGGACACTCGGGCACAGTTGACGTCTGACTATGTTTAGTGATGTAGAAACCTGGATCTGGTGCTGGTGAACCAGGGTTGCCATCACGGCCTGGTAGACCTGGCGGACCTGTCTGTCCTGATGGGCCAGGGTAACCTGAGAAATAACACAAGTGACAAATGTTAGAGAACAGGGAATTACTGTAACTATAAGCCCACCTGTGGCTAGAAGTCCACCCTCTATTTTTCAATGTATTCTAGAAACAAGGATGCACCCAGGTATATAAGCACAGCACTCTGGCTTAAACTGTATATCAATGATTTAAATAACACACATCTTGGTTCGAGGCATGATGAAGATGCTTTGTTTGCTGTAGGTTTAAGTTACTATTCTAGTTGTATCGTGCTCTGATTGGCCCAACTAAAAACTTCAACAGAGAGTGGCATGGTCAATCCAAAGAGTTTTGTTACTAGATAAGAGAAGTTACCACTCCCAAATGGGCGGAAATTTGTATTCATCTAATGTGTCTTTCCACCCTAATACACTCTCCTTCGCATCATAAAGTAATATGTGATGTGATCAAGCAAAATCAGTCGGAAGTTGGATTGATTTTCAGATATAGCCAAACAAAACAATAATTTCTTTTGTTGCATACTGCTTTGGAAAAACTTCAGCTGATGATATCTTTGGAAATGTTCAATTTCAATGGGGCTTTCTGCAAAATGCAGCTTTGCATGTGTTTTTAATATACAAACATGGAAACCTGAAAAATGAATATGCCCAACTTAAGACTGAATTTGCTTGATCACACCACATATTTGGAATAGTCCGGGAATCTAATTATTTACCTGCACAGTTTCTCTCAGCCATTCTTTTGGGGCATTCCTTTTGAAATCCTTGCTTGTGCACATTTTACAAACCCCCAATTATTAAACACAGGTAATATAAGAACTACAAAAGCTTGCTTTTTGAAATAATGAAATATGCTATATATTACAAGTTCAGGAGTACCGTTCCAGAAATTCTTTATATGAAAATAATTTATCAACATTTTAGCTCCATATACCTTTCTCTCCTTCAGGTCCTGGCTCTCCTGGTCTTCCGTTGAATCCAGGTCCACCACTAGGTCCTGTATCACCCTTAGCACCATTACCACCAGGGAATCCTGGTTGTCCTGGTATACCAACTGGGCCAATTTCCCCAGGGCTGCCAGGGAAACCAGATGGACCAGGCTCTCCTTTGGAGCCTCTCTCTGGTTGTATAAATGGACCTATTGTACACAAAAGATAAAGAGTGAATTAAAAATTTATGCAACGCAAATATTTGTGAACTTTATATACATATGATTCTAAGTCTACTGAATTCTTCCCCTCCTACTTGCAAAAAATGTCTTTTTTTGACATATTCTAAATATGATGCATAATTATATTTGGTTTGTTGTTAAACAATTAAACCTCCGATATATTGCACATCATCTCTCTATAGTAATAAAGGTCTCAAATAAAGCAACTAGTTCACATCCTGCCAATAAAACTCTCCCCATCTAATGATTGATTAGACTACCCCGTAGTCCACTTGCCCATTGTGCATACTCTGGATATTGTATTTAAGCTTAAAACTCTTGATTTAATTAATATGTGCACAATTGATAGATTTTCACATCTGTTCTTTTCAGTCACCCTACTCCCTCTGTTTGTTAGCTTCCCAAGTGGACTACTGACTTTGGATTGCGGTCAGAGATGCTTAACACGGCTGTCTATGAGCTTCTATGGATGAGATTGTCGGAAATCTGGCCTACTAAAATTGGCCATTATGTAATGCATCTTTAAATGGATCTGGCTTGTGATTGGTCGCCCCGATCTCGTTATGGTTTAAATCCTCTGGGTACCTGTCATTACCATTAATAACTACATGGTACACAAGTAGGTGGCCTACCCCGCCTTTGTGTTGTGTAATTGCATGAACGCGTCAATAAGTGCATGAACGGGTCTTGTATTTGCTAGCGGTTAAATTTGATTGATAAACAAGTATAAACAAGTATGATGACAGTGTTAGGGACTTTGCCCGTTCAAAATCCCGTTTAAAATTGAAAGTCCATAGTCTAATGATTGATTAGTAGCCCATAAAAGGAGGTTGATTTATCTGGTTCTTCATCAGAGAAAAAGGAATTGCAAAAAATGGTATACATGTCGGTGCTTTTACAATGCTGAAAGCAAGTTTTCTAGGCATTGTTCAGCATAGGAATTTTCTTATTACTACAACGGCAACCTAAATTTGAGACGACCTTGTATGTTTAATTGTGAAAAATGCTTTTTCTAATGCATTCTGAAATTACAATCATCACAACAAATTGTAAATAAACTGTATCTGAGCTTCATTGAGGTGATGTTATAAATTAGTATCTTCAATAAGGTATCAAACTGAAAATTACAACCCTTCACAGGACAGCCTACATTTATTGCCAAAGTATTTTGATGAAATTACCACCTTACCTGCTTCTCCTTTTTGTCCTTTAAGACCTGGAAGCCCTCGATCACCTAAGTCACCTTGATCTCCATTGGGCCCAGGGATACCTGAACCTCCTTTAGCACCTGGGAAACCTGGTGTACCTGGCAATCCTCTATCACCCTTTGCACCTGACAATCCTGGGAAGCCTGGTTCTCCCTAAAACGAATGAGAAGAACAAATTAAAATAGGCAAAATCAAAATGAGAATCATTAATTAATTAAGTTTTTAGGTTCATGATCTGATAATGATTAAGTCCCTACGAAAATAATAAACCACAATGGTTTCCTTCACCTTTAAAGGAGGATTTCGTGATCCTAGCATCCTCTTTTTATGACATTTTTCAGTAGATATCCACGAAAAAAGCTTATTTCCAAAATTTCAGTTGATTCCGATTTTGCGTTTGCGAGTTATGCATGATTATGTGTATTACACTGCTCCATAGACAATGTGTTGTAATTTCGTTCTGGTGCACCAGAACGAAATTCAAATTTAGCGATATTTTTGCTAAACGAATTAATCTGCAAGAAATATTTGGTACATAAACATTATGTAGCCAGAGGTATCCAGTGGTGTAAAATCTCAACTTTTTTGGGAAAAGTGGGGGATGAGGATGTGGATCACGAAATGCCCCTTTAACATGTAGTATCTATTTTAGTAAGGGGCTATCTGATGGTGCACACTCAAAGATCACAATCATCATCAGACATCCCCTTACTAAATGAACTACACCCCCCCCCCCAACAAGTCTGATGCTCTATGACCAATCACCAATTACCTACATATTCTTATGCTATTAACCAAATCACAAACATGCTTTGAAGACTAACCTTGTCTCCAGGCAATCCTGGCACAGGATCTGGTCTTGGACCGATGGGACCTGAGGGTCCTTGTTCACCTTTCGCTCCTGGGAAGCCTGGTCTTCCTGCTGGACCTGGTTCACCATCTCTACCAGGGCTTCCTATCAATATTAAAGAAACAGCATGCAGTCAGTCAATTGATCTTTTATTATCAATGTCTCATTGACATATGTGACTTGCTACCACGAAATCAGCGTAAAAGTCGCAAGGTGTTAAAACACCCTGGCTACTGCGTTCGTGTTCACTCACCTGTTAAAGCCACTAAGTATGTCTGTATGTCCGTTGTGAATTGGGGCACAATGGGCGATTCACAAAGGATAATACTACTGGCTTGTACAGGTGCCCGGCAAACAAAGAACATCAAGTTTAATAAGTCAGATCAAATGTCTCAAATCTACCAACTCAACGAAATGAGTATAAAGTCGCGGCGACTTTACGCCGATTTCGTGGTAGGATGGTCACATATAGGTGTGTGGTCGAAATCACACAAAACACACAGATAATGTAATGGAAGGCAATGTCAATATATTCTCCTTTCCAATCTTCACAGACAAAAAGAAAAAAAAAATATTTTCTATCATTTTCCAGTACACAATTTAATCACCAATCGCGATGTACTTGCACATAACTTGTACAAGACTCATAAAAATTCCTGTTATTGTACAAATGGTCAACACGTCGAATATGATTGTGTACATGCATGATACATTCAAACAACAGTTAATAATCCTGTTCACTTATGATAGAGGATATAGTGTTCAGATCACAAAGCACACCAAGCACAGACATGGCTATTCATAAACCAACTACATCCATGTATTTATATTTTCAATGTTTTGCTGTTCATTTTTCAAACTCACCTGACGGTCCTGAAGGTCCTGGTATACCTGGTTCACCTTTAGACCCTGCGAAACCAGAGCCAGGTATTCCTTCATTTCCTTTCTCTCCTCTGATACCAGGGAATCCTGTCTCTCCTTTTGGACCAGGGAAGCCTGGAGTACCGTCTTGACCTGGTCGACCTGCTGGACCGGAATCACCCTTTGCGCCTACAAAGAGAGGCAAAGTCAAATTGTTAACAGTATTTTTTGTAAAAGAAGGTTAGTCAGTTCCTCTTTTCACCGCAGCACCATGATCTGTTCAAATATAATTCTGTCAGTCTACGTCCTTTATTTGTGATCCTTGAATGAATCATTTGTGTCTCGCATCCCAATTTGAAGAAATATTTAGGGTCATCTTAAGGGAACTGGAATGAGCGTTTTGAGCATTTCGACAGCATTTTTTGTGGGACATGAGAGCACATCAGACCTATCGAATTGCATTCTGAATACAAAGAATGTCTTTCTGATATCAAATAATTTTCATTTTATGAAATTCACGATATACAAATTTTACAAAAATTTGATATTTTTCACATTTTGGAGATATAACAGTCCTCGAAGTAAATTTTATAAATTTAATGATATAGTCTTAAAGTGTATGTAGCTGGGAGGAAAAGCCGACGATCAATTGAAAATTTTGACCTTTCATATTGAAGATATGGATTTTTTTCCCAAAAAGACCTAAATTTTGTGTGTGTTTTGGGGAAAAAAATCCATATCTTCAATACGAAAGGTCAAAATTTTCAATTGATCGTCTGCTTTTCATCCCACCTACATACACTTTAGGTAGAAATCATCAGATTTATAAACTTTACTTCAAGTACTGTTAAATATCAAAAATATCAATTTTTAATGAATTGCCACAAAATGTGTATTACATTGCGAATTTCAAAAAATCAAAATTATTTGATATCAGAAGGCCATTCTTCGTATTCAGAATGCAATTTGATATGTCTGATGTGCGCTAATGTCCCACAATAAATACTGTCCAAACGTTCATACCCCTTCCCTTAATTTAACAAATTTTGGACTCGGATACCGAGACACTTGAGAGGTAAAGCGGTCAAGATTCACCAGAAATCCACTGAATTTCCAATAAAGAATAGATTTTAATTCCTGTGAAATGACAAACTTTTAACTCGTAGGCAGTTTTGTCACTGTTACTTTTAAATGTTCCATTGATTTAAAAAAACAAACAAAGAAACATAAGTTGATTCTGCCCAGGTATGATATATGCATTTTTCTTACAAATCTAAATCAATGGATCCATCAATTTTGAGGCACAATAAACCAAAAAAATTAAAACTATCTAGAGTTGTAACTGTACATATTTGTTGGATTCTTACCAGGCACTCCAGGTAATCCGACGTCACCATTCAATCCAGGAAAGCCAGAATCACCTGTATCAAAAAAACATTAAACATTTTTGTTAATTTCCGTTTGGATTTGTTTAATCTTGTACTACACAGAATTAGCACCATGGGTACTTGCAGTCATTTCTGAAAAATTAATTAAAATAAATATGAAATAAAACTGGATATTTTCAATACGAAATAATATTTCCATTCAAGGTAACAAAGATGAGTACTGTACTATGGAGATGCAACTGTGTCACAAGGCCAGGAAGACGCAAAAGTTAGGTCAAAAATAGCACCCAAACCAACAACTTTTGTATGTGTTCCCCTCTTTCCCCTGTTGCGGGGCCTTTAAAACATGAAAACCATTTACGTGGGGTTCACCTTGGAAGGGTCCACCAGTAATTTACAGATACTTTAACAACACTGGAAAAATTGCAAGGTGTGAAATGTAGTGGTCTTAGAATATTTCCTCCAATAATGGCCTTTTACTTGCAAATACAGAATTATACCACCAGTAGTTTCTTACATCATGCTATCATGATTATAATGTGCTTGAGCAAGAAATTTCAATTTTAACTCTCTAATATTGTAAATGCTATATTTTTCAGAGTCTGTAATCAATTGATTTCTTTCTGAGATATGAACATATTGATGTTGCATAAACTGCATACTTTGATATTGCAGCCAAATTAGCTCAATTTTGGGACCGACTGTTGATGGATGCTGCATCAAAAAATGTTGTTAATTAATCAGAATTAAGGGTAAAAACTTTGACCTCAAAATGAATGACCTTTGCTTTGCTTTACAACATGTTCCCCTTATCTTTGGGTTTATATCCACCAATTGGGAGCCCAATCACAGCTGTTTGGAATTTGACTCATAAATGTCCTTTGACCTCAACATCTGTTGGGGTATCATAAGGCCCTCATCGAATGATCATTGCTACCAAGTTTGAGTTTCCTAGTAATGATAATCTTGGAATGGCATCTATTTTACTGAACTTTAAACCAAATTGATAACAATTAACATACACATACATACAGCCAGACAAAAATGAAATAAATTGGGCTCTATTGCCTTGCTTTGGCCATGATAGTTAGCATATGTACTTACTATCAAGCGCTTTTAAAACATGCAAACATGAAGAGCCCCATCCACAAAAATGTAAAGGGTTTTGAGCAAATCATCGATACACATCGTTATATACGAACAAGTAAATCTGCAAATGTGTCTCAACCCCATTAGCTCACTTGGTAAAGCACTGTACTTTGGTACAATTTCATGTTTTCAAAAGCGCTCGATAGTAAGCAAATATGCTAACTATCGAGTTTTTACGGTATAGCATCACAAATATCTATTGCATACTGACCTTTCTCTCCTTCAGATCCAGGGAATCCTGGTCTTCCATTCTGACCTGTAGCTCCAAGATCACCCTTGGGTCCCTCTGGTCCTGTTGGACCAGGTCTACCACTTGGGCCAATATTACCCTTTGCTCCTGGGAAACCTGGTTCGCCCTTGTCACCTGAAAATCCTTTTGGTCCTGATGGGCCTGTTAAAAGATAAAAATATATGGCATAATTTTACCAAGTTCACCAAAACCAAGTTCTACTATGCATAAAAAAGTTACCAAAGTTCCTTCTCTACCACGCCCACAGTCCGGGTGGACCATTGAGGCCAGGCAATCCTTGATCTCCCTTTGCTCCTGGGAAGCCAGGGACTCCAGGCTCTCCTTTACAACTGTTTGGAACCTTTATGTTTGTACAGATATTATTATCAATTGATGGGCTCATTGACTCACTATGCAGTTAGTTATAGACCGATAATACTTAATTGCATTACATAGTTCGGACAGTAGTCGAGGTTCAATGACCTTTAACCTTTTCTCAACGCTCCAATGTATTATGGAATTTATTATAGTATAGGCCTATAATGTTCAACTTCCAACAACATGCAAATTCCAACTTGAGTTAGTGCAGTAGTGGGTCCCCATATGTGTTGGTGTGTTCACAGTTGTTGAGTGTTTACTGGAAGGGCCCAGGGTTCAGCAATTAAATTCTGACCATTGTTTCATAGTTCAGAAAACTGTGTCCATACATTATATACTAGTATCTCTATGTGTGTGCTTTTGTAAACACAGGTAAACTAGGACACATCCGAAATTGTAAATGCACAGGAACCGTGGACATCTGTGGTTTCTAGATGGTGTTTTTAGATCCAACACAACATAACACATTATAGCCATTGTCCATATTTCCTGTGTAGGGTTAGCACTGCACTTGAGTAGTCCATAATGCTGTAAGAAAACCTCATTAGCGTGTCCACAGTTGGATCTACTAGCTAGTGTGTCCACGTTCACAGGTGCCAATGTTTGTGCGATTGTTTACGGTGCAAAACAAGGACACACACCTGATTCTTAACTATCAAACACGGACACACTCTTTATAACTGCAATGGATTGCTGATAACCTAAAATACATTTGCAATCAACCATATAAAGATACATTTAAGGGTGGTTTTCTTACCTGTGGGTCCAATGTCACCCTTTTCTCCTGCCTGACCTTTGACATTGATTTGACATGGTACTCTATAAGGTTCTCCCTTTGATCCTTTATCACCACGTGAGCCTGGGAAACCTTCTTCTCCCTGCAGAAACAAATAAAGACAAATGTTACTGAATATTGAATATGTATGTGACCAACAGATAACAATTAAGTAATCAAATTGCATTATTTTGACTATAGTTGATTTAAAAACACAGATCCTGGAAATGGTCTGAAACGCTAAATGAGACCACTAGTCCAGGGTTCGAAATTCGTTTAAAAATTTTGCGTAGCAGTTTTTGGCTAATTCATCAAAATCAGGATACTTCCATATACTAAAGCACTATAAAAAGTGCTATACAAATGTAAAATTGGGTAGCAGTTACTTCAAAATAAGGAGCAAACTGCTATGCGATACAGCCGAATTCGAACCCTGGTAGTGGACCACTACCCATAGCAAAAAGAATAGGTTTCCGGAGATCTCTCGGGAGACCTCCGGAAACCTTTTCAGCCTATCTTTTGAAGTATCCCAAAGTCTCCCGCTACCAGGATACTGCTGGGTTACTATGCCCATTTACCGGAGATCTCCAGGAGACCCCCAGTGGTATCCCACAAAAGTCATGATGGGGAGACTAAGTATTCAAAAATTAGCATCCCAAAAGTCTCCAGCAATAACATATGGTTTTGGGAGACAACGTATCCTGTAAAAAAAGTCTCCAAGGGGACTGTTTGTATACAGAAAGTATCCAGGAAGCCAGAGTGAGCAGGGTCATGACAAAAATTCCACAGATTCTAAAAGTAACAGTTATAAACAACAACCACTTGTACTAGCATATGCCATACATGCATGTGAAGGAGAATATCATTTATTGTGAAAATTTCAGTGGGAAATGTGCCAATACATATGTATATTTCATCCATATTGCAGACATGTTTAAGGCATGTTTTAGATCTGTAATCCCTACAAGCTCAATGTGAGTTTGTAAGAGAGATTTCAAGCCCCTCTCAGGGATTCAATTATATTAAGACAGAGTCTCTCCAATACAACAATTTTTTTGGCCTAAGATAAATGGTCCATATCTAGTGTGAAATCTATGAGGTTAAGTTGTATAAGTGCTATTCCGGTCATGGACGCATATACCACACACACAAAAATGGGTCAAAAGCATTATTGACAACCTGATAAGTTTAGCGATATAAACTTTTCTTTCATGATATCTTAAAAACACAACATAATGTTACAGTCCATACCTTAGGTCCAATAAAACCAGGTTGTCCAGGACGTCCATCTTGACCTGAATTACCCTTGTCACCTAAAAGACCTCTCTCTCCAGGACCACCTCTAAAACCTTCTCTGCCACTGTCTCCCTTTGGTCCAGCGGCACCTGTATTACAAGAATGAGAGAGAAAAAGTAAAGTGCATAAGCTGGGTGAAATAGTACAAGAGAAAATGAACCAATGGCAATCATTTATCATCGCCAATAATCACCTCACTTTTCACACCTTACCTTCTTGTTGAAATCTTCATCCTCTACCAACCCACCCACTTCTAATTGATAAGATTCATTTTATCCTAATCAGGCATGGGACTACGCATTTATGAAAAAGTCTGGGAAAGCGCGTAAAATTGGACAAAAACACCTGAAAATGGGCTGAAAATAAATAAAACTGCGGGAATTTTGACATCAAAAAAGACTGGTTCCAGAGTTTTGACTGGAAATTCTCATGCCTGCTAATCATCAATCACGGAACTGCACCCATTCTTTCTGCTTTAATATCGCCTATAAACATATCATAATTTTCAGCTCCAAAATTTGGCAATGAAACCACATTTACATCTCTATCTTGATGTAAAGCCAAATTTGGAGTAACTCTGTTTTAGGATAAATATTTATACAACGCCAGACATGGCACACACAAATCCAGGTCGATCCTTCATGTAATTATTTCGTTTAATCTAATCCTAACTCTAACCCTAATCCTAACCCTAACCCTAATCCTAACCCAATCCTAACCCTAACCCTAATTTCGTGTAAAATTACATGAAGGAATAACCCAAATCCAGCTTACGATCCTTGAACACCAATCGGCTTCATATCATTAGAAGCAACTACTCATATGTATATTAAATAGTGCATTCCACTTGATATGCATGGCTAGATTTTGTGGAAATGGTCTATTGGGCTGTTCCATTTAAAATTCACACTACCCCTGTGGAAGATATTTTAAATACCTTCCACAGAGGGAGTATGAGTTTCAAATAGATTAATAGACAGTTTAGTAACTTCCATTTGAAATACTCCAGTTGTGGAAGAAACAGGTAAAGCCATAATACAGGGGGAGTATGGGTTTCAAAATGATTAACCACGACTAATTACACCTGAAAAACATACTCCCCTTGTGGAATATATCTAAAATCTTCCACAGGGGTAGTGTGGATTTTAAATGGAATAGCCCATTAGGAATTTGACTACGACAGGGTTTGGTGTATTTTGTGGTAATATTGCATCGCATCAAGAACCGAGTTTAAAATTGACCACACCCTCGAATTTTTAATCAAAGGCTTAATTTATGTTACTTTGCAGCATTATAACATGAAATATAGACCACTTGACATGTGACGTCATTGCCCGGCAGTATGCGCGCGAATTATGGTACTTTCCATTGTTCTTTGCACTGCAGTGTGCGTACGCATCGTAGTTCGCCCGGGGCACTTGCATTTTCAATCTCCCACCACATTTCATATAGTACAAGAAAGCCATTGAACAGTGAAGCAGTTCGTTCGAGCATATCGATAGACCGATCCCTCGCCTTTGTTGATAAACAATGATGTCAAGTGGTCTATATTGTGTCAAAGACTTGTCCTTTAAATGACAGGGTTTGTTACAAATTTGTAGACAAAAGAAAGCAACTAATATGTATACAACTCACCTGGTGCTCCCATGCCACCGCGTTCTCCCTTTGATCCTGGTATTCCTGGTGATCCAGGGAAACCTGGTTGTCCAGAATCACCCTTCTCTCCTTGATCACCTGGTACTCCATTGACACCTGAAAAGCCTGGTTCTCCCTTAAAGCCATCAGGACCTGGTGGACCATTAGGGCCTTGTGGGCCGGGTGGGCCTGTTGAATAAATCAAACCAACAAAATATGAACCATTTCTTGCACTAAATAAAATAATTAATTAATAAATTTCAGATTTATATAAATATAAATGGATTGCTCATTTGCAGCGATCCACATAAATTATATAAATGGAATTTGAAAACACTAATAATAATTTCTACTTGTGTACCTATGACACACAAAAATTAATATCACACAAGTACATCACTAATTATTTGATCACAAGGTTTAAATGTGTAGCCCTTATAATAACCCATGTCAAACATGTAATTTCACAATAACTGGTCGTTTTTCTCCATGTGAGCAAATTAGCCGGACCTGGAGTCAGTTCTCTTTGGGGATCAAGAGGGGGATTTCACCCCCCCCCCCACCTGCATTAAAACCTAAAAATTACCAAAATGTCCACTTTTTGTGGCAAAAATTGGTTGATTCCCCCTGAAATTCACCCCCCCATGCCACCGAAAAAATCCTGGTGTTATCAGCCCACCATTGGCAGGCATGAAAACTGGTCTTGGAAAAAACACTGAAAACCATGTTTTTTACCATTTTCTGTGAATTTGATTCAAAAATAGGCTGAAAAACACTGAAAACAATAACAAAAAACACTGAAATCAGCTAAAATGCTGACAATTTTCATGCCTGCACTGGACTCAGACACAAACTTAGATTGCCTATGCATTGCCTTATAATAACCCATATCAAACTTCACAATGTTACATACCTGGTCGGCCAGGTCGTCCTTTTTCTCCACCTGCTCCATTTACACCTGGGAATCCTCTGTCTCCCTTCTCTCCTCCTCTTCCTGGGAAACCTGATTGGCCTGATTCACCCTTGATACCTGGGAATCCTGGTGGACCTGGAAGGCCTAGCTCACCTGGTGTACCTGTATGATAGAATATATTGAGATGAATACAGTGGAATATCTAAATTGCAACAAGGTATGGCTAATAAATTTAATGAATTTATGAATTTTAAGTGCAACACATGCGTTATTAGGTCATCAACCTCGTCCCAAGTTGCTACTTCATTTACAAGCTACAATCTTGTGAGAAAAATCGTTGGGACACTTGATGTTTTGAAGATCAAATTTCTGTGACTTCTATAGCTAATGTTATATACTCGCTTACTCCCCTCTACCCCTGGAAACAATGTTGGAGATGACATTTAGCGCAACCACCTTCTACTATTTTCAGCATTTGACATTGAATAAGGGAGCTGGGATGTGTAAAATAAACGCATCCTGACATTTTCGTGCAGGATTGTAGGCTAACTATGGTCATAATTTCTGAACATTTCATTGTAACATGCTACGAACTTTCTTCGCATTGCAATAATAAGTAGAAAAAATATTCATTATGATGGTATAAAATTCATGTTTATTAGTGGGGAGCAAACACTTTTTGGTCAAAAACAATAATAAATAACACCAAAACTGGATGTTCAGGAGAATTCCTAACAATAACAATAGAAATTAACAAAATGATAATAACAATAGAAATTGATCAGCCATAACGAATGTTCAAAGGGAACACAATGCGGGTTTTCATGCTTTGCTAATACAAGATCATGTAGTTTCTCTTTATGCTACCACTGCACAATATTTGATATTGTCACCCTCTACTACTAAAAAGTTAGAATGTGTCTAAACTTCAAAGCATAACTTTGATTTGTTTATACTTACCATCTGCTCCTTGAAAGCCTGCTGGTCCTCTGGGTCCATCTGGTCCTTGTGGGCCTGGTAGTCCAGCAATGCCAGGTTCTCCTTTATCGCCTAAAAAAATCAATATTAATTACATCAATGTGATATTAACAGGACAATTTGAAGTAGCATATTTAAGGGGTCGGTCACCCACCTTTGCACAGTATTTTTGTGGGGCCTAAGAGCACATCAGATATATCAAATTGCATTCTGAATACGAATAATGTCCTTCTGATATCAAATAATTCTGATTTAAATTTGTGATTTAATACAAATTTTATGGCAAATTATTAAAAATGGATAATTTGACAATTAACAGTCCTCGAAGTAAAATTTATAAATCTAATGATAGTGTATGTAGCTGGGAAGAAAAGCCGATGATCATTTGAAAATTTTGACTTTAAAAATATTCATTTGGAAAAAATGTGTAGCTTCAATAAAGTTGCATTGTACAGGATGATGATCAAAATACGCTGAATAAAATTCTGTCTATCGACAACTTTATTTTGTAATTTAGTTATAGTGTCTTAACTGTCCATTGCC
Source organism: Amphiura filiformis (assembly GCF_039555335.1). Taxonomy (NCBI): domain Eukaryota; kingdom Metazoa; phylum Echinodermata; class Ophiuroidea; order Amphilepidida; family Amphiuridae; genus Amphiura; species Amphiura filiformis. The sequence goes on along the minus strand of NC_092633.1, from coordinate 34,102,842 downwards.
ACATATGCTGCATTTTTTGGTTGTCTACATTTTTGGATTCGCCAAAGGATTACTTTTGTTTTGGGTGTTATTCTTCTACCTTGTTGAACAACAAAATGGGCTATTACATTTAAAATCCATACTGCCCCTGTGGAAGATTTGGGAAATATCTTCCACAGGGGAGTATGATTTTCAAATGAAATGAGCACATAGGCAGCTACATTTGAAACTCACCATCACTCTGTGAAACATTCAGGTTGAATCTTCCTCAGAGGGTGTATGAAATTCAAATGAAGCTGCCCAATGTGTTCATTTCATTTGAAATTCATTATCCCTCTGTGCAACATAATTCCAAAAACTTCCACAGGGGCAGTGTGGATTTTAAATGTAATAGTCCGATGTATGTAAAATATTGAACTATATTGTAGACAATACTTACCTGGATTTCCATCTATTCCTTGTCGTCCAGGTAATCCGGGTGGACCATTGAGGCCAGGCAATCCTGGGTCTCCCTTTGCTCCTGGGAAGCCAGGGACTCCAGGCTCTCCTTTACCTGCTGCAAATCCTGGTAAACCCTTTTCTCCTCGAAGGCCAGGTTCTCCCTTTGAACCTGTATATATAAGACAGACAGACATGCGAGAAAGGTTTAAAAATTATACATTATATTATTGTATATGTCCAACGTAGCCTGCTTGGACACCCCTGACATCATGTAATTAAGAGTTGAATAACTATTGATTAAAGCTTCTATATGTACTTCTTTAGGTTTTTTTAGCAAAAGATCATACTGCATTCCATTTCCAATCTCCTGTGAGACCAGAAACAAACTTATTGGGGGGCTAACTAGATTTATTTTTCAGATGAACTCTGATCATATATATATCACTTCATTTGAGGGCGTCATTAATGTGTCGACTAGTATCAACAATGTGGTAACTAAACTTCTAAAATGGTTTTATTTTAGAGTCAAGGAGATTCCAGTATTGTTACAAATGCATTATTGTCGATTAATTGCTGTAGATATATTAACGACTGATAAAATATAATAACTGAAAATTACAAACATTTTACTTCAAATCTCATGGTTAGGTTAGTGTCTCCACTTTATATACAGGCTATATATCAGTTTAATGACTCGAGTATACTGAACTATAATGTTTGGAATATAATTATTTTCAAATTATCAATATAATGCTATCAATACATGTCATTATCACTGTGTAATTTGAATTCATCCTTTTAAAGCTTTACAAAACGACTCTACAAAAAGTAAAGGTTGACCAGCGAATGAGGTGCCGATGTGATGATGATATGATTCAATTAGCCCATCAGAACCCCACTTCCGTATACGCCATAAACTGCGCCAAATTGGCAGAACGCTGAAGAACTGCACTGCAAACTATGATATACCTACCATCTTGTCCTGGGAATCCTGGTCTACCTGGAGGACCATCTCTTCCTGGGATAGATTCACCTTTCTCACCATCAAGTCCTGGATTACCTGCGAAACCTCGTGGACCCATGTCACCTATTGAATTAAGTTATCAACATAGTAAAATATGTGGGCATGATTACATTCATTAACTATTGGACTTAATACATTTAAATGTGCAAGACTAACTTTACTACCCAGCAAACACAAAACGTTTCAAGGTGTGTGTGTTTGTTTTTCTTATCGTGTTCATTTCAGTTGAAACAGCAAATTAATTTTGTATTTCCTTTGTTTGTTTTTGTTTTTTGCTGCAAAATCATGAAATTCTGAGATAATTTACTCAATTCAATACTCGCAAATTTTTGTGATGAATTTTTAAAAAATCTGTAAACCCCCCAAAATGCATTCCACGTTCATTTTTGAAACTGCCATGGGCTTTGAGACAAACATTTTTTAGCCTAATACAAATATAACTTACCTTTCTCTCCAGACAAACCTGGAGTACCAGGAAGTCCTGGGCGACCAGGGTCACCAGTGTTACCTCGGTCTCCATTCATACCACCTGGGCCAGGGGGTCCAGGGAGACCACGTAGTCCTTGTCCTCCTGGTGTACCAGGGAACCCTGATTCTCCCTTTGAAATTGGCAAACAAGAAAGAAGTAAAACAATACATTTTATATAATTATGCAAATGACTCATCAAATAAAAATACATTTTATGCATGAGCAATTTTAGGCTACATAATTCAAAGACTTCAACTTGGCTTGCGATGGTTTTATAGAGGCTAATGTTCATTTTATTATATTAAGTATTAAGCAACTTCATCGTCAATATTATTAGTTATCAGGGATAACAAATAACCCTGCGACAAGTGTCAGACTAGAGCACATGGTATTCCCTATACCATATCGATACTGAACCCCTGAATTTATATTGCACTTGAGTATATAATTCCATTGGTAAAAAATAATAATTTAAAGGAGGATTTCGTGATCCTAGCATCCTCTTTTTATGACTTTTTTCAGTAGATATCCACGCAAAAAAGCTTATTCACAAAATTTCAGTTGATTCCGATTTTGTGTTTGTGAGTTATGCATGATTATGTGTATTACACTGCTCCATATGCCACTGTTGTAATTTGTAATTCAAATTTGACAATATTTTTGCTAAACGAATTAATCTGCAAGACATTTTTGGTACATAAACATTATGTAGCCAGAGGTTTCCAGTGGTATAAAAATCTCAACTTTTTTTGAAAAAAGTGGGGGGATGAGGCTGTGGATCACGAAATGCCCTTTTAAGACACTTATATCGTGTTGAAGTAAATAAAATAAAATTCATGTTTTGCGCCTGATCCTATTGGCCTTATTTCACACAAAAGATTTGCAGTCACTGACCTAGTATAACAGTGTACATGTTCTACTAGTAGACATGGTTGGCAGTATCTTTGATGTGTGTCCAAAACTGGGCATACATGAGGGTCAGTAAATTCAGGATCTCAATGAGATGCATTATGGTCTTGAGCATAAACTTACTTTCGGTCCGGTAGGTCCAGGAAAGCCAACTGGTCCAGGGATACCTGAATCACCGGGACTGCCAGGACTGCCTTTGTCTCCAGGAATACCAGGGTAACCTTTCTCACCAGGAAGGCCTGGAGTAGAGGCACCAGGGAAACCACGATCACCTCGATCACCCTTCTCACCCGCAAATCCTGGTACGCCAGAAGGTCCGTCCGAAGCCTTTGGGGCCTGCATGCAAAAAAGGAAAAAAGGCGAGTCAGTAAATTAGTAAGTAACCTACACAAATATAGGCTGATACCATTTCATGGTTCAGCAAAAAGTAATATGGCATATTCTGTGGGTCCGTACCACGTCACTTCCGGTTGATGATGCAACTCACGGTCGAGTGAAAACAAGTCATCAATTCGAATGTTGTTGTTGATGATTGCTCATTGGTGTACATTTAGATCACAAAAAGTCAGTAGAATCAAACAAGTTTTAAGGTCTGCAGAGTGGAAGTTACTTACTTGATTTACCATTCATTATACTGTCAAACTTAAAAATTAAATTCCACGGCCAACTGTTGTTTTTTCCGACCGGTTACTCCAAATTGGAGTGAACAACATCACTATGTAGCCTCCTTCACAGCTCGTTTCTGTTGGCATGTTCGCAATTAAGCCACATGCAGTTTGGGCTTGAGACTAGAAATGTTGCATATGTGATGCAACTACTCTTCATAAAACATTACACAAGTTTACTTTTGGCAAATAATTGTTCATTTGGTCCTCACAAATTTAAAATGATTTTGGAATGATATGACGCATTTATGGGGAAAATTGATGGTAGTATGTTTACCTGGAAAACCTGGTTCTCCGGTGGTCCCATTGGTCCCATAGGACCTCGATCTCCTTTGGGTCCTACGGTGCCAGGTCCTTCCCTCATAATGTTTTCACCTTTCTGTCCTGCAAAAGCAAAAGCAAACCAAATTTAATGTTAGTCTTATGTCAATTCTATACTGCCAGACCCTGAAAAATCTGGGTTTTCTTCAAACACTTGCTTAAATTCAAAATCTTCTTAAAGCCACAATGGAAATGCGGTACAATACAGAATACATTAAAATCATCGACCAATTGTCTTCATGCAGCATTTAAATGTTATCATAAACAGGCGAATTTCTCAAAACAGTGATTTTGCCGGTCTGATACAAACACTATGTTGTTTGATGTGATTGTTTGTTAATGTTTCTATCAAACATTAATTTTCAATTTTAGTACAGTACCAACAGCTATCACACTAATATACATAATTTTATATATATTTTTAGCTATTTTTAAGTTCTTTTCTTTATCAAATTTTTCATCTTTTAATGCCTTTTTATAGTATTTTTTATTCTATAAACTGTATATTTGAGTGCAAATTGAGGGTGCTATTTACATATTTTAAATCAACTTTAGCCCAATGATATGAGTTACTAGTATTCCTATCATTTCATGATAAAAAGTAGTTTGAAATTTTTCCTTGCTTTATGTTACTCATTTTTATGATGTAAACAAAATTGAAGATAAATAGCACCATCAGTGTTCAACTTTGCTTAAAAATGAACTAGGTCTACATGCCATCAAACAACCGTGACTAATTATATATCCTAATGTCCATTAAAATGAGTTCATTTTGGATACAATTCTAAACCTACCCTTTTGTCCTTGTGGTCCAAAATTTCCTGGGTCTCCTCTCTCTCCATCCTCTCCTGGTACACCTGGTGGGCCAATGCTTGGTTCACCCTTAGCACCTCTTATACCTGGTTGACCAGGTGCTCCTGCTGGACCAGGATCGCCAGGAATACCCTGTGCACCCTTAGTACCCTACAGTAAAAATACCACATTTGATTCAAATCTGTCAGTGTAGTAATTTCCTTTTTCATGCTTCCTACAAGTCAGTTTTTTTTACATAACATGTTATACACTCAGAAATAACTATACTATACACTCATTATTTCATAAAATGATTGTATTTTAACAAAGTGTTTAATTACTAATGAATGAAAAATGCAAACTATCATTTTCTCAATGGTATTTATTTTTCAATCCAATATATATGCATAACAAATGTATTGATATGCACAAAGCATTAAGATATTGTAAATTATAGTTTTTATTAGTACAATTGTTAAACATAAAACATAGTCGTTTTTCTTACCTTCAATTGTCCTCGTATGTCACATGGTGCTCCTGGAAAGCCTGGAGTTCCCTTATTGCCTTTAAATCCTGGTTCCCCAGAAAGACCTTCTGGACCAGGTTGACCTTTAATACCTGGGAGTGAGAAACCACGTTCACCTTTGTCTCCTTTTACACCAAATGGACCTTGCTCTCCAGGTATACCCTTTAATATGAAAAAAAAAGCAGCAAATTGAAGGTAAAACAAAGTGGAAATCTTTTTTTGGTCAATTGATTTTGGAAATTGACCTCTCAATGATCTTCTTATATACTTGCTGTACCGTCGAATATTTATTGCAATGCACATGCTTTATGTGCACAGTTAACTATGCACATAAACTGAGTGCATGTGCACCTGCTCTTGCAAGTGGCATGACCAACTGGAGGCATAATAAGGTCCTAGTAATAGTTGAGGCAGTTAAGCTGCAAGTTGATCGAAATAATGTTTCACAAGCTCCAACCAATATCAAGCATTACATTCATCATTTGTGAAAAGGCTCCTAGTCCAGGTTGGTTTGATATATAGATCCAAAAGGGAGGTTTGGATACAAAATGTATAACTTATGCAACCAAATATACCTTAGTAAGGAAAGGGTTTTAGACCGATGTAACTAAAACGGTTACTTTTTCAAAGATCTGGCTTGTGTTGAGATTCATTTGGTTTGTATGTTGTGATTCATTTGAGATTCATGTTTGAGCAATGTTTCTTACACATTAGCTCCTTGAAATTCTTAACCCCCTGAGCACTACCTGCCAATCTAACATTGTCTCTGATTAGTCAATTACATGATATTTTCACTTTAATCACCAATCAGAATGGAGCTTTACAAATAATTCACCACAATTTTTTGTGTGGCGAAATTATTCTAACAATGTTGCTGATTGGTCCAACAGTCCAATTGAAAATGAAAACTTCTTTTGGGCCAATCGGCAGGTAGTTCTCATGGGGTTAAGATATATATTTGACTTCTCACAAATTGAAAATACACCTCTAAAATGCAATGTTACCGGTTTTCAACCAGTTGGCAATATATTCACTTACATTTTGACCATTAAGACCAGGTTGTCCTTTTAGTCCTCTTTCTCCTGAAAGACCAGGGATTCCTGGTGGTCCATCAAATCCTTGGCGTCCTGGGAACCCATTTGGTCCAGATGGACCTAGGTCACCTTTCTGGCCTGGTATTCCTGGTGGGCATGAACCACATGGTTCTCCAGCTGGACCTACAAGTGCAACACAAAATCAGACTTAATGAGCATTATAAAATACAACCACCTTCAAGATTATCACTTAAAAACACCAGAGACGTTTAGAATGTTTTAATTATCCTCTTCAAAAATTACTAGGAGTCACATCGGTGCACCTCGCATAACATCTTGACATACCCCAATTTGATGATAGCTCTGTATGATCTAATTTTTAATTTTTTACCTTGATTCTCAAAATAAGCTCCATACTTCATGATAATCTGGCAACAACTATGTTGTCTGCTGATATAAATAAATGACATGACGCATTCTCTTCAATGGGTAAATAACTTACTGATACTTGTAGTATTCAAATGTTTAAGAAATAATCTTAGTCCTTCATATCTATCCTCACAATTTTAATATGCTCACACAATCCCCATGCTCATGGAACTAGAAATCGTAATGTAATTCAAATTCTGGTTTACCTTATTACATGTCAGGGCAGCCCATTTTTGGAATAACGTCTTCACAAATTTGCAAAGAAATGTCTTTGGGCCAATTCAAAGCTGATGTTATGATTTTGCACTAATTATATAACAATCTATTGGGCTATTCCATTTAAAATCCACACTACCCCTGTGGAAGATTTTGGAAACATCTCCAACAGGTGGCGTGCAAATTTCAAATGGAATTAGCACAGTAACCGACTCTATTTGAAACTTGCCCTCCATATGTGGATTCATAATGAATCTTTCTCAGCAGGTGTATGAAAAATCTTCCACAGGGGTAGTGTGGATTTTAAATGGAATAGCCCATTTCATTAAAACAGTACATGACTTACTATGAGTTACAGGGTGGTAACCAGCAACTACCACATACCGTAAAATTCCGTCTACAAGCATATATATGTTGTACTTTTCCATGATCCTTAACGTTGCATTTACACTACCGTAAAATTCCGTCTACAAGCATATATATGTTGTACTTTTCCATGATCCTTAACGTTGCATTTACACTACCGTAAAATTCCGTCTACAAGCATATATATGCCTCTAAACGAGGTTTTTTGACACAAGAGACAAGAGGCAGACACTCTCAACAGAAACGTTATTTGGAGTTTGAACAACTATATTACTGATAACGGCGGCTGTACAAACATGAATATTTGTAAGACCAATCTATTGCAATGTTTTTGAGAAGGGTATTGGCCTTTCATATCTTTCGTTAAAAAAAACCCTCGTTTAGAGGCATATATGCTTCTAGACGGAATTCTACGGTATTTGTTCATATCGCTATTTTGATGGTGTAAAAGGGGGGATGAGGCTGTCAATCGAGTGACACACCCTTATTCTAAATAACCTCAGAATAATTTTTTACCTGGTCTTCCATCGAATCCTCGATCTCCTTTTTCTCCAAGATCACCACGTTGTCCAGTAGCTCCTGGGGGTCCTGGAGGTCCACGTGGGCCTATTGTACCCTTTGTTTCTCCTGGTATACCTGGAGCTCCTAATCACATAAATATCAAAGGAATTGAACATTATTGTAGGGTGGAAAATTGTGTTCCTAACGTCCACTTAACTTACAGCTACAGTCAGTGTTACATTCATATGTCAGAAATGACTTTAAACACTGATAAAATGACTAGCAATAAAGCTATTATGAAGACAATATGTAATAAGCAAAATCTAATAAGCAGATAGTAATTCACTTAATAAATCAAAACTAATATAAAGTATTCAACCACAAGACTATTTGCCAATTGTTACACTTTTATAAAAATAAAATTTCTATGCCAGGAGAAAGTTGAAATATTGACATCTCATGGCAGCACAAAATCCTGAATTAAAAACCAACTCGTTCAAGATTGTAAATGATCAGGTGGGCATACCGGCGTTGACGTTCTTACAGCCAGCCCAGCGCCCAACCCGTCTGCAGAATACAAAAGCCTTTAATAGACCATTTGCCAAAAAGGACTGCTTCAATCAGTCCTTTTTTCCACGTACCATTGCTGAATGGAACTATATTCCTGAACATATAATCAACATAGCAAGCCCAGACACATTCAAGACTCAAGTTACAGCATATCTCAGAGAGACCTCAGCAAAAAAGAACTAGCAAACCCTCGTGCGCACCCACTACCCTCTGCAGGTGACCTCATCAGAGGAGTTGCAGAGTATTCTTTCAAAGTCAAAGTCAACCTTACCTGTACTTCCCCTTTCTCCTGGTGGTCCTGGGAAACCTGGTGCACCGGAAGGACCTGGCAAACCATCCATACCTGGTGGTCCTCTGATACCTAAGCCTTGGTTACCTTGATCACCTTTAGGGCCCTCAAAACCTGGAGTACCTGGCTGTCCTTTAGCTCCTGGCACACCTGGCAGACCTGTTGATGAGAAGGGAAAAGATATAGAAGTAATTCATTGGTAGAGCACCAGTGCAGTCACCTACGGAGCCTTAGTTCAACCTTATACAGATGAGCACTCCATTATAATGCTTCTTTGAAGGTGTCTTGGGAAGTATTTCTTGAACTGCATATCTGCTTGTCTTGGGTAGGCATCAAACAATTCTCTGAGGTCTCTGGACTTAGGACCAGACTCTGGTGGGTTAAATATATATAAGGAGGTTGAATCTTCAAAACTGCCCAGCTTTTACATACAAAACACTAAAATACATTGCAATTATTGATTTCGAACCATTTAAACCTGTTGATTATATATTCGCAATATTTTTTTTTTAAATAGTATAAACCCTGTATTTTTAGATTTTGAAACATTTTTTCAAATTTTCTAGTGAAAGACATGAGATGGGTATTGGGTAATCAAACTAGTGTATTTTTTTTAAATACCAAAGATTTTTTGAAGTTGTGAAAATTTTTCATTATACAATTTTATTATACATTATACAATATAAAATTATACAATTTTCATTATACATTTTTCATTATACAATACTGTCACTATGGACCACAATGGCCGCATCCTAATGGCATAGTTCAATAACCTCAATTAAACACTGGTAGTGCAAAATTTGACCTCAAGTTGCAGAGTATGAGTTTTTGTACCCAAATTTTCAAAGGTCTTTCAATGAATGTACAAATGTATTGGGGTTAAAGAACTGTGCCCTGATAGATGAGCATGTTGTGGATCCTAGTGTAGTGTGTATAAATGACAAGTTCAAGGTGAAAACAAATAACATCATTTATCCTCACAAAATTCACCATTTATGCAGATAACGAATTTCCAACCGAGTTGTGACTAAGCCACTTTTTACTAACCTGGGTTTCCTGCGTCTCCCTTCTCTCCTTCACCAGAAGGACCTGGTGCTCCTGGTGGTCCTCTTGGACCTGGTGTTCCAGGTACACCTTCCATACCAGGCAAACCTACAAGGAACAAAACAGATTATCATAGAATCAACAAGCTATCTAGATTGCTCAATACGACATATCCTAGCTCACCGATGCCCAGCACAGCTTTCACAAAAGATTATCTGTGTCCAGCGATGGAATATGCATGCCAGTATCATCTGGGATCTTTACACCATCAACAACTTTTGGAGACTGGAAATTGCTCAACAAAAATATGCTAGGTTTATCCGATTATAAAACAAACTAGCAATGTATCCAGCATGCATTAAGAACTGCAATGGGTATCTCTGGAGGAACGAAGAGCCCAGGCAAAAGTTGAGATAATGTAGCGCATTGCAAATGGACTTGTTCACATCCTTTTTAACACCAACTGTCACTGTTGCGTGGCCACTCACAGATAGAAATTGCATGTACCATTTGTACCATTGCCAGAACACTCATTTACCAGCGAGCCTTATTCCTAGAGGAATCCCTAGCTGGTTAATGACATACACTTCCCTAGCTGGATACATTCAAAATGCATGTGCAGAGGTCCTTATTTAAAAAAAAAAAAATTGTACAGCAACTGCAACACTAAAAATCCTTAAAATGTGTTCTTATAATCTCAAGCTTCTCAGGAAAATGAAATGGGTCAAAGAAGCATCAAGTAGTCAAAAACTTCTTACCAGTGGTTCCTTTTTCTCCACCTGGTCCTTGAGGACCTGGTCTGCCTTCACGCCCCTGCATACCTGGTGGGCCTCGTTCACCTTTGTTGTCAACATCAGTTGCTTCCCCCTGTAAGAGAAATTATAGTGGCTGAATTTGATCAAGTGATCGGCAAAGTATATACCACCTGAACTATATCACAGTGCGTGTTGCATAGTGCTACTCATAGTATATTTGCATATACTTTAAATAATGGATGGCAGATCACACCAAGATCAGAACTTTCGGTTCGGATAACACATCAATCTAATCGGGTCAATCTGAATCTGAAAATGTGTTTTTGATTACCTATAAACCAACCAAGGTTTAAAATGAACAAATTTTAATCTTTCCCAGAGTAGGCCAGTGCACATAAACGTTGAAAAAAAACAGTGCATCCGGCCGGATTTGAACTAGCGACCTTCAGATTACTACCACAACGCTTTGTAATACTAGCACGACAACCAAGGTTTACTTTAATGCACAAATCATTTATTTGTGCATTCACACACTTTCCATACCCTTTCATATGCCAATTGCACATGTTATAAAGTGCAAAGTCCAACGAGTACAAAATCTTGAAAACATGCACGTTCATATATTCAATGATTTGATAGTGAAAACCCCAATATTTTCATATGGTAGCATAGATGACGAAAATATAGAATGAAGCATGGGATTATGGCCATAGCTATTGGGGGCACGAGTCAGTAGTAATAAACACATCAAAAGAAATAAGTCCCCTCTGAAAATTTCGTCCATAAGATCGTAGAGTAAAACTTTGTATCAATAAAAGTTACTTAGAAATAATTATATGATTGTTTACTAAGTGTTTTGTGAAAATGAAAGATGTCCATGACTTCATGGCTGAATGAACCCAAATTGAAGACAAAAACTGCCCTTTCCAAAAGTCACAAAGTAGGCCTATGCTTGTTAACTGCAAGGCGATTGGGACCAGGAATGGAACTGGCCATCTTACAACTCACTGTGCTGAACTCTGCACCAAGGGGATTTGCATGGCTGAATGATCAAGAATCGACACACATTACAGTAAATGTTCACTTGGTGAGGATTTTAAACTGCACTCAAACACATGGGGTTTTCCATTAGTGACAAGCCATGAATCCACTTTTGTGACAAGCATAGGCCTACTTTGTGACTTTTGAAAAGGGCAGTTTTTGCCTTCAATTTAGGCTCATTCAGCCCTGAAGTCATGGAAATCTCTCATTTTCACACAGCACTTAGTAAACAGTCATATAATTATTTCAAAGTTAGTTTTATTGGTACAAAACGAAACCTTACAATGTTATGACGACATGTTCAGAGGGGGACTTATTTCTTTTGATGTGTTTACTATTATTACTAGCCATGCTAGGGGAAAAATGACTAACATTTTTGGTCCGCATCCCTCCCCTACTGTTTAGATTCTTGAGCGTCCCAATGAAAAACTACTTGGGTAAACAATTCAGTGAAATTGAGAAACATTGTTAAAATAAAAAACAATACCCACTGGGCAATGTGTTATACCTCAATTATTAGCCAGAGGTGGATGTAAGGGCTTTTGCAATAGAGCTCTTCATATAAGTAGTTTTAAAGGAGAATAGAAGGATTCCTATTCTGATATGGTGAGAAGGCTACCAGATAAAAACAAAAAACTTACTGGAGGTCCTTGTAGTCCTATTCTTCCTTTGATACCTCCTTCACCTTTTTGCCCCTGTGAAAGGAAACAAAACAGTAAAATAAATTCTACATATATTCTGATGCCATATAATGTACGCTGTGACATTCAAATAAACCTGTAACTCTGCCATTTACTGAGCACTTTGACAGTAAATACTTTCAAACCTTAATTTGTCTGTGTTCTCTGACAATATAAGACTCATTTGAAGAGGTTTTTTTTTTATTGCTTCAGTCTCATTCGGAGTATTGTGGACAAATATACAATGGTACATATGTATTTGGGTGCAACCAGGGATATTAAGGATACAGAAAGGCATCCACCTCCCAATTCCTGAAACAACTCCAGGCGGTGCGTGCAAACATTGGGTTATAATCAAGTTGAATTTCGGTCTTTAAATGGTCTTTCAAATGGCTATTCACGTTGAAATGTGTTTGAAACATGCCAAAGACTTTTACTGCTTGGAGAACTTACAGAATTGATGTAGGTGGCATCGAGTCGATTTGGTGTGGCCCTAAGACGGCACCTAGGGCATGTGCCCTTCCTTGCCCCTAGCTTTGCCAATAGGTGCTACACCTATGCCACTTGTGCTTGCAGAGTGTGTAAGCATACACTGATGCACATTAACAAAAATCAAATATGGAGTACTGTAAAAGTGGACATTTTTGCGCTACATTTATTTTTGCGTTTTACGCTTTCCTAGCTGCTACCACGAAAATAACAACGAACGAATTTATTCCTTTTGTGCACAAGGAAACTTAGAATAATAAATTTAAAAACAAGGAAACCGTTCAAAAATTAATTGTGCGAAAATGTCCACACTTTACAGTAGTACAAGATGACATGTATTTAAAACAACTTACCTCTGGTCCATTGTAACCGGGTGATCCGGGTAAACCTCCCTGTCCAGTGTCACCCTTTGAACCTGGTAGTCCTGGATTACCATCCTTTCCACGTTTACCCTATAATACAAAAGCACTAAAAACTGAATGACAGTTCATGCATTCCCAAGGTTTCGGTATAAGGTACTTTCTTGAGAAAGTATAACAGTCCACAATGTTCCTAATAAAATGCCCCCTAATAATAATGATAAGTGCATGACTGAAATGCAGAAATTTCCATGCCATATCATGCAAGTAAGCTTAAACTGGTATTTGCTGCATGTCCAATACTGCAAAATTACATAGACAAATCCTGAACTTCATCCAGTTCATTGCCAAATTGTCATGGTGCATTTTTATTTAAAAAAATACTTTTGTATGAAAATGTACTAACAAATACAATTTTGGAGTGACTATGTTCCATTATACTGATGAAAAATACTGCTAATTACTATATATGAACATGCCATAAAACCTTGTCTACAAACATATATAGTGTTTTTGATGAAAGCTAAATTAATATGATACATGCGTAAATATGTCAATATAATAGATCTTACAATAGTACTTGTTTGTATATGCTTGGATCTGTAATTTATTTGCTCAAATTCCATAATGGTGACTTGATTAATTTAGCTTCATCAGAAGTACTCCATATGTTTGTAGCTGAAGTTTTACGGTACTTCTACCAAAAATACCAATGCACATCATCCTCTTTTGATACAAGCAAGTATTGAGTGTATCCCGACCTGCTCCAATTAGTTACTAAAATCATAACCTGACACCAGTCTGGACTGGTCCTGGGAAATTAGACCATCCCGTTTACTCCCAAAGTCCCAAGACACTTAATTGCAACAATGACAATATCAATATGGGCATTTTAATAAAATTATACTTACTATCAAATATTTATACTTTCTGGAGCTCTGACAAATAAAAACACTAGCTTTCTACTGACAAGCCATACAATACATAAAAACTACACTAATGCAGATGAAGTTTAGTTAGTAGTGGAGCCACGGCCATTTTTTTCCTTCAATAGCACATCCCTTTTCTGCAAAACATCTAGAGAGCTTTTTTTGGTGATTTGGATGGATGCAGCAGGTGCAGTTTCACAATTTGAAGATAGAGCGATTATGGCAATGGAATAAACTACCTGAAGTGTCTGATGTTGACTGAGATGATAGTATCACATGATAGAAAGACAATACAGGTGAAGTGAGAAATGTGGTAATTGAATCAGAACTCGGAGAGTACAGAGATAACTTGACGATTCATTGGTTGCCAATGACAAAATACAAGGAATGAAAGAGAACAAAAAAAAAGTGAAATCTCCACAGGTATAGATGGATAGACCACATGATAAAATGATGGAAGTAATAGAGTGAAAGAAAAAGAAGGAAAAGAAACGGGAAGCTCAACAGATGTTGATACGGATGTCATGAATAGGTTTTAAAGCAAAAGGGATAATGCGATAATGAGATCAGAATTAGGTAGCTTGGGTGGTAGCCAATGGATGAAACTGGATGGAGGAAAAAGAAGCAAAATTGGCTAACAGGTGCAGATGGATGTCATGATAAGGAAGAGTTTGAAACAGCAAAAAAGGACAACAATGTGATAATTTGATCAGAATTAGGATGGTATAAAGATGCATGATAAAGTGACGAGATCTTGGTTGCCAATGGATGAAATTGGATGAAGGGAATTGGCCAATGGATGAAATTGGATGAAGGATAAAGAAAGAAAATGAAGTGATAGCTCTATTAGGTGTAAGTGGATGTCATGATTAGGAAGATTTTGAAACAGCAAAAAATGGACAACAAATGTGGTAATTTCATCAGAATTAGGATGGTATAAAGATGCATGGTATCTCAAGTGATGAGATCTTGGTTGCCAATGGATGAAATTGGATGAAAAAATGAAGCGATAGCTCTACAGGTGTAAATGGATGTCATGATTAGGAAGAGTTTGAAACAGCAAAAAAGGACAACAAATGTGGTGATTTGATCAGAATTAGGATGGTATAAAGATGCATGAGATCTTGGTTGCCAATGGGCGAAATTGGATGAAGGATAAAGAAGGAAAATAAAGCGATAGCTCTACAGGTGTAGATGGGTGTCATGATTAGGAAGAGTTTGAATCAGCAAAAAAGGACAACAAATGTGGTAATATGATCAGAATTAGATGGTATAAAGATGCATGATAAAGAGATGAGATCTTGGTTGCCAATGGATGAAATTGGGTGAAAAGAAGAGAAGGAAACTGAAGTGATTTAGAAAGGACAACAACGTTTCACTGTTCATTCACACATCTTTGTTATCTGTTTTTCAGGAGTGAGTCTGCTCACAGATGAGGAACATATGCTCATGTCATCCCGCCAGTTTAGATAGAACATTTGATGAAAGATACAGTGAAAAGTGAAGACCAAGTGGAAAACTACATTTTCCAGCAAAATGGGATGAAACACTACTGCACCACAATTACAGACAGGAAAAACTACGCCAGCAACTGCTGCGCTCTACACGTATTGAATGGTGATATGTCTGTGCACATGCCGAATCATCTTCATCATCCATAGTGGAAGCATCAGGCTACCTTCTGGATCACACTAATAACTCACCGGTCTCCCAGTTGGTCCTACCATGCCCTTTGCCCCTTTATCACCAACATTTCCTTGCATACCCTAGAAATAATAAAGCAAATGTCAAGATAGGTGAATAATGGTTATACATCTGTATTTTTACTCACACTTGGTCCGGTTGGCCCGTTCATTCCTTTAGCACCTTTCTCTCCTCTATAGCCTCGTTCACCCTTTGAAAAAGGAAAGGAAAGTTGGGTCAGGTAAGGAAAATAAACGTGTTTGTTATGTTAAACTATTTGTTTACGTAGATAACTAGGTTTAATATATGCAATGGTATTTATTATCTCGCAGATAATAGGCTAAATAATGAGGACATTTGGAGTTCAGTTTGCTGACGGATTGATAGTTGCAGCATTATATAGAAAGGAATATTTGTGAATAGCAAATGGCACAACTTTTTGATTTCTGTCATGTGTGTCAAAAGTAAAATTTTATACTTACCCATCTGAGTTTGTGTGATCATTGGATATTGACACTTCAGATGTATCCTGTGCAAACGAGGGATCAACCCTGCCCCCGTATGCAAAGCAATTGCAAAAATCATCACCTAAACAATTCCAATTTATAATAGCTGTGCACAGGTCCCAATTTTGTGGTTCATAAACCTTTAGTACTCAGTGGGGTAAGGGGTAAATCTAGATCATTAACAAACTTAAGTTCATCATTTGCAAGTTCTACTTGTGCTCTATCTGTTAAGCCTCCTTTCACCCCTGATAACATGCAAGCCTGCTCCTTTGAAATCAATGACCTACATGTATTCCCAATATAGCACATGCAGCATGGCACAATGCATCGTCATATGCATGTACTTCATTTACGCTGTTTCACCATCAGGTGTTTCAGCTTGGATACCTCCTCCTGGATCCAAGATCAAACGGCAGCTAACACAGTCCTTGCCGTCTAGAGAGTGGTCAATCGCTCTCTAGCATGATGCTAGGTGAGTGGTCGAAGCACTCTCTAGTAGTAGAATGTAGTGGTTGAATCAATCTCTTTGTCTGAAAGATCATTCATACCAATATATACTTATGGACTGTCGAAGGTTTTCAGAAATCAAGGCTAATTTATTACAATATATGGAATAAATACACAGGGGATGTAGATTTCAATTGGAGTCACCCTCAAATAGCAAGGCCAGCTAACATGTTGCATTTTTCACAACAGAATATAGATATGATGGTATATGATGTCATACCAAATATTTGTCTGAAAGTTATCATTGTTCTTTGCCTAGCAGTATACGCGCACACATACACATCCTATTTTGCAGAGGACCTGTGCATTTTTAAAGCTTGCACCGATTCAGACAAACAGCAAAAATGCTACTGAAAAGTGGAATGGTCGAATGCTGTTCCCTCCAGCATATCCATAGACAGTCCCTTGCCTTTGTTTATAACATTGCTGTCACCACATCTATAAAATGTTCTTTACAATTGTCATAAAAATTGTATGAACTTACCACTTGATCGAATGACAAGTGAGAGCACTTGTCTCTGGCATGCAACGTTATATTACGCACTTCTGGGTGTGCTTGTTCAGAACAATTCAGTCAATTCATCTATCATAGGGTATTCCCTCAAAAGTGTGGTGGCAGCAAGCACTTGCACACAGATGATCCCTATTCTGTCAACTTATCTGTCCAGACCCCCTTTGTTCTGAGATACTGACAAGACCCCCCCCCCACCCCGAACATTACCTACCATTGATCCCATGTGAAGTTTTTACAAGTACTTCACTTGACGCAACGTTCCCGAACCACCGCTAGGTGGCAGCACACGACGAATGCTTTGATGGAACACCTTAATTACTTTCATATGGAAAAACCAGGTAATGCTCTGAGATGCCCGAGATATCTATGATGTAGCCACAATTTTGACATTGTAGCGCATGGAATGCCTTAGAATGGTTTCAAAAGGGTTAGAAACGCTGATAAATATATGAAACAGCATAGATCTGGGCCAAAAAAGTGCATTTAATCGACAGATCTAATAGACCCGTGACGTCACGTGTCTATACATGTACAGGTAGCCGGGTATAGCCCCCTTCATCTGGCCAGACGCCACCAACGGCATCTATCTCTAGTTCCGAAAAACTTTGGATATTTATATAGATGATGTAGACAACATCAGTTTTACTTGTAAGAGCATTAATGCATGACCATACAAAGTTACCTAGTAGGTAGAGCAGATTATGATACTGATTAAACACTAACTTACAGGTTGACCAGGGTAGCCAAGATCTCCTTTCATACCATCAGAACCACGATCACCCTAATAACAAATTTGGTCAAAGTAAGAAAGAAAGAAAGAACACAGTTAAACATCAGTACACCTACAATGTTTAAAAATGTTTGTTGAAGATTGACTTAATTCAAATATACCATCAATAAAACAATTTCTTTGTGCAGAAAGTGCTAATTGTTGGATTGATAAGAATTCAATATTTAACCATTGCTTAGACTACAAATGGTTTCACAATTGTTAGCTCAACAGTGCTGTTTTAAGATGGGTCATACATTTAAAAAAATGTCCCTTTACACATGACATAAAATTCAATTTCATGATTTATTAACAAAACCTCAATGTTCCATAAATAATACCATGGATCAATAAACCAATATCATTCTTCTGCCTTTATTTTACTGAATCCAACCAAGTATCCAACATATAAAATGATTTGGTTTCAAATTCAGTGGTTTGTCAAAAACAGGAATCGGTACGACTGGTGAAGTTTGGTTCCATATCTCTTTGTAATAAGACAGTTTTAACTATTTATAAAAGAACCTAATTCAAAGTCCAATTTACTTCAGTCATGTTAAATATCATAGATGGGAAATAACATACAAGATAAAATGAATTAAGATTGGCAGTGTTCTTCCATTGAAATCCACCATGATGGTAATGTTTTCTAAGTTTAACTGGTTAACGATAATTATATTTGAACACAAAGTGAACTAATAACAAATGTCTCCACTCTGTATCAAATACAATGACCCATTATGTGTGATAACATTAGTTTTGATTAATTCTGTGCCCATTAATATTTGTTAAGTCCTGCCTACATAATGTTTATAATGATTAAGCATATTAATAACATAGCAACCAACAAACCCTTGGTCCTTGTTCTCCTGGTGGTCCTCTTAGGAAATCTGTATAGTTTCCAGATACACCGCCTGGTGCACATGGCTCTCCTGCTGGTCCTTCGGGGCCTGGGTCACCCTGAAATGAATAGAAAATATTCAAAACAATAATATTACTTATAGAACAGAGTTTCAAAGTTAAATATAGATATATTATTTTTCACTTCATCAAATAACATTGGGTATTGCATTATCATACCGAATAGTTGCTTATAAATATATTTTTCCCAAAAAAGAATATTTATTTTGGCTAACTTCTGTATTCACCATAAAATAGTATACAGATGTTTGTGACATTTATTATTTTAAAGCCAATCAATTAAAATGTAACAAAACTGAGATATCCTGAGCGGCTGAGCATTAGGGTGAGGGGCTAGGGAGTTAGGGTCAGGCAGAATTTATTTTTTTGCTGCCTTTGGAAGTAAATTTCTTTTCAATTTTAATATATATCTTTATACAAAGCTGGGTAGGAAATTTTTTTTTTTACTCATCAGGGAGGTAAAATTATTTTTTCTCATCAGTCGAAGGGAAAAGTTGTTTTTTTCCTAAAACTCCCCTAGCCTCCCCGATAATATCTAATGATGCGTCCCTAATAGAACTTTGAACTTCCAGCAAAAACATGACATCTCAGATCAGCTATTTGATGACAGGTGTGGGGGTTTGTGAAAGATGACCTCAACACAATTAACATGGGTTCTGATGTAAACAGTGAGTCTCTATAGCCAAAACAATGTCACATTTTTGTTTTCATATGGTACAAAATATTTGGAAGTGTAAAAGATTGATGGAACAGTGGTATCCCATTGATGTCCTTACCAAGACTAGATTTGTGATGCATGACCTAAAAATATTAAATATTTTGGCTTAAACTTACACTGACACCACCCAATATGGTCCCTCTTACTAAGATCCACAACATGCTCATTTATAAGGGCACAGTTTTTTAACCCCAATACATTTGTACATTCATTGAATGACCTTTGAAAATTTGGGTACAAAAACTCATACTGTTCAACTTGAGGTCAAATTTTGCACTTTGATTGTATAATTGAGGTTATTGAACTGTGCCATTGGGATGAGGCTATTGTGGTCCATGGTGTCTGTGGAATAATTTTGGTTGGCTTGTACGTATTTTGTTAACTTCTGATCTAATCATTTCTCTTGAACCATGAAAGTGGTTTGTGCAATTATGGTTGAAATCCATACACCCCTATGGAAGACATGACCTTAACCTCTTACACAGGGAGTATAGATTTCAAATGTAATCACCCATTCAGGTCATCCCATTTGAAATTCACACTCCCTGTGTCACAGCACTCTTTTCACAATAAGTGGATCAGGAGCTACACCTGTACAATGTTGAATATTTTCCTTTTGTATAGAATCCCTAGAATTGTGAATGGAGTCATACCTTTCCTGTGAGATGCTATATAGGCCTATATATTTAGCTCCAATCAACTGAACCATCTTCTACCAAATTAGTCCCATCTTTCCATACAAGTACCCAACTGAATATTTCAACTGACAACTGTCTAAACCCTCTCCCCTTTTCCATGCACCTCAGCCCAATGAAATTCTGCCAAATGTCTAAATAAAATAACATCTAAAACTTCCGGCTTATACAGGCTGGGGTCTCCCCTCTGATCAAAGCCCCTCATCCTCACGTGGATGTTACATATAGGGTTAAAACTAAAATAAAAGTATCCCATAGAGTCAAAAAGTGATCAGCAGAGGTTTGGTAAAAAACACCATAGAATGCATTTGAGAGGCTGACATGGTGTTGGTCCTCATCCATGATGGAACTGACAACCAACAACCCACCCTTGTTGCATATGGGCTATGAGCACCCCCATAACAAAACTATGCTCACAGGTTCCCCTTTTGGTCGTGTCCAGGCAAGGAGGCAGCATGTCACAACCAGTCATCTTTATTACAGTTTGTAGCAAAGAAGAACAGCAGTTGTTTTCCTTTTGAGAGCGTGGACAGCGTAAACACAAAAGTGGGGTTCTGATTGGCTGATTCAATCGTTACAACAAACCGAAAATCTGATTGGCTGATTACGTTGGTCAGCGTACTTGAAGGGAACACAAAGCTCTGCGTATGTCGCTCATTAATAGTGTGCTCATGTCAATCTAAGCAAAGGACTGCCGTACGTTCTTCTCTAAAACCAAGTGTAATTAACCCCTAAATGCTACAAAATCCTACATCCTGTATGCCTCCCCTTCAGCAGGCAGGGACTGATACATACAAGTAGGGCACCTCCCGACCACACCCGGGGGACCACACCCTCAAACTTATGCCATAATAATCTGCAGGAGCAACCTTCCAAATGCAATGTTTGTGTTGATTAACAGAACCCTACTTTTTGAAACAGCTACACCGTGCAATTGATACGTACAAATCTAAACCAAAGCATCAATTCCTTATAACAATATACACCTACAGGCTAATCTAACAAACTGCTCTGAAAATGAAACCAACTGTCTATTTATAAGTGCCTTTTGACCTGTGTCCCAAGATGACCCAAGTAGGCCATTACTATAAACATTATCATCTTACAATAAAGCATAACCAACTAAACTATTGCATTAAAGTAGAGCTGCTGGCAAAAGGATCCACAACAAGCTCATCCATCAGTGCGCAGTTCTTTAACCCCAATACATTTGCACATTCATTGAATGACCGTTGAAAATTTGGGTACAAAAACTCAAACTCTGCAACTTGAGGTCAAATTTTGCACTATGATTGTTTAATTGAGGTTATTGAACAATGCCATTGGGATGAGGCCATCGTGGTCCATAGTGCGGTCTCACTTACAGAATGTAAACCCCTATAAGCACACACTCATCAAATATCAGATTGAATATACTACTCCTGGGCCCTGTTATTAGAGGAATTAGTAAACAAACAATCACAAGCATTTACCCTGTCTCCTGGTTGTCCTACATAGCCAATTCCTGGTTGTCCTGTGCTACCCTTTGATCCATCCTGTCCTGGTGGACCCTGTGGAAAGAAATTCATTGTAATAAATAATTTGCACTCTGAAAACATAAAAAGGGTTCCTGACCCTCAGAGGCGGATTTAAGGGAACAGTTCCTGTCAGCAAAATAGCCCGGAGCCTTTCAGTGAGGTGGATCCAGGGTTTTAAGTTCCACTTGAAAAATTGCAAATTTGGTCAAAGAACCAAACATTGACATTTCTATATATTTGGGCAGCATACAGTTACTTGGATTTGTGTTATTTGTTATGGTTGTTACTGCTAATTAATTAATCTGAACACTTGAACTGATGAACAATACAATATACTGCATTCTCTCTCAAATTAGAGGTTATTAAAAACCTAGTACCGATTGGCAGTGCTGCAGTTCTCCAAATACAATAAGGAATTTCTACAAATGCTGTCAACACATCAGTATCATGATATATACGATCGCATGTTCAAACATATGGGTACTGTACTGTACGTATTAAAACAGTTACGGATCCGTTTGGTTGAAAAAAAAATGGTGGGGCGTTTATTAGAGGGCGCTGTAATTCTAGAGAATACTGTTTTATGATTTCTCAAATTATTAACCATATTATCAACTCGGCATTGCTTCTAATGGCCTATTCCATTTCAAATCCACACTATACCTGTGGATGATTTTGGACATATCTGCCACAGGGGGAGTATAAATTTCAAATGGAATGAGCACATTAGGAAGCTCTATTTGAATTTCATAAATCCTCTGAGAAAGATTCAACCAGAATCTTCCCCTGGGGGAGAGTGAGTTTCAAATGGAGCTGCTAATGTGTTAATTCCTTTTGAAATCCATACTCCCCCTGTGGAAGATATTTACCAAATCTTCCACAGGGGTAGTGTGGATTTTAAGTGGAATAGCCCAAAATCAGGCCAAGGCTGGCAACATGATCTATAGCAAGGTACTGGTGGACCTCATAAACCCTCTTAGAAAGATTCAACCAGAATTTTCCCCTGGGGGAGAGTGAGTTTCAAATGGAGCTGCTAATGCATTAATTCCATTTGAAATCCATACTCCCCCTGTGGAAGATATTTCCAAAATCTTCCACAGGGGTAGTGTGCATTTAAGTGGAATAGCCCAATATCAGCTAGGCCAAGGCTGGCAACATGATCTATAGCTGTGTACTTACTGCTGGACCTTGTGGACCTGCATCTCCCTGTTGGCCTGGTCGACCTTCCAAACCTGGTTGGCCCTGTAATCACAAATAATGAACAGGTAATTAGTAATGCCACATCACTGGAATTCATCCATATTAAGGGTGCCTACAAGTTGAAATCCTTGTGGCATTGGAAAGGTAATTGGGTGTTCAAATTTTCACAACCTATAAATTGTGCCAAACAATGCTGGAACAACAGAGATCACACTGTCAATTTCACAAGGAAGAACAAAATGGATGCTTGGAATCGCTTCCCAACATGCAAAAAAAAGTTCTCTGCAAAGAAATCTCCAACTTTATTTCATTTCAAAAGCTCCATTATGCAAATGAGTGAAATTTGCATCTTTGTCACCAAGTACTATAATCAGTATAAGATGGCACATGACCCAGTTCTTTTTTTCACTTTAATGTCAAAAATTTTGTTTCAGAAAACAACATGTTTCAAGTTGTGGCAACATTCACTAAAGCTACCACACATTTTCCAAAACTTTTGTATAGGGGTCTTACCATTTGATCTTTGTCTCCCCTGGGGATCAGTGTACTTTTCCCAAAGGTCATGTGCCATCTTATGGGGGACAGGCTATACATATTGGAGCTGTATCACTAGGATCCACAACATGAACATGCTCATCTACCAGGGCACAGCTCTTTAACCCCAATACATTTGCACATTCATTGAATGACCTTTGAAAATTTGGGTACAAAACTCAAACTCTGTAACTTAAGGTCATATTTTACACTATGATTGTTTAAATGGAGTTATTGAACTATGCCTTTGGGATGAGGCCATTGTGGTCCATGTATGTAGCTGTACAACTTGACAATGCAACATTTCAATCATCTCCAAGTTCATCATACATTTCAAGGTAAAGTAATCCTCCCTACAAAATGTCACTTTTACCCGAGAGGGTAGTACTTGTTCCACTTGTCAAATAAAATTCAAATTATCATCACACACTAGCCAGGAATGTACAATAGGGCAACTGTCAAACATAACCTGATAAGTTGAATGTCTGTTTCCCCATTTCAAAATCATGAATTAGACACAATATTTTTTTCCATTGTTTGGCAGGATAGAGAAAAGTTTGGATGTCAATATCTTGAATTTATATATTTGCCCTCCAGTAATAAATAAATTTTATAATAAATTTTGTGCCTTGAGAAAAAAATAAAACAAAATCAACATTCCAAACAAGGGCACGGTAAATAAAATCTGTTTCAAGAACAAAATCTCTTCAAAAATGTTTTTTCTCACTATTTCTCAAGTTTATTGCATCTTTCAGAACCTTTGGAATATACCAGAAAACTTTTGGGACAATCTTCTTGTAATATAAATATTTTATTATCACATTGAAGTAGACTACTTTAGTATGCCAATATTTAAAAACTAAAACTAGGGTTGCCACAAGGCGATTCAGAAGGGCATGGTCAAGTGAAACATTGGATACAATATTGAAATATGAAGATATGTACAAATCTGCTTACACAAAATTATCTTTTTATACCAACAGGGTCCTTTATGCAACTGGTTTAAAACATCTAGGCCTAATTATTAGCCTTGTGTGTGTTCTCTGCTTCGGGGCCCTCAAGGCCCTTGGGGTGGGCAGGGAGATAGGATAGGATAGAAAACTCAAACAGGCAGACAGATTACCGATATTGGCTACTCATTACAGCTTTGTTTGTCTTTGTTCGGATACTGGCCAACACTCCTGATGGAGTCAGACGGTCAGGAAAAAGCTGATGTACTGCATAAATAATTTGCTGGTGTGTCTGGGGCGGCAGATCAAAGCATTATATAAAGATACATGATGTACTCAACACACATCGTACTGGCAAAGGAATGTGTACACTCAATCTATGGAAATGTTTGTAGTAGTACTATGCCATCTGTCCATCTGAAGAGATTAACTCGTTCCCTGGATGAAGATATTTTGATCACTGTCACTCCAAATTCATTTAACAGTGTCCCTGCAGCAGAGTCCGCGGTTCAAATGCTTAAGTCATTGCGTATGCAGCATGGAGTAAGAATTCCTTTCGCATGAAATAATTGAGCTCATTTCTGTGAGACAAGTTATCGCATCATCAAGCAGCCACATTGTATGTACCCAAGTTGCACTTTTTATGTCTGGAACTGGTTTATTATTAGTTTAACTGATATCATTTCTTGGCATATTATTAAGGGTAATGCAGTATCCATTACAGATGCCTAATAATAACTAGAAACATCGCGGGGTGAGATACAGTCCAGCTCATTATTTTAACATTTTTTCTTAATAATCCATCAGTGGATGTCCTAAAAACATATTTTGTGGTATTTTGAATATTTTAACTGTCATGTGCAAGTGCCGTAATTAGTATAAATGCTAAAGCGAAGAGTGCGCTGTATCACAAAACTTTGTGATTGTCCATCACTTTTCAAATGCAATTCATCGCAGTGTTCATTCAGCTTTCTTCAATGTGTGATTTACAGTTAGTAATTGAACCAATCACAGTTGATGAAACTGCTATAAGATACTTACTGGAGTTCCTGGTTGTCCTGGTTGTCCAGCTTGTCCTTTTACACCTTTTATTGCATCTGATGCTGCTCCTGGTTCACCCTAATAAGAATCAAGAAAATATAAGAATTAGAAATAATTTAACTTTTTGTACCCTCTTTAATTCTTTATTTGTGTCCTATCATGCTCTAAGGAAGTGTGATTATTACTGTCAAATGACACAAAAACCACTCATGAAATTTGCTTTGCAATCACATTCTGTTACAAAAAAAATCTGCATATAAAATGCATCATACACGGCAGGTTCGTTTTGCATACCTGCATACTGCATATTTTTAGAGTTTCTTTGTGGCGAGTTGTAAGCATCAAATGTTGCATGATTGGCATATATCGTAAACAAAATATAAACACATGATATAAACACTTTTGTTTGATCCTTGGGCAGACATCTCAAAATTTGTGAGAGATGCTAATTAGATTGCATGACTGTACAATGCTCTGTGTCATGAGTGTGAATTAATTCTCTGGGTGTCTGATTATGATCAGTCTAAAATGATTCAGTCAGCATCACCTTAACATAAACTATTTTATTTAGCACATGTCTGTCCTTGCCTCCTTGGCAAATATACAACAAAATACGCATTGTTTATGTAGATTAGTGATATCATATCCCATAATGCCTATCTTTGGCGGTCTATGCTTTTTACCCTGGTACAGGTATAAGGTGGAATGTCACACTGAATGATGGGACATACTATGAAATCCAGATTTATTCGAAATATAGTTTGTATTCAAAATCTAGCAGTAAACCTGAGCCCTAACATTTGGTGAAGGGGTAAAGGGG
Source organism: Amphiura filiformis (assembly GCF_039555335.1). Taxonomy (NCBI): domain Eukaryota; kingdom Metazoa; phylum Echinodermata; class Ophiuroidea; order Amphilepidida; family Amphiuridae; genus Amphiura; species Amphiura filiformis. The sequence goes on along the minus strand of NC_092633.1, from coordinate 34,076,636 downwards.
GAGAGGGGTATAATTAACCAGAGGAAAAGTTAGTATCATAGGCCTATTTAATAGGGAACACAGGAACGTGGTATGGTAATATTTGTACAATGTATATGAATGAGTGTTCATGAACTATAAATGAGGTAGGGTTTTTGTTTTTACTTCAATGTAAAATTTGCATTGTTAGTAGTTTCAGTCTTTTCCTACAGAAAGGAGTATAAGCAGGTCCCTTTTCTTTTCTTTTTCAAAATACGAGATTATGAGGGATAAATCCCTTAAAGTACTGCAAAAAAATGTACGAAGCCTTCCTAAAGCAGGCCTAAAGCATTCCAAAATAATTTAAAAATTAAAAAAAGCTGACAAATCTCAGAGGGAGAGTACGAGAACCAAAACGTTGATTTTTTTCGGCCTACAATGGTGCCATGTAATTCATAAATAGTAAACATTTGGTGACCCCTTTTTGTTATTCAATTCTTAAGGGACTCATCAGTATAGTTAGTTCCTGTTTAATTTATAGGTTGATAACAAATGATACAATACATTGCTTGTTTGCAATGATACATTTTTATTAATAAAAATAGGAAATGGTACTGGATAAACCATACACATGTATGGATAGTGTTTAAAGTCTGTTTGGATAATTATGTAGCCTTGGGGAAGTCCAGTAAAACTGTTAAGGTGACAGTGCATCTACTACATATCTTGGGGTGTTTTTATTTTCAAGTTATTTTAACGAAGTAAAACACACTCATTAACCTAAAAAAATGAAAAATATCAACAAATTAAACGGAAGTGCACACCCATCCACCCATCCACCCTCTCTAGCTCTCCATGCACGCCACCACCACAAAGCTCGTACCAGCATCTCCAAAACATGCTCTCCAAATAAAGTAGCTTTAATATATTTTATATACTCGCCACTAAGAAACTCTAAAAATATGCAGTATGCAGGTATGCAAAACGAACCTGCCGGCATCATACATGATAAATTTGTTTGATAAAATGTTGCCATGTTTTCACTATGTCATTGACATCATTCATCAAGCTCTTCCTTTAGTAATACAATTTAATTGACATCAACATTGTCAACAGATGGCACGGTTCCGTGGAGACTCATGGCTGTTAAGCAGATGACACGTCAGCTGGAATTGTCACTATAATTGAGATATTTCAACACAACCCCAATAGATCACTTCATTGCAGCTTTTGCACATCCTGTATGTTCTAAATCGTGCTCTTTTATTGCATTTCACAGGTGGGGCATGTTATTATTTTGATTATGATAATCAAACCATTAAGGAATAGGAAATACTTGATTTTCCTTTAGCATTGTCTCTCTTTGAGGTGTTATATAAGGCATCATAATCATTTCCAATGTAATAAGCTCTTGGGTCATGTGGGTATAGTTTTTTGCATACTAATATTAAGTTGTGTTCCGGAATCCAGCTCCACCCGAAACAACTTTGCAGGGAGGTTTTCCAGTTACTCAAAGGCTTTAGTAACTGCAACTCTCAATCAAGTCCCAACTCATGCTCGCGTAAATTTATTCACATACGCATGCCCCAGTCACGCATAATGCAATGCTTAAAGACGCAAATGATCGTGCAATATTTGGATTTTGTCGATAAATGCCATAGAAACACTATATTTTGATCTCTATGCATAACAACCCAATATGGCAGATATACCATAGCATTATGCATAGGGCAATTCTGAGTAGGTCCTCTTTGGGTCTAATCTCTTTGGTGGATTTACAGTAGCATTATGCATAGGGCAATTCTGAGTAGGTCCTCTTTGGGTCTAATCTCTTTGGTGGATTTACAGTAGCATTATGCAAACAGCAATTCTGAGTAGGTCCTCTTTGGGTCTAATCTCTTTGGTGGATTTACAGTAGCATTATGCAAAGGGCAATTCTGAGTATGTCCTCTTGGGTCTAATCTCTGGTGGATTTACAAAAGCATTATGCAAAGGGCAATTCTGAGTAGGTCCTCTTTGGGTCTGATCTCTTTGGTGGATTTACAGTAGCATTATGCAAAGGGCAATTCTGAGTAGGTCCTCTTTGGGTCTAATCTCTGGTGGATTTACAGTAGCATTATGCAAAGGGCAATTCTGAGTAGGTCCTCTTTGGGTCTAATGTCTTCGGTGGATTTACAGTAGCATTATGCAAAGGGCAATTCTGAGTAGGTCCTCTTTGGGTCTAATCTCTGGTGGATTTACAAAAGCATTATGCAAAGGGCAATTCTGAGTAGGTCCTCTTTGGGTCTAATCTCTTTGGTCAAGGCAGAATTCTCGCACAGCACCAAGCAATATTCAGAATGCTGCTACAATGCTAGCTCATTGTTTAAGCCTACAAAGATCACACAAACAAAATACCAACTTGCATGCCCAAGTTATATTCTGCCCAAAGTTATATTCTAGCAATCTTGTTAATTCCATGCCGACTTGTTTTACAGCGCAAGTTTTGCTAACACCTGGATCAATGCTGTAAATGAATACCTTAAGGCTCTTCTAGCACATGTACATTGAAGTTAACTCACAGGTAATTTTTGGGAAACGGTTCTTGGCCTTGCAAAATTGGTGCCTAGGGTCAATTTCACTAACAGTTGCAACATGTACTAACCCAATAAGTCCAAGTCCATTGTCACATACAAATCCTACATGGAATATTTTTTATATAAGACAAGGTGCCATGTTTTGCAGATATTTGAGTTCTTGGTGGGTACAAGAACTGCTAATCCTATCCACAACATAGTCCACTATTGTGCTTCAGTGCAAGCCTTGAAATAAGCCAACTGTAACCAGGAGCAATTAATTTTGAACATTGCTCCTGGTTCACTTTACAAGCACCAGGGGTAATTTCTGAAGAAACAGGAGCAATTTTCAAATAGTAAATCCTTCTCGGCATATACAGCATATATCAGCACTACTATACTGCATCAAGTGCAAAACTGAAACCAGGAGCAATTTGTTTTAGAACATTGCTCATGGTTCATGTGAATTTTACAAAGACCAGGAGCTATTGGTGGCTTTGCAAGGGCAAATTTGCTCCCAGTGCCTGCTTATTTCAAGGCTTGCTTCAGTATTTAACGGAGGTTATTGAACTAGGTTATACTGAAAGGAGGGCTACTGACCAGCTCATACTTATAAATGCAAGACTCAATGTAGTTGCACTATCTGACCAGGCATGGAAGTGTCTGATCTGAAGCATATGTTATAAGCCTTCAATACTGTAGCAGTTGTTGTCATAATAAAAAAGATGACTGTAGTGATAAAGTCCCAACAGGAAATACAGGCATGGCATCACTGGGCTGAGTAACCACCCAATGAAGGACTCCTTGTCTCGCCACCAGGGATCAAGTCCAACATAGATGAAATAGCTAAAAGTTTAAACCTGTGTATGTTTCATAAAGTTGAATTCAATTATCAAGATGGTTTTTCAGGGTGCCACTACTGTGCTACAGAATAGCACTGTAATTGTGAGACTGTGCATGTTTGGCTGACTACATTTACCTTTTGTCCATTTCTTCCTGGTCTTCCTTCTGGGCCTGATGGACCACTGCCTGGTAAACCTGGTTGGCCTGGATTTCCCTGAAAGTAACATTTAAATAGATTAATATCAGTTCAGATCATTAAAAACTCACAGTAAATGGAATACTATAGCTGACACATTTTTCAAATTGCATTTATTTGTTTACTTATACCAGGGAAAAATCCTCAAAATTTGCTTTTCCTAGAGGGTTATTTTTATTTTTTTCTTATCATGAATTTAAAAACCCTGTGAAATCACAACTATGTTATATATCTTGTATTGCATATCAAAGTTATTTGGGTTTAATTATACCTGGGGAAAATCCTCAAAATTTGCTTTTTCTAACATGTTATTTTTATATTTTTGTTAATTAATATCATGAATTAAAAAAAAAAACCTGTGAAATCACAACTATGTTTATATTTCTTGTATGTAATTTCATTTTCAAGACCTTGAATCATACAGAAACTCAGAAAAAGTTGCTATTTTTCTAAACAGTTCCTTTTGGCCAGTTGCTCAGCTGGATAACAAAGTCGAGTTGAATATGTAAGCAATATTTTTGCTTATTTTACTGATATACATCTGTAACTCAGTGGTTTTTATTAAATACCTTGCATCTTAGGTGGCTACACACACATGGACAACATCTGGGTGTAAATTACTGTCCGTGAGCTGTAAGTAATTCATTATGTGTACAATTCTGTACCGGCATTCTTGTATTGGTATTGATGTTGGGTTTTTGCTTAGCACTAATTTTGCATGCGAGAGATACTGTCAGCTTAAGACAGGGTGACTGGATTCATCATAATAAATTTTTTTTTTGTGATTCTGATGGGGCATTTATCTGGATGTAATACCTCTACAATATTTTCTATTTTTTCCCCCTTTATTATTATTTATTTTCTTGCACTCAAGTGCCACTGGGCTGATGTGCCAGAAGTGGCATGCAGAATCCCTGATAATATATCATACATTTATCTGTGACAAGCAAATGCAGGGAAATTGTTTGTCACCCTGTCACTAACACATACAGGTCAACAATCAAAATGCACTTTGAATCAACTACTCCTTTATATTATGAGAAAATCTGGACAATTCTCTTCCATTTCTACAAATGGTACGCCTAATTTGTCATAACTAAATCATTTAGTGACCCATGTCAACTATTTCAAGATGTCATGATGACATCTTGAAATAGTTGACATGGGTCACATCAAATGACTGATTGTAGGAGTGGTAGAGCCAATACCGTAGGGTACCCAAGAATGATCACACACATACACACACTATATTTTACTTCTGATGTGGAAAAGTTCAAAAGTTCTTGTAGCCCTCTTATACAACAGGTGGTTAACCCATCTACAGATAAAAACTTGAGAAATTTCTACTATTTTATAGCAACAATAAATCTCTGTGTCAATCTTTAGGTCAGGAATTTTAAGCTTTTGAATTTTGAAAGAAATAAGACAAAAATTTAGTGTGTATTTTGACATTGCATAAAGAAAAGGTCATTCTGGTTAGGTTACCTGGTATTTAATAGACAAAATTAAAAGTTTCTTTTGTGTATTTACAACATTGCACCAAGACAACATAATCCAGGTCTTTCAGGTTGCAGCAAGTGATATATAATTATAAATTTGACCCGTCTTAACATTTGACACTTCATAAACTTCCTATGAGTATTAAGTCTTCTTTCACCTCCTTATTTAAACTGTCACACTATATTATTCATAGGAATGACAGATAAACTTAAATTGGCTTATCATTGGTATGATTCAATTGAATTTGACTCGAAAAGTTTTGCTTCTATGTTGTTATGCATCAACAGTTTTAATACTGGATTGATCATATTTTATTTTTGTGAAGTAAATACAGAACAACTATGCAAGTTGTCAATCACTGTTCTTCAATTTGTTACATTTTTTACCAATCCCATTGTGAGACTGATCAATTTATAATAAAAGGCCAATAAATTAACTTGGCCAATAAATTATACCGGGAAATTTATGACAATCAAATTGAAATTATTAAACTTTTGACTCCATTATTTATATGGAAATGTACAAATATTTGCCATGATGTAGTCTGAGACGAATATAACTAAATATTTGTCTCAGATGTAGGCCTACGTAATATTATCGTTCTGAACCTGTGGCAGTATAAATGGTTTGGGTCAATTTCCTCTGTCCTGCTAGCTTGCAATATCATGTAGAATACAGATTACATTGGGCAAGACCATGGTTTCATGCGTTATGGTCAACCAAACAGCACGTTTCAAAACCAATCTTAGCTAGCAGGCATTTGAGGAGTGGTAAAAGCAGCTGTAGGTATTCCTATGACCTCTCTGTGATCCGAAGGCTTAATTGCAAACAGATCTAGCTACTATGATCACCGTTTTGTACAGGTTTTCACTCTATAGAGGACTTGATTCAAGTCATGTCAATGACATTAAATGCAAATAATCATGTGCCTTTTGGTATTAAATGGAGTTGCATATTGTGTAGGGCTAATTTGTGTTGGGAAATGGGTTGCTTGTCATGGCAATTAGATTTTGAGATGTGATAGAAATTGTTAACTTTCTTACTAGTATTCTTATATCAGTTTCAGTTTCTTGCAGAATTCTGGAGACTTTTTTTAATGGGCATTAAACAAAATTGGGTGAAATGGGCTAAATAGGCCCAACAGCATTCTTAATGGTTCCCCCTATATCAATTGAAGCAACTTGCATTTCAATTTTAGGTTTGACAATACTTTGGATCTAGTTTTTGTATGTTTTATTTCACTAGGATCTACAACATGCTGATCTACCAGGGGCACAGTTCGTTAACCCCAATACATTTGTACATTTATTAAATGACCTTTGAAAAAAAACCCATACTCTGCAACTTGAGGTAAAATTGTGCACTATTATTGTTTAATTGAAGTTATTGAACTATGTCATTGGGATGAGGCCATTGTGCTCCATAGCGTTTGCAGCTGACCTTTCTGAGTATCTTGTCAAAGTTTCACAGATGGGCATCAGACATTGTTTTGTAATAATTTGATGTGATCTGCCTTAGAAAGCTTTGACCTATGACTCAAGAACATTATAACCAGGTTGAATCAGGGTCAATAATGTCCAATGACTCAAAAACATTATTTGAGTACACTCTACAGGCTATGAAGGGCGACTCATGCATTACAGTGTTAATTGTCTAAATGCCCTGATTTTGGTAGGTTGATCGGAAAAATATTGCCCATTTAAATCTCAAGAGCATGCCTTGAAATGTTTCATGTAACATGAACTTGTAATAGGAGTCTTTATCCTCTAAATTGTATTTTAATAACTTCCTCCTGTCATCATTGTTAAATTATGTATAGGGCCTACCTAACCAGGAAACTTTCCTGGCAGAACATCTAGGGCTAACTGAATGTTTACAAGGCAGTCTGTAATTATGGTTGGAGCAAAGTATTCTTGATGGCTAGAATACTTTGGTTTGAGATAAGACTTGTTTTGCCATTGTTTGGTAGCTTGCTCAGAAGCTCTCAGAATGAAGACTAAAGATGAATGCTTGCACAAGACCTCAGAAAATGGGTTTGGATGATCTTGAGGTGTATGGTTATTAAAAGATATCATTATCGAAGAAATTAATGTCAACTCTAGTTCTGAACAGGACTTTGTTAAAACTGAACAAATTGTTCATCTTTGAGGTGGGGTCACCCACCTGACATGCAGGTTTAGCTACTTTTCCTGGCTACTAATCTAGGGCTTTTACTTCATGATTCAAAAGGGTCATATTATCAGCATGTAAACATGCTTTTAAGTTTAACAGAGGATGAGCAGCTTTTTCTAACCAGCTGCTAACAGAGATGAGATCAGACTTGATGAAAGGACCACTTTATCGGGCTTTAATACCTAGTGGACATCAGGGATCACCAAATAGTCTAGCTACTAGTCACTAGGATTCAAATCATTCTCATCTATTAGTGCACAGTTCTTTAACCCCAATACATTTGTACAATCATTGAATGACATTTGGAAATTTGGGTACAAAAACTCATACTCTGCAACTTGAGGTCAATTTTTTGTACTATGATTGTAGGTCTATAATTGAGGTTATTGGACGATGCCATTAGGATGAGGCTATTATGGTCCATAGTGAGTCTAGCTACAAGTGGCACACTTCGGTTTATCATTTGTTTGGAAACAAAGCAATGGAAAGGAAATCATTCTCATGACAATATCAACATCAACAAACCATGACCTTTTGATGGTGATAACTTTCCTTTCTTTTTATAGTTAAATTTTATAGGATACAGGTCAGGGTTACGCAAAAGCAAAAAAAGTTCAAAATTTGAAGCCAATTTCGGGGTATTTGGAGGAAAATTTAGCATGAATGATGAAGTCCCTGGAAACTTCATATGGCTTCAAAAGGGGTCTCTGGAATGGCAAAAGAGTTCAATTTGACCAATGGCTATGGCATGCAGGTCTATAAAGGCCTGTATTTTCCGCCAGCCAACTTGTTGCTAAGTGTTCTGGGAGCAGGTCACATTCTACAGGAGGGAGAGAATTAAAGATGGATGCTTGGCTTAAAATGAACTAAATTACAGCACAATGTCACTTACTTTTGTTCCATTACATCCTGGCTGGCCATTTTCTCCGATTGGACCATCTGCCCCAGGTAAACCGGGCAAACCGGGTGTGCCGGGAAAACCGGGATTTCCTTGAATACCCTGTCACATGAAACAAATGTACACATATTAAAGAATGAACTATATTATTGGTTGTTACTTATTAAATTCTCAAATTCTTGAGTCTCCATTTGCTCTGGCAACTACTACCAACTTCAAGACCGATTTTCACGATTGTATAATCGTGCTTTTTACTTTTAAATTTGGAATAAGACATGCAGAGAATCTGAGATGTGCAGGTGGCATCTTTGCAGCCTATATCTTTATCACTTTATAATCATCAATTCCAATCCAGGGTCGTTTTCATGACTACTGCGGATTTGAATAGATTTAAAAGTTGTTTTCATGACAAAAGTTCAGAACTCGGAAAGATGTTAAAAGCTGTGCAGTCATATATATGAAGACTGAATTTGATGTTTATTTCTTTATTTATTTTGGAACATACTTGTTCACAAAAATATTTTGGGATATAAGTTTCTCAGTAATCTACACTTGAGCGATGCTGTTTAATAATGCATAACCCAGGCATGAGAATGGCTTTTTTGAAAACTGCCTGAAAAAGGCGTGTGAATTCGTCCAACAGGCTGCAAAAAAATTAAAATTTCTAGTACACATGTATACTATTATTCTCAGGCCGTCTCCAATCCTTTCAATGGGAAATTACAGAGATTTAATAAGGTGAAGTTTGATACTTACTCTAAAACCCTTTGGACCTATTATACCTTCAAATCCTGTTTCACCCTGTGAGAAAACAGAAAACAAAACAAGTGTTAAACATTTAAAACATGTGCAACTTGTAATGGGGGAAGGTATGGATTTAATTTATACAGGATAATTTGTCTCTGTGGGTGAGTTTGTGTTAAAGGGTGTATGCACGAGTGTGTGTGAATGGCAAAGTGTACCAGTAAGGAAATGCCGCAATTATCAACACACAGACTAATACTTCCTTAGTAAACTATTCATGTTTTCTTTTCAAACTTGACGAGACACTGCTACCACATCATCCATCCGGCAATGACTTGTTTTAGAACAAAGACAAAAAGACTCACCACCTTGTTATCTTATTTTCGATGAATTTTGTCTACTGTGTCACAAGGTATTAAGGTATTGAACATCTAAATTTCTGCATATTAATACTTTAGTCAAGTAGGTTTACACACTATTTCTTGCCCATTTTAATTCCTTCTTCTAATGTATAGATTATCATATGCAGTGCTGAAAATAATACAGGCCCTTGGGGCATAAGCCTGTGAATATACCACCCTGCAGGCCTGCCAATAAACAAACCTACGGGCCCATGAAATTTAGATACCAATGTCAGCGAATTTAAAGCTGCCCTTATTATGCCATTGCTCCAAGTCTGACATCTTAAAAAGTGGACTTTGAAACATGTGTAAAAATTTCAATTTTGAGTTTGCCCTGTACATTTTGACGAGGGCCTGCAGAATTTTTGACCTACATTATACCGTATTTCCTCGAATAGTCAGCTGGAGGGGCGATGCATTTTCCAAAAGGGGGGCATTTATTAGAGGTCATTTTCAGGATGATAATTCCCGTTAAAATCATTAGGTAAGCTTAAAACCCACGCTGAAATGACGAACTATGAACTTAGAAACGACAACTTCCGGGTTTACAACCAGATTTGCGCCAATTACCGATGCCATTGTGATCATGTATGCACCTTGGTAAGCTTACTACACAAGATAGCATGGAAATATCAGCATCTTTTAAACACTTGGCTGAAAAAAGTGGCGGGGGCGTTTATCTGAAGGGGGCGACTATTCAAGGAAATACGGTAGGCCTAACTGGGCCTTGAACATTGTGGCTTATTTCCAATACTGATCATATGGCAGTGTCAATTATTTAAAAAAACATTGAATATCTTGAATGTTTATTTGCACTCTTCCCAACTATGACTCATTTTCCATAAACTATGTTTTGAGGATAAACAGCCCTGTCTGTTCTTTTTTGTAAATCCCACCGACAAAAAGATTCTAAGATGGTACATAGAGGGTATTATTAGACTTGAGAATATGTAAATGCATGATAAAGTGTCCTTGTTCACAGGAAACAAATAAGTATCAGTTAATTAACACTTGGACAAAAATACAACATTTTCACACAACATTAATTAATTAAATATTACTCGGTTATGAAAATCTTCCTGCACTTAAAATTAAGTGTAACACAACCCCTTAATTAAAGGAGTGTTCATGATTTGCTTTAAAATACAATAAAAACAGAAATCTCTCACTGTTTCTCGAGCAATCAAAGTTAAACCTCTCGATCAAAGTCAAATCTACCAAGTTTGCATATAATTCCAATTACACGTTACTTTTTATGCAGTCTGTGCTTTTTATTGTATAATTTCCCTTTGCCACATAATTTTGTTATCAGTCTTCAGTACATTACGTGAACATTTTCTAGCACTGTTATCAAGCGTCTCACAATACCCAGGATAATTGGATGATTTCCTTGACAGGAAGGGGCGCATGAGGAGAGGGCAACATATCACACGTGCTGAATTTCCTGAGAACGATATAATACAAAGTAATAGCGGTTCCATTAAATTACACAGTCAGTTTACTGCATCATAAAGCATTGACAGGTTATTGTAATCTGGCATCTATTTCACATCTACTTAAGGGCTGGGGTATGAACGTTTGGACAGTATTTATTTTGGGACATCAGAGCACATCAGACATATCGAATTGCATTCTGAATACGAAGAATGTCATTCTGATATCAAATAATTTTGATTTTTGAAATTAGCAATTTAGTACACATTTTATGGCAAATCATTAAAAATTGATATTTTTGATATTTAACAGTACTTGAAGTAAACTTTAGAAATCTGATGATTTATACTTAAAGTGTATGTAGGTGGGATGAAAAACCCGACGATCAATTGAAAATTTTGACCTTTACAGTATTGAAGATATGGATTTTTTTCCCAAAACACCAAAAAAAAAATAGGTCTTTTGGGGAAAAAATCCATATCTTCAATATGAAATGTCAAAATTTTCAATTGACCGTCGGCTTTTCCTCCCTGCTACATACACTTTAAGAATATAACATTAGATTTATATAATTTACTTGAGGACTGTTATATATCAAAATTTGAAAAATATCAAATTTTTATAATTTGTCATAACATTTGTATTATATTGTGATTTTCAAAAATGAAAATTATTTGATATCAGAAAGACATGCTTCAGATTCAGAATGCAATTCGATAGGTCTGAGGTGCTCTCATGTCCCACAAAAATACTGTCGAAACGCAATAAACGCTCATTTTAGATCCCTTAACCATGGATAATGTCTTAATTCTTTACATTCATGCAAAATTTTGATTTTTTTTTTTTAGGGGGGGATGATGTTGATTTTAAAATAACATAAATAAAAAAACATGGGGCAAGGGAAAATTATATCACACAGAGTACACTTGTAGATCAGTTTCAGATACTGAAGGAACTACCTTTTAAACGAATACAGCTAGCCTGTCAGATACAGCATGTTCGATACCGTTTACTGAAATTGTGCCCTATTAAATAGGAATGGGCGTATGCAGAAACCTAGACCCGGGGTACGCAGCGGGATGGCAAGACGAGCCCCAAAATAGGCTGAATTTGCATGTTTGATGCATAGATCGTGCACATGCACACCCTCCCGCTCTCTGAATTCAACAGGGCACAATTCCAGAAAAGTAAACCAATCGACCACAAAAGTAAGTTTGAGAAAGTTGCTTAGTTTCTGTATATTCTGCTTATTGCCAACTTCAAGTATTTCTTTCCATGAATATTGAAAAGGAAAAAACTATAATATGGATCAAAACTCTGCATCCATCCAGACAAGACAATATTTTGAGTCCAAAGGCCATAACCCAATTTTCCTATGAATCACATAAGTTAAATTCACGGTTGATCAAATCTGATCACCATCATGCTAAATGAAGACGTTCCAGGTCCAAGTCACCTCCAAGCAAAATCCTCTCCTTTCCTGAAACTCAACACTTTTCCTGCTTTGATGGGAAATGTCTAGACGTTTTTTCTTCTTTTTGGCTAAAAATGATCACGGAACTAAATGGTCAACTATTTTCAGTGACTTGCTTATTGTTTATATGTATGTGTCTGTGACTGTGCACTTGATAAATTTTCTTACATTTTTGTGTCTAATTAGTATAGAAATTAGCATTTCTTTTTGTCACGAAAAGTAGACCAACTTGCCGCACTATTATGCTTTCTAAATCTTTCATCATATATGCTGGCGAAGTTATGTAATAATCGGATTAACAGCAATAGGTGAAAACAATTTTTGAATATACCACGCTGCACTGGTACGTTCACGCGGTACCTCTGCATTGAACCATATCATGCTGATCACTCGCACCTGTAAGATCTTTGAAAAGACCAGCATTGTATTCAATTTATGATTGCAGACATACACAAGTGATGAATGCAACCTGCTTGTAGTGCAGTGCGATATATTGAAAATTGTTTTCACCCTTCGCCAGCGTATTCATTTACATAATTATGCAGGAAAACTATTCTGAAAACATAATAATGATCAAATTGGGATGCATTTTTTTGACAATACACAAAGTAACTAGTTTCGTTATGACACCATTCAAACATGTGTATTGTTGTTGCTCAATCCTGACAATCCACCCAATTTTATATTCAACTTGGCACATCACTTAGAAGCACTCATGCGAGTGCATCCATGGGTGTCAATCCGGGGGGCAGTGGGTCATGTTCCCCTACCTTTTGGCATAATACGGATTGACGCTAATGATCCAAATACATGCAAATATACATATGGTGGTATAATACATCAATTAAAGTTTATTCTTGGGTGGAAACCGGTACTTACTTTTTGTCCTTTAATTCCGGGTGGCCCTTCTGGACCTGCGTAGCCTGGTAAACCCGGTCTGCCGGGTAGTCCTAAGTAACCTCTATCTCCCTGTACATCAAAAAATAAATTACAAATGAAATGTTAGTGTTTCAAGCATTCTCCCGATTATTATATAAAATCATCTTGCTCTTATTCATTTGAAGGTTCAATTTTAACAAGAATGACTCTCCCCCTATGGGCTCATGCATTGTTCTGGTGAAAAAAGTAAAGGACGCAAGCATCAATTTTGCGATTTGCATGGCGGCATCAATGTGCAGGGGGGGGGGTACCATGTTATTTAAGTTTGAATCATATATATCTTAACGAGACATATTGCAGGCATAAAATTTCACTAGAGTTATGAGAAAAATATGAACTTCCATCTTTTTTGCATGTTGATGGGTAAAGTGGGGGAGATGAGGCTGTCGATTATGAATTCATAAATTTTAAACGAATTACGGACAATTTTTTCAAATCACTGACCAAAACTATAACCTGTTGTGCACTTCTTCTTTCCTCAGTGACATTGGGATAGCACCAGGGTTCGAAATTTTGGTTATCCGGGACAACTAAAAAAGTCACCGGACAACCAACATTACTGATTCGGTTGTCCGCCGGACAACCATAAATCTGTAGCCAAAATGGACCTTTGTACATACGGACAACCAAAAACTTAGACGGACAACCAGAAATTGTAACCTGGTTGTCCGTGGGACAACCATTTATTTTTCCTTAATTCGAACACTAGATAGCACCACCACTATTTGTGGTCTTGTGGTATAAGTTCATGAGGTAAAAGAGCAATGTTGTATATTTTCATAATCTGGCTACCATACACAAAGCTTACTGGGGCTTCTAACATTTACCAATTGCGGTCTCAATATTATCAGCTTCAAGGCGGGTGTATCATTTCATAATAAACATGGCTGCTGTGTGCTGTAGTAATCGGCAACTGAGACTTCATGCCTCTATGCAGAATTTGACCTCTGCCATTGCTACTGAAAAGCACTTGCACTAAAATCATCTTGGAATCATCATAAGACAGAAGACAGAAGCCAGGAATTATTTTAGGAGGGAAGATTCTTGAAAAAGTGGGCTTTTGGTGGGTTAGCACTATACTTGCATGATAGGGGGAGAGGGTGGGTGAGGGGATGTGTCCCTCTCCTAAGTTGGAATGTTTCACAATGAATCACCAAGCCTGCAATGCAAGCCACTTGGTGCAAACAAATTTGCATGACGGAGTGGGACTTTTTTGGGGGGATTTGGGGCATCCATCCCCTCCCTCAGACAACAGGTCAGCATGCTGCTTTTAGAACTAGCTCAGTTTGTAGATCGCAAAGCGCCCCCTGAATAGCATCAGCAAGTCATCATGCCGCGCTAGCGAACATTAGGTATTACGTATTATGTATCTCAGAGCACTGTTATACTTATAGTCAATGCAATGTGGTTTTACATATAATAATATTGTACATTTTACAATTCTACCCCCCCCCCCCCGACTTACAACCCACTGGCACTTGAAACAAGATATAAAGAAAAAAACGTCTTTCCTTGATAGCAGAGTCCACTACAACATTTTTACATCACTTTTGCAGCACTAAATTGTTTTAGAAATTTTAATCAGCATACTTTGTTTTGTCAAATTCATGTCAGGCTTGTTTTGATCATTGACAAAAAAGTTGCCTAGATTCTCTCATATTCATAACAAAATGCTAAAGAGATAATGCAAAAATACAGATAAAGTTAAATTTTAATCAAAAGTATAAGCTAATGTGTACAGAGCTCCGACAGTTTTTGTATGAAAACATGCAAATGAACTACCCCACCCTTTTCCAAGCTTAAGTTTGCCTTCAAACTTTGTCAAAAGAAGATGGTTTCTACATTTATTAATTTTGTAAATTATAATTTTAATTTGCAACAACAGAAATTTTGTACATTATTGTACAATGTTAGTATATTACTTATTACCAATTCTGTTGCAGGGTATGCCAGTTAACTTCTAGTTCAACTCCATGTTCAGAGCTACCTTGGGAATTGCATGGATGGCAGCTCTTTCACATAGCTAACCATGGTGTGTTTTCTAAGTAAATAAACTTCGTGACATGGGTCCCACCAGCTTTTAAAAGAGGGTGTGTATTATTGTAGATGAAAGTTTCTACCAGTACCATGGTTCAACTTCTTGAGACTGAAAATCACTATGACTTTTTACAAGTCGCGATTTTCTGGTGAATTTTTAAGTACCCTACAAGGTTTAGTGGTGAAGGTGTCTCATTATGATACTAGTATTGTCAAGTGCTGCTGCTAATGCTAAAATGGAGTATCTTACTATGTGATGCGATCAAGCAAAATCAGTCGAAACTCAGAAATTTAATTTTTCAGTTTCTTATCAGATTATAAAAGGCATTTACAAAGCTGTATTTTGCAGAAAACCCAATAAAAATTGAACAACCAGTTCCAAAGATATGAACACTTAAAGAGTTTCCAAAACAACAGCAAATAAAGGAAACATTCCCTTTGTTTGGCTATATCTCAAAATCAATATTTCCGAGTTCTGACTGATTTTGCTTGATCGCATCACATATGATGACGCCAATATGATTCTAATTATAACCAATTCTAGGCACCTTCATATATTTAATGTTGAATAACTAGGGGATATTTCCAGCACATACATGTATGTACACAAGCGATTTTTTCATGTAATTATTTCGTGTAAGCTAATCCTAACTCTAACTCTAATCCTAACCCTAATCCTAATCATAACCCTAATCCTAATCATAACCCTAATCCTAACCCTAAACTAACCCTAACCCTAATTTCGTGTAAAATTACATGAAGGAATAACCCTGCTGTTTTATTCTAACCACATTCTAACTAGATGTGTTTAATAAGGAAATAGAACATGTTGCATTTAGGTTCCTCAATAAACACCTAATATCCCTCTGTGGATATGATGGATACAAATGGATTTCATGTTCGTACAATGAACCCCTTGTTTTTACAACTCCATGTTTCGATGGTCTGATATAACATGCTTTGGTCTGTCAGTATCATTATGTGGCTTCAGCAACGCTTACTTCAACTATCACCATGATCACACAACGAGTATTTTCGGAAGAATACAAAGCTGATATAACAAACTGGGGTATGTTCTAACATATGGAGATAATAGGCAATCACTAGGATCCACAACATTCTCATCTATTTAGGGCACAGTTCTATAACCCCAATACATTTGTACATTCATTGAATGACCTTGGAAAATTTGGGTACAAAAACTCATACTCTGTAACTTAGGTCAAATGTTGCCCTATTATTGTTTAATTAAGGTTATTGAACTATGCCACTGGGATGAGGCTGTTTTGGTCTATATTGAATGCAGTCCACACAACCAAATACCTTGAGGGTGAACTCTGCTTTTCTACTCTTTGGTTACACCATATTTGGGCTGACCAGACTTGTGTAATTAATTGGTTTATATTATGCTTTGCCTGGTGCAATTTGCTCGTTTCCGCTAATTATTAGTGGCCTAATATATGCTGTGGCATAACAAATGCCAAGATAAAGTTGTTTCCCCTATTGCACCCTAAATGAGCTATGAAACATGATATAAAGCAAACAACAATGTGATCAAAGTGAATTATGTAAGACAAAATTATAAGGTTATATAAGATGCGTGAAGTAGCCTTACAATGAGAAGTGTCTGTCATGATCGCTAAAATTAGGGCCTGGCAAAACTCACAATTATGCACCTTGATTCTTCAAAATCCAAAATGTACTTATAAACAAACACCTTTATAAAATTGCTGTGAAATTGCAGTTTTTATCTGCAAGTAGCAAGTGCATGTGAAAATTTGTTGATTTTGGGAATATTTAGGCCTAGCCTATAGATAAATTAATAAATAGAATCGATAGTACCACTTGTTTGCATTTACTTTTTTCATGTATTCAAATTGGCAACTTTTTTGCTGTTGTCTCAAACAGGCCTCAAAATTTTTTGGGACAGCCTATTCCGTAGTTGTAAGCTACGGCTGGTCAAAAATATTTAATTTTCCACAGCCTAAAAGGATATGTGAGTGTGACCACATCTGATCCAATCAGGCTTAAGTTGGCAATAATGAAACAGATATAGGCAATGTATAAATTAAAAGGTTCGTAACTTTGCAAGAGACCTCAATTGTCAAAATGTCAGACTTTGGCCTGAGTGGATCAGATCGTGTCATATATATTCGCGATAAATCTGTGTTATGTACACCATGGAATCTAGCTTCATGTGATGCAACATACACTAATTAAAGCTAATTAAGGTTAATGATCCGAGACTAAAATACCTAGTCTCAGAGTTGATTGACATTTTCATCAGAGTATGGTATGGTATATCTGAAAGCATAAAGTGGGTATTTAAGGAGTGAACCCAATAATTGACCTTTCCTATCACTTTCATCCATGAGCATGATGAGTTAGGTGATCTGTGTATTTTTAGTCTGTTACATGATCCTCTAAAGCCTTGACTCAAAACTTTTGGCATCAGTCCTAGGTTAGGTCAAGTTCACATGGAAGTACTACACTAAAGTTCTATCAAAGTAATTGGATGCAGACAATATGGATATAATTCCAACCTGAAATCTTTATCAGTTGGTCGGAACAAATTTTTTCTGCAAGTTATTTACAGTGAAGTCTTTTTTAAGCTGAATATAATAACAGCTAGTTGTATATTTTTGCTTCACAACTTTTATACCAAGCTTAAAATAAACTTACTAGGCTATATAATAACTTATTTTTTTGGGTGGTGGGAACACTTTTGTTCTTCACATTGTGTTCATTCAAGTGCCTTTTCGAGTATTCATTGATGATAAATCTGACACAGCCGAGGGCAGGGTATAATTTTAGCAACTAAACATGCCCTAAATGGGTGCAGATAACCAAATAATTAATAATAACAAAGCAGTTCGCGAACCACTAGATCCCCACCATCGCGGTCATAGGGAGGGTTGTGATTCTCAAACCACTAATATTTTGAGGGGGTCTAAGCTATGGTCGGAACCCTACCATTATTTTTCCACAGCCCTAAAAGACTTGAGATATGCAAATTTCTACTTCTAACCACAGATGTTCATACCCTGTGTTGGAAAATCATCACCTGCTATAGATAATTGGAACCAGTCCCCAGCCCTTAACTCACACTGTTTTTAAATCCACACCCACTTGCATGTTTCTTTAACCAAATTGGTGGCAATTGGATCCCTACTTCGCACGGCACGTAGGGATGGCAAGCTATTCATGTGTCAAATCTACAGAAGCTAGCGATGTCTAATTTTAACAGATAGGCTACAGACCCTCAGCAGACCCTCGGAAACAACACTTTTCTAGGGTTGTCAGAGAAGACACCTTTCTAGGGTCTGCAGATAGGCCTTGAGAAAGACACTTTTTTCCAAGGGTCTGTGGATAGGCCTACAAATTTTTAAAATACATTGGAACAACTAATAATAGAAATGTTGGCAGACAATGATATTCTATCAATCTTTCAGTGCATCAATTACAAATTTCCAATATTCACCATGAACTTTCTTGCTTTCTATTATTAGTCACTAATGGTCATTAACAAATTTTAAATTTCCAGACACATCAAACAAGCTGGCTGGGGGCTGAAGGGGCAAGTCCTTGCAATTGTATTGCGCTATCCTGCAGCTCTCGATGAAAATCAGTGAATTTTTTATCAGTGATCTTTCAGTTCTAGGGATGTAAGCAGGATTATGATAAAGTGTCTTACATAAGTTTACCAGTGCAGGAAATGCCTCAAATTACAGCACAACTTTACAGGTCAACATCGACTGGTCCGACCGTCCTACAATGTATGTAGACAGTAGACTAATTCCAACCATTTTGATTATCTCCTACGATCATCACGTAGGGATGGTATGGAGTGATGATGCTGGCAGATTCCACATCCAACTGCTAAACCACAGCAATTACTGTCACCTATAGTCAGCATTTCATCAGGTTGAATAGTTTTCCCACCCTTCAATAAATTGGTTATATGTAAAGACAGCACAATAGTACATGCACATTGGCTCTTACTTGCAGTCTTTCTGGTTTGAAATGACATGTCACCAGGATCCACAACATGTTCATCTATCAGGGCCCATGCAGTTCTCCAATACATGTGTAGGCCTACATTCATTGAATGACCTTTGAAAATTTGGGCACATTACCCATAATTTGCAACTTGAGGTCAAATTTTACACTACCAGTGTTTAATTGAGGTTATTGAATTATGCCATTGGGATGAGGCCATTGTGGTCAGAAGTGTGTTAAAGAGACAAAGTATTCTAATCACTGATACTTGTAAAATTATACAATAGTTAAAGCCACTGCCAAAAAATGCCAGTCACATATCGAACTTAATAAATTCACTCCCAGGGTACGCATAGTTGTTGCGCTCCATTTATCTCTTTAAACAGTCCCAAATATGCATTCGCCATGCTTTATAATCACAACAAGGACCATATATATGCCTACATAATTAGCCCTTATACACAAGGTAAAATCGGCTGAGCCTTGCGGCCGCTACGCATCGCGAGCGCGGATTGAAGATGTCATGGTCAGCGAACTGAGCTAGTCCTAGGACGGTTAACACCTGGGCGGGTTACTGTGCACATTGCAAAGACGTGTGGTAAAGTTTAGATACAAATTAAAATAGACTGAAGTCATCATCTGGACGTCATCATGCCAAGTTAAAGGCCTAGTCAGTGATTTGCTCATATGGAGAATTGTAAAAATCATCAGATTCAGATGATTCAAAAATTCAGATTTTGGCACCCTTGTTAGTGTCATAGATGTACTTACTAACATAGCCTGCTAGTGGTTTTAAGCCAAAAGCAGCGCATTAAAGACAAAATATGACATTTTACATGAATCTGTAATTTCTCTACATAAGTAGAGAAATTATGTGATTGAATGGGACTGCTATTTTCTTTGTTTTTTGCAAATATTTTCATTTCAAAAACACCTAATGACAATTTTATTACCTTCACTCTTAAGAAATTAATACATGTTTTTTTACACTTTTGCTGGGATCACTGAATAAGCCTTTATGAGTGTATCATTCCAGATTATCTGATGATAAAGCAAGCCACTCTGAAGAGAAAGCTAGTTTTACACATTAGCACTTGCCACTCATACTATCTTACTGATACTGAACTCGACCGGCAGTAAGATTTTTGTTTATGTACATAATGAAGGCAGATGAGTATGGTACTTCAAGTATCTGATAATGATGTGGATGAAGTAGATGATATGACACCAGCAAGTACCTAAATGTATTGTAGGTGCACAAAAAGTAACTGCTCCTACAAATATGTCTCGATCTCTTGCATTGCCTTAGCATGCAACACTAGGGTCCACAACATGCTCATCTATCAGAGACACAATTCTTTAACCCCAATAATACATTTGTGCATTCATTGAATGACCTTTGAAAATTTGGGTACAAAAACTCATACTCTGCAACTTGAGGTCAAAATTTGCATTATTATATAATTGTTTTATAAAGGTTATTGAACTATGCCATTGGGATGAGGCCATTGTGGTCCTTAGTGCAAATACTTACCCTTTCCCCTGCGGTTCCGTTACATATACATTTTCCTCCCGTACATCCATTACAAGCCTGTAAATTACAAAAGAAAAAAGAAGAAAAATTAATTAATGCATTCAGAATAACAACAATAAAATTCGACTTTTTCTCATCAAATTTCAGCACATCACATTAAAGCTCCCATCGGGCGCCCCATTCCTTTTTTAAAGGAATTTTTATTCTCATCAAAATGGTCCGAGTCAGAACTTTACAAACTTACACTAAGTAATAATGTATTGTGTAGGCCTTGCAATGTAAGAACTTTAATTTTGTAATGCATTTCTTTGGGGTTCATAAAAAATGGGTCAAAATATAAAAAAAAACTGTAGACACGTTCATGTATCGGTATCTTTTGGCATATTTTGCCGAACCATAGAACATGTGATTTAAACATTAGATTTTTAGATTGATTTACAAAATTAAGGTATTCTTCATTTGGAAATTCCAATCAATCAAATCATCAACAAACAGAAATAGTATTGTCAGTACTGGTATACAATGTTCCCATGGATGGATCAAAAGTTAGCCAAAATGTGATGAGGGACATGAGTGCGTGTAAATGTCAGAAAAGATTGCGATGACAGACTCCACCAACGCATCCAGGAATGACAAGATACTTGTGGGATAATTTTAACATATGGTTGCACTTGTGCTATTAAGTGATTGATAAATATGCCAAGAAGCGCAGCCAAAGGAGGGGTTTCATGACGTTCCCCGGCGCAATGCCAGGCAGTACATGATGGAAACCTCATCACAATCAAAATATTATGTGATTACATGACACAACAATGTTTGCAGCTAGCTCTGTTTTTAGTTTATTCTGTAAAAGGGAAAGTGTACAGCCGAAAATGACAATTTAAATACCATTAACATACCAACAAACTGATGTTAGACTGATTAACCATCAGTTTTAACTATTTCTTAGAAGATGAGGTCCACTGGGACTAGAGATTGGGAAATAGCTCAATATATAAAACATAGTCATAACACAATAGATCTAAAAAAACTACTATTTTTGAACCCAAGAAATGAGACAGGATCAAAACCTCCGGGATACTACGTGCAGAAAATCATGGCTAGTTGACAAAACTTTTGGCTTCGCCTTTAATATCAGTAAAACAGGCCTAGTGATACACATACTGTCAGCTCTGCCATAGATAAAATAAGTGGATTAATAACAAAATCGGGACAACGCTCACATCAGTTAGGTTCCCATAGTGCTATGACCCAAGTTTGGTTGTGGTGCATTTGAACTATTCATATGAAGCCAAATTTAAACCAAAAGCCTTATTTAAATATGTCTACCAGTACATAAAGTGCTGCAGGCCCTATACTTAAATGTTTGTTCATGTGTATACCAACATGCTGCCATTCCTTCAGATAACTATTGTGAATTTTATGGGTAAATCCTTAACAAAAAACAAACAAAACAAAAACACACACAAACAAAAATAATGAGGAATACAGGCTATTTTGTCAACAAATATATCGGATGAAAAACCGAAGTAGATCCCTCCATGCAGGCCTAGGCGGCATGAGCTTGCCTGTAAGGCAGTCTTTCAACAAGTTCTAGTATTAAAGCTAATAATATTGAATGGCCATCACACTTGGATCAAATTGCCCATCAACATGACCAAGTTCAAATCTGGACAATCCCAATGTATTCCCCATCTGCAGGGCCTAAAGTTCCTGTCAAGTTTAGTCAGAAACACAAGTCAGGACAGCCACTGCTAGCTGAACAGTCTACCAGACCTAGCGCCATGCTCAGAGAAATCAGATACTTGAGGAATGCCTGACCCTGTTAGAGATGGCATGCGCTCTTACTGCTTCGCAAATTCAGCTCTTATTTCTCAATTAATGCAGTGCCAATTTGTTGAGCTAAGAAAACCAGACTTTGCAAATGCACAACACGCTCGATTCAGTCATGCCAAAAGCTATGGTAAATTTAACTGAAACAAGATATATTTGACTTCTTGACTCGCCATTTTCACACTTCTAGAAATAAAATGATCATTTGTCTGTAAGCCACACCCAATTGTAGCAAACACCAATTGATTAGAATTACCAACAAGCCAGGCATGGTGTACATGGTAGAAGGTTAGGTTGGAATGCCAATTGATTCTTGGCTCTTATTCAAACACACAAAGTTCACCTGAAGTTTATTATCTCCAAATGTATAGAAATAAATCCTGTGCAGATACAATGTGATTCTGAAGGCAGTTTCAGTTTTGCATTTTTGTCCCGATTTTTGTACATAAATTATGAATTTTCCTCCACTCCTACATGTACCATTTGGAACTTTGTAAAGTCTGTCAAATGCAACACATGCTTTGAACATTTGATGTAGTTCTTTGTGGCTTCTGTACTGCTCTATATTTTGGACAACATGGGTGGGTCTCTAGGCACTCTGGCTATGTAGACATATTAATGGGAATTAACATATCACACTCACAGGAAGTATGGGTTCCCTCAAAAAAAATATTTCCAGTGAAACAAGATCAATATCCTTATTTTTCATTTCTTACAAGGTCATTGACCCTTGGAAAGAAAATCATCATTTTGAAACCTGCCAAATCTTTTGGATCTTATCTGGTCGGGTTAGAATTTTGTGGAGAAACCGAGAATCAATTCTCCGACAAAACTAGGAACAAGTTGCATTTTGACATTTCATGATTTGAATCAAAATGTAAGCACTAGACAATTTAGGCTTTTAACAAAATTATACCAAAATTATATAAATAGCATCTGAAATACTTTTCAAGATATGGATAATTTTATAAATGATACCTTGATATTTCTGCCAAATTGCTATTCTGAGCAGGGAACGGCCAATTAGTTTACACAGAATTGAATAGGGATTTCATAGTTCAACTGTTACAATTGATTAAATAAACCTCTTTTTAATAAGTACTTAGTCCCACAATCAAATACCATGAAATTAAAAATTCCAAAATTTCATTTTTTATCATGGGAATGTCATCTTTAAAGGGCTAGAACACTTGAAGACTTGTTGCAGGTCACATATGTGGGTGGACAATAGGATAAGCAGATAGGATGTACTCAGACAAATAAATGCAACAATCAAACCATATTTTATCCGGCTACATAACATCACCTCAATCAGAATATTTTTCTATTCCCAGGGGTTTATATTTCAAATTCCATTGACTTGCTCAGATAACCTGTCTTCTTCACCAAGCCATTGCTCAGTATTGGCTCACGCTGTTTCCCAATATTTGTCCAATAAACAGGCTTGGGTATGCATGGTGTTATACTAAAACACGACTCCTACGCAAAATGGCTGTTCTCAAATTGTGAAAGATTTTCTAGTTTCTACAGACTATTTCTGTCAATACATATGAAATAAAACTTGAATTGATATAGGCCTATAAACTTTGTCTAGGTGGACTGAATGCTCACATGGTCAAATGACAAACACACATAAAACATATCAGGTTGGAACTTTTTATTTTTAGAATCTTTGCTTACACACAGGTAGGCATACTGCTGGTTTTAAACATACAGAAAAATGATTGGAACATTTATTTTGCACTGGGTAGGCTTGGCAACATTGAATAATGGGCCCTGACAGTCCGATCCAAATGCCCCAACTTTCCTGGATCAGACTATCAGCCCGGCCCAGTTCATTTTCAAACAAACTTGGCTTTCAGGTCCACTTCAGCTACTTTGGATGTGGGCAGTCAGGTCCAAAATTAAAGAATTTTTTTGTGATAAAGTTTGCAACAACTAAAATATTTAGGCCCTCTAAATTAAATAATAATAAGGTCTCTGGGGCATGCTGACCAGCGCTCAATGCCCTTTGGGTCAGTCTCTGGTTTAAAAAAAAGTATTATTGGGTCAAGTTTGATTTTTGTTATTTAATGGGGTCAGAACTAGCCTTTCTAAAAGGCCTGTTAATTATTTTCCCACCAAAAATATTGTATCACTTTCAGTAAAATAAACAGTAGTTTAAAGAGCGCCGCTGCAACAGGGGCGTAGCCAGCTTTCTTGGTCAGGGGGGGGGCAAAATAAAATTTTGGGGCACAGACGAAAAAAATTGCAGTTGCATCATACAATACATAGAGACTGTATGTCTTCGAGCTTCCCGAAAAGGGCCTTATTGTGATGATGTGCGCACGTAGCGTGAGAAAAATTGTATTTTACACTATATTCGGCCATTATCCGGCTAAAAAAGGGCTTTATTGTTACAATGTGCGCGTGTAGCGCGGAAAAAATTTGTATTTTACACTATTTTGGCCCTGAATTTTGCTAGAAAAGGGGCTCCTTGCCCTTTTTCTTTTACTTTGCCCTCCTGATTTTCTCTTTCATTTTTTGTCAGAGGGGCACTTTTTCTTTCATTTTTTTGTCAGGGCTACGCTACTGCGCTGCAACAGGGAGCCGCGAGTGTCCACAGCTCGCTGTCCCGGCTTCACTGCCCCCCCTTCGGTAAGGATTGCGTGTCTTCTTTGACAAAGACTAGGTCGGAACAGTACCTAATGAACTCTTGGTATTAATACATAGATAACCTTCTTTGCATGTCCTAAGCAATAATAGTCCCAAACAAAAATGTTTGGTAGACTCATAACCGGTGCGATCTTACCTTTCCGATGTTGATTAAGATACTTCTTGCATCGATCCCGAGATGCGGAAAAAACCAATAGTCATTTTGTCCCACATAAATGAATAAATAACAAAAAACCCCCGATCCCCCGAGTGGACTCACCCATTCGGTGACGTCACACACGATAATCATCCCTTATCCGACTTGGGCAGCCCTACTCGCCAAACTTGTAGGGGCGGCGGGGTCCGAGATAATCAACATCGGAAAGGTAAGATCGCACCGGTTATGAGTCTACCAAACATTTTTGTTTGGGACTAGACTCAGTACACCGGTCGATTTTACCGTTTCCGATGTTTATTACGATACTTCTTGCATCAACATCTGAAAGATCGATCTAGCAAGTAACCGACGGATGGAGGTACAAGATTGGCCAGCATCTGATAAGGATCGGGAGAGTGGGTAGCATGGTAAACGCGAGGTCAAACTATTTCCCCCCCCTGCCGGCCGGGAAACAGAAAGCCTACGGGAACAGACAAAAACCCCTGAACTGAAAGTACAGTGGTTCAGAATAGAAACACTGGTTCTTACCATGTTGGAATTCTGATTGTCCGCAAAAACACCTGATACCCAACCACCATGTTATCTCCCCAGAACAGCCCTGGTGAACTTATCGCCTGGTCGTTGGTTTACGCTTTTGTAGTAAACCGTGGAAAAGGACGACGGGTTCTTCCAGGACACAGCCTGACAAATCTCTTCAATGGGGACCCCCTATGGTAGGCCCACGAAGATGAGATAGATCTGGTTGAGTGGGCCTTGGGGCGGCGTCTTTTGTCGCCCGAGTCCACTCAACACCTGGACCAGCCACCGTGCCAGAGTCTGTTTAGCGGCTGGACCGTGCGGTTCTGCGTGGGTGATAAATAAGCGGTCATGAGCCCTCTTAAGGTTTGTGTTCGGCCAAGGTAGTGCTGTAGCGCCCTCACCGGGCACCACAACCTGTCTTCGGCTATTGACTAACCCTGCCCAATACTGGGTAGGAAGAGGGCGAGTGTCGGAATGTACTTCGCTCATTTTTTGCAAGGAAATCCGGGCGAAGAAACAGCGTCGCTCCGTTGTTAGTAAATACGGAGGCTGACTTCGAGACTGCGTGCAACTCCGAGCAGCGCCGTCCCGAAGCCAACGCCAGAAGAAAGGCCGCCTTAAGAGTGACGTATTTAAGGGTCGCTTTTGACAGGGGCTCAACAGGGGTACCCTTAATATACTCCAAGACTGTGTTGAGGTCCCATGGAGGGACCACCTTCCTTTCGGGCGGGCGCTTCGTTGAACATACCGTCGAGAAGAAGACTTAGGGACCCATCTGAATTGATAGTCGACCCGTCCTCAAATCCCCGATGAATCGAGAGGATGGCTGACTTGTAGTTGGCTATCGTGGGCTGCTGAAGTCCTGACCTGAACTTTTCTGTCAGAAAATCTGCCACTAGAGGCACAGGGGCTCTAGTGGGAGATGTATTTCTCTCATCGCACCATGCGTAGTAGGGAGCCAAACGCTGACTATACGTGACGGAGGGTAGACTCTCGCTACCCCGGCGATGAGAGAAGCAGCTTCTGATGAAAAGCCTCCTCCGCCAAGACGCTTCCTGATAAGGGCCATGCAGCTAACTGCAGGTGCTCTAGTGGTAGACTTGGTACCTCTCCTCCGGGCATCCGGAGTAGATTTGGTAACTGGAGTACTCGCGGCTGTGCCGCTAGTAGATCCACCATCGGTCGAAACCACAGGTGTTTCGCCAGAACGGTGCTATCAGAATGACGTTGCAATCCTCCCTCCCGATCTTGGTCACTACCCTTGCGAGCAGTGAGATCGGGGAAAGCGTAAGCAGTCATTCCTCCCAGTCTCACGGACAGAGCGCCCACGGCGAATGCCTGTGGGTCTGCGACCCTTGAGCAGTACACGGCAGCTGATGATTTCGATGAGATGCGAACAAATCTATCGAGGGGTGGTACATCACCTCGAAGATCGTCTGGGCGACCTGCGGAGCAAGGGACCATTCTGTAGGTCCCGACACCTTTCCTCGTGACAGATCGTCCGCGAGGATGTTGGTGACTCCGCTATGTGCATCGCTCTCAACGTAATCTGCCTGGCCTTGCACCACCCTATCAGGCGTAAAGTGCGTGCAGGCATAACCGTGGTGACCTGGTGCCCCCTTGTCTGTTGAGGTAGGCCACCACGGTTGTGTTGTCTGTTTGGACAACGATATGAGATCCACGATCACCTTCTCGAAATGCTGGAGAGTTCTCTCCACTGCCCAAAGTTCGAGAAGGTTGATATGGAACTCCGCTCGCGGGCCGACCATAGGCCCGAGACTGAGTCCCGTGGATGTAGCCCCCCAGCCCAGCTTTGATGCGCGCCGGTCGTCACTACGTGACGCACCGCTGGTGCAGGAAACCTGACACCTTGAGTCAAATTGGGCTGATGGGTCCACCACCAGAGTTCCTCTCGCGCGATCTCCGACATCGGAACCGCGAGGGATATTGGGTGACGACTGGGCCTGTAAAAGGCTAGAAGGTGTAGTTGTATAGGCCCCATGTGAAAGCGGCAGTACGGTGCGAGGTCTACCATACTGGCCATAAGGCCCAAAACCTTCATCCATGCCACAGCGGGTGCCCCTCTGACTCGCCAAGAGTCGGGCACACCTCGCCATGTTCGTCACCCTCTCGGGTGAGGCCGCCGCGATCCCCTCCTTGAGGTTGATCTGGGCCCCTAAGAATAGTGGTGTCTGCGTCGGGACCAAATTGGATTTCTTGACGTTGATCAGAAATCCCAGGGCCCGCACCGCACGGACTACTAACTCCACGAGACACTGTGTGCCCAGCGGGGTGCGTCCGTAAATGAACCAATCGTCCAGGTAGCAACACATGTTGACTCCCCTGCGCTTCAGGTACGCTGCCACCGCCCTGACCAGGAGTGTAAACACTCTGGGGGCGGTGGACAAGCCGAATGGCAGGCATCGAAACTGGTAAGTTTGACCCTGTACCTTGAAGCGTAGAAACCTCTGATCTTGAGGTGCGATCGAACATGCAGATATGCGTCCGAGAGATCTAGCGATGCCGCCCACATACCCTTGATGGGGCAGGCTAGCACCGGCGAGAGTCTCCATTCTGAACCTCTTGGGCCTGATGAACTCGCTCAACGGCTTGAGGTTCAGAATGGGCCTCAGTCGCCGGTCTTCTTTGGAGCCAGAAAAACGTGCTCCAAAACCCCTTGGTGAAAGGGGGGTAGACCGACAATCGCTTGCTTCGTGAGAAGCTGAGTGACCTCTGACAGTAGTGCCCGACGCTGGGGGCCGTCTGGCGGCACTACCGTGGACCTCTGAATCGTGCAGGCGCACGAGGGTGGCTGGTAAATTCCAGCCTGTAACCCCCACTGACCACTGACAATACCCAGGCGCCCGGTGAGATGGCATGCCATCTCTGGGCGTAATGCACAGCGGCCGCCCACAGGGGAATCCCCTGTGGAAGTCCAGGGCCTGCCGGCATGGACTGTCGACCGCCGTGCCCTCAGGACCGATCTGGTTTGCCACCCTTAGAAGAACGGCTCTTCTTAGGGGGCTTGCCATACGATCCAGCACTACTCTTGCGCTTCCCAGTTTTCTTGGGAGGTGCTGGAGTAGCCTCGGCCTCGGTGTAGTCTGTGGTGCGGCCCTGCTGAAGCCGGAGCTGGCGCTGAAGAACGCTTAGAAGACTTCTTCTTCTTGTGCTTCTTCTTCGCTTTACTGCCCTTCCCTTGGTCAGGGCAGCCTCTGACTTCTTCAGAGTGCTCTCATTGGTGGCCTTCTTTGCCCGGTCGTCCTCTACCGTAGCGCAAAAGGCCTGTCCAAAGAGTAGCCCCTGTCCCACCGAGTCTGACTTCTTCATTGCTTCAGCAAAGTCGGAGCCGTAAGTTGACTGGAGGGACAGACAGGCATTCTCCCGGCGGCGAGATGACATCCTATGGGCTAGGCCCATAGAACTCTCGTTGAGGTTAGCTGTTAGCACCGCTAACAGATTAACCTCGCGGAAGAGTTCCGACGCTGCCCCGTGCTCGTCCGCTACCTCCCTACCGAGGTGCTCGGCAAGCGTGGTAGCGACGCTTAGAGACTCTGATAAGCGGCGTGCTCGCTTATCGATGAGCTTTAGCTCCTCCTCCCACTGGGGAGAACGACCCGTGCGCCTTGGCCGCTAGCGGCAGGCGCTGCAACGCTCTGGATCCATGTCAGGGACCCTGAGGTAGGTTTCAGTAGTCCTCCTGCGAAACACGCAGTGGAAGCGCAAGCACGCAGCGCGCCGAAGCTCCAGCGAGCCTGACAGCCCCACGAAACCTACCCTTGAGGTCCGCCGGGAATGCAAGTGCGGGCGACCCTTGTGTGGACGCCAGCTAGCTGGGCATCCTACTGAAAAAGATGCCCTGGTCCTCCTGAACGGACTCCTCCTGAGAGAAAGCCAGGCCCAAACCTTGGGCCACACGGCTCATCACCTCAGCGGTGTCCGCAGGCAGACCATTGCTAGCGAGTTCCTCACGGGCAGCGGGGAAGGATACCTGAAGCTACCTGCACAGCCTCATCAGACTGTGAGTCGCTACTGGTTTCATCTTCCGACTCCTTTCCCTCGCCTTCAGACTCTGACTCACTCTCTGATGAGGAAGAGATCTGACGACGGGCATCTGAAGGTGGACAGGAGGTGTCGCCACCGTGTGGCTAGCCAACTGAACACCAGCAGCAGAGGGAGTACTCCCGCTCGACCCCGAGATGCTAGCTATCGCACCCCGCTCTCCGCACGCTCTCGCTGCTGTCGCCCTAGCCATAGCAGCGCGCGGCCTACCCTGAGCTGTATCAGGGTTAGCCACTCGCCGCCCAGCCTGGGTAACAGCTGGTGGTACTGCTTGCCCATCGCTAGGCGGCACTTGCCACGGTGCTAGACCGTGGAAGAAACCACCCTGCGGCGGATACCACGGGGTATACCCTGTCGGTAGCTGACCCTGAAAGGATCCGCCACCAGGGAAACCCCATGGAACGGCAGTACCAGTACCGCCTCCCCCCCCCTGTTGCCACAGAGACTGTGGTAACCAGGACGAGTACTGCGGTACCTGCGTGGTTGTAGCGTAGGTGCCCGGTAGGGCTCCCGGCTGCGTACCACTGTACCCATGCCTCACAGCGTTCCCCGCTAGAGGATCAAGCCGTGTGTATGGGTACCCCGCTATACTGGCTGTCCCTTGGCTAAAAGGAGCTTGCCTAGTATCACGGGTAGCTGAGCGTGTATACCCCCGATCAGTCACCTCGCTACCTGAATAGGTAGTATCAATCAATGGAGCCATGCTCCGCTGAATAGATAGTGATCGATCATAAGAGGGTAATCGACCCATTGACTGTAATGGATCACCCACGCTCTGCTGGCTCTCGAGGACATAAGTGGGTTGTTGATCAGCCAGGCTGTTCAAACTACCTACCCTAACCTCTTGAGCCTCGCCCAAGGTCGCTGTGTGTGGCGGACCACTCACGGCAGCTATGGGCGCGTGCATAGTGGCTACCACTGAAGTCGAGCCGTAGCTCGCCTCGGTAGCTGCCACCGTTTGCACTTGGGTCGCTGTCCCGTGAGAGACTGCGCGAGCCCAACCCCGGTATAGCCGCTAGCCAGTCCCGGAGGACAGCCGGCAGCCATTCCAAGGCCCAGGGCATCACTCGGCGGTCCCGCCATGGAACGCTGCCGTGTGACAACCCCAGTTGGTTCTGCTAAAACTACACCCGAAGCGTTAGCCCCGGTATCGTCTCTGCTAAACCCATGCACGCCATTCGACCCTTGCGGGAACGAAAGCGTGCTGCGTGCCGTGGATCAACCCAGGCAAGCCCGGGGTTCCACTGGCACGCTGCGTGCTACAGACCGGCCGAGGCAAGCCCGGAGGTCCGTTCGCACGCTGTATGCTGAGATTCAACCCAGGCAAGCCCGGGTACCTTGGCATACTGTCCGTCGCCCGCTACTTCATGGGTGCTAGACCCGCTGTTCGCCAGCAATAGACGGGTGTCCACCTGCAACAACCCCGCTAGAGATCTCACTGGTAGACTGGTACTCGCCTGTTAGGGCAAGTACCGCCCTGCTGCCTGCTACTAGCTTAGACGTTAAGTCAGTGCTTTCGCTGGCTGCTAGGCCTTCGGGCTCGCTAGCAGTCCCGGAGGGTCCGCCTGCTTGCCCGGGACCGGAGCCCCAGAGGTTACCTTAGCGTGGCCCTTGCCGCCGCGCTAGTACCTACCATATCAATCTTACCTGTAGGCTTCTGTTTCTTAGTCTTCGCCTTCTGTCTGTGTCGAAGACCCAAACGAGCGCTACTTTCTAAATCCGCGAAGTGGATGTCCGATAAGCCTATGCAAAAGGAAGCACACTTATTTGATTTAGAGCAATCCCTGTGGGTGTAGCAGAGTGGATGCGGGTCCCACTCTGCCACAAGGGAAGGGCATGATTGACAAGGCCTGGACATTGTAGTAATCGGGAGCGTATAGCACTACCCCCGAACACAAGCTCAAGCCCAATAAACAGACCCACACGCACAGTGGCTGACGCTGATGTAGTGGTATGATATAAAAATATATGTACAAAGGGATGAAAAACTGAAAACCTTTTGGTATAGATTTGTCAGGCTGGTCCCTTCGGAAACCCACCGAACTCTTAGCAGTAACTCGTCATCAGACGCAGCATACTGAAAGATATAACGATAGAGCACACCATAAACATAGCGATAATCACTCACCATACATGTATACACAGTACTGTACAAACATCTATTGTAACTTACTAGTCTGCTATAGTTGTTTTACGTGAGAACAAAAAATAAAATGGCGTCCTAAGGGCGGCCATTTTGAAAACGTGTGTTCCGTATACGAACGGAAACACTCATACAAGCTAAGTCTTTGGATCGTTTTTGTCCCTTTTCTAGCCGAAAAATGTCGTCAAAACTATCTCCCTAGCGCACTATACTGGTTGGTTTTTACCTCAGGTGTAACAAACAAACTGTATATCTCGGCCCTTTGGTTCGTAATGATACTTAGCGTTGGTAAAGAAAAATCCACACGCCTATCTCATCTAGAAACCAAGGAGGATAAGGGATGATTATCGTGTGACGTCACCGAATGGGTGAGTCCACTCGGGGATCGGGGTTTTTTGTTATTTATTCATTTATGTGGGACAAAATGACTATTGGTTTTTTCCGCATCTCGGGATCGATGCAAGAAGTATCTTAATCAACATCGGAAACGGTAAGATCGACCGGTGTACTGAGTCTTGATAAACATTTGCAAGTGCAAATGCAAGAATTGGGGTGCCAGTACATAACTACGTCTCGTTCAATATTTTAAAACTCATAGCAAGACCAATATGCTAAATATTGGGCGTAAAGCATCCAATTTTACCATTACCATGACTACATTTTCTCACACTTGGATTCATCAAAACATAATAATGGATGCATTAGAATTTTTAAAATGAGATCAAATTTTAACCAGAAGTTGAAAATACTGGTATTTTACAAATTGACCTCAAATGACCTTTGACCTCAGCATATGACCTTGAGCAGCACCAATAGCTGTGGGTTCCAGTGCTGCTGCAGCTATGACCCAAGTTTGGTTGCATTGTTCATATGAAACCAAATTTTAACCAAAAGTTGTAAATAATGGACCTCAAATGACCTAACCTCAGTATATGACATTGAACACCACCAACAGATGAGCCAGGGTTCTCAAAGTGCAGCTCTATGACCCAAGTATGGTTGCAATAGGATTTAAACTGTTCAAATTTTATGAGTTGACTTCAAATGACCTTTGAACACCACCCCAAAAAAAGAGTTTCTGACTATATGGCACACCTAAGTCAATCCGCCTATCCATTCACAAGATACAGCATCCGGAGGTACGTACGGAAGGACGGACGGACAGTGCAAAAAACAGTATGCCTCGCGACGGAGACATAAAAATATGCAGTGGATTCGCAAAATTTCCAACACTGGGGGTGCTTGAGATTCAGAAAAATGGGCAAAAATGGCAATTTTTCCAGCATCTGGTCACATGCAATCTTTGAGAGGCGGGGCCTGAAGGGTAAGCGAGCCCCCCTGAACCCAAATTATTGCCCCCCCCCCTTCCGGAACATAAGTCATGATCAATTAACTTGCTTAATTAATTGCATAGTCTCATCCCCCACCATATAAATTCAGCTTTGTGAAATTTAATAATTTAGATCCATTTTCACTCTGAGGTACACTATGGCAGCGTGAAAAAAGATTTGAAGCATTTTAGTGAAAATGTCTGGAATTTTTGTACGAAATGTATTATCTTCAACATGTAGCTGTACATGTAGCTGTACAGCCACCTCTTCCAGATGCTCCTACATTAACATTCGTACATGCACAATGTATTAAACATGTACCGGTACTGGAAGTCTTGTCTGGGCATGGGTCCAATGGTTAATTTGCCCTGTCAAATAGCATCATACCCTGTAATAATTGACTAACTTGCTACAACGATTCCAGTTCATAACCTTCACTTAACATTTTGCATTTTACTACTGCTGTGTAATGTCCTTTTGACTTGCAATGTAAGTTGGACTACCATTAACCACATATGGATTCAGATATGTAGCAGATACACAGGTAAATGGACTGAGGTAAAGATTCTTTCCTCAAATGAATGTCTGGCTGTAGTATCTTGTAACTGTATTACTGGTGTGAGGTCTGCAACAAAGTAGTGTCAATTCTTTAGCCATTTCACTTGATGGTCAAATTTGTACTGCTTTATATGATTTAATATTGTTTCTAGTTGGTGGGGGGGGGCACTCCCAATTTTGAGGCGACACATATGTAGGCTATACTAGGCCAGTTATATAGACCCCCTTTTCAGCATCGCTGTCATTCCAAAGTTCCAATTTTTCCCGATCACATGCTGTATTACCCAACCAAAGACCCTTTATTTTACCATTCGATCTGTAAAAGACAATTATTTTTTGATTTTAACAGCAAATTTCATTTATCACTGATTTTGTTACTTCTTTTGCAAAAACAAAGCAATTTGAAGCCAATTTTTGAAGCTTCTTTTGGCTCGACTCTCACCCACAGACCCCATATTAAAAAAAGGTCATATTAAAAAAAGGTCATATTCTCACCCAATGCCGGGCCCAATGCCCCCTTGCGGAATGCCAAAAATCACACTCTCACCGAATGCCTCTTCCTGTGAAAGTGCCAGCCCTACACCTATATATTGAGGTGCCCCCCTGGTTTCTAGCCCGACACGAAAAAATGTAAAACAGTATGGCAGCCAACTTGTGATCTAATACAATACTAAAGAAGACTTTAAATGTCCTTCTCTCTGACTGCTCTTGTTGATTTGAGTTGACCTGTACATCAGCAGCATCCTAAATATCAGGAAGTAGGACTCCATGAAGGCAAATTCACATCATTTTATCAAAGACTATTTGGGACAAGGTGATGGCAGTAGCTTGTCATTTCCTTTGCAAAGTCATTTCGGTATTTTTCAGCTTACAAAGACATTTTCAGACAGTTAGATAAACAAGATTGCAAACATTGACCTAGTTTTTCTTGATGATTTTAGAATCTTTAAAAGCTCCTGGATTTCAATCTTATTATCAGCTTTAAAGGGACATTAACAGATTTTGAGTTTTAAATTATTTTTTCCCATATAAATTTGGTTTTGTGACCCTACATTGGGGGAGAGGAGGAGGCATTAAATTTTCCCAAATATTTCCTTGCCCCCCCCAGTAAAAAACCCAAAATTACAAAAATTTCTGTTTCCCCTCTGCAACTCAGGATCTAGTCCTACGTTCTTGAAAAAGAGTAGTCATCTTTGATGTTTTTTGAGATACATAAATTACTTTCAGTTTCAGTAAAACTATTATACTTTGCAAAACAATAGAACCACATATTATGAATCTCAAATGAAGCCCCAGTAGGTGACCGGTTATTTGGGATTTCACTTTGCTACATCAGGACACATCTATAATTTCAATTTCATGGATGATATCTATTTGCTTCACAACAAAGGCCTAGATACATGACAAGCTCTGGTGGAATTTACAATTTGCTGGACTATAGTATACCGTTTTCCAAGGAATACCTAAATCAGGACTGTAGGTCTAAGTAGCTGTTGGGGGTAAAAAAAGTTTCAGATTCTCGGGGGGGGGGGGGGGTGCCTCCAAAAATTTGAGTGCCCAGCCCGGCCTCCCACCAAAGCATTTATGAACACTCCCTAAATATGACAATCCAGTGCCATATTGGGCCAAACAAAAGCTGGACAATACCTGCAATGGCAGCCTACATGGATATTTTAAATCTTCCCCCCCCCACCTCCCCGGATCATTTCCCAAAATAGGTCTGATCAGAGATTATGGAGCTGGAAAATACAGGGGGGAATGCAACTTTCACGGGAAGGGGCCAAAATTTGACGAAAATGGTCAAAAATGGGTGAAAAGCACAAAAAAGGCCCAGATATTTTATAAAGGAGAGAGAGAGGGAAGACTTATCGAGGGAGGGGGGGGCCTACACCACTGACTGGAACACAAGCTGCCTTGGTTACCCATGAACCTCTATGATAAAAGCAAACATAAACATCAAGCGATTCAAGGCATAAAGAAGCCTATTCATGATGTAAGCAAAGATGACATTTATCACGATATTCCTGGTCAGAAGTCTAGACTCGGTTGTGAACCCACCCTCTGGTCATGTCTAAAGAAAATTAAGTCTGTAAATCTGACAGATCTTACGAATAATCAATTTTTAGATTCTCTTCAAATAACTTGATGGCCGTACAAAGCAGACTTGGAAGATGTAGGCCTATACAGGAAATGAATACAGGAAAAGAGATGCACAATACAACATCTTGGTTGGGCAGACATAGCTGGTGACGAACCATATGCCACCAGGGTTTTAGTTTTCTTGCTATCTTTGGGACAGACGACAGGAAAACAGACTGCCTATAAATGTAGCAGAAAGCAATCAACCATTACATTTTAAGTGAACATTATTATGTCTATGCTGTAATGAAACATACTCATGTACGTAAACATTACAGCCAGACTAGTATGTGGCACTGGCAGTTAACTTTGTTTAACATTTTCGCATGAACACGTTCCAAGACTCCCCCAGTACATTCTTTTAAATTTTCAAGGACTGGTTTGGTTTGGTTTTGTTTGGGGGGGGGGAGGTTGGCAGGGCAAATCACCCTTAACCCTAGTCTATTTTGAGCCCTCTACATGTACTAGTCATTTGTTTGAAATCATTTGTCACATTGAAGACCCAAGTGGAAGAAATTTGTGAGATTGCTGACTACAGTGGAAGAATTTTTGAGATGGCTCACTTGTTGGCAGTTTATAAGTCTTTGGGAACCGTTTTCAAAATTTTGGCCGATTTGACCCCCTTCATTTGAGGGGTCAACTGGGGTCAAAATTGGCCACATTTCTTAACTTTACAATTCATGTCATACTACTTGTTGGGGTTACAAAAATGGGCTAGATTGAAGATATAAATTGTCCAAATATTCAGCCAAAACATTTTAGTGCAGGAGTATAGGGAGGGTTTAAACAAGGTCAAATTATTCTTTGGGGGGGGGGGTGATTCCAAAAAATTGTTTGTTGCAATCTGACCCAAATGTGACAAGCTAATAAGAAAAAGGTCTCAAATGTGACAAGCTATTAAGAAATAGAAAATCAGTAAGAGAAGGTGTTTTAATATACTAGTATTAAAATATTTAGGCCTATAAATGTAATTTTGAGTTTGAGTCCAAAATAATTAACTTTAGAAATAATCTGCAGATAAGATCCCAAATCCCAAACAAACATATACGCTGTAGGTCCTCCCTATAAAATTTTTTGAAATAACTAAAAAAAAATTTAAATTTTTGTTGTTGTTTTGTGGACATTCAAGTGCGGACTGATCCTACATCCAGGGACGCAGCCCCCCAAAAAAAAAAATTAAAAGGAGAGCTTGCTTTGAAGTTGAAAATTAAAAAAAAAAAACATGTTCAGATACTGTAAAATTAGCAATTTGAACCCTGTATTTGCAAAATGTTCTGATTCCGTAGCAAAAATCCCAATTTAAGTGGGAAGCCAAATTTTGTTTAAAAGTTTAGCCACCCCAATACAAATTCCTTTTAAAATATTTCATTTTTTCATCAGGCTGAAATGATGAGGAAAAATTAGAAACAATTTTGAAAATATAACTACCGGTATCTACAATGTTGAAAATATCCACAAAGAACTGGTGATCATAAGATGAAAATGGTTTGAAAGTTGCAAAATATTAAGTCAAAAAGACTTTCTCCAACCAAAGTTCAGCCTCCCAATACGATCTCAACAAAAAAGTTTCACTCACCAAGAGCAGCTCATACCGTTCAGGGACCGTCTCAAAAGTTTGCACTAAATCTTAATTTATCCGGCAACACTGCATGAACTAAGGCGCCCAAAAATTGTACCGGCATTAAAACGTTCACCATAAATATAATAAATGGTCTTAAATCTTCGTGATTGCATGATAAAAATGGGTGAATTGATAATAAACCATACAGAACAAAATATGGGTGAGCATTAAAACCTCTACATCCCAAGAAATCAAATTTAGGTGCCTTTCTCTGTGCCTATTGGGCCGGACCAACCGGCTCCAGTGAGCTGCAACTTCGTCTACAAAAGTTCTTGGTAGGTAATACCACCACTGCCAGTGCCACTTTTAAAATACACTAATTTATGTGTACTGCATACTTGAACCCAGGCAAGTTAATGAAATACAATGCAAACATATAAAACAACATTTTTATGCACTTTATAAAGTTTTCTCCGTCTTTAACATAAGTGATTTTACTGTTTTACTACAAGAAAATTATAAAATATACAACACTTACCGCTGCTCTTGCAAAATCTGCACATCCTAACATTAACACCACCACATAGACGAGGACATGCCTCTGCATTTCTTCCCAATATTTCATATTTAACAGTTTATACAAATCCTTCGCGGAAGGCAGAAGAGAAGACCCTTCGCCCGTCAATATCTGACAGGCTGGGAGGCAATATTTAGATCAAAAAGTAAGAAAATTGTTGATGAAGTTCACGATGAAAATGAAGTTCTGACACCCATTCCTGTCCAGTTCTGCTGCTTTTTCGCACACACCGTATACTTGCAGTTCAGCAATCCTCCTCTGACCGAATCACGGGAACTCCTCAAACAGTACGCCGTACTTTCTTCCGGAACTATACACAAAAGTTTTGGGTTAACTTTGCAACTTCAATGAAATAATTTCCAAACTACTCGGAATATTCCTTTGAATATATAATGGCTAAAATAATTTTAGAGAAGGAAAAATACGTGGCTGAGACGAAGTTGTGGATGAATTGAGTACCGCACTACATTGAATGCGAACGCAGCTGGAGAAGTTTGGAAGCCTACTCACAATTCTGGGGGTCATTATCATAATTAATTGGACTCAAGAGCTGAAGACTGTGCGTAAAGCCAGTGAATGAGTGAAGAAGATGTATGTTGGGAGAATTATGTTTGCAATCAATGTTTATTTTACAACATGAATCACAAATTGCGTAGGAAATTGACTAGCCGACTGAAAGTGAAATAACGTCATAAAAATGATAAAATTGTTTAATATAAAAGATGATATGAAGGTAGAAACAAATTTGTCTGACAGCAAGGGTTCATTCGTACAAAACTCATCACCCTCAGTCATCACACTTACAATTCTCATCATCACCCCGGCCCCATATAAGATAAATAAAACCTTTATTTACATCTTGGCATTTCCTACACATCATACTCATCATTAACATCATCATTTATGGACTGCTTATAAATGTTTCATGTCATTGTTATAAAGAACCCATTATAAACGAAGGCCTACTTGTATGGGATGAAACCCCGGGGATGAGGCCTTTGATTATATGAACATGTTCAAAATCCCGAATAAAACTTTGAATTGTTATATGTTTTTGAGTTATGAATGAAATGTGTAGCCTATTATTTTATTACTCGGCGGGTGGCCGGCATGATTTGTTTACGTTCAATGGGATATAACTCTTATAACATTGTCATGTCTCAAGATTGATCAATTGTTG
The DNA here is from genome assembly GCF_039555335.1 of Amphiura filiformis. Classification (NCBI taxonomy): domain Eukaryota; kingdom Metazoa; phylum Echinodermata; class Ophiuroidea; order Amphilepidida; family Amphiuridae; genus Amphiura; species Amphiura filiformis. The sequence goes on along the minus strand of NC_092633.1, from coordinate 34,037,237 downwards.
CTGTTTTATTGATTAATCGAATTCTCAAGTTTTTCTCAAAGTTTCATAAAGTTTTAAGAGTCTGATTCATAACTTAATTCTCCTTACAAGGCTCCGCCCACTTTTTGGCGAGAGCAATTTCGTCGGCTGCACGGTGTCTTGTGAGCTAGCCACCAAACCATCAAACTTTGACTACACCACTGGCCGAATTTGCCAGCCCAGAACGAAAAACCTTCAGTATTCGCCATAATAATCACTAGAAAGAGCTACAAAATATACATACTTGTCGTCTGGATACTGAAGCGGCCATTTTTGGCCTGTGGAATAACAAAAAACTGAATTTTGACTGCTGAATAAATGGTACCTATGGCGAGGTAGGACAAGACACGTAGTTTTGGATAGTGTGTGTACATACAAATCGACCAGCGAGTGATTTAGACTCGCCGGCAGAAACATCATGGAACAATTTTTATATCTAAATAATGCAGTTAAACGATTAAAACCAAATATGTGGAGGAGGTAAGTAGCACTTTTATATTTTAATCAAATCTAACTCGGCATGTCTGCAAAAGTTTTATTAGGCACGGGAAAGTGAAATATAAACACTAATATCTGAACTTCACGGTCTCGTTAAAATCAGCTCCAATGAAACTGAAACATCGGTTTCAAAGTTGAAAGCGTCTTCGTAAACCTGTTAAAAAGCTTTTTTGGCATGTTCCTAATCTAAAAGAACAACACGATATGTTTTTGAAAGGGCCGATCTATTAGGAACATTTTTCTAATGTGATTTAAGAAAGTTGAAAAGCATATAAAATGGTAAAATTGTACTAACAATTCCGAGGTTCGCCAACCAAGTCATTCAAGAAGGGATCGTCTCAGAAATGTAAATATTCGGTTTTGGTTACTGGCAACTCGGTGAAAAGCGCCCAAATGGTAATTGACAACAAAAACGACAGTGGTCTGCATTTATACAATGATTCTTATGAATAGGCCTACATTTGTGTTTACTTTTGAATGCGAGGTTAGTTTGTCAATTATGAATAAATGTTCTTGATTTTCATATTTACATATTTGTTTGAGAATGTTTAGGTTTTGTTTGCTTTCTTTTCTACTAATTCATTCTTTCTTTCTTCCTTTCTTTTTTTTTTTTTTTTTTTTTTTTTTTTTTTTTTTTTTTTCTATCATTTTTTCTCTTGTTGGTCAGGGTTTTCCAGGCGCAGGCCCTACTGACCTAATTTAATGCACTACTTGTACTAGTAGCACTTTATTCATTCTATTAACCACCCAGGGTGGTCAGTAAAGTCATTTTGGGTGTGTACTTAAAATAATTATGTTCTAATAATATTATAATATAGGCCTAAAGGCTCACAAAAAGTAACATAGCCACTACAAATACGTTTATTTAGCTTCAGAACTATGTATTTTACAATATTTTAAACATAGAAAGACAGGTGGTTTATGTCCGCACATTTTGATATTTCATTCAATTTCTAGGTATGAGAGGCAAACCTTAGTTAAAGGGGCATTTCGTGATCCACAGCCTCATCCCCCACTTTTGAGATTTTTACACCACTGGATACCTCTGGCTACATAATGTTTATGTACCAATTATTTCTTGCAGATTAATTGCTTAGAAAAAATATCGCTAATTTGAATTTCGTTCTGGTGCACCAGAACGAAATTACAACACATTGTCTATGGAGCAGTGTAATACACATAATCATGCATAACTCGCAAACGCAAAATCGGAATCAACTGAAATTTTGGAAATAAGCTTTTTTCGTGGCTATCTACTGAAAAATGTCATAAAAGAGGATGCTAGGATCACGAAATCCTCTAAGGGCTCTTTTTGACATTCCTTACGACACGGTTTCAGATTTGAAGCAGGTTTGACTGCCAAAAATGGCAAAATATAAAGTTTCAAAAAATATTGTTTTAAATATGTTTTCTAGACTGAAATTTTGTGCAGAATTCATTTCTGAAGTCAGAAATGCACAATCTGTCATTGTTTTCCTGATATGAGCATTACAGTAGAGGCATATGCTTTTGATGGAAATAAAAATATGAGATCCATAAGTGACAACATCATCACAACATATTTGAACTCTATTGGCACACTTATAAAGGCTCTGCAAGGCTCACATCATGTTGTAGTGCAAGTCTGACATCTGATTGGTGCACACACATTGAATATAGGTCACATGATTGCGCAATATTACAGGTACTAATTGTTCCCGATTTTGCTCAAAAATGGGGTGGCGAGTCAATTTGATAAAAAAATTAGAACTAAAAAATATGCATTTTAGCACAAGTTTGATACTATATCCCTGTAGTACTGTATCATGGGAATAACTGATTAGTTTTTCTGAAGTCAGAAATGCAAAATCTGTCATTGTTTTCCTGATATGAGCATTACAGTAGAGGCATATGCTTTTGACGGAAATGAAAATATGAGATCCATAAGTGACAACATCATCACAACATATTTGAACTCTATTGGCACACTTATAAAGGCTCTGCAAGGCTCACATCATGTTGTAGTGCAAGTCTGACATCTGATTGGTGCACACACATTGAATATAGGTCACATGATTGCGCAATATTACAGGTACTAATTGTTCCCGATTTTGCTCCAAAATGGGGTGGCGAAATCAATTTGATAAAAAATTAGAACTCAAAAAATATGCATTTTAGCACAAGTTTGGTACTATATCCCTGTAGTACTGTATCATGGGAATAACTGATTAGTTTTTTAAACATGTCGCCCTCATATTTTTTTTTTGCGATTTTTCGAAATGCCAAATTTTACGTAATTTACAGATGTCACAAATTGATAAAAAAATTAGAAAAGAAAATTGAGAAGGAATGAAAAGATATTAATGTTATACCCAAGTAGGAACTTATACTGTGCATAACTGATTAGTTTTTCAAGCCTATAGCTCTTGTAGTTTTCTTGTAATCCCAATTTTTATAAATGGCAGGAATTTTTACACACATCAAAATTTTAAGGGGTAGGGAAAACATTTTTACATTTTGCAAGTCTTTCCCTTAGTTAAAATGAACAGAGTTAGGTATCAAATGAAAGCCCATTCAATACTGCATAGACTGGTAGGTCAACCATCACTGTAGCACCTTCCTATCACGAGTTACGATTTTTCAAATCAATTTTTTTGCCGAAAACGGCGTATTTTGGCATGTCAATTGTCACGAGGCATGTCATATTTGAATGATTCTGGCGCATAAATGATTAAGTCAATCACAAAACAAATACCTGAATCCATCAAATAGTACCCTCAGCTGATATGTTAACATTTTAAAGGGCCATATCTATGTATATTGTAGACTCTATGAGTATACAAAGTTGGCATGTGAAAATTTTTGTCACCCAAAAAGTGTGTTTTTCAGGCAAAATTGGCCACAAATCAACATTTTGTAGCAAAACGATGTACGATACACACGTTTTGGCCAAAAAATCATGTTCTACAAACAATTTTACCCCAGAAAAGACACCTTAGAAATTAAACATAGCTATTTTCACTCTGGGGTGAATTTTTACACACTTTGGCAGTGAAACCTGCTTCAAATCTGAGACCATGTCTTACACAGGAAGGTGTGCGCCATCCTGCAGCGTTCCTTTTGTTAAAATCCTGTGTGATAATATAACACTGCAATTAGCCACTTCACTGACTTAAATTAGGAGCGCGCTTTCCTGACCGAGCTTTCCTAAGGCGCACGCTTAGCGAGGGGAAGCCTGCCTTCTTTCGGTGTGAAAACGTGGGAGGGTATTTCAATATGAGCCCTTATAGTACTACACCCATTGATTTTTTGCATTTTTTTGCATTTTGTGAAGAAATTACACCATTGACAAAGTGGTATGCAAAATTTCTTTTTATTTTTTATCAGTGAAAAATTACAAAAAATAAAAATTGGACATTGATGATTTAAATGATCTGCTATATCGCTATAAATGAAAAAATATTTTTAGCATTTATATATGCACGGATCATGTGAGATAAAAAAATTTAAAAAATAAATAAAAAGGTGCTTTTAAACCATTGTATAGCAAGTCATTTTAGCCCTATATATTTTTTGTTTACCGTATCCTGGTAACTCAGATGCGTGTTTCATAACAAACCATAATTCATTCTTTTCAACATGTTCAAGTAGGGTACATGAATAGAATACATTAAATCTTTGTTATACTTCTATAGAAAATCTAGTGGTGCTTGCAAAATATATAACACTGAATAAATTAAATAAACACTTACACAATAGATGCATAGTCATTAGTCAATTTGATATTGATGTTGTTATTGATGTGTTGTTAGGAGAAGAAAAGGCTATTAGGTCACCGTATGTCAGGTTATAGGTCAATTGGTTCAGGTCAAATTTAAGCATCAATTTTGAATACACATGTGAGAGTCTGTGATACAAAATGTATCATACTGAGGAATAATTTTGATATTCTGTCTTTAACTGATATATCTCGAGAAGTAAGGTGGATATACTAATATACCTTGGGATGTAAATGGTGAGTACAATTTAGAATGCCTAGTTGAGATGGATTTCACAAATAAATATAAAATAGTTACCAAAATCACAAAAGTTACGCTTACGGAAAACTACCCAATATGGTGGTATAGGTGACAAGAAATACAATTTTTTCAACATTGCTGTAGTATGGTTGTGGTAACCTGTTACCTATGGCTTAATTAAGTTTCAGTGAAATAATGTCGCAAGTTAAAAATACAAAATATAGCTCAACATTGAAAATAGAAGCATTTTAACCAGTTCCTTTTTGATAGTTGTGAGCACCAAGTTCATGAAGTCATAAAAGAAATCAGGAACCACTTATTCCCATTTTACATATCAACTTTATTTCCTAACGTGTTAGCAACACATATCCAAAATTTTAACGACATCCGTTGATAGTAAGCTTTCCAAAATGAAGTGAATTTAAATCATCAGTGATGTACCACCTTTGGCTTCTACTTTTAAAAAGCATGTAAGCTTTACGTTGATACCGATGCCACCAATAAAACGAGAAGATTTGCCCTTCATTTTGCATACCACTTTGTCCAATTTTTTTTGTAATTTCTTCACAAAATGCAAAAAATGCAAAAAAAAAAAATCAATGGGTATAGTACCCCCTTAACACATTTTGAATTGCTAGTCAGCCAAATTGGCCTAAACCGGGGCCCAAACACAATACATATACATAGAAATTTAAAAGAAAAGATTGGTCAAGGAAACCTACATAAATATGTAGATACTTCACTTGACCCAAATATATGATTTTTTTTGGTGATGAGACAATCGCACATGGAATTTTAGAGGGATTTTGACAGCAGTTCCACATAGAAAATCTGCACTATCATGACACCATGCTTTTGTGAAGGTTGCATTCATCCAGGTATAATCAAATATAAAATTAGATTCGTTAAAACTATTCAACTGGACTCATGGTTTTGAGAAGCAATGGTTTCACACCTTATCCTAGGTGCATCTTCAGGCCGTCTGTTGGTACAGTTGAATAGTTTTAACGAATCTAATTTTATATATGACACTATGCTGTTTTGTTTTTTAATTGATGCATTAAATGCATTTTCTTCGGAAGTGGGGTCCCTAATATACGGGGGTCATAAAATTTTTGATGACCAAAAAAATGTAGGGAAGATGACCACAGATAGTGTTTGTTTTATTCAAAAAGACTGATTTTAATACAATTTTAGCCTGTTTAGGGGGTAAGGTGTATCGGTAGCAGGGGGTTATAAAATTTTTGTTGCCGAAATAGGGGAGTTGCAATTTTATTGACACGGACTTTTCGTAAATTTGGGACTTCCGAACAAAATTATCGTACGGGCATGAAACTTGGTGGGCACAGTCAACATTTAGAGCCAAATTTGTGAAAGGTCATTTTAGGGTCATCCAAGGTCACCCAGGGGTCATCTGAGGTCAAATTACTAAAAACTGTCATACGGGCATGAGGTACAGTCAACATTTAGAGCCAAATTTTTGGAAGGTCATTTTGGGGTCATCCAAGGTTACCCAGGGGTCATCTGAGGTCAAATTACTAAAAACTTGTATGGGCATGAAACTCAGGTCAAGTCAACATTTAGAGTCAAATTTTTGGAAGGTCATTTTGGTGTCATCCGAGGTCACCCAGGGGTCATCTGAGGTCAAATTACTAAAAACTGTCATATGGGCATGAAACTTTGTGGGTATATACTCTTGAGCAGCTCATGAACGACGCGCAAGTGACGCGCACTTTTGTGAATTTACGCAGGCGTAAGTTGGGACTTTATTGACTCGCGCAGTAACAAAAACCAAACAATTCCCGCCTATTAGGAGCTGATCAAGGTATAGTCCATATTTAGAGTCAAATTTTCAGAAGGTCATTTCGGGGTCATCCAAGGTCACCCAGGGGTCATCTGAGGTCAAATTACTAAAAACTGTCGTATGGGCATGAAACTTGGTGGGTGCAATCAACATTTAGAGACAAATTTTTGGAAGGTCATTTCAGGGTTATCCAAGGTCACCCAGGGGTCATCAGAGGTCAAATTACTAAAAACTGTCATATGGGCATGAAACTTGGTGGGTATAGTCAACATTTAAAGTCAAATTTTTGGAAGGTCATTTCGGGGTCATCCAAGGTCACCCAGGGGCATTTGAGGTCAAATTAGTAATAACTGTCGTATGGGCATGAAACTTGGTGGGTGCAGTCAACATTTAGAGTCAAGTTTTCAGAAGGTCATTTTGAGGTCATCTGAGGCCACCCAGGGGTCATATGAGGTCAAATTACTAAAAACTGTCGTACCGGCATGAAACTTGGTGGGTACAGTCAACATTTAGAGCCAAATTTTTGGAAGGTCATTTTGGAGTCATCCAAGGTCACCCAGGGCTCATCTGAGGTCAAATTACTAAAAACTGTCATATGGGCATGAAACTTGGAGGGTCAAGTCAACATTTAGAGTCACATTTTTGGTAGGTCATTTTAGGGTCATCCGAGGTCACCCAGGGATCAACTGAGGTCAAATTACTAAAAACTATCGAATTGGCATGAAACTTGATGGGTGCAGTCATCATTTAGAGCCAAATTTTTGGATGGTCATTTCAAGGTCATCAGGTCACTCAGGGGTCATCTGAGGTCAAGTTACTAGAAACTGTCGTATGGGTATGAAACTTGGTGGGTACAGTTAACATTTAGAGCCAAATTTTTGGAAGGTCATTTCGGGGTCACCAGGGGTCATCTGAGGTCAAATTAGTAAAAACTGTTGGATGGGCATGAAATCAGCCAGGTAATCGTGCCCAGCCGTGAACCACCAAAATTTAGAGGTCAAAGGTCAAATTTCAATATTGGTCCAATCAAGCTCAAATTGAACAGGCAAATCACTGTGGGTTGTTGCAGGTTCGCTTACTTCTACCAAAAGTAATCGCGAAAAGCAGGCGGTCGCGAAAGCAGGCGAGACTCGTGGTTCGAGAACCGTCTTGTTCTCAGATTGGCCAAAATTGTATCACTGACCCCTCAATATGACCATTATACGAAAATTGGTATTTCATGACAGAAAAATCAAGGTGTGACTACAAGTCTGTGAGTTCAAGACGCATGGCTATATAGGCCTATGTGTGTCCATCAGAATTTATGGACCACTGCATGCACGACATGATTCTAGTTTAAAGATAGGTATTAACTGCTTTTTGCTTTCATCTCATTTTGTTTCAGGCTTGCTGTATTAGTGTTAGTCCTAGCCGTACTTGAATCAAGTAATTCACAGGTAGGTGTTTCTGTATTTTCATAAATAAATAAATGTTGTAGTGGCTTCAAAACTGGGGTGAGAAAGCATACTCGGTAAGTCCAGAATACACCATAAAAGTAGCACGATTTGTCTGTTATTTTCTACCTTGAACGGAGGCCAATCACAATCTAATCACAAATTTTAAAACTTGTTGCGATTCTAAGCTTTCTTCCATTGACCTATGTAAAGAATGTATTTGTATATATTTATTGTTATTTTCGTCAAAATTTACACAGCGTGCCTGCCCCCCACTCTATTTGTAGTTTTTGCCAATTTTTTTTTCATATGAACATCCTTCCTTCAAGTCAAAGCCATTCTTGGGGACCACTGATAGTGGTGGTTAAATACATGTGTATTAAAGTAGGGATATTTGTCTCGTATCCCTGATTAAAGTATGTACGGTAATAATGGTATAATAAATTCTAAAAAGTGGTCTTCCATTTTAAAATTGGTCCAATCGAGCTCAAATTCAACAGGAATGATCCTTACAACATTCTAAACATGTTTAAAATATTTATGACCCCAAAGGTCAAAGTTTAGGGGTCACAGATCAAATTTCAAAATTGGTCCAATCAAGCTCAAATTCAAACAAATGTTAAGGTCATTTTAGGGTCATTTCGGGGTCATCTGGGGTCAAATCGCCATAGATTGTTGCAGGTTCATGAAATTTTCGAGACAAAAAAAGTCAAGGTCATTTTGGGGTCATTCGGAGTCAACTCACCAAAAATTGTTGCAGGTTCATTTACTTCTACCAAAAGTGATCGCGAAAGCAGGCCATAGATTGTTGCAGGTTCATGAAATTTTCGAGACAAAAAAGTCAAGGTCATTTTGGGGTCATTCAGAGTCAACTCACCAAAAATTGTTGCAGGTTCATTTACTTCTACCAAAAGTGATCGCGAAAGCAGGCGATACTCGTGGTTCGAGAACTGCCTTGTTCTTTATTCTACTTGTACACACCCTGAAGGAACAGTTTTCAAATATGACAAGTCTAGACAATACATAAAGATATGGATCCTCGACTGACTTCCCCTAGTTGGTATTTTGGTCTGTAACCATTTGTAGCTTGCTATACAAATCCTGGATTGGTGTGAGGACTAGATCATTTCCCCAGTAGCTTTCCCTGGATCATGGATGGGCCTCTCTGTTACGTCCCTGATGAAGTCAAGAGAAGCCAATTCTGTTATTAATTGTCTTAGTGATAGATGGGGTTATGCTTATGACTCAAAACCCACAGATTTGCAGGGTTCCCCAGTTATGAAAATAATGTTCATTCTTATTTCAATAATATTGGTTTCAAACCCTGTTGCCTCCCCCAGTAAAAAGCCAAAATTACAAACAATTTCACTGTTTGCAGTAATTTTGCGCAAAATGTGTTGGTTTTGCCCCCCAAATTCACTTTGCCCCACAATGCACCACCCACCTCCCCCACCCCACACCCACCCCGAAAAAATTCCTCAATAACTTCTTAGAGAGGAACACTCTCCCTCATACCCCCCCCCTTACGTATGCATAAAAAAGTTGCCCTTTTTGCTTCTTTTTGTACACCTGGCACTAAAGCAGTAATTTATCTATATAATAATACGCATCGTCTATCTGTGTGTCTATGTGTCTGTCTGTCTCCTACCGCCTATTTTCTCGGAGACTAGGGGTCGCATACGTTCCTCAAACTTGGTGGGTGGGTGCAGCTTGACCCCACACAGAACAAGTTTGTATTGATTAGTGGGTCAAGGTCACCCGAGGTCATCCAGGGGTCAAATTAGTAAAAACTGTTTTTCTCGGAGACTGGGGGTCGCACGTTCCTCAAACTTGACGAGTGGGTGCGTCTTGACCCGGGACAGAACAAGTTTGTATTGGTTAGTGGGTCAAGGTCACCAGAGGTCATCTAGGGGTCAAATTAGTAAAAACTGTCATACGGGCATGCAACTTGGTGGGTAGGTGCATCTTGACCTAAGACGGAACAAGTTTGTATTGGTTAGTGGTTCAAGGTCACCCAGGGGTCATCTGAGGTCAAATTAGTAACAACTGTTTTCCGCCTATTTTCTCGGAGACTAGGGGTCGCACGTTCCTCAAACTTGGTGGGTGGGTGCATCTGGACCTCAGACAGAACAAGTTTGTTTCGGTAAGTGGGCCAAGATCACTCGAGGTCATCCAGGGGTCATCTGAGGTCAAATTAGTAAAAACTGTCGTATGGGCATGAAACTTGGTGGGTACAGTCAACTTTTAGAGTCAAATGTTTGGACTGTCATTTTGGGGTCATCCGGGTCACTCACCTAGGGGTCATCTGAGGTCAAATTAGTAAAAAATGTCGTATGGGCATGAAACTTGGTGGGTACAGTCAACTTTTAGAGTCAAATGTTTGGACGGTCATTTTGGGGTCATCCAAGGTCAAATTACTTAAAACTGTCGTATGGGCATGAAACGTGGTGGGTACAGTCAACATTTAGAGCCAAATTTTGGAAGGTCATTTCGAGGTCATCTGAGGTCAAATTAGTAAAAACTGTCCTATGGGCATAAAACTTGGTGAGTACAGTCACCATCAGCCAGGTAATCGCGACAGCCGAGAACCACCAAATACGGGTAACCGCCTAGTATACAATAATAGTGAAAACTTTACCACAAATGGCTTCAATTGGGCCGTCATGGTAATAGAATGGGAATAGATTTAATAACGAAGGCATGTTAAATCAAATATTCTACATCCACTAAAAAGTTTAGGCCTTAGAGTTGTTTGAACTTTGAAAAGTTATAGGCCTACATGCACATAATAACTTCCTCTTAGGATGTGCTTATCACTAATTAAACATCCACTATATTTCACTTGCTTTGTTACAGACTTATTGGTACTACCTCCATGATTGGACAAAGTCAAGCAAATAATGCTCATTTTTAGTTATTAGTCAGGCCATCTTAATTTAATGGTTCGTCTCAAAGCCCCTGGACGCATTAGTAAAATCACCCGCTTTTTGCACATTATTCCCACTGGATTGAGTAAATTTCAGGGTTTTTTTTTCTTGTTTTATTTTTTATTTTTCCCAAAAATCCACCATCCACAAAAATATCACGTCTGACATCGTGTCAGACATCAAAATAGCCTAAATCGTTAACCTCTATCAAATTCTACATCTTGACCATTGTTGACCACAGTGAAACCTTTTTTTGTATTTCAATGTTTATAATTTTTATTCATTTCAGCAAACAAATTAACAAATTAAGGAAATCGGACCACAGTGAAACCTCCTTGACAGATGAAAAGGTGGTCAATTGTTGTCAAAAAGCTCATCCCACAGAAAAAGTTTTAAAAAAACCCTTAACAAAAATGCATTCCGCATTAGGTTTTCAACTTGGGAAGGGCTTTGATATGAACTATTAAAATTAAGATGTCCTCAATATATTAAACATCTAAAAACTCCTGGATTGGCTCAAAGTTCTTGTAGTGTGGGCGATCTTTTAAAGCCCATTATGATATTGATATTACGTGTGTAGTACACTCCCAACCGGCACGACCACTGCCAAATCGGTTTTAAGGATCGATGACGACAACTATGTCATTCACTGCATGTTATATAAGCATGTTCTGGCCCGATGCCATTTCTCGTCATACCCCTTGCTGAGTAATTTACGTGCCATACTCCTTTATTTAGTTCACTACCTGTGTAGCTGGTGTTTAGGTTTTGAAACCTGCCCAATGAGTCTGATGGGCTCTGCAGCACTTAAAGTGGTTTGGTTTTAATACGTCAGAAACCGGGTTTTTTGTGGTGGGTCATCATGAGGCATTTTGAATATTCTCACACAAGTTTTATACAGATTATTTTTAAAAGCAAAGTAAAGTACATGATCAACATGCCTTTTGTTTAAAACAAGTTAAAGCGGTTTTACAATTTACATGATGCATTTTAATTTTGTTTCAACTGATAATCAATGCACTGTTAATGAGCTAATATGACTTGAAGTGCTCATGAATATGTATGTAAATCTAATATATCAATGTGTAAATGTTCAGGGTACTTTTAGATGTTTTTACAGAATTTTTCCATGAAACTTGGTCAAAGTTTTTTTTAATGTGTTGATTGTGTTCTAATGTACCGGTATTTTAATATATTGTCTACCCACCCTCTAATTTGTATATTACTGGGCATTTATGCTAATTAGCTAATTATACAAATGTGCAAATAAAAAAATAATGTGTTTCTTATCCTCGCCTGCACCAATTTTTGACACAACACCAATTTTTTTGTTAATTTGTTATTTTCAAAAATACTGTAAAAATTATGGAAAGGAAGTTCTAAATAAATAGGCCTCATACCAATAACAAATAATAAGGGCCTGCCTCATGAACAAGAAACATTATTTTTTTAATTGGCCAAACCGACACTATAGGCCTATAAGTTCAGAAATCAAGTCTAGACCTAATTAGGATCATAAAGCTTACATAAAAAATGGGTCAGTATTGATAACACTGAAGGTATCTTTTGATTCAGGAAATGTGTACTGTCAAACTACTTCTTGTCTGATTTCAAAATAACTATTAGTCTACTTCATAGCCCCTTTTTGGAAATTCAATATCAACTCATCTCACAATGATTGCAAGTTTAGAACGAGAACAGCTCCCGTCCGAAAACCGCAACACCAAGAAAACCTTTTTCTCTGGGCAGAGCGCCCGGCCAGGGCAGAGCGGTCATTGGAGATGTCTTGTGTTTGATGGAATGGCATAGCTTGTATGAATTGCTTATCAAAAAGGGAATGCAAAGCAGTCTAAAGAACTATCGGCTCAGACAACAATTGCTTAAAATCTTCCTCTAGTATCGCTTTGATAAAGTTATTCGCTCCCACTAATGTCCTGTTGTGTCGGGCCGTAGTGTCAAAATTGCATTTAATCAACCTCCTACCTATTGTTCTAATGAATGTAAATATATTCCAAATTACATGTAATTATGTAATTAGGCCAATGAACACTGGAAGGTCAAACCACAGCTATCATATAGGGTTATGAAAGGAGTTGTGTTCTCACAGTAGTTTTGAAATTTTACAAGTTTTTGTTAAAACTGAGCTCAAAAAGGAACTTATAATTTTTCACAAGGTCATATCTTCCAATCCTGTCCATCAAAATGAACCAAAATTATGCACAGGTTTACTTCAATACTCTACTCTCAACACATGTCAGTAACCAAGCAGTTATCCAACTGACACAACAGCAAAATGCACTGACATGGAATAGCTTCCTAGAACACATTCACAGCCCAATAATTGGCACCCAGCACAAGAAATCTGTGAGAATGATTACAAGATCCTTGCACAGGTGATAATTCCCAAAGAATTGTAAGGAAAAGGGGAATAGTAAGGAACAAGACCTGTTTCTTGGAGAAAGTGTGTGAAAAGCAGAACGCAGCACCATTTTATCATCTATGCAAGGATCTTGTATGCATTCTTACAGATTTCTTGTGCTGGGTGGCAAATATAAGGTTGTGAAAGGAAGCTGTTCCGTGGTCCAGGAAGCTGTTCCGTGTCGGTGCATTTTGCTGTTGTGTCAGTTGGACAACTGCTTGGTTACTGACATGTGTTTTGAGTGGAGTATTGAAGTAATCCTGTGTGTAATTTTGGTACATTTTGATGGACACGATTTTAAGATATGACCCTGTGATTCACAAGTTGTGAAAAATTTCTTTTTGAGCTCAGTTTATGTATACCTAAACTTAATGCAATAAGAAATTACCCATATTTTGTCCTTACTCGGACAATTGTGTCCAAACTGCACTACTCCAACTGCTCGCTACTCCAACCAACTTACTTCAGCTGAATATGCTTACCATGATATAGAAAGTAGGTCTAAATAGGAGTGCACTTATCAGAACTCAAAGGTTCACACCTAGATCTTAGAGAAAAGGCATGTACTCTCTCTTTCTGTGGTGTAGGGTAGGGGTAGACAGGCCCGTAGCCAGGATTTATTTTGGATCTTTTTTGTTTTTTTTTGGTAAAAAAAGGGGACTTTTGGGCCTTTTGGCATTTTGGGGGGGGTGTGTGCTGCACCTCCTGGCTACAGGCCTGGGGTGGGGTATGGGCAGGCCTGGAAAAATGTGGAAAGTGGGAAGCTCCTTCCCGGGAAATTTGGAACTTTGGAGGGAAATTAAGGTCCTTAAACAAAGAAATATGTACATAAGAATTTGAAGGAAATTTGTCTTTTTGAAGGGAACTTTTGATCATCTTCCAGGGAAATTTTCATTTTTCCCAGCCCTGGGTATGGGTAGGGTTTATGGGGCATGTATGTTGGTATAGGAGTAGGGTCAGGTAGGACTGGGTGTGGGAAGGGTATGGCTGTGGTGTGGTAAGAGAAGGAGTAGAGTTGATCATCCCAAGGTCATCAGGGGTCGTTGTCTTAGGTCAAATTATTGACAAAAATTGTTGAATTTGCACAAAACTTTGTAGTACCATGCTTCTACTTTGCTAAAGCTATACTGAAGGCATAGCTAGGTTTCTCTTGTATCCCTGGATTTACATGTATAGGCTACTATTCTCTTCATCTATAGACTTTGAGCTACAAAGGGCAATTTTAGAGGGTAGCCCAATGAACCTCACAAATCAACAAGTTGGTGTCTGTTTGCACCATGGTTGCACTTTATTATTATTAAAGCCTACCATGTGGAATAATCATTTGATAATAATTTGAAGACCTTGGAAGTATCAGAATATTGATGTTTGTCAACACTTGCTTGTGTTCAAGTTCAATGACAGGAATGTGTTATTTACTACTCATAAATTCTCAGCCTTGACACCATAACTCATTTTCCCCTTCCAGATTGTACAACAATTACAATAAGCTGCAAATAATTGGTTTTCATATTTTTTCTCAAGAATTGTCTGTCCAGAGAAACTCTTGGAATTCACCCCTTCCTTTTATAAAATGTGCAATATTATGAGCCCCAGAAAATGCAGGAAATTTGGCAAGGGAGGCCTGGGGTTGATAAGTCAATTGGTATGTATCATATCCCTGTTGGTACTGAGGGGGATGTGCCCCTTAGGTAAAAATGCAAGTTAAAACATTAATCAGGCAAATTCCTGTAACAAAGTGGACTTGGGGGAAAATGTTTTTCAGCACTTTGTGATTGAGGAACATGATGTAGAGCAGGCCTTCTCAACTAGTTTATTTGAAGTGCCAACTGGGAAATTTTAGTGATAATGAAGTGCCAACATGTTTAGGGAGCATTTTGTGAGGGAGCGTGTGCGCGATCGAACGCATAGCGGATGGGGTCCAGGAGGCCCACGCCTTATGGCCCCTGTAGGGTTTCAGTGTGAGAGCCCCAGCCGCGGGGGGTCCAGGGGGCAGCGCCCCCGGAAGCTCTGAGATTTTAAGGCTATCTAAAGGCTCAGATGTGGTATTTTTACCCCTTTTTTGTAAACAATTTATGAGGAAAAAACTAGTAAATTTACCGTGCATCACTTCATGCGCCACTTCGACTAACTCCAAGCGCCACAAGTGGCGCGCGCCGCCAGTTGAGAAGGCCTGATGTAGAGAGTATTTAGGGCCTACAATGTACAAAACATTACTGAATTGATTTAGCTGTCCTGTTGTCCAAAACAAAAACTAATTCATCCTATAGACCAGTGCTTTTATTTAGAAATGTTTTCAACAGCGGACGCATCGTAGTTTGATGCATTTTATCGTCATGACTAATATTTGTGGTATGTTTTTATGTGTCTTTACAGAGATACGAAAATCGAGATCCAGAATGTAGGCGACAGTGTGCAGAATGTGGCTGCAAAGGGCAAAAAGGAATGCGGGTAAGTAGGCATTGTCTGATCTCCTTGTCAGTTCTCCCACAGCTGACTGTTTATAGGATAACTAATCATCAGGTGTCACTACCAAATATTCATTGAGAAAGCTGCCGTTTGCTCATATTTTGATGTCAATTGCTGCTGGTGGAAGATACTGATATTGTATGAACTTCATAGTTACAGAACGATATGGAAAATCATAGTTACAGAACGATATGGAAAATCTTTCTTCCCCCTCACCATGTTTCTGTTGTTTTTGGGTACTGGAGAATATCCCATACCATACCCACCATATCTGTGTCTTTGATTGATGTTCAGTGATGAAATAAGGTTATCATTTGACCCCCCACCCTCCACCCCCCAAAGATAAAACCTTCCCACCATAACTTAGTATTTTTGTATGCTGTTCAGGGGACATCTCTGAAATGCATAGCAGTGAACAAAATTCTGTTGCAATTAGTGGCGAGTCAAAACCCACTTTGACTGGACTAAATTGCTTACAATTACTTTTAAATTAATTAAACCATAGAGTCTATGATTAAACATGACTCTTAATTAAAAACAGACTTTTGTAAGGTGTATAATTGAGAAGGATCAACTATTCCAATAAAACTGAAAGGTATCAACCTGTGGTCCTGTGCTCATCATTACAAAGCACAATTTGCAATTTTCTTAAAGATGGCAGCATAGACTCTGTTCAGAGTCTATGATGGCAGCCTTTTAGTCATCACTTTTAAAAGATGAACCCATCTAATTATTGCCTTTGCAGTGGAGCTATTATTGGATATCATTTGTCCAATTTACACCCCCAATCCCCCATAAAAACATGTTTTTGTCTTTTTGAGTGAATTGCACTTTCTTAAGTTGTTCTTATTTACCCTTTAGAAAATACAGTGTTGAGTGATAGAAGAATTACATAGAACAGAGATTAAGCATACTTGCATGTTCTTTGCTAATTTCTCTTATTCCCAATAGAAAGAACCATTTTGATTCTCATTTTAAAAACAATTCAAAAGTTGCTTTTAATGTTTTGTCATTTTGAGAAATACGGTGAGTTTAAAATGATCAGGGGTTCTCAAGGAGGGGCAGATGACTAGATCTGGCCCCCAACCAGTTGCGGTTGGTCCTTGACCAAACATGTAACTGTCACATAGGCAAAGAAGGCGTATCTGGCTGTGATTGATCACTGTGATGCGCAGTGAATAATATGAACAAATATCTAGGAATAGAATACTGAAACTGAAAACATTCTCGCATCAATTTAAATAGAGGACCTGTATTAATGTTAGAACTTACTGCTATTTGAGAAAAAAGATTCAGTGGGTGTATCATAATTAGATGATTGGTAATATTCTCACATCTGAAATACAGGGCCTGTAATATTAATTGTCTGTACTCTCTCTACGTAAATATGATGTCAAAGCCAAGTTACTACTATATGGTGGAATATAATCTAAGATTGGGTGTAATCAGATTGCCAATATTCTCACATCAATTTAAATACAAGGCCTGTAATATTAATGATCTGAACTTTCTGTACATGTAAATATGATCCTCAAACTTTGGGGAAAATGATCAGATAATTGCCAATATTTTCACTTCAATTGAAATAGATCTAGAGGCCCTGTTATGTTAATGTTATGTTAATATGTGAGCGTACACTACGAAAGAGCCATAAACTTGGCAAATTGTATTCTGAGATACAGTGTAAAATGTGCGTGAAGGTCGTATTCATATGCATTTCAATTAGCCGCGACATTTTTCTCATTTGATAGCGTTTAAGGTTACGGAGGGTGAAAATTCCACTCAACTTGTCTTTTGTTTTTTAATTTTTATTTATGAAGTATATGTATATATTAAACATCTCAGAGATGTAGATTGAAAAAATTGTATCAACAAAGTATTTTTTAAATTATTTTTGTGTATCAATATTTGCTCTAGATATCCCACAGCACTAATTCTTTTTAAAAGACAGTTCTTGTTTTAAGGGGACACTACACTAAATCCTTCCGCATTTGGTGTAACTCATGGAAGAAAGAGAAGGTGTGAGGGGCAATCATTTTCTTTGGAAGGGAGAATACCAAATATACATGGGGGGCATGTGGGTTAGATTTTAAAAGGTATGCCAACATTTCCTGTCATCCTCCCCTGGCCCTGCTCTCGGCCAGCCTAACTTTGCCAATGTGGAAACTTTAAATGGCCTAGATATTATGATGCAGATTTGAATGTTTCTGTAGTGTTTCCTAAGCCTTATAAAGATGCACTGTAAATGTTTGCCAAAAACTGCTCCCCCTCCCCCATTCTACCCTCCCCAGGACTCATAATTATTATGCACCTAGTTACTTTATTGTATTTTCACATGTATTTCAATGGGACATTTATTTAGTGATGTGCCCCCTTATAGTGATTATTATTCCAGTGCATGAACTGGCAACCCTATCATTTTCATTTGATTGCTTAAATCACTGAAGCATATGCACAGTGGAGCATGAGTATTCAACCAGCACTATACTAGACAAAATCAATCAAATAAGTACTATCACCTTGGCCCTGGCAACACTAACTAGAATTGTAAACAAGTTAGCACATGGTTTGAACATGATAATAGATAGTGTGGAAGTTTTGGCAGAAATTTGTCAATTTCTGCAAGTTTTGTGAAAATCAATTGATACTTCCCATGCAGTAAGGATTATCAGTAGTAATACAGGAGCACTGCACCTGGAATATTATGGGATTGTGAATTGATACTGTGAAATAGCAGAAAATGTGAGTACTTGAAACTAAATGTGTGGATATCTCAGAACTCCATTTTGGACCATTTGGCCTGATATGCTGAGATGAAATAAATTATTTTAATGTTTCCGTAGCTGATTCATAAAATTTTGATATGCATGTGTTAGCTGATACTTCAAAGAAATAATGTAGGGAATAATTGTGTCAATATATTGGCACACTAAATTAATATTGTTGTTGCAAAAAAGACGACATTAACCCCATCATTTTCATTGACATTCTGTGAACATGTAAGCTTACTGTTTTAAATCAGGAGGACCTATCGAAAGAATAAATAGGTACATTATTTCATTGGTTTGTTTGTAACACATATGCTAAATCGCAATGAAATCGGACCCTCTCCCCATATTTTCCTGGCCTCTTTCCCAAAAAACCTCATGCTCATGAAATTGAACACAAATTGAAACACTTACAAAGTACATTTGTGTATGAGCTATGACGTTAAAAGTATTACAATAATAATCATTAGAGTGTCAACTTTAAGATGAAGTATGATTTTTAGGCCTGCCATGTTTATTTTTTGAAAAACAAAATATTTTAGGTGGCTACGTGCAGCCAATTTGCCTACACAAAAGTTCAAAATCCTGTATAACCTTAAACCAATCAATAATCATATTGCTGAAGAGGATAATAATCTACCTATTTCTATAGAATCATTTTTAAAATAGCTCTAGTCTTTGTTTGCTTTGGCTAAATGCTGTTCAAGAGGTGGGTTACAAATACAATTGCATTGTATTTTGTCTAGGTATGTATATTATAACCAACAATTAACAATGAGAGGATTCCTGAACCTCGTTGACTTGGGGATGATTTGAAATTACCTCCAATTATGACTTTATTACAAGCAATGTGGAAAAAGAGACACATGTAGAACCGAAAAAAGGTACCATTTTGTTGAAGGAGAAGAGTTCAACAAACCATAACCCTGCTTCTGGATATCATTTGAAATCAAATGATATACCATTTTAAAGCTTATGATATATATTTTCTGAACACAAAATAAAACAAAATTTACTGGACTGACTTTACGGCTGATTCGATGTGTCCGGTCACATATAAATAGAGACCATTGTATACTCCTATTTTCTCAGCATCGCACAATGCTTCTTTCCATTGCAGCATTGTGCGATGAAATTGAGATATTCATGCAATACAATTCTGTAGGAGTAGTGGGAAGGTGTTCCTGTAGGCCCTACAGCATCATCATGCATCTGGGAGGACACCGATAACCCGAATTTGATTTCCTAAGTGACAGCCAGTCGGAAGCATACAGTGATAGTCTGCAATGTCAGGGAGCTAAATCTATATAAAAATTCCCTTTAAAAGGGAAAGCCAGCCTCAATGTAGAAGAGGTCTTGTAATTAGTTTTGGTCAATGTGAAAGGCATTTTTAGGATCACGCTTGCATCTACATGACAGTCCACCAAACCATCAACGATGAGAACATGCACACTGAAACAGCAGAAAACATTAATTCCTAATCTCATGTCAACTCTTTTAATTCATTACTCCAAATTGTTCTGGTCTGTTTGTTTTGTTGTTGTTGTTGTTGTTTTTTGTTTTTTTTGTCTTTTCAGCTTTTTACCCACGATATCTCAATTTCCAATTTTGTAATACCAGAACTTACGAACTCAATATCTTCGCTTAGGAATGTCCGATTTCACTGCTTTCGATATATACACTGCGGTTTGAGTTTATTTTATTTTAAAATAACTTAATTAATTCGCAATGTATAGTTTAAGCCTACTATATTATAATAGATAGTGGCCAGCACATTTATAAAGGACTGGTTACTCACTACAATCTTCACTCTTAAACTGTGTTTTTCTGAATGTGCTGATCATGTTGATTGCTAGTCGGAAACTCCTGCGAAGCTATGGACATGGCATCTTACATACTCCATTCTATAACAGTCTGCCTCGAGTGCCTTGTGTGTTTTCTCTTCAATCATTTTGTTGAATGTAATTTTATGAATCAAATAGTTATGTGTCATTTTATTTATAATAAAGAAGTTATTAAATTAATAAAGTAAGACAATTTATTTATCTATAAGTGCATGTCAAATGGGGTACATTGTTCAATACTATAGGCCTACATGCATAAATTATGCCCATATTATAGCTAGGCCCTAAAAACTTTATTTTGCATCGGATTTTTCCCGTTGAAAAGACAAAACTGATGTTTATGATAGCAACCATTTCATCAATAACATTTTGAGTCATTTTTATCCATAAAACGACACAGGATATGATAGATAACTACTTTCACATCAATATGGTCCATATGATCACAGATTGTTGAGAATCTGTGATATGATCCGAGGATATGATGAAGATTTTGATTCTATAGATCTGTTATCAACATGATATCACGCTGTTCAGTGGTCAAGGAGTAAGGACCCCGGTCAAGGACACTGATATGACATCATAGGTGATGTCAGATTTTCTTCTGCTGACCATATGATGCTATATTAACTACTAGCGGGAGACCCGTGCTTCGCGCGGGTCCCCGCTAGTTGAGTAAACGGGAGCGGTTAGTACACGGGAGTGGTTAGTAAACATGGTAAACGGTGATGATGATAATCATGGTGTCTTGGTGTAGATTATTCATCCAGTATAGCATGTATAGTAATGACCATGTTAGCTTGATAATCATTATGTTAGCTCCTGTCATATTAAAGAAGCTAAAATAACTTTAAGTGAATATCCAGACCTGTGATAATGTTGTTACTCACTCAATCCCTCATATTTCTTTTGAAACAGCTCGTGACAAAATGGTTGATTTTAACTTTATCCCAACAAACATAAAACAATAATGTTAAAGAGGTTGCTAGAAAACGCGTTTCAATTTCGGGTTATTAATGGTATAAAACATGTAAGCATCATGTTTAAAAGTTGATGCAAAACATTTTAGCGAGCCCGTGTTAAAAGCTAGGCCTACATTATAGCCAGGATTTATTTGCGGTCGCAGAATTTCCAAAATGTGGACTTTCACCCACCCCCAATCATTTAATCCTTTCGGGCTATACTGAACAGTTAAACGACTCTGTTGGCTATATTTTAACATTCCATCTGAAAAGTGGACTTTTTTGCAAATCTGTCACTCAATAACCCCCCCCCCTTTCATCAGCTTACACCCAATGATCCCCGAAATGGCTTCAAGGCCTTTGCTTTGACCCAGTTTCCAATTCTGAAGGGACACAGCCGGCTGCACGGCGCGACACAATGGTGCCGTGGCCATTCAAAAGGTGGCGACAAAAACTTCCGAGTGTGCCCCCCTTCCAAATTCCTGGATCCGCCACTGTCTCAGAGAAGCAGTCAGTCACGCATACACACCCAGACAAACATCGTGAGCCCTACGCGCGGTAAGCCAACATTAAATGCGTCCCATACCATGCGCCGCAATGCGCGTGAAACCATGGTGCGATATGCGCGCAGGTGCGTGACTCGCCACTTACCGCTGCGTGTTGGACACCGCATGCATTTTGACGCGTTTGCTATCATGACCTGACCCATAAGGTTATTGACCTCAACGGCCTAGCAACCGAACATTTTTTTTGTTATTTCCATAGTTACTGAATAGTTTTGCAAAAATGAACGTCAGATGGTTTAATGGCAATATGTACCCGATCAATGTACGAATAAATCAGAGCTGAAAGTGAAAGCATCTCGGAGACTGCTTCTGGACAAGATTTAGCGACTTCCTTTTATTTATATAGATATTGTTACATTTAGGCCTATACCTAGAACTTTTAAAGTCATAATTAGTTCAAACATAACTTTGGTAATACTCACTCGTTTTTGTTCGTTGAAACGGCAAAACATACTTACTTTTCCTTACAAATCGAATTAAAATATTTTTAAAAAAATTCAACCACAAAAAGTTTTAAACAAAAGTCATTCCAATACCAATAAAAAATAATCTCTTGAGCATACAAACACCATCCCAGAAATAGGTACCAGCCCGATGGGCTGGCGAAAAAAGTTGAACAAAATTCAACTCTTGGTGACATCGAGAAATCCATCCAGTGATGAGAATTTTCATCTCTGGCTTTGTTTCTTGTGGTTATGATGTGGTAAGGTATACATCAGACTGTATTAATACCCTGCAATGCTTTAGGTTGGATAAAAATAATTGTGTGCTTTTTGGGATCAAGAGTCTGTCGTGCCTCTCAGGAAGAGGTAGCGTAAATCAGTCCCGTCTGTCCTGCTGAAAATATAGAGCAAATCTGAGAAAGCTGCACTGAAGTCCAATTCAGACTCATCATCGTAACAGTGTGTGATGCCTTTTTACACCACAGCAGTCAATGAAATAGGAATGTACTGCAATGATATCTTGCGATCACAATAAAAGTGTTACCCTTCCGTTTCATTCTTACATAATGAATAAAATGCCAGCCTTTATTTTCCAGCAGTCAATCACAAGCGCAATATCGCAAGAGAGAGAGAGAGAGAGAGCGGAAAAAATTCATCAAAATTCAACTCTCATCATCAATGAAAATTCCACTGCACGATGAGAGTGAGTGTTTACCACCGAGCTTGTAAAGAACCTAGCACATATTTCATTGCGGCTGGGATATTGCAGCCAGGATGCGGAGTCTGAATCAGACTTTATTCTCTATCGCTATGGATTCTATTCGGGAGATATTAAATCAAGCTATGATGAAACATATAATTATACATTAAGAGGTCTGGAAAAAGTAGGGACTTTAAAATCCTCACTCCAGGAAATTTGGTGTTTGGTTTGAAAATAGACAAATCAAATTTTGAGTTTATATTTCTGCGAAATTCACATTTTCTCAGTGTGTATCATAGTTTTAAGTTTAAAAAAATATAATAATTAGGCAGAATAATATTAAATGAATGGTTCTTATAAGGCGCAAAATCGTATGAGGAAAGAGTGCGCACAAATATGAAAATGACTAATAAAAAAAAAGCAATAAGCTGTGAATCTTGAAAATCTTGGCAAAAAAGCTGGCTTTTAAATTGAGAAAGATTTTTGGACTTTAATACGAAGGTTGACATATCTGCATGATTTCAATCAAACGGTAAATGAATTTATTGTGAATTTAGATTCACTGGTCTAAACGATAACTGTAAATCAAATTGGATGCACCCCTACTGTCTGTCTGGTCTTGTATTAGGCCAAAAAAGAAATTAGTTGTGTTGCCCTCAGCACTCAACCCTAAATCCTGAAAAATCAGGATCGCAATTTTTTATTTCGTGACCATTTTTACAGATATGTTCAAAAAATCAATGGTTTTCAGTTGAAATTATTATTTTATTAAAAGACTAGTCTTAAGTTGATTATCTAACAAGTATCCAGTAGTTGACAAATGTCCCTAATATAATGGAGGCATTTAATATTTAATATTTGTGGGGATTTTTTAAAAACTGAAGGTGTAAAAAAAAAAAATCAAAAAATCAAAAACATAAATCGACCAACCAACCCAACTTTTCATTTTCCTACTTGACGGCAACGCAACATTTTATTTTTTTGGCCTTATTATTATATTATGATATCGCAGATATCATAGACTATTCAACAGATATTTCGCGCATATTTGAATTTCTCTCTTTTGACCTGACCACCCAGAAGCCCTGCAGAGAAAATGGGAATGAAAATAAGCAAAGCTGGTTCAGCAACTGAGTTTGGATTGCTTTGATTAATATCTGGAGGATTTCCCAAGCTCCTTGAGCTTGGTAATGATATCGGTAGGGGGTTGTTCAATGGCAATTTTAGCCACAAAATTGCAAGTTTTTGGTGGGGCTTTTAAATGTCAAAGGTCAAATGGAAATGTGAACGTTCTCCAGTTCATTGCCCTTCCGGTCAAAATTAAGTGGTTTCCCATCTTTAACGTATCATGGGTGGGATGTGAAGCCCTGTGTGAAGGGGACAGCACAATTTACCCTATCCACTTCTAGTGGGGGGAGGGAAGCAGAGAACTTGATCCGTTCCCTCAGATCGGGATGTCCAACAGCAAGTGTGTTAGTGCGAGCAGAGACGCATAGTGCCAATACTGGGCATGCCGAAAATCGTCACCTCCTCATAGACTGTAGTAGATTGCTTGTGGATGGTGCAGAGGCTCTTATTATTGGCTAGATACTGTCTTGGAGAAAAAGTTCAAATTTTTAATACTGGAAAATCATCAGAAGTTCATTTGTAGGTCAAATGTAGCCAGTGCTGTTGTTTTGACATTTCAATTTGCACTTGGAACCCAAATGAAACTCTTCTGTATTTAAACAAAGCAAAAGGCAGAGGTAGAAAAACTAATTTATTACATCTGCTGAAATAACTATTTTTGCTCTATGACCTTTTAGGGCATGCCAAATTTAGTATTGAATTATAAGAGGAATCATTGCATTGAAAGATTTATTTTATTACCCAAATATTGAACAATTATTGTGACACTGAACTTCTGGCATTGTAAAGATTTGCTGCTATATGCTATAGTCTATTCAGTATAAGATGGCACATGACCATGTACGTTTTCCACCTATAGTTTGGTCAGCTCGTATTCGGCGGGCCTTATAACATCGCGGATTAATATCAATATATTTTATTTTGAGAATTGCCTAGTGACATCTCGCCAGAAGCATTGCAAATTACTAATTTGAAGTCCTATAGACCACTTAGCATCTGACGTCATTGCCCGGCAGTATGCGCGCGCATTATGGCAATTTCAATTGTTCTTTGCCCTGCAGTGTGCGTACGCATCGTAGTCTGCCAAGGGCACGTGCATTTAAATCGCCTATACATTTCATATAGTACAGGAAAGCCATTGAACAGTGTAGCGGCTCGTTCGAGCATATCGATAGACGAGTCCCTCGCCTTTGTTGATAAACAGCGATGTCAAGTGGTCTATACTTTGCCTACTTTATTTAACATGCACAATGTGACCAGACAGGTCAACTATATCACTCTTAACATGGATCTACTTTTCCGTGTATTGGTAAAAGCCTGACAATTCCCGTCTATTAGGGGCGCACCATTTGATTTGGAAAAAAAACCTTTGCCTGCTAGTGAGACCAAAATTTTAAAAAATTTGCCCACTAGTGAGAAGGAAAAAATATTTTGCCTCGCTATTCGAGTAAAAAAAAATTTCTCCCACCCAACTCTGTATACAGGTATACATTAAAAGGTGTTGCTGTGCGTGTGTTTGGCACCCGATGAAACCCCCCTGGTTCAAAACCGCACCTTTTTCTCTTCTTCTTTCTTTCTTCCTTTCCTTCCCCTTGCCAAAATAGGTCTGGGGTGTTAGGGCTAAGGGGTTTGTAAACTACTGTACTTGCAATTGAATCAAATCATGAGGGCTCTGATTAAGAGCCAATTTTTAAGTGGTACTTTCAGGAATTTAGTTAGGACATCTGATAGGAGTTTCTGCCACTCCAAAGCAATAAATGGGATTTGTAAACATCCGGATCATGAATAATAAATAATTGTAAAACTAATACAATTTAGGCCTAACTTCAAATTTTCTACATATTTTGCCACCAAGGCATTACAATTTTTTGCGTGAAGGTATTCTTTAAAATGCAGAGTCTTCAAAAGTTGTTATGAATTTTGAAATTACTACTGGTAAAATTTCTTTCTTCTTGTTTTGAACATTCGTACAGGAGTTCAATTAAATCCAGATTTTTTCCAGAATTTTAGTTTCAACCAACAAAAGTATTGGTAATTTAAAATTGGTCAATCCTACATGTAAGCAAAACTTGGATGATGGGATGCTTGTAGTGAAGGGGCATAAATATGAATAATTTTGCCAATTTCAATAATAGTACACTACTTAGCAAAGGATAGGCTTTACAACTAAAAAGTTGAAGGTATACAGCGTGTTTCTACTGAGCAAACGGTTGCGGGTGGATTTGGGGTAATGAAAGGAATATGTGGTAACTGCCCCAGCAGAAACAGAGCGGGTGAAGGTGAATGCGCGGTGATGCAAGTGAATCTGTGGTAACATTCACAGTAGAAACAGTGCGGGTGATGATTTTGCGGATGACACCGGAAGTTGGCCTACTACAATACAGTGCGAGCATTCAAAATCTGACCTTGAAAGTCACAAAAACTTTTGTGGACTTCCGCCCTCCCCACTAAATATCATGTGGGTAGTGAATTGTCTCCTTCACTATCTATACCTGCATTTACAGGGTAGTAGAAAGACCGATGAAGGTCAAGGTGAGAGGATTAAAATGCGGTTGAAGGTGGAAGCGCGGTAATGCAAGGTGCTCAGTATAAAGACGCTCATGTCATAGTTCATTTGAACCCAGGAGTTTTATGCATGTTGGGCTAGGCCTATTAGTTTTGATGATATTTCTACAAAGATGAAAGAAAATATGGAACATATTAGTTTCGTGTACATGTAGGCCTATGTTTTCTGTATGGTCTGATCATCATGATAGGCCTTATTGAAGACATCATCCAATGTGCAAGCATCTTAATTGCATAGTTGGAAGACCATAGAAGTCATCCATGTACAAAAATAGCACATTTTGTCATTGCTGATGGATACTGGTTTGGTAGATCTGTGAAAATAGTTTAGTTGAAGATGCTATCCTGGGGAATGTGGTTTGAATGACAATCTTTGCAGATCTGATCTGTCTGCATTTGATAGATGTAAGTCAGGAAAAAAAAACCCTGTTCTATGAGCCAGACTGACCCAGATTTTATGTTTCGAGTTTTGGTTTTTTTAGATGTATGAAATTAGAGCTATAAGTTTCCTGATGCGGAAAACAGATGAATTATACGGAATTGGTGGTATAAAACGGAAAACAGGATTTCATGTAGTTATAAAAATTAAATACAAAGAAAAATTCAAAAAATGTGTGTCTGTTTTTGTTTTCAATAAAGTAAACTTGTAAAAAGTGTGGTTAAGTTTGATTAAACTTCTTGTAAAACAGACAAAACATGGTAAAACGGCCGGACAAAACACAGAAAGCTACACAGTATCCATGGACATTTTCATGTTCATTTTTCATTGAAAAATTGGAGAGGGGGCATTTAATACAAACAAAGGGGTATTTGCAAAAACAAAAATATTTCAGATTTTTTAAGCCTGTGATTTTTTAGCCTGTTATAAAAATGTTTTTGAAATCGGGCAAGTCCATCTGGCCATAGAATTCAGTTTTTTCCTGTCGCTAAATAAATTATTTATTTAGTCTTTAGTCATTTGAACAGTATTGACTTGATGCACATAGGAAAGTCTTCAAGTATAAAGGTCTGACAGACGTCAAGACTGAAGAAGTTCATTGAAAGAGGGTCAGTGATATGACACCTATGTCTCTGTAATGTTGGTATTCTGGTATGTATCTGATAGTCATCTTAAGCTGATGATCGTCATGAGCATTCCAGCAAATGATTAAAGCCATGTTGTAAAATGCTCATAAAAAACAGATTTGTATTATTCTTTTCCACAGAAATGTCCCCGTTTAATTTTGGCCCGAACAGAAATGCAATACAAAGAAAAATAATCCAAATTTTTATAAAAGCACATATTATCAGCCTGCTACGATAATTGCCTAGTCATTTTTTGCAATTTTGAGAACAAAGTACAAAATATGGTTCAAGCACGCTTTTAAACATATTTATTCACCAATCTTTGCACAATTGAACAAATGATAATGAGACAAATTAATAATCAGAAATAATTAAGGGATCTAAAATGAGCGTTTATTGCGTTTCGACAGTATTTTTTATGGCACATGAGAGCACCTCAGACCTATCGAATTGCATTATGAATACGAAGCATGTCTTTCTGATATCAAATAATTTTCATTTTTTGAAAATCACAATATAATACAATTTTATGACAAATTATACAAATTTGATATTTTTCAAATTTTTGATATATAACAGTCCTCGAAGTAAATTATATAAATCTAATGATATATTCTTAAAGTGTATGTAGCAGGAAGGAAAAGCCGACGGTCAATTGAAAATTTTGACCTTTCATATTGAAGATATGGATTTTTTCCCAAAAAGACCGATTTTTTTTTTATGTTCTTGGAAAAAAATCCATATCTTCAATACGAAGGTCAAAATTTTCAATTGATCGTCGGCTTTTCATCCCACCTACATACACTTTAAGTATAAATCATCAGATTTATAAAGTTTACTTTCGAGTACTGTTAAATATCAAAAATATCAATTTTAATGATTTGCCATAAAATGTGTATTAAATTGCGAATTTCAGAAAATCAAAATTATTTGATATCAGAATGACATTCTTCGTATTCAGAATGCGATTCGATATGTCTGATGTGCTCTAATGTCCCAAAATAAATACTGTCCAAACGTTCATACCCCAGCCCTTAAGGTGACCCTATTTTGTCATTTGTTCTCATTACAAAAATTATCATAGCAGGGTGATGATTAGACAATAATAACTGCGCACCATCTATTTTGAGGTCATTGTGTGAAATCGGAGGGTTTTGTTTTGGGCTGAGGTATTTTTCGAGGGAGCGGAAAATACCGAGGCCCAAAACAAAACCCGACAATTTCACACAATAACCTCAAAATAGATGGTGCAAAGTTATTATTGTCATTCATTACCGTCGTATCTTATTGTGAACAAATCAAAATGGCATTTTATGTTAGTTTATGCCATAAAACACTGTTAAATATAACGAGTTTTAATTATTGTTGTAACCTACCCAACAAAAAATCGACCAGGCGAATATAACATTCGCGCTGACAACAAGAGCTACCAATCACAGAAGCGCGACAGCATCGCGTAGGCGTGTGCGTTAAGCCATAACGCTTAGCTTATACACGCACGCACGCAGAAGTCATTGTTGCGCGTCCGGAGTCATTGTGAGTTTTTAATGACTGCGCACTCATTGTGCGGTTAGGCAATCAATTACTTTTGATTGGATCGCAGGCTTCGCGTATATTATGAGGTTATGAATGTGTCACAAATGCAAGCTACTCCATTAAATGTGACTGACGCGTGATGTTAGTCCTTTTGATCTGTTATTACATTCACTGGATAGAGGAGACCCATTGGTTACATTGGTACCACCATATGTAACAGTATAATAACGTTTTATATAATTATAGAAAATTTCAGGGATTTCAAGCCCTTGTAGTTTGTGTCACAAAAAGTGGCTCATAATGACAAGGGTTAATCAGGGCGTGAAATCATTATTTTGTATGCATCCACAGCCTACATCCATCATGGTACCTGAGTCTAGTTGACCATACTTTGAGTTGACTAAAGCAATGTACTGTCACATGGCAGTGTACTATTATAGTCAGATAATGGTTACCAAGAGCTTGTTTTCGCGCTAAAATGCATAAACGGATGACGCATTGTGCGGGTCACACAGGTGATTAGTAACTTGAGATGGTACAACTATAATCAGACCATGGTCACTTGCAGTCATAAGCTACCCGTACCATGGTCCGACTATATTCCAATCATCTTTACTTGGTAAAAACATGTACATCTGACCAGGGTCTTACTTTTCTAACCATGAAAACTTGTGTATTCACTTTCAAGTTGTGTTTGAGTAGATATTAGAAACTACCTGTGTTTTAAAAAAAAGTATGATTCATCGAAACAAAACTTTGTGGTTTCAGATTATTCGATTAGGTGATGTAAACAAAGTTCTAATTTTATCCCACTAATAACCAAAATAAACAAAGTAAATATTTATAATTGAATCATGTTTCATAACTTGGTTGGTAAATTTTGAATTTTTTGATGAATGAGTCAGAATGGCTTGCAGGAGTTGGCTACTGTGATGTCAACGTCACAACTTGCAAGGTCCCGTTGAGTTCCAGTAAGGTGATCTCAACCATCTCAACCCACACCCAAATGGCATTTTTTCCCTCCAGTCTATGACAGCATCCAAAAGAATACCATTCATAAACCACATCTGCTTTTAGCATGTGTGGTTGGTTTGGTTAGGCATCAGTCTGTGAATGCTGTGAAGTAGTGTGATGGTTGTGGTACCATGGAAAACTTTTACTCTCAACCACATACTTCCCAGAGTCTGTCTAAAAATTGATGTTTTTCACACGGGATTGGCAATAAAGTGTAGGGCCTATGTATGTGGCTTTGTGGAGGTGGGCTTTTGACAAGACCAAAGGCATGTTAGATAGAGCAGATGTCCATGAAGATGGAATGTCCTACGCTCGCATCCCTGTTTTGATAGTATACATTCTCAATCCAGAGCTTTCTTTTTCTTGAGGATGGGGGCATTAATTAGGTAGGCCTAAATATCAAAAAGATCATTTAGCATCACTTGTTTTTAGCTGGGCGACCAGCTCATTTAAAAGAGGATAATAATATAGGCCTACCTATAACTCGCTAACATTTTGGTTACAATATTTCGTAAACAGAATGAAATCAGGCCAATAGGTGAATGAACTAGGGGATTGATTCCCAAAAGAGCTACTTCAGCACAGGCTCTATGCTGGGATTCTGATACCTGTATGATGATCTGAGCTATTCCAACAACAGCTTGCTGCACGCTTCCCTCGCTATTCAAGGTACGTCACGGTTGCGGTTTGCGAATGGCGCTAGTCCAGAGCTACTATGCTAATAGCAAACTAAACCCATGGCCCAGCAATCTTGCATGTATAGTAAGAGAACTGCATTGTCTTGGTGGAACATTTTGATGTGCAACCAAGTTCAATACTAAGTTCAATACTATATTTCATTGATCATGATGGAATGTATTCAGGCAGCTTGCACTATTTGTCACCTGTTGGTAGCATAATACTAGCATTGATCCTAAACATACCTTACACTCCCACATGGGTTCTCCAACACATGAATCACATTATTCACATACATGTTGTTTTACATAAATGCAATTTTGAGCATTGTTTTTAGTAATAGTGAGCTGTAAATCAAGACTCTCCTGAGATATTCTGCATGATGTTTATACAAATTGTGACTTGCATATCAGATGTAATTCAGCCCCATGTTAGAATTGGAAGTATCTTCATCAACAGATAAAAGGCAGGGGATAATCATGAAAATATTGGATAGAATATAAGGAGGGTGCAGAGAATTATTTAAACAACTCAGGAAGATCAGTGGAAATGGTTTCCCAGAATTGTTCCCAGAATGGTTTGAAAAATAGGGGGTGGGCTTATATTATAACCGAAGGTGGGCTTATACCCGAGTGGTTACAGTACATTTTCTTTGAATCATTTTGTTTTTATCAATAATCAAGTTAATGAGCTAAAAGGACTGGAAAAGCCCATTAATATGTAAGTTTTGCAAATATTTTGCTTAAAAATCCATGCATACATGTTCAGGGTACTTTTATTTTGCATACTTCTGCCTTGAAACTTGGTCAAAGTGTTTCTAATAATTATATTATAGTGTAGTATATAGCCAAGCTGCTCTCTTATTTGCATAAATAATTAGTCTTTATGCAAATTAGCTCATTAATTATGCAATTATGCAGCAGCTAGACATTTTAAGACCAAAAGGTTTTTAAGCGAGTATATTAGCAAGTTAGATTTTAGACTGAGACTCATGGTTCAGCAAAAATGCATTGCTATTGGATCTGTAATTGGATCTAAACGAAGCGAGAAGGGGGAAGCAAGCAAGCAGTCTACATGGAACTGATAGTATGATACTGAAATGACGTTGCATTTCGCACCCCTGCAGCGAAATGCTCACAGAAATTTGAGAATTTGTGGTCCTGATGTATGAGGTCACTAGCTAATTTTGAACATGGGAGTCTCCCCAAGCAAAACCACATGATACCCAGACCAGGTAATGGGCCATGATCTGGCAGCCCTTCAAAAGATAAACCATAGATAGCAATTTGGCTGGTGTCAACTTTCAGGTGTGCTGGGTAAAGATCAGCAGGTGTTCTGTGGTGACAAAGTGGGACATTACTCGACCTTTGACCGCCTGGTAACGCAAAACTGATAGGATGTCATCATCAGGTTGCTACAACCATACCAGTTGGCCCTATATCTATTATTTCAAAAGTTTGGTTTACAACTTTGCTGCCATGGAAACGCCATGTTGGATTTCACAGAAGGTGTTTCAACCATAGAAAAGATGAAAGATGAATCTCAGCAATAAAAGGTCCTCTATTTTACAACATTAGGCCTACATGTTGTAGGAAGAGCAAAGAATATAATCCCATCACACAATTTCAGAAATCAAGCAAGGTAATTTTTTCATTATTCAGTATTTTCCCAAGTTTCATTATCAATCAGTCAAAATGCGGACTTAAGTTAAGGCAGTCTTTTACATGTAACCCTATATATACACGCCTATTTATACAATAAAGAAAGGCACCCTCCAGTAGGTGCAGTATGCCTATATGAAGCGAATTCGGATCCGAGTTGTAAAAATTGCGCAAATTCATGTTGTTTTTACCCCAAAACACACTTTTTATTTTGAATTTGTGAAAAATCGCAGTAATTAATTTGAATGAGGGCATGAATTTCAAAGGACAGTGGGTACAGGAAACTCAGAATCAAGTGCAAAGGGCCTTATAGTATACCTGGGGTTTTATAGGTACCTGATATTGCTCATCTAGGCCTTTGAAGATCAATGGCTGAATGATCTCTTTGAAAGATTTGAAGGTCATGCAGGTTGCCAGGATTTGCAAGTTCAAAGGTATGTGACCTGGGGCTAGGGATGACAGGTGTTTTATCAGTTTTGTGTAAAAAGAAATGCAGTTCCCTTTGAATTCTGAAAGAATAGGCTAGCTCTTCCTAAGAAATAGGTCAAATGAAGGGTTTATATTAAATACCTATTGTTTTAAATATCCCATTAAATCATTCCCCCATATGCCTGTAGACCTTAGTATCTTATTGCAGATCCAACTAATTGTCTATTTGCCTATAGATTTATTTTAATACCATGGTGTGTAGTTCTAAATTGAATGGAAATTGTAATGGATTTTTGATCTGGTTTTATTTTTATTATGCTTTAAGTTTAATATCATTAGCTTATAACCCTCAAGAATTTATATGGAGAAAAAATAGTTGCACATGTATCTGTTACTATAATGGAAATACAGGAAGCAGTTAGCAGACCTATTTCAAGTTAAATGGCTTTATTGGGATTTCAAGTTGTATGGGTAGGCCTATTTTGTCATTGTCATGATTATGTGAATGTAATAAATTATTGCATTCACATAATCACTGACAATGACAAAATAGGCCTATAAATCCCAAAAATAAAGCCATTTAAATCCAAAACAAAATGAGTATCATGGAGATTGAAGGTCATTCCAATGTCTTTGGTCATTTGAAGGTGAAGGTGGGAAGCAAATTTCTTGGTATGTTTCTGGTGGAACCATCTAGAACGTTTTACCAGGGTCTATGATGGAACATGCATGAATAAAAGTTGACTTCCTTCAGTGAAAAGATTACAGTACCACCTGTATAAGTTGTGCAAAATTGGGTAAAGTGCAATGGTACTTATTCCTGCATCATTACCAGGTGGGTGGTTGCTTGTGACTTGCATATCAGATGTAATTCAGCCCCATGTTAGAATTGGAAGTATCTTCATCAACAGATAAAAGGCAGGGGATAATCATGAAAATATTGGATAGAATATAAGGAGGGTGCAGAGAATTTTTTAAACAACTCAGGAAGATCAGTGGAAATGGTTTCCCAGAATTGTTCCCAGAATGGTTTGAAAAATAGGGGTGGGCTTATAACCAAGGTGGGCTTATACCAGTGGTTACAGTACATTTTCTTTGAATCATTTTGTTTTTATCAATAATCAAGTTAATGAGCTAAAAGGACTGGAAAAGCCCATTAATATGTAAGTTTTGCAAATATTTTGCTTAAAAATCCATGCATACATGTTCAGGGTACTTTTATTTTGCATACTTCTGCCTTGAAACTTGGTCAAAGTGTTTCTAATAATTATATTATAGTGTAGTATATAGCCAAGCTGCTCTCTTATTTGCATAAATAATTAGTCTTTATGCAAATTAGCTCATTAATTATGCAATTATGCAGCAGCTAGACATTTTAAGACCAAAAGGTTTTTAAGCGAGTATATTAGCAAGTTAGATTTTAGACTGAGACTCATGGTTCAGCAAAAATGCATTGCTATTGGATCTGTAATTGGATCTAAACGAAGCGAGAAGGGGGAAGCAAGCAAGCAGTCTACATGGAACTGATAGTATGATACTGAAATGACGTTGCATTTCGCACCCCTGCAGCGAAATGCTCACAGAAATTTGAGAATTTGTGGTCCTGATGTATGAGGTCACTAGCTAATTTTGAACATGGGAGTCTCCCCAAGCAAAACCACATGATACCCAGACCAGGTAATGGGCCATGATCTGGCAGCCCTTCAAAAGAAAAACCATAGATAGCAATTTGGCTGGTGTCAACTTTCAGGTGTGCTGGGTAAAGATCAGCAGGTGTTCTGTGGTGACAAAGTGGGACATTACTCGACCTTTGACCGCCTGGTAACGCAAAACTGATAGGATGTCATCATCAGGTTGCTACAACCATACCAGTTGGCCCTATATCTATTATTTCAAAAGTTTGGTTTACAACTTTGCTGCCATGGAAACGCCATGTTGGATTTCACAGAAGGTGTTTCAACCATAGAAAAGATGAAAGATGAATCTCAGCAATAAAAGGTCCTCTATTTTACAACATTAGGCCTACATGTTGTAGGAAGAGCAAAGAATATAATCCCATCACACAATTTCAGAAATCAAGCAAGGTAATTTTTTCATTATTCAGTATTTTCCCAAGTTTCATTATCAATCAGTCAAAATCGGACTTAAGTTAAGGCAGTCTTTTACATGTAACCCTATATATACACGCCTATTTATACAATAAAGAAAGGCACCCTCCAGTAGGTGCAGTATGCCTATATGAAGCGAATTCGGATCCGAGTTGTAAAAATTGCGCAAATTCATGTTGTTTTTACCCCAAAACACACTTTTTATTTTGAATTTGTGAAAAATCGCAGTAATTAATTTGAATGAGGGCATGAATTTCAAAGGACAGTGGGTACAGGAAACTCAGAATCAAGTGCAAAGGGCCTTATAGTATACCTGGGGTTTTATAGGTACCTGATATTGCTCATCTAGGCCTTTGAAGATCAATGGCTGAATGATCTCTTTGAAAGATTTGAAGGTCATGCAGGTTGCCAGGATTTGCAAGTTCAAAGGTATGTGACCTGGGGCTAGGGATGACAGGTGTTTTTATCAGTTTTGTGTAAAAAGAAATGCAGTTCCCTTTGAATTCTGAAAGAATAGGCTAGCTCTTCCTAAGAAATAGGTCAAATGAAGGGTTTATATTAAATACCTATTGTTTTAAATATCCCATTAAATCATTCCCCATATGCCTGTAGACCTTAGTATCTTATTGCAGATCCAACTAATTGTCTATTTGCCTATAGATTTATTTTAATACCATGGTGTGTAGTTCTAAATTGAATGGAAATTGTAATGGATTTTTGATCTGGTTTTATTTTTATTATGCTTTAAGTTTAATATCATTAGCTTATAACCCTCAAGAATTTATATGGAGAAAAAATAGTTGCACATGTATCTGTTACTATAATGGAAATACAGGAAGCAGTTAGCAGACCTATTTCAAGTTAAATGGCTTTATTGGGATTTCAAGTTGTATGGGTAGGCCTATTTTGTCATTGTCATGATTATGTGAATGTAATAAATTATTGCATTCACATAATCACTGACAATGACAAAATAGGCCTATAAATCCCAAAAATAAAGCCATTTAAATCCAAAACAAAATGAGTATCATGGAGATTGAAGGTCATTCCAATGTCTTTGGTCATTTGAAGGTGAAGGTGGGAAGCAAATTTCTTGGTATGTTTCTGGTGGAACCATCTAGAACGTTTTACCAGGGTCTATGATGGAACATGCATGAATAAAAGTTGACTTCCTTCAGTGAAAAGATTACAGTACCACCTGTATAAGTTGTGCAAAATTGGGTAAAGTGCAATGGTACTTATTCCTGCATCATTACCAGGTGGGTGGTTGCTTGCTTGCTCACTCATGTGTACTTTCATGTTTTATCGAACATTTGTCAACAAAATACCTGTGATCCTTGGAGACAAGGTTTTTTTGAAAATGTAGCATGAGTTTCAATTTATCACATAAATTTGTCCATGAAGTGTATAGGCCTACATAAGGGACGGACCATTAGACTTCAAGGGGAGGGGGAGTTAGGAAGTTTTTTCCCCGACCCCAACTTCCTTATTATAACCCTCCCCTTGAAGTCTAATGGTGCATCCCTAAATGTACAGGGGTACAGGACATGCATCTATGATCACACACAAGGGCAAGGATGGCAATGGTAAAACAACATACTAACATTGGATTTTGTTGTTGAACTCAAATGGTTTTAGAATTTTGCTTTGACAACACATATTACACATTTAGAATTATTTGTGAGGATTTCATGATTACCTGTTACCTAAATGGTGCCGTAAATATGGCGATATCAAGCATCTGTGACCCCTCCCCATGGATGTAGGGCATGTATAGGGGTAGGCTATGCAAGTGCTTCAAATGTAAAATTGGACTCACCAGAAATGGCCCATAAATACGCCAAGCATAATGCTGTCATTTGGATGTTACATGTGAATGCATGCTGAAGGCTTCATGATTCATTATTCAGGCAGAATCCCTCAATGATGTCGAATGCAGGTCCCAAAGCAGTTTATATAAAAAAATAAAATTGTGACATTGGATATTATAAAACAAATGTTAGAAATAAACCTTCAGAGATGCCACTTTTCCTGATTTATCAGCAATTCCTGATTTTTGCAATTTTTAGACATAAATTCAGGATTTTTTTGGCAATAAATGAGTGGCTATGCTTTGCAACTTCCTGATTTTTTTCAACAAGCATCTCTGAACCTTGTATGTGGTCCATCATACTGTCTGAAACTTGCAATGTGGCCCACAGGTCTAAAAGGTTGCGTACCCCCACTTTAATATAAATCATGTTTGTAAAGATGTGTTTTGTCACAGATCCTGGAAGGACGGGGTTGCTTTCAATGCTCCCCATATGCAGGTTACAGCAGGTACACATTATAGGATACATTAGTAATGTATTAAGCAGGAGTTCCTGTGCCCAGATAAAGTTGACCTTAATTCATTGAGGTCAGGTGAAAGAAAGGTGAAGAAAAGTGAAAAGTGCCCTCTTCAGTTTTCCTAACCTTAAAACATTTTTAGGTCGTCTGAAGGAGAGACCTTTATTCGCTGGTGTAGTACATGTAGTGCATGTTAGAATATAACCGTTGCTAGGTCAACTGGGTCACACTTTCTTTGTTACGAACCCACTGATCAAAATTATCACAACACAAAGCCTATGGCATTATTTTGGCATATCATAATTCGGAACAGGTGTATGAGCCCAGGTTTGAACCAGTATAGACTATAAGGGACGCACCATTTGATACTCAGGGGGGGGTAGGAAGTTAGGGTCGGGGAAGAAATTTTTTTCGCCGCCAAAGGCGGCGAATTTTTTTTTTTTTTTTGCACCAAGGCGCAAATTTTTTTTTTTTTTTTAATTTCATGCATTATACACAGTTAGGTGGGGAAAGGTTTTTTTTTTTTTTTTAGTGTTGGTGGGGAAAGTTTTTTTTTTGGTCATGTAGTGGGTGAAGTTTTTTTTTTTTGAAAAACTTCCTACCCCCACCCTGAGAATCTAATGGTGCGTCCCTAACAGACTAACATGCACTACGCCAGCGAATATGGTAGCACAACTCGGGGTGCCATTGTAACTGTATCTGTGTGTCAACAAAATTGTCAGACTCTAGGTTAAAACAAAATTTGGTGTCATATGAACAGTTCAAATCGTAAACTTCGGTCATAGCTATACCTCAATCCCGGGGGGGGTCACTCGCATACCAAAGTGGTATGCATGCTCGACCCCAAAAACGTCTAAAAAGGGTCGATTTTGGGGCTTGTGGCAGCGTCGACGTTTTTAGAAAAAAGGGTGCTTTTCAGGTTGAGTTTCGACGTTTAGGGTATCTTTTTTCAACTTCAATGGATTTGTTTTAGAGTTTACGCCATTTAGGGGTCCATTTTAGTTTCTTACGCCGAATTACGCCACATTTTAGTGGAAAGATTTACAGAGCCTTACGCCAATAAGGGGTGAAATTTTTCTACACAGATTACGCCATTTAGGGTCCATTTTTGAGGTGCTGGGACGAGCACGCATACCACTTGGGTTTGCGAGTGACTCCCCCGGGACCTCAATCAACTCAAAATTATTTTATCATATCCCTGTTTTAGTTTCAAAGTTCCTAAAAACACCAAGATATATCCCTGAAGCATGAAACCTTGGGCATGAAAGTTGAAACATGTATGCCAGTTTATAGCGGGACACCAAGTAGCAAAGTCAACATTTTCTAAGATTTTAGAAGTTCACACAAGCGAAATAAACTTGACAGGGAGCCATTTCCTGTTAGCCAACCCTTGAATAATTAGTTTAATTATATTAACAAAGTCCTAATACTAACAGGAAACCAGATAAGCAATCTGTACAATAGGTTGTAAACTTAATGTAGCAGATTGGGGGCAGCCTTCAGGTTATTGTGATAAACCATGGGTGTATACCCAGGGTGTATGCTATGCAAGATGCAGAAACAGGGTTACAAAACCCGGGATTCAGAAGCCCAATTGGGCAATTTTTGAAGATTTTCCCTGTGGCTGTGACAATTTCCTGTCCCATAGAAACAAATGGTTAAGAAAAAAAATTGGGTGACTTAGGTAGTTTCATCTCCCATAGGAACCAATGTTTAACAGAACAATTGGGTGACTTTTCGCTTATTCGACCAGTGATCCGGCTGATTTTTTTTTTGGAAACTCTGACTTGTACAGAAAAGCTTGTAACAACAGACTTTAGGATTGTTTGATTAATTTTCTACTTTTAAATGGTGTTGCTTTATACTTTGTGCCATGTGATTCTTGTTGGTTAAAATGTTAGTTTATTTGTTTTCTTGTATTATGAACTGATTGATAATAAATAAATGCACTGATTAAGAAGATATAGCCCACATTAAAATGAAACAAGTTTGCATGAGACTACATGAACATGATGAAGATCTTAAAATCCTTGTTGCATTCAACCAGGATAAACAATAGAGGGGGTAGTATATGAAATTCAACTGTGAAGACCAGCAGAATGATGAAAAATCTATACTTGATTTTAATGACAGATATTTCATGCCAAATTGCCAATGATAAATCTTGAGATTTGGATATATTGTGCTGAATATTAGAAAACCACATGATTTTTCAACATTTATTGATCTGATTTGTACATGATCATGAGAAACAGTCATTATGCAGCTGCAGTCTGTGTTTATTTTAGACCTGTTTGGTATCCTGAAAGGATGATTCACACTCCAGACAAATGACATGTGAGAAGAATACTGCCACAGGACAGGTGCGAAATGATGGTTACAGGTCGATAGTACAAAGGGTCATTAGTCACAAAACCCAATAACTTAGTTATAAACCCTAACCCTTACCCTAATCTTGCCCCTAAACTTCACCCTAACCCTGGTTAAGTCCTAACCCTAATTATATCCCAAATTCTAACCATAACGCTAATGCTAACACTTGCCGTAACCTAACATATCCCTTATATTGTTAAGTCTAACCTTATCCCTAATTTTAACATCAAATGCCATTAATCCTATCTTTAAACCTTTTCGGACTAGGGAACTGTTCCCCAAAAGGTAATTGTTAAAACCTTTGCTAAAGGGTTTCATCTATGGGATATTGTGCCCCCCACCCCCCCCTCCTTTTCATCCTCATAGAAATTTAAGTTTTAAGACATATCTGCAACCAAGTGCTTGGCAGTTTTAGTTTACAGAAGTCTCATATTCTTGAGAAAGTTTTCAAATAACTTTATTTTCATTGATAAATATCTGAATATATTGCAAAGTGCATAACAAAATGATGGACATTATTCCAATTTGGAGTATCTAAGATATTATTTTACTCCACATCCCATCCAGCCCCTTAGTCTATGGTTTTGTTGCAACAAGTAATGGATATGGCTGAGTAGACATCTCAAAAAAGTCAAAACTGGCTGCAAATTCATACAAATATGAATTAAAAGTTAGTTTTATGAGTGACGTAGCTGGGGTATTTGAGCACTTCCTATTGTCTCGTCACAATTGCAGACAAGTGTGACAGGACAAAGAAGTCTGGGCTAGAATAGAGGAATCACTCTTGGATGAAGAAATAATGTTACATAGACAGACGTATAGACTGCTGGTTAGACAATATGAAATCAGTAAAATGAAATCAGTAAAATGCCAACCGTGGCTGGAATTTTTGACAATTAGCATGATTACATATGACAGTAGGTGTCTGTGGTGTTGAAACAATTGTCTGAACATAAGATGAGGTATACATTTTTACATTTCAAATCCCTTGGATGTTAAGTTATTTAATGAAGTCTTGACTACATGTAGTCTCAAGTTGAGAGCTGTTAAGAGTGCAATTAGTGCATTTACATGGTTGCATCCCCAGGGTATGGTCAAAATTGCCCCATACATGTGTGTATGCCCCATGGGATTAGGTCAGTGCGCACAATTCAGAACTGACACTTCAAAAATCAACATAGTGTTGCTCTCAATTTGAGACACATAACATCAAATTAAATTGACAAAAGTAAAGTTGTCTTTTAGGAGAGCCATATTATCTAAGTAGATGAGATACTTGTGTTTCAGAGGCCAGATTCTGCTTATTGTGTTGAATTCACCCTAGGTAGCACTATTCATATAATTTTTCAAAGTCAAGATATGAGCCTCACAAAATGTAAGAAATAAAGTGATTCAACAGGCTATATTTCAGAATTAGCTTGGGAGTTAGCACAAATTTTTTTCAGTGTATTCATTATCTTTACCTAGGTAAAAGGTACGACTTTTACAAATTGATATTAATTATTTCATTTGAGACAAAAATCCACAATAATTATATTTTGCCCCAAAACTTGTAGTCAAGATTAGCATTCCTTTTGATGAAATTTTGTTATGTTGACGACGTACACCCCTTGAATGAATACTCCATATTTTCTATTACAGTATTTTGTGTTCACTTTTAAATGCAGCAAACATGTCAATGTACTACTATAACAGTACCACTGAAAGTAGGCAGATTGAACACAACACAAATAAGTATAGGTTTTCTCAACAGGAATTCACAATAACTTATAATATTTTATTTCTACAAGAGCAGCCAGTCCTTGTGAGTGGTTGAGATTTTCGTCAAATGTGTCTGACTTCAACGTCAGATGTGTCTGACTTCAACGTCAGATGTGTCTAACTTCAGTGTCAGATGTATATTTTGACATCAACAAGACTGACAACACAACTTATCTAATATATTGTTTGTATTTTCAATATCTTTTGTTGCACACAGGGCCTACCAGGTGTTAATGGACCAGACGGGACACAGGGAGAGGGTGGTGTTCGAGGAGGGCCAGGTGTACAAGGCTTTCCAGGGGAAAGGGGTAATCTGGGTGATCCTGGGCAAAGAGGACAGAAAGGAGATCAGGTAAGCAAAGTGCAATGTATTCAAAGCAGTTTGGTCTGTGTACAAATCCTATTGGGGGTCTAAGTTTGAGGGGCGGTCAAGAAATTTGTAGAACATGGTATGTTACTTTGTCGCAGGGACATGAATTTAGTCTCATTCGAAAGTGTGTTCCTTCACAACATTACTGCAAAAATGGTCAATTTTATGGGCAGGACACCCTGCACAGTAAGCCTATTTCCTTCAATTCAGAGGTACTACCAGAAGTGAACACGGGGTCATGGAATTTGTTCCTGACGTATGTGAAAACTCAAAATGAAATTGCTGTGAATGGTGATGAAGTCTTTGATATTCAACAGCATTGAAAGGATCGTTCAAGTTTAAGGATGGAATGAGCATTCTTGAAGATCATCCAAAGGTCAAAATACCTGCTGACTTAACCACTAATGACAAGTGTGCTGGTACAAAAAGCATTGATATTGAATAAAGAACCAAACACCAAAGATGGGATAGTCACAACACAGGACATCTCAGGTGCAAGTGTTTTCAATTTTAGGTATTCCAGGGGTTCCAGAATCTTCATGCACAAAATTGATACTAGCTGACAGAATCAGGTCCACACTTCCTATACACTTAGAATGAGGACTAAGACAAGTGTCATCCATAATTGGTATAGGTGATAGACATATATATTAATCACTGAAATTATGAGTCATCTTCAGTGGAAATACCTGGATCTCTTACCCTTAAGAAGATCATCACTTGGTCACCTTTGTGCTGTTTTCTGATATTCAAAGAATCTTAAAGACAACAAGCCTTAACACAAGACCCTAGGCACTGACAAAGATCACTGATTTTGTAGGAAATTGAAAAGCATTTAAAAAGATGTCCAGCTATTCATGGTTGAAGGAGGAGAGAAAAAAAATTATTATAGCCTACATAGTACTTATCTTCAAACACAAAGATTATTTTTCTGATTAAGCAATGTACCATCTCTTATTACAAAATTTCCTCTCTTATTTTTTCTAGGGTATGGATGGTGCTCCTGGTTTTGCTGGTATTGATGGATATCCAGGATTATTGGGAAGACCTGGACCCGTTGGTCCAGCAGGAATTGCAGGATGCAATGGGAGCATGGTAGGTAGTAAAATCTGCAACCAAGCGAGTTAACTTTGAACCTTGCCACAGAGGCATGTACATACATGTTGGTGCAATAACTGAGAATATTGACAAGACAACCAGTGAATATGGCATGAATTTTGTATTTGACAATATTTACAAAATGCAGGATATTTGTGTTTTACAAAATGCAGGATATTTGTGTTGTGTGTACCACAACAGTAAAGTTATAGAAACCATATTTTATTTCATGATAAATTATAGTTTGATA
Source organism: Amphiura filiformis (assembly GCF_039555335.1). Lineage (NCBI taxonomy): Eukaryota > Metazoa > Echinodermata > Ophiuroidea > Amphilepidida > Amphiuridae > Amphiura > Amphiura filiformis. The sequence goes on along the minus strand of NC_092633.1, from coordinate 33,994,024 downwards.
CAACATGCATGCATGGGTGCACACCTATCCACAAAACTGATGTTTCACATAGCATGAAGTTACTATTTTAACTTTTATTTGACGCCTTATGCTGAGGCCTCAAAGCACCTTACAAATCATGGTGATTTTATAAATTTTGGTGACAGTGTTACTGTCTCATGCCACAGAAACCATTCAGTGGTGAAACCAAGCCATTCACCTTCACATAAACAATTTTTGCATTTTATATATTGATCTCACCACTTTTTCATTCCGCTTTGACAGGGAGAGGCTGGACAACCAGGATATGGCAGACCCGGTGATCCCGGACCACAGGTATGGGATAAATAACATTCATTATACTATTTTATCGCTTGTAAAATCTGAAGCTGAATCCTTTAACATTGTACAAACTATTATGTATGTAGTATGACTCTATAAATAAATCTTTGCTCAACACAAGAAGGAATTATATCCACTCGCTCAATCTGCATGTTTCTACTGAGGGTCGGTTGCCGTGCTGTGTCTTGGCGGGTAACAAGCTCAGTAGAAACATGAGTGGGTAATCTGTTGCCGGGTCATACACGCCTTATTGTGATCCACCTCCTGAGGTGGATCATGCCGTGCAGTAGAAACAAGTGGTGTGATCTGTTACTGGGTTAGGATCAGAGGTCATGCGTGATGGCTAAAGAATGCAAAGTGTATTCTACTTGTATAGCAGTTAGGCTTAATATAGTAGGTTCCTTCTTTCTGATATTATAAAGTCGATCCTGCACTACACTGGCAGCATGTGTGACTGCAAGTATATAAAATGGATATTACTTTACTTTTGTACTTCCTTGTAGTTGATGAATTTTGGTTGTAAATTATCATATAAATAACCAATTACTAGATCCACTGGTAAATTAATGCAATATTGGTGCATGTGGACCGTGGATTGACGAAAACACTAAATTGTGCTTTCACCATGAGCTTCCATGCTTGGACATTTAAATTTAGGATAGAACCAGGATACCTTGTTTACAAAAAAAATGCTGTGTGTCGTGTGAGACACTGCTTTCTGGTACATGTATCAGTAGGAACATGCTGGGTAATGGTGGATCAAATTATGATCGGTATTTTGTACCCAGAAAATAATGGGTAAAAGAAGCTGTATGCTCAGTATAAACACGCTCAATGTATAATCAAAAGTGATATTTTGCTGCTAGTATTTTTGCCCTTCATCTAGCACTACTTTCGGGCTCTGTTGCTATTAGTATACTTTCCAGAGAGGTTGCGTTCTGGCTCTGTTGCTATTAGTACACTATCCAGAGAAGTTGCGTTAGCGCCACACGCTCGTTTGAACACCTCGCGCTATGCGCTCGCCAAGTCCGTGAGGGCCACAGACTGCGGCTACCCTTCATCCTGCTGTTTTCACCTAGTTAAGTGCCATCATAGAAATAATACCCAATATTATGTAATGGCCAGTTCAGCAGTAGTCACGAGTCAGGAAGAACTCTGTTTATATGGTCTGTTTTTTTGTCACCAAATAATCACACACTTGTTTATATTTCTTATCACAGGGTCAACCTGGCAGAGTTGGTCAGAAAGGTGAACCTGCTCCTTTTGTTGGGGCGAGTATGGTGATCGAGGTGATCCAGGCCTACCAGGACTTAATGGAGATCGGGTAAGTGAGGCGAGCCTCTGAAATTGGTTCCAGCCAATATTATTTATAGAGTAATAATGGCAGTGTTAGTTGGAGATCAGTGAATATCTAAATGTGTTACTTGCAAGTGGATATGCCCATTTGAAGATTTGACACATACCTTGTAAAATGTAGGATTTAATTTGATTAAATTTGGAACACTTACTTATGATTAATATTTTTCATTTGAATTGAAATGATTAAGAATGAGAATATAAAGGCGACATCATTATTTTTGGTTTAAAACACTTAAAATAATGATGTCACCCATGTTATATGAGACGATAGATGCACGACAGCGGCTAAAAACAACACTTTTATTCTCCAAGTCTTAGTCTTAGAGTTACTTTATTGCTACAGTGCATTAGTTTTAAAAGATGTACAAGTTGATTATGGAATGTCCTGGCCCCCCTACTCAACCCCAAATTGGCAACCATGAGAGTTACCAAATAGCACAGAAAAGGGTTTTTTTTACCAGTAGCAAGGACCGCTAAATTGGCAAAATAGGGGTATTTAAGTTGGACTGTCCGCGAAATTTGACTGTGAAATCAGCAAAATAGGGGGTATTTAATTTTCACTGTCCGCGAAATTTGGATAAAAGGGGTACTTGAGGAAATGCGGTAATTTTATGGCAATAATTAGTGTCATTGAAAAGGGGTGTTTGAAATTAAATTAAAAAAAAAGGGGTGTTTGAAATTCTAGTCATAGAAAACCACAAAAAAGGGGTTGTTTTTGGCCAAGTTTTGTCCTCGATTTTGTATGAAAAAGGGGGGTAAATTTGATGAAAAATCATTGCAAAGGGGGTCTTTGAAAGATTTGGTAACTCTCATGGTTGGCAACTTTTTTGTTGAGTTGGGGTGTCGGGTGGAATGCATGTACCATGCACAAACTCTGCACTAAAAGGAAATCATATTAATGTGAACATTTAGTTTGAGTTTATTTACTAATAAATCAAAATATATTCATAGGCAGTAGAATGAAAATAATTTAAGTATTTGATTTACATTGTGATGGAGTCTCTGTCTGCTTTTTGATATTTTGCAGGGTACCCCAGGTCGACATGGCTCAAAAGGATACACAGGCTACATAGGTCCACCAGGTGAAGCGGTGAGTTCATTTAATATTAAGAGATAGAACATATTGTCTGATATATACATGCAAATGCCTATTATCTTTGTTTTGTGGTCTTCCAATAGCATTACATGTTTTATTTACTGCACCCTTTGGTTATAGAGAAAAGGCTTGGTTTGACCAAAATTATGCAATTTTTAAAGTGAACTTTAAATCAGTAAATGTTTCGATCCATCTAAGGATTTATGCTGGTTTCATACTTTCCTGCCACTCTGTATTGCTTCACTGCGCAGTCACACCAGAAAAGCTACCGTGACCAGCAGCAAGTCGATATATCGATCACTCCACCACTTTGCCCGAACCCAGCAGATCGCTAGGATTCAAGTCAACTCTGGAGCGGAGCTGCTCTGATGAAAAAGAACAGGAAACAATTTTTGGTGGTGTCAAGCGGCAACATTGGCTTTCATAGTCATGCTCAGGCCCGTACGCAGGGGGGGGTGCGACCGCACCTCCCCAAATTTGCAAAAGTATACAAAAAGTCCCAAAATGTAAGAATTTGCGAGCTTAGCGAGCAAAAAAATCAGGTTTTTTACGGTTTTTTGGTCAAAAAAGGTCCAAATTTTGAGGGAAAAGTCCACTTTTCACAAAATCGCCCCCCCCCCTTTGGGAAAAAAGTCCACTTTTTCAAAATCAGCACCCCCAAAAAAAAAATCCTGCGTGACGGGCCTGGTCATGCTGCTGCTGCTCCGCTTCTAGGAAAGTACAAGCGGCATGATGAAGTGTCATGCCACTCAGCAGTAAGCGGCAGAAAGTATGAAACCAGCATTAGGCATGCCAGAGGACTTATAGTGCAAAGGCTAGGCAGGGACATGATTTCCATGACATTTAATGAACTACTTCATTCAAAGTGCATTCACAACGCTTGAATTTAGTTTGTAGGTCTTGAAGGATTATATGAAGAGCTGAGTTGCAAAGGGCTTACATCCAATAGCTGCCTTGAGTTGAATTTATTAGTTACTATTAGCTGCCTTGAGTTGAAAGCGTACTTTAGGATAATTTGTTGATAACAGAATCACCCTCAAACAATGTTGATGCTGTTATCAATAAATTATCCTAAAGTTCACTTTATAGCAAATTTCAACTCAATGCAGCTAATAGCAACTAATAAATTAAAGGCAGCTATTGGATGTACGCCCTTTTGCAACTCAGCTCTTCATATAAAGATATCTTTTTACACCAGGGGAAATAGAGGGAACACACATTTACATTTACATGATATCATCAGAGACCATCACTCCAAATTGTTACCATAAACTCCAGTCTACCATAAAATGGAGTTTGGAAATGGAGAACCTCAAATCACTGACCTGATATTTTGTGTACCTGACCCTACGGTTTTAGATTTGCTTAACATATTGATCCTGCACAGCTTGAAGGCATTTTTTTTTTTCATGCTGAATGAATTACCAGGCTTAAAGTTTGACATAAAAAACATTTTAAAGTTGTCTAACTATTTTAAATTTGTGTCGCATTGTATTAGAGTTAAAGGGGTACAAATGATAATGAAAGGATGAAATCATCCATTTTCTGACCAATTTATACTTAAGTATAAGCTACAGATGTTTTTTATGTCATTTTCATGTACATTCCAATAGCAAAACATTTAAACATCGCAAACATAAAAAACATTTTTATACTGCTCAAAGAACAGCTCGTATTTTAACATTACATTTTGCTATATTTTAGCCTTTAATCCTATGAGGAAAATTCCAATATGGCAGTTTTGTGTGGCGTTTATACCAGATTCAGTTTCTAGTTCCTACACCAAGTTCTACTTCAGAAAAGTTTAGGAATAACATTCAGAAAAGTTTGGGAAAATGTTATCAGTGTTATAATAAGTTTAAGCTTAAACACAGTCACATGCCTAATTTTTAACACTTTACAAGTTTACACAAATTTATGCTCATTTTGTTTCATTTGAATCCAAGAGACTTTAATGCTTCTGTATATTTTGACTTGTTTGTTTACTATCAGGGTCTTCCAGGTAACTCTGGTCCACCAGGTAACCAAGGAGTTAAAGGACAGGGACCCAAAGGAGTCAAAGGAGATGAGGTAAGTAAAAAAAAGAAGTGACCTTTTTATATGTAAAATTTTCAAAACAAACTAAGGACATTACTAAGGACTGTATTGCCAGCAGATGCAATTAATTTTTTCGCCGGGAGTCAAGTCACCGGAAATCAAACATCAACTACATTGATTGTTCCAAAATATAATTTGAATTCTGGTACATTACATGCATTTCTCTCTCTCTCTCGGTTTTCACAAAGAGTACGCCATCTACTTCTATCAAAAACCAAACGTGTTGCACCATACATTCTGTGTGATGAAACGTTCTTCACATCATTTATCCAAGATGTTGATGGACGTCCCCTTCCACGATGGCCTTCCACGGCTCCCTGAAGAATCTGCTTCTCAACTCCACCATCCTTTCTTACAATGTGGCCAAAGTAGCGCAATTTTGTGTCAATGATGGACTTTCTGATGTTTAAGTCTGTGCGAATCTTATTCAGATATTTGTCTTCTTGTCTTTTCAAGATACTCCCAACAGCCTCCTATAGCACCACATCTCAAATGCATCTATCTTCCTGTCATTCTTTGTCATTGCCCAGGATTCGCACCCGTATGTAGCAATTGAGAAGACTGTTGCACAAAGTAACCATACCTTAGGGCAGCCCATATTTGGAATATGTGTGTTATCTTCACAAATAAGGAAACAAATTAGCCAATTGTCTTTGAATCAATATTAATGCTCTACACATGGGTTTGCCTCAAGTTCAGTAGTGACGTAGGTTTGTATATCACTAGGCACAGTATCGGACTCTTAGACTCCCCAATTTAGTTACCAGGTGGACATCAAAATGTGAAGTATGTCATATGGCAAAACATGATATGGTGTTACAAGGCCGTAGCAAGGTTGAAAAATGTGGGGCGGCCATCACAAATATGGGGCGGCCAAATTACAAATATATGCCCAAATTGAAGTAAATATATAAAGAAAAACATAACAAATTTCTCAAAATGTGGGGCGGCCAGGGCATCCCCGGCCGCCCCGCTTGCTACGGCCCTGTGGTGTTATGTTGATAAAAAAATATATTTCCTACTGCAAAAAGTATTTTGAAATAATAGAATTTATGTATGAGTGATATAAAACAAGTATTAACTGGCTTAAATTTGTGTAATGGTCGAAATATATTCTTTGGTGAAAGATGTGTTGTTCCATTCCACTCGCTATTCTGGCTTGTGGAATGAAACAGTCTTGCTTTCACCTCATAATTATTAATTATATTTCGACCATCACACTCATAGACAGTTAATATTTGTTTACTATTATGCCGTCAAACAATCAATCATTCTTAGTCAGTGGGAGTGGTCTAGTTCGTAGACACATTTCTGATTGGACAATCGCATGATTTTGGGTGCCGTCTATCAGGCCGTGACGCACCCCACGCCATCATGCGCCTTGATAATCCGTAACACTTTCGTGTAGAGGTGCGCGTATGTATCGCGCTGGATGCGTAGACTAGTGCGGAATACGCGAACGCGCTAGCAGTACGCGCAACTGCAGAATACGTAAAGTTGTAAACAAGTTTCGTTCATTTTATAATGAGGGGAGTTTTTATGACGGTAACTTAGTTTTTGCTTTTAAAAAAATTGTTTACAGTTATTAAAATAATATTTAACTGACTAAGAATGAGAATAAGCGATAGGAATTTTTTATTTTGTTTATCCTCTACCTATGATAGATTACAGGCAGGTCCAATCACTACTCAAAATATTGGACCTGCCTGTCGTCTATCACACGGTAGAGGATAGGCAAAATAAAAATTCCTATTGTTTATTCTGTAAATCAATCAATCTTTTATTTTTCATCAATCTCATAAAGCATACAATATAACAGCAGAGGTAAATTAAATTATTGCACATTAACAAGAATTGATGAAGGCAGGTACATCACAAGGCCAAGAGGCCTGAAAACGATGTACCACCTTGTAACATATAATTATAATAATTGTATATTAAATAATCAAAACATTAATTATACACAAAAAACATAAAAACATACAAAGAACCCATCTTAGGTTATAAAAATACAAATTAAAGCAAACAAATAATTAAGCAGTGTTTGTGCAAACCTCGTCTGCAAGCATATATAGTGTTTTTGATGAAAGGTACATTAACATGATACATGTGTAAATATACAAATACAATAGATTGGTCTTACAATAATACTTGTTTGTATATGCTTGGAGCTGTAATTTATTTGCTCAAACTCCATAATAGCGCCTGGATTCATTTTGCTTTCATCAGAAGCAGTCTATATGCTTGTAGACGAGGTTGTACGGTATTTGTTTACTATTCACAGAATTGGTTTCGTATCATTATATAAAACAAATATCGCCTACCTATGTTTGTGTAATGGTAAAATTTAAAAATTCTGTAAAATTTACACTATTCCATTTCGCCCGGCTTTGCCTCATGAAATGGAAGAGTCCAAATTTGACATTGTGCTAGATTTTTTACCATTGATCGCTCAGGCATTCAATTTTGTATCTAAGTACCATGTATGTAAATGTAGCCAGCATTTCTTTTGGATACTAACAATATGTTTTTCTTCTTTTGCTAAGGGCCCAGCGGGTCGTAGGGGTACTCCAGGAAAGGAATCAACTGGGTCAAAAGGGACTGATCTCTTGAAGGGAGAACCAGGTCCTAAAGGCTATAAGGTAAAGTATGAAAATACAAATAGAATCACTTAATATTGTGACATGGCATTGCAAATTAGCCATTTGTCAAGCCAATTGTTTGTCATAATTATATGTGACCATCCAGCACAACTGAGCCCTGAAGTCACCAATGATCATTTTTGAGATATTCAACCAAAATATTCTGCTTGAAATTAGCTTTAAAATGATGTATATCATGTCTATAGTACTTGACATTTAAGTAGTGAAAAATCAATTTATAATAAAACAGTCAATAAATCCTTTTTTATTGTTAAGTTCAATGGAGCATATCTCAATAGTGGCACTGGAGACATCCGGGCTCAGTTGTGGTGGATGGTCACATATAATATTGTATGGCTTTGAGTGTGATACAAGATTTTTTGTATTGAGTGCAATATATTGTTTTATTATACCATTGGATAGACACCGTATTTTACTGACTAGATCAATTTCGTATCATGTCAGTTGAGCACGTCTCACTTCTCGTATCAGGTCAGTGACAAAACCCAGAATCAGTCTATGATTTCACATAATCACAGTGCAGATTCAAGTGAGTTCTGACAAAATTCCACTAAGGTCCATATGCACAAAAGAGTTAGACCGGGTCTAAAGTTAGACCTGGTCTAAGCAGAATTTAGTTCCACCAGGAATGGACCTTGACTCTTATTTCCTTCCTAAAGTAGCTAGCAAATTTTAAATGCAAAGTTCAAAAATAATACAAAAGAACAAAAGAAAATGTAAAGGAAAATGTCCTTTCTCCTGGTATTAAATTCCACTTAGACCAGGTCTAACTTTAGACCCAGTCTAACTCTTTTGTGCATACGGACCTTAGAGTTTATCTAAATTGGACATCGCAAGATTTTTTCTTGTCAATTTGTCACCCCTGTAGTCTTTTTTACACAGCGATTTTCAATTCACTGACTGCTACCAACAGGATGGTTCTTTCATTTTGTGAATTCATAGTTTTAAATTTATAAATCGTTTCATTAGTAGGTATATCTGTGTTTATTTTGTACCTCATTGGTATGATAAAATTGTTACTAGGTTCGGTTTAGGGTGTGATACAAATTGTATCTAGTCTTGGAGTTTGTATCAGGCTCCTCAACTAGATATAATTTGTATCACACCCAACCTCGCCTAATAACTAATACAAATTAGTAGACTAGAATAGTAATAGAACACTGCTTATCATTCATTTGATGCATATCAAATAAATGTCTCTTATTGTGTATATTTTTTTTTTTTTTTAAGGGAGAAAGTGGGAGAAAGGGTATGCAAGGAAACTATGGTGAACCTGGAACAAAGGTATGTTACTGCATTGAGCGTCATAGCATTGATATCATACATGACGTATAGGTGTGTTGCTACTGTTTCCATATACGTCTCAAGGAGTAGCCTTGATTAAGTCTTCATAATCGATGAGATATCATACATGTATCACATAGGTGTATTGCTAATGTTTCCATATACATCTCAAGGAGTAGCCTTGATTAAGTCTTCGTAATCGATGAGATATCATACATGTATCACATAGTGTGTTGCTAATGTTTCCATATACATCTCAAGGAGTAGCCTTGATTAAGTCTTGATAATCGATGAGATATCATACATGTATCACATAGTGTGTTGCTAATGTTTCCATATACATCTCAAGGAGTAGCCTTGATTAAGTCTTCATAATTGACAAAAAGATATCATACATGTATCAAATAGGTGTGTTGCAGTTTCCATATACATCTCCACTATTAAGAATTGTCGACAGCTTTTTAAATATGATTTAAAGTATTTTTTTATTTTAAAGTAATAGCTTTGTAATAATTTTTCAAACCAAGAATATTTTATGTTCCAACAATACATTTGTTTGATACAGGGATATGTTGGAGACAGGGGCATGGGTGGAGAAAAAGGAGTTCCTGGACATGCTGGACCAAGGGTAAGCAACATATTATTTTGTTATTATCCCATATATCCCTGTTGAGCAAGTTCAAAAGGAGGGAATATAACATTAGCTGCATTGTCTGTTTGTGTAACGGGATGTGTCTGTGCAAAAAACTCTGCGCTTTCAATAATTTCTCCCACGAATAGGTTTTATCAAAACAAGTTTCAAAAATTGTCATGGTCAACAGGGGTCAAATTTCATACAGTGTTCAAAATTGCTCAGATTATGTTAAAAACCGTGCCAAAGTAAACTGAGCTCAAAAAGAAACTTATAATTTTTTACAACTTGTGAATCACAAGGTCATATCTTAAAATACTGTCAATCAAAATGAACCAAAATTACACACATGATTACCTTAATACTCTACTCAAAACACATGTCAGTAACCAAGCAGTTGTCCAACTGACACAACAGCAAAATGCACTGTCATGGGACAGCTTCCTGGACTTCCTTCACTTTCACAGCCCAACATTTGGCACCCAGGACAAAAATTCTGTGAGAATGCACACAAGATCCTTGCACATATGATAAAACGGTGCTGCTTTCTGCTTTTCATACACTTTTTTCATGAAACAGGGCTGGGCTGTGAATGTGGTCCAAGAAGCTGTCCCATGTCAGTGCATTTTGTTGTTGTGTCAGTTGGATAACTGCTTGGTTACTGACATGTGTTAAGAGTAGAGTATTGAAGTAAATATGTGTGTAATTTTGGTTCAATTTGATGGACAGGATTTCAAGATATGACTTTGTGAAAAATTATAAGTTTCTTTTTGAGCTCAGTTTATTTCTCTGGTCATAACGACTCAGAAAAAATATAGTTTGACCTAGGTGCGATGTATGGTTCTCAAGGTATAGGCAAGAAGGTCACATTTGGGGGTTCCACAGGGGCAAACCCTAAAAATGCTCGGACTTCATAAAAATTCTGATTAATATTAGTTTGCACCATCTATGATGGCTCTTTATCTAGGTGCAATAGGTAAAGCCATAATACATGGGTAGCATGGGTTTCAAAATGATTAATCCTGATCAATTACATTTGAAATATATACTCCCCCTGTACGTGGAAGATATTTCTAAAATCTTCCACAGGGGTAGTGTGGATTTTAACTGGAATAGCCCAATGTATTATATTGACATGTTTGTTTCATGTTAAATTTTTAGGGCGAGTATGGTTTCCCAGGAACCCAAGGTGTACCTGGTTTCCGTGGTGACACAGGCAGAAATGGCAACCCGGGCATCCCAGGACGAAAGGGTATCAAGGTAAGTGTTAAAAAAATAATAAAATATTTTCAAAATTTGACTGAACTCTTTTACAATTTGTTAGAAATCCCCAAGATTGTAAAGTGAATATAACATCATTTTGGGAATCCCCCAGGAAGTGAATGTGACAAAATGGTCTATAGATTGTGTGAAATCCCCAAGATTGTAAAGTGAATATAACATCATTTTGGGAATCCCCCAGGAAGTGAATGTGACAAAATGGTCTATAGATTGTGTGAAATCCCCAAGATTGTAAAGTGAATATAACATCATTTTGGGAATCCCCCAGGAAGTGAATGTGACAAAATGGTCTATAGATTGTGTGAAATCCCCAAGATCACCATCACCATTAATTTGCAAATGACCCCTTGTTCTAAATGGTATTAATTTATGCGAGAAACACCATGATTTGAATGTGACTGTATAAATAAATGAAAACCTATAATAATAATATATATAACTTGAATGTCTTCCAAGAGTGAAGAAACCCAACAGTAGTAATCTTGTTACTGTGTCAGGGATGTAAGTTTTAATTCAGGCTTTTTTGTAGTCTAGATTTACACCATTTCTTTTATTTTCAGCCTGTTTTCGAGCCATTTTGATCATTTTCACGCTGTATTTCAGACTTATATTTGATTATATATAGGCTATTGATTATGACAGAAGAGAAAAGAAAGAAGAAAAACGCACCCTTATATATGATTTTCACCCAAAATTTGAACTGTTATTTTATCCAACAGGGTGAGAGAGGAAATATAGGTATGGATGGTGATACCGGTATTAAAGGTTTACCTGCAACAAGGTAAGTATTTCTATTGCTTCTGTACAACTTATGGATGTCCAATCCTAGACTTGTTCCAGTTAAAGGGAAAGCCCCACTTTTGGTTCAAGTTCCTTGGGGAATTAGTCAAGGTTTAAATTTATCCAAGTAAATTCTGTTCTGTCTGTCATCAAAGTAACATGTGTATTGTCAGTTCTTCTGTGGAGAACTGGGCAAGCGGGGCTTCCTGTTTAAAGATAGGATGTTCCTCCATTCATCACCATTCTTGCTCTTTCTCAACCAGTCTTGGCAAATTTCCAGTCCTTTAGTACTCACTAGGATCATCAAAATGCTCATCTATCGTGGCACACTTCTTTAACACCCAATACATTCGTACATTCATTGAATGACCTCTGAAAATTTGGATACAAAAACTCATATTCTGCAACTGGATGTCAATGGGATGAGGCTATTTTGGTCCATAGTGATTATGTTTTTTGGTCTTCCCTTTGGGTATGAGCCAGGCATAGAGCAGAAAATCATCTTTATTGGTGTTCACTCATTCTGGTCCACTCTTCTAACAATAACATGATCTAATTAACCACCGTAGTCTTCATTATATATTTTACAAATTCGGCTAAAATACATCAAAAAGCAAAGCAAAATTTCACAATACATACAAAAGGAAACAAAGAAAATAGGCCCAATGAGCTAGCCTGGAACACAATATCAGATGAAGAACTGCTCAATGACCTCTTGTGAATTTACCCTAGCCCACCCCAACCCAGCCCACCGTGCAACTCCCCATGCCCACCCTATATCTCTTCAATACTGTTATTCACAAAATGATTTTTTCAAATGTTTTTTGGCTGTAATTAGCAAAGATAGATGTATGAAATAGGACAATGTTTATTTTTTTGCCTTGTAAAAGCTGCTTATGCCATTAATTCAATTCAACTAAGTTGAGCAGAGGGATAGGGTGGATAATATTTAAGTACCATGTACTTTTTTTTAAATTTTCTCACCAATTAATGGGATTGTTGAGAATATGCAATTGACCTTTTTTTGGTAAATCCCATAACCCTTTAGCGAGTACACCTGAGAACTCGTCATTTTATGTCACGCCGACTTGCTATGCGCAGTAACGATGTATAAACGATGTGCGCATCGGCGCAGAGCGGCGTGACGTAAAATGACGAGTTCTCAGGTGGACTCGAAAAGGCTTATGGGATTTACCGAAAAGGTCAATCAGCCTGAACTGCACCATCACTGATTACAGAGGTCAAAGGTTATAAATACACTCTTTGAATGTCACTCATGTTTATGTTTTAGGGTGGCGATGGTCCTAAAGGTTATCCAGGACTGCCTGGAAACCCTGGTCCTGAAGGTTTTCCGGGTACGCAAGGAATGACTGGTAATGATGGTCCAGTGGGATTTCGGGGTAGAAGAGGATCTCCAGGAGAAGTCGGTGAACCTGGCCTTAAAGGCTATTCAAGAGATGGAGCTCGTGGTGCCCCTGGTCTTCCTGGTAAGGTTTTTTTTTGTGATCATCATATTCTGCTGTAATTGGATAGCCACCCGGCTCATATTTGTTTGCAATAACATTGTGTATAAATTTATAGTAATTTACATTAATTTACAAATTGTTTGCAATTTTTTGTGTGCACTTTGAGATAAGTTCTTTAGGTACAAACATGATGTAAATGTGTGGTAAAGTAATTCAGGGCTGAAAAGTCAGATTGGGGTTTAAAATACTCAAGTGATTCAATTCTTCAATAAAAGACCAAGAACTGGCAAATAAATAAATTAAATATTTTGTAATAGTATGAGCTATTATTTAAGTTATTTTTATTATTTATAAAGTTATTTCATATGCATCCTTTCTTTGTGGACATGTTTTAGGTTTCCCTGGCCAACCTGGTGGTGATGGTGACAGAGGTTTTTTTGGTCGCAAAGGCCAGCGTGGTGATGATGTGTAACCTGGCAGAGGTCTACCCGGTCTACCAAGCAATGGATGGTGGCCCTGGAGCAAACGGGTTTAGAGGAGTTAAAGGAGAAGTTGGACCAAGAGGATTACCTGGTAAGATGAATTACTATAGTGATTTGTGAGCAGGAGTTCTTGTCTTAACTGAACTATGTTCAGGAAGAAACTTTTTTGTCTGAAAAGGTGTATGGTGATGAAACCTGGTTGTTTTCTTGCTTATTAAAATTTGTGGCACAGAACATGCATACTAAATATGTAATTAGCATAATTAATTGCATAATTTGTGCAGTTCCAAAAAAACTTACGGACAAGATATCTTATGATCCGTAAGGCGTATATAGTGGTCAAACTTGGTGGAAGGAAGGAGCTCATGTCTCTGTGTTTTCTTGCTGATTAGATTTGTGGCTCAGAACAAGCATACTAAATAATGTAATTTGATGCGGTTGTTCCACAAAAACTTGTGGATGAGATATCTGACGATCTGTGAGGCGTATGGTGATGAAACCTGGTGGAGGTGTGTCAGGATGGGTCTTGGTGTATTTGTTAGGGTGGGTCATGGTGTGTCAGGATGAGTCGCCATAGGTCAAGTGGTGTCAGGGGTCAAGTGGTGTCAGGGTGGGTCAAGGGGTGTCGGTGTCATGGTGGACTGGGTGGGTTACAGGGTCAGGGTGGGGTAAAGTGGTGCTATGCTGGGTCAAGTGGTATCTTGATGGATCAAGTGGTCTCATGGTGAGTCAAGTGGTGTCATGGTGGATCAAGTGGTGTCATGTTGGATCAAATGGTGTCAGGGTGGGTCAAGTGGTGTCAGGGTTTGTCAAGAGGTGTCAGGGTGGGTCAAGTGGTGTCAGGCTGGCCCGGGTGGGCCACAGGGTCAGGGTGGGTCAAGTGGTGTTATGCTGAGTGAAGTGGTATCTTGATGTAGCCGTAAGCACAATTGCTGAATGATTACACATCAAGGCTGCCATGTCCACATGTAGTACTGTATAATGGTAATAGCTCAGGGTGGATCAAGTTGTGTCATATTGGGTCAAGTGGTGTCGGGGTGGGTCAAGGGTTGTCAATGTGGGTCAAGGGGTGTGGACTGTCAAGTGGTGTTATGGTGGATCAGTTGGTATCAGGGTGGATCAAGTGGTGTCAGTGTGGGTCAAATAGTGTCATGTTGGGTGAAGTGGTGTGAGGGTAGGTCAAGTGGTGTCATGTTTGGTCAAGGGTGTATTTTTTCATAAATAGTTTTTTTACAAACCGTAAGAGCCCAGCATTGTGGTTTGAGAACTGCCCTTGTTTTACTTCTATTTATCCCATTTTATCAAATAGAAAAAAAAGAAGTAAGTATATGTACCTGTAATGATTGGTACATTTAAATGTTCTCATGTATGCATACATACGTGCATGTTCTTTGACATTTTTAATTACAAAAACAGTGATATTGTATAACCATACCAGGTCGCAAGTCTCTTAGATTAGATGAATGAATCTCTCTTTGGCCTTTTTCATTGCTCACTTCTCATTTTTCCTTTCTTTCTTTTTTTTCTTTCACTTCACAGGTCTTCCTGGTAGATCTGTAAAAGGAGAGGAAGTGGTTGGTGCACCAGGACCAGCAGGACCCAAAGGTTTCAAGGGATACCCTGGTTTGAAGGGTGTATCAGGAAACCCAGGCTTTGATGGACGAAAGGTAAGTAGGAGAATACCAATATGTGTGGGGGAGGCAAGATAAAATGTCGCTACTTGTATATGTTTACAGGTCAATATTCACCATTGAATGCATTTTTCCAGTGTAACCTATGAGTTTAAAAGCATAGTGCTGTATTGATTTCATACTTGTTTAATTGTATTTTTAGTACATTTTTCCTGTAATAATAGAATGGAGAAAGGCATTAAGCTGATTTATACGGCATTGTGATGACAATTTGTCTAGCTAAATTTGAGGAAACTTTGACATAAAAATTATTTGTTTCAATTAGGCCTATAGTTTATGTTATACACTTATCAAAATATTTAAAGGATCAGAACATAACAATCCCGATTTGCATTATTTCTTGTCTGTTCTCATGTGCTGACCAAAGTGTTCTTCAATGCCATACGATTTCAGTACCTGGTAGTGCAAGTGTACTGTTGCCTGAGTGCGGAATTAAATGGCATTCATCCAAAATATTTGCAATATTAATGCTGTTTTTCAAAAATCCTAATAAATAGTCTGAATCCTTTGATTTTTGGAGTAGTGTATATAATATATTTGACTGTCAAGAAATCTAAAATTCCCATTTGTTGGGAATTACTACTTACAAATCCATATTTGGAATGTGCAATTTGCCAGTGGGTGTTGTACATTTTATCCCCTTGCATGTAAGTACATATTATTGTATAAAATTAGCTAATAATAATAATAGCACTAATCTAGGTAATTACACTTATTTTTAATTTATTGTCTTTTTAGGTTTTGATGGTGGTCAATGTCGCCAGTGTGCAGGTGGTCTAAAAGGAGAACCTGGAGAACCTGGATTTAGAGGCCTATCAGGAGAACCTGGTCCATCTGGTGACGCTGGCTTGTCCGGTTCACCTGGTTCTAAAGGATTTCCAGGTTTTAATGGTGATCCAGGTGTTGCAGGTAGAGAGGTAAGTGCTAGGGTTTTAATTATTTTTGCCTATTGGCTAGGATTTTTACTATTTTGCCTATTGGCTAGGGTTTTTACTATTTTTACCTATTAGCTAGGGTTTTTACTAATTATTTTGCCTATTGGCTAATGTTTGTACTAGTTTTGCCTATTGGCTAGGGTTTTTACTATTTTTGCCTATTGGCTAGTCTATTTGACTAGAGCAAATTGGCCTTGAATCTTGCATCCTGCACACATGACTGATACTTTTTTGTGATCCTTAGAACCAGACTAAGTATTTTGGAGCGTGTAAAATTTTTAACCCCTGTATGATCTTACAGGAGTATTTTCTGTGTCCTTTCTGAGGGTATTAGAGTTCAAGATAATACAGCTTAACAGACAACAGATTTGAATTCATGACACCCAAATTAACAAATAAAACTTGATTGCCAGCATCTATGCAAACTTGCTGATAGCAGCTTAAATAAGCATATTTTCAAATTAGAACCAGTCTAAAATAATGGGTTTGGCTGCAGTACCTCGCCCATATACGTTATACTGTACTTTATTTCTTAAACTTGAATAGTGACATTTTGTTGTTATAATTATTTGTATATGACTAAACATTTCTGTTACTTCAACAGGGGCCTAGAGGTCCTCCAGGTGGCCAGGGTATAAAGGGAGAACAAGGAGAGCAATCATTTAGAAGACCAGGAACACCAGGTAAGAAACACAATACTCGAACCAATTGTAAAATGTTCTTCTATATATGCTGTTGTACAAGATTTGGCCCAAGATAAAGCTTGAGAGCGATTCTTACCCATCATTATATACCAGCTGGCCTGGCCAAGGAACCACATGCAGCAACGATATTTTAAGCAATAAAGAAGTAGCTTGGGTGGTTGAGCTCAGGGTTGGGATATTGCCAGTTTATCATCCTCAATTTCTTACCCGCCAGGCAGGCAGGTACTTTTGAAAATTTACCTGCCCGACAGCAAAGTGACCTGCCCCTGGCTTTGGGCAGTTGTTAAAATACATCCCTGCTTTAATCAGTTGCTTACTTCTGTTAGTTCATTATTAATCAATGATGTGTCCTATAATTGTCATATATTGAAATTCAAAATGTTCCCATATTTGGCCAAATAATAAGTATAAGTATGTCTCAGACTCATTTAGTAAAAAAGCTAAGTGCTATGCGTTTTTTTTATTTTTTTAAGAATATGAGCTATATCTTTTACAATCATGGTGAAATGTGTACAAAAACAACCAAACTGCAAAAAAGACAAAATTAGATCGCTATATACGATACTGAAAAATTAAAAATAGGGGAAAAAAGAAAGAAAAATGTCCACCACAGAGCGCTAAGCGCTAAATTGGATTTCACATAGCAATGCGTGCGGGTGTCTGAGACATACATTTTTCTTGGCTTTATTCCTATATTTTTACCATGGCTGGGTTGAAGCCCTTCATTAATATTTCAAAATGTTTCCTAAATGTTATTAAAACACTTTATAACCCTTAAGGTTAGCAATTATTTTAAAACTGTTGTGATTTTGTTGTTCACAGCATCTTGCGAATGGTAGTGAGTTTTGGGAAAAATTGCAATGATCATTTCATAGCAAGTGTGTAGACGGATTCAAATATCACAGATATACTTTTGTAGGTCCTGTGATTCTTGAGTTATGTTGTAAAGAGGGCTGAAACAACAACACTTTTTTAAACGTACATAACTCATTAACAACAATAAATCAAGCAAATTTTGAAAGTATATGATTTGTAGAATGAACTTTTGCAAAGCATCAACGCAATTTTTCAATATAAATTGATTAAAATAATGAAAATCAATATTTTGGCTGTTTCGACCAACAATACCGTGTCTACCCTTAATTATATAACCTGACATTTGAACGCTTCTGTAAACATTTTGTGTTTGCTAGGTATGTGAAGTATTTTAAGGCCAGATTGAATTACTATTTTTGATCAATTTGTTTCAGGTGAATCTGGTCCACCAGGTCGGCAAGGTGGAAAGGGGGATGTTGGAGAACCAGGAATAGTTGGTCCTCCAGGACCACCACCACCAAGCGAATTCTATCAAAAGGTAACTTAGGCACCATGTTCAATTTGGTCCTATAGAACTATTGGTGCCCGGTTAGGTACCAATAACTCTTAATTAACATCACTCCCTGGAGATATAATAAATTGTATTAACATAATAATTAACAGTTGCATAGTGGTGCCTTACACCAAAGGGGAAAAAGGTTTGTCTATGTATCCTGTATGCATATGTTTAAAAAATTCATATTTTACTGGTTTTTTGGGGTTTTTTAAAATTATAATGGCAGTGTGTGTCCAGATGGGGGTCCCAATCCTATTGCAATTAAACTTTGGTTGTAGCTGCATATGTGGACCCTTGTGCATTATTGGTGTTGATGGTCACATACATAGGTGAAAGGTCATATGAGGTAAACTTGTAAAATACCATTATGTAAGACTTGGATTAAAAATTAGGTTAAGGTTATACAGGATTTTGAACTTTTGTGTAGGCAAATTGGCTGCACGTAGCCACCTAAAATATTTTGTTTTTCAAAAAATAAACATGGCAGGCTTAAAAATCATACTTCATCTTAAAGTTGACACTCTAATGATTATTATTGTAATACTTTTAACGTCATAGCTCATACACAAATGTACTTTGTAAGTGTTTCAATTTGTGTTCAATTTCATGAGCATGAGGTTTTTTGGGAAAGAGGCCAGGAAAATATGGGGAGAGGGTCCGATTTCATTGCGATTTCAAGCATATGTGTTACAAACAAACCAATGAAATAATGTACCTATTTATTCTTTCGATAGGTCCTCCTGATTTAAAACAGTAAGCTTACATGTTCACAGAATGTCAATGAAAATGATGGGGTAAATGTCGTCTTTTTTGCAACAACAATATTAATTTAGTGTGTCAATATATTGACACAATTATTCCCTACATTATTTCTTTGAAGTATCAGCTAACACATGCATATCAAAATTTTATGAATCAGCTACGGGAATCATTAAAAATAATTTATTTCATCTCAGCATATCAGGCCAAATGGTCCAAAATGGAGTTCTGAGATATCCACACATTTAGTTTCAAGTACTCACATTTTCTGCTATTTCACAGTATCAATTCACAATCCCATAATATTCCAGGTGCAGTGCTCCTGTATTACTACTGATAATCCTTACTGCATGGGAAGTATCAATTGATTTTCACAAAACTTGCAGAAATTGACAAATTTCTGCCAAAACTTCCACACTATCTATTATCATGTTCAAACCATGTGCTAACTTGTTTACAATGCTAGTTAGTGTTGCCAGGGCCAAGGTGATAGTACTTATTTTATTGATTTTGTCTAGTATAGTGCTGGTTGAATGCTCATGCTCCACTGTGCATATGCTTCAGTGATTTTAGCAATCAAATGAAAATGATAGGGTTGCCAGTTCATGCACTGGAATAATAATCACTATAAGGGGGCACATCACTAAATAAATGTCCCATTGAAATACATGTGAAAATGCAATAAAGTAACTAGGTGCATAATAATTATGAGTCCTGGGGGAGGGTAGAATGGGGGAGGGGGGAGCAGGTTTTGGCAAACATTTACAGTGCATCTTTATAAGGCTTAGGAAACACTACAGAAACATTCAAATCTGCATCATAATATCTAGGCCATTTAAAGGTTCCACATTGGCAAAGTTAGGCTGGCCGAGAGCAGGGCCAGGGGAGGATGACAGGAAATGTTGGCATACCTTTTAAAATCTAACCCACGGGCCCCCATGTATATTTGGGATTCCCCTTCCAAAGAAAAAATGATAGCCCTCACACCTTCTCTTTCTTCCATGAGTTACACCAAATGCGGAAGGATTTAGTGTAGTGTCCCTTAAAACAAGAACTGTCTTTAAAAAGAATTAGTGCTGTGGGATATCTAGAGCAAATATTGATACACAAAAATAATTTAAAAAATACTTTGTTGATACAATTTTTTCAATCTACATCTCTGAGATGTTTAATATATACATATACTTCATAAATAAAAATTAAAAAACAAAAGACAAGTTGAGTGGAATTTTCACCCTCCGTAACCTTAATATGAACAATTCAAATCCAAATCGCAATCAAACTTGGTCAGAAGCTGCACTATTTGTGGTGTTCACTACCCATATCTTTGAACAACCTATTTTTGTCTTGCCGGAAAGGCAGGAGACTATATAATCACTTTTCCGTGTGGCTATATGTATGGATGCACTTACCAAAATGACGATAAGGGCCTACATTCACATACAAAATGTTGTTATGGTCCTTTTCGACGTTAAGTAGACCACAGAATACACTGTACTACAGAGGACTTATCAACAGTCAAAGTCCCTGTGCATTGTATGCTGTGAGTTCTTGCATATTCATGAGGACCCATCATTCGATCGTGATGAGTCTAACAATCATGCAAGCGCTGCCTGCCTTCGCATATACGTGGTAGAGCTTTGCGTGCTAATAGGGATAGACCGTAAAAATATGCGGTAAGTGTGTAGCAGTTTTGCCTGTTGCATTTCATGGAATTATAGGCCATTTATTATCGGGTGATGCTGAGATTTTGACTGCTTGTACGCGGTGTGTTATCTCTTTCGTCCATGAAGTAGACTTAACATATGTTGCTTTTGAATGGCGATTTTTGACTCCTAGAGGGGGGTAGGTCAAAAAAACCCTCCAACATGAAGTGTCTTCTTACAAAAAAAACCCATGTCTTTTGATTAAATGCTCTCAGTCAAACGTGAAAAATCTGGTCTCATGTGAACCGTTTAAATCCAATTGTAACCAAGCTTGAGTCATTGCTGCACTATGGGAACTTTCCTGTAATGGTGGTGTTCAAGGTCACACACTGAGGACAAAAGGTCAACTTGTAAAATAGGCTGAAAATGAAAAATAAATGTCTCAAATGAATATTTACTATGCACGGTGATCACTCATAGCTTCGGACAATCTATTTGGGACCACTGTCCCTATTATTTTACTGCTGTTACCAAAGCTAATCACGAAAGCAATAGAGACTAGTGGTTCGAGAACCGCCTTGTGTATATTTCTTTTACTTGTCAGAAATATGACAGAGGATGATTTAAGGAAGCCCCATCATGCACTGTAAAAGTGTTATCACTAGTGTTTCAACTGCCACTTTACTTTTCAAATCCCATTGAACTCTGTGCAAAAGATGTTGTTTTAGAATTGCCCGTGTGTCATTATTACTTGGTCGATTTCAGATCTAAAGTGATGTATGCATGAAGGATAATTCACGCCTTCTGTAGATAACATAAAATGTGAAATCGACCAACTTTTAGAAGGTGTTTTTATTGTAAATATATCTGTCCAAATTCAAATTTAACCATGCACGTGTGTATGCAGTGGGCGGGCAGTGGTGTCATGTTTACGCACACAGCTGTGCTAACCGCAAGACTTGCTGGGAAGTGCTTAAATCATCCTCTGGAAATATGAAGAAGTGGTTGATCAAAAATAACAACAACAACAAAAATATTTTAAAAACTGAATTGTAATCATAACAATTTGAGAAAAGATACCGAGTCAATAAATAAGGAATTATTGACTATTTAAGGTGGTACTACACCCCTTGATAAATTTGTGACTCTTTTTGCATTTCTCTCAAAAAAATAATATCACACTGGTAACAAAAGTTATGTTTATTATAGGGGCAAGGAATCCATTTACTACACTGGAATTTCACTAACTCAAGACAAGCGGTACATTATTTATGATAAGAAAAGAGGTACCACTAGAATGTACCTCATTTCTATAATGAACCACTTGTCTTGAATCACTGAAATTTCAGTGAAGTAATTGGATTCCTTGTCCTATTATACATAACTTTTGTTACTAGTGTGTGGTTATTTTTTGAGAAAAATGCAAAATTAGTCACAAAATTTATCAGGCGGTGTAGTACCACCTTAATGTACAGACAGGACTAGATTCAAGAACCCCATCATATATCAATTGTTAGTTTGGTTTCTTGCTGCAATATTGAAGTCATTTATTTTCACCAGTCTTTTCACTGTGACAGAATTAAGTTTTCAAAAGTTTTGCCATTATTGCTTCATGCAGTTTATTTTATGTTGTGATTATTTAGGGTGCACAAGGAGATAAAGGGATGCGAGGTCCACAAGGATCAGAAGGTCCCCGTGGGCCATATGGTGACCAGGGTTTTCCAGGCGATGGCAGGCCAGGATTCAGGGGCTTTAAAGGAGGTAAAGGCACTAAAGGATATCCAGGATTCTTTGGATCACCAGGGTCAAAGGGAGAACGAGGTAAGAACCTTTAATTCAGTCTAATATTAGTTGTAATCTTACTTTTGTTCATGTTTTCCCCTTGTTGTCTGTCTGTCTCTCGCCTCTCTCTCTCTCTCTCCCCCCCTCTCTCAATCTTTCTCTCTGTCAAGTGGCACTATACTGCTGTGGTCTTCACAAGAGTATGCCATCTTGCTTTATATCACTCATACATAAATTCTAGACAGTTCATTGGTTGATTACCATTTGCCATTTTTACCATCACCCTCTCCGCCTTTACTATCATAGTGTTTCTGCCGAAAAGCGCCTATGCCAAGCCGTAAGCGCTGACTCTTGACTCGCCGATTTAGTTATGGGTGGACCCCAAAATGTGAAGTATATCACATGTTATGTTGATGAAAAAATGTATTTCCTACCTTAAATAGTATTTTAGTAATAGAATTTATGCATGAGTAATATAAAACAAATATTAACTGTCTTAAATTTGTGTAATGGTCGAAATATAATCACTCGGTGAAAGATGGATTGTTCCATTCCACTCGCCGTTCCGGCTCGTGGAATGGAATCATAGACAGTTAATATTTGTATAATATCTGATGCCAAGTGTGTTGTACCATGCATTCCTTCACATCATTAGTCCCAAAATGTACATTTCCTTCCATGTCAACCTTCCCATGGCTCCTTGCAAAATTTTGACTTTGTTGAAACAAATATCTTTCTTCTCTAGGTTTGATCTTATATCATGACAACTTTCGTGGGTTTATCAAAGGTTTAAAAAGGTTAGGGTGTTACACGGAATTTTTTAGGATGTGGTTAAGGGTACGGTGTTGGGATAAAAAAGTATTAAAATGAAATGAAAGTTGCACTTTCAGACCAAAATGTTTCCAGTTCAATTTTAAGGAAATTTACCAACACCTCTGTTACACCTTGTGTCTTTGTCACATTCACAATGGATACTATTTCCAATATTCAGCCCATACCATCAAGCCCCTGACAGGAAATTTCGCTGTTATGCGTGCCCACTTTTCCAGATCGATTTAACCAGAGATTCCCGCTCTTGTTTTGGCTCCACTCCAGCACCTCCGGTACATGCATGGAGCCTGCCATCTTGGGGTTATGGGGTGCTGGTGACTGTCGATTGACGGTCGCCAGCACCCCCGAACGTGCCCAGCATCCTGACTACTGAAAGAGTAATTTCTTGTATTCTTGGCTGGGATTGTTGTTTGATTTTTTGTATTTAATAAATTAAGTACATGGCTGCGCTAAACTTGCTTTAAAGGCAATTTTATTGCTTAAACAAGGAGCTCGTTCGCGATACAACCGGTTGAAATCGCGGCAGTGTTCCAGGATACGCAATGGCAGGGTAATGGTTGTTTACATACCTGTACATATTATTTGACTAGCTGTCATATCCCAATTTAATTAATCCCTGATATCATATCCTAATTTTTCACTCTACAAATAAAACAAATTGATGTGAATATCAATAAAAATAAACTAACTAAGCCTTCATTTAAACAATTAATGCCATTCCTTTCTATTTACAGCAACACCTGTAGTTGGTCCAGAACCTATCATAGGGCCAGAGGGAGATGATGGTCCAGGGGGTCCAAGAGGATTACCAGGTCCACCTGGAGTACCAGGACCAGATGGATCACCAGGAAGATTTGGAAGGCCTGGACCAAAAGGAACACCAGGAGATCAAGGTTTTGATGGCCCACCTGGTCCCCTTGAGTTGAAAGGTTAGTTCTAATGTTTGGGTTGTTCATAATATGATCAGCAAAATGAATTTAGCATCAAAGTGGTTACGTTATTCTCTTGATTACCGGATCACGTTATTTTGGTATACCTTCTAGTGCCATATACTTTGTGTGGTGATTGTTTCGATCGTGGTTCATTACTCAAGGGTGTGATCCTGTTGACATAGTAACATTACGTAACTTTGATACTGAATTGGAAGATGCAGGTGAAATGAAATGTTATCTAAATTGTATTTGTGTGACTAACATGGAAGTTAAGATTTTGCTGAACTCTTGGGATTTATGATATACAAACATGAATTTTATTTCAAGTTATTTGTCATTTCAGGGAAATGTAGTTTTAATATTTAACTTGTAATAAATTTGTAATGCATTTAAGGGGTGGGGTATGAACGTTTGCACAGTATTTATTGTGGGACATTAGAGCACATCAGACATATCGAATTGCATTCTGAATACGAAGAATGTCCTTCTGATATCAAATAATTTTGATTTTTGAAATTGCAATGTAATACACATTTTATGGCAAATCATTAAAAATTGATATTTTTGATATTTAACAGTACTTGACGTAAACTTTATAAATTTGATGATTTATACTTAAAGTGTATGTAGGTGGAATGAAAAGCCGATGATCAATTGAAAATTTTGACCTTGCATATTGAAGATATGGATTTTTTTCCAAAACACCAAAAAAATTAGGTCTTTTTGGGAAAAAAATCCATATCTTCAATATGAAAGGTCAAAATTTTCAATTGATCGTCGGCTTTTTCTCCCAGCTACATACACTTTAAGAATGTATCATTAGATTTATAAAATTTACTTCAAGGACTGTTATATATGAAAAATGTGAAAAATATCAAATTTTAATAATTTGTCATAAAATTTGTATTATATCGTGAATTTCAAAAAATGAAAATTATTTGATATCAGATAGATATTCTTCGTATTCAGAATGCAATTTCTGATGTGCTCTCATGTCCCACAAAAAATACTGTCTAAACGCTCATTCCAGATCCCTTAAGCATGCAGTATTTATCCTATTATTATCTTTGATATATGTATTCAGGTTATAAATTTTAACCACACTATCAAAGCAATAAGGGAAATATAAGATCTAACCCAGTGCTAATTAATTACAATACAGATATATTTATTTGTGTATGCTACCCTTTCTGCGTAGATGATCAATACATGTACAAACCACTTCCAACTACATGTCCCTGAAACGTCAGACTTTGCAATACTTCACAAACAATACACAGGTCTCTGGTTGAACCATCTCTAAATTCCACCCACTGATTGCTCTCTCAAACTCTGATCCTTCCATCACATCTTTAATAATAATAATAATGGAGCGTATTTATACCACGCAAAAATTATCAAAAAGATTTCAGGACGTGAAAACAAAAAAAGCAAAGGACACAGTGAAACACAAAAAACCTTAAGATTCAGGGAAAGCAAGTTGGAAAAAATGAGTTTTCAGACTACATTTTAATTGAGCGAGAGAAGTGATATTGTGGATGGTGTTGGGAAGGGAATTCCAAGCTACAGGGGCAGCATAATGAAAGAACGCTGACCAGCAGATGATAAATTAACACACGGGGTCCTGAGAAGTTTTTCAGAAGAAGAACGGAGGGAGCACTGAGGAACATAATGTGTTTAGTCCACCTCTGACCTCTGTTGACCAATTTCTGTAATAAAAACAGACATAAACAAGTATTTTGAATTTATTTTGTTACATTACTTGTTAAATTGCTTTGTATACAGGTTTCCCCGGTCCACGAGGAGACAGAGGTTTATCAGGATTTCCAGGAGATAAAGGTCGACAAGGTGGTCAAGGTGAAGCTGGCCCAAGAGGCAACCCAGGTCCTAAAGGTATGGTTGGTGACCAAGGCGAAGGTGGAAGACCTGGTGGACAAGGTCCAATTGGTTACTCAGGATTTCAAGGATCCGCAGGAGCGAAAGGAGAAACTGGTCTACCAGGACTGACAGGTTTGTGAGATATTTATGGCATCCATTCATGCTTCCAGAAAAGAACACACAGTAGTCTTCAGTAGGATCAGGTGTTTATGCAGGGTCAAACATATCATTAGATTTATAAAGTTTACTTGGAGGACTGTTAAAAATCAAAAATATAAATTGTTAATAATTTGCCATAAAATTTGTATTATTCAGGCCTGAGATTGTGTCTTTGAAATAATATCTGTTTTTAGCTTTAAAAAATCTGAAATTATTTAAACCTTATATATTTTGTACACAACAAGTGTAGAAAAATATCTGGAAGTTGGGAAAAAAATATATCTGAAAACAGATAAATATCTGGTCTCTCACAATTTATATCGCAAATTTCAAAAAATCAAAATTATTTGATATCAGAAGGACATTCCTCATATGCAATTTGGTGTGTCTGATGTACTCTCATGTCCGCAATAAATACTGTAGAAACAAGCGTTCGAAATAAGGCCGGTCAGCCGGCCATTGGCCTGTAACTTTTTGGCCTGGCCGGTAACTTTTCTGACTGGCATCTAGTTGCCGGCCCGGCTGGCCTGTAACTTTTTGAGGCATATTTCGAACACTGGTAGAAACGTTGCTATCCGATTCCTTGAAGTTACAATAAGTGATTTGCTTAATCACAATGCCTACAATTATCAAATTCAGATTTTGCAGTTTTGGAACAGGTATTCATTGGGTAATAAAGGGCATGCAAATGGCAAACATTGGCAGTTAAGTACTTGCATATTTTAATTCTTAAAATCTCTGATTTTACCAAAAATTCTATATAAACACAAACTGTAATGACTCTCATGCAGGTACCAACGGTAGAGATGGATTCGGAGGTGCTAAGGGAGAAACAGGTGATATGGGAATACTTGGTTTCCCTGGGAGACCAGGAGCTAAAGGAGAAATGGTGATTGGTGAGCCAGGATTAAATGGAGAACCAGGCAGAAATGGCTTTGATGGAAGACAAGGTTAGTTCTTAAAATTTATGTGTGTTTTGTGTCAAAAATATGGAACACCCGAAAATTTAAAACAAATACAACAGTTTTGCTAAAAAGATGTTGCAAGATAATTTGTTGTGAGGTGATCTGTACTTGTAATGTATTAATTATGTGATACAGCATACGTATTTCTGTGACAAAACTGCTCAATTTCTAATGTATTTTGCTTTGATTTGCTATGTTCTAAAGAGTTTTCTAATAACCTCATGTTTTTTAATTCAAGTATTGTTTGTTTGTTCAAATGGCAGACAAAATGGATCATATGTGGTGCATTTGGCAAATATACCACTTGATGAATAAATGACAGCTTCAACTTTCTGTGGTTGATATATCTTGATGTATCATCATCATATAATGTTAAAATCAGGAAAAATAAACCTATTTGGATAAAATACTGATTCTTTCAAACTAATACAAAACTATTTGGTCTATTCAAGTTGAAATCCATACACCCCCTGTGGAAGACATGACCTTTATTGCCCACAAAGGGGGTGAATTTCAAATGGGGTTACTTGAATGAGTGACTCCATTTTGAAATCTTCACTCCATTGTGGGAGATTAAGGTGATAGTATTATAGTGGGTGTATGGATTTCAACTGGAATAGCCCATTGCTGAAGGTGTATAACAATTGATTCCAGCTACCGCCGATTCTATTCAGCGATATTATTATATTTAGGGACAGGAGAAAATGTTATTGCAACACATTTCTTTTCAGGCTAATTATTCTTGACTTCAATTTTATGTTGAGTACCAAGTAAAATGGGTATGTCATGTTCAGTAGTGGTTTGAATTATTGTCATGTTCCTTTTTTCTCTCTAAGTTTACTTTAAATTATTGACTGAATTGTAGTTACTCTTAGGATAATTATTTTTGACGTCAATTTTATGTTGAGTACCAAGTAAAATGGGTATATCTTATCTCATAGCATACCCAGTTATTTGTTGTAACTCATGTTTAGTAGTGGTTTGGATTGTTATCATGTACCTTTTTTCTCTCTAAATTAACTTTAAATGAAGTGTAGTGGTTATATTTTGTCTAACCTGCTTTGCTTTTGATTATGTTCTGCTTCTTTGCTTGCTCCTCGCATTATTTTCTACTTGTGCTTAACCCCCGCTTTGCTTGTGTGTATGCTGTGTGTGTATGTATCTAGGCGACCAAGGTGATCAAGGCCCACAAGGTGAGATATTAATGAATAACCATGGTTACAATTTGTATGGATACTGTAACCATGATCATAACCAATCCACTTGTCAATCATTTGGGATCAAGTCATTTATCACCTGCACTCAGGGTTGCCAATTCCACAATTTGGTAGCCCAATTGGGCAACTTATGAAGATTTTCCCTGTGACTTTTAACAATTTCCTGTCCCATAGAAACAATGGTTAATACAAAATTGGGCAACTTTTCAACATAGGCTCCGCGACTTTCAGTAGTTTCCTGTCCCATAGAAACCAATGGTTAAAGAGAAAAATTGCGCAACTTTTTTGATTATCTGACCCGCAATTTAGGCTGAATTTTTTGGCAACCCTACCTTCACTGTAAACCAGTTACTATTTCATAATGAATGTGTACCACATGGTGATTGGACTACGGTTGCACTCTTTTCATCTGATCATTTGTGCACTGAAAAATGTTCCAATTTGGAACCAAACATTTGCTGTCATTTTTAACTTAAGAAATGTTATTTTGTAAAAGGGCACATCACCAAATTCATTGCACCTTATGACTCGTATAGGAGAGTGGGACATTTTCATTATTTAACCCCCTGAGCACTACCTGCCAATCTAACATTGCCTCTGATTGGTCAATTACATGATATCTTCATTTTAATCACCAATCAGAATGGAGCTTTGCAAATAATTCACCCCAATTTTTTTGGGTGGTGTAATTCTAATAATGTTGCTAATTGGTCCAATTGATAATGAAAACTTCTTTTTGACCAATAGGCAGGTAGTTCTCATAGAGGTAAAAGGAAAGGTGTATATACCCTTTTTTATGTACAAGATGAATTCACATTTCATGTCTGATGGAAAATGATGATACATCTCCATTATCACACACCTCCATAATGTTTTAAAAATGCACACTAAACTGTATTGGGAAACAAATTTAATGAAACACCCGCTGCTTGTTTATCAGATGCTGGAACTAGATTCAAGTCCTACCTTTGCTTAAAGTTTACTTTTTCAATGTGATTATGTGATGATATTTAACTTTACTTATGCTGAGATGCATGTGCCTGCCTGCCTGCCTGTTTAATTTGTTTTCTATTCTAAATGAGGAAGTACAATTGCCCTTCTTTGTCTCTCTCTCTCACTTTTTTTTTTTTTGGTTTTTTTTTTTTTTTTTTTTACTTTTTTTTTTGCCTTTTTTATTGAGTTACTATAATGCATATTGTCTTGTGTGTATTTGTTTGGTGGCTTTAAGATTATGTTTCAGAACAAGACTCGATAGTAATGAGTAAATATTGTAAACTTTTGAAATAAAAATGTAGATAGGCTTCCTGTAAGTAGATGGGTTTTATAATTAGTAGATAAGCATTCTTGTGCTTAAGCATATGATCCCAGGTATTGTGAAATTTGTGTTATCAGTGACATTTATATAACTGTTTGATTTACCTGAGTTTATACCATGACTTTCAACATCATGAAGCCCTTTAAACTATAAGAATAAGACCTGGCTTACACCCTGTAATTTCATTCCACCTTTTGAATACAATTGAGACAGGATTATCTCAGAGATAAATTCAAGTCAGTAAAGTCATCTTTAGGGAATCGCCATTTATTCAGCAGACACGCATGAAAAAAATACAAATTAATTTGACTGTTTACATTAGCAAAGGACGCAATTTGTTAGCAATTGACCAAACGATGATCCCATACAAGTTACACTCAAAGCTTGACTGTACCTTTACTTGGCTGTGAATTCAACTGAATTTGATAGCGAATTACATCAAAATTGAATTGTGACTTTTTCCTCATGTAAACATGGCCATTTGATGTGTCAATTCTCAGTATATCATCCTTAAATATCTCTCTGTATCAGAAATCAACAGCACAGTCCATTTCAGATGCACAGCTCATTGGTCTCACACAGTGTTATTATATATTGCAAAGATACTTACGTTATTTGTTATTGCACCTCATTTTCAGTGAATGCCCAAAATCAACATGGCATCATTGGTCTCACAGGGTATTATTTTATATTGCAAACATACTTACGTCATTTTGCACCTCATTTTCTGTCAAAACCTCGCAACTCCAATAGCTGCTATAATCAAATTAAGTAATTCTTGGCCAAACTGGAACACTGTGAACGCTTAGTGGCTCCGCCGATAAACACACACGAATATAGCGCTGTACAGAAGAAAGTATACAGGCGCCTTACACTGCGTACACGCTTAGTACACTACATGGACGCAACGCGCATGTTCCAGTTTGGCCAAGAATTACTTAATTTGATTATAGGTGTTAAATATGTACAATACAATTTTGTATTGACAGAACAGCGATGATATGATTTTCCTTTATATTTATTATGCATGCTTTGATTTGTCGGTCGCAACACATAGTGGCGTGTATACGTATGTGAAGGACAAAATAAGATTCCAAGAAAAACATGCTTTAAGGATATGTTACTAATAACAGAGTCGATACTCCTCCACTGTTATCCCTCAGTGGCCCTATTTCATTTGAAATTGAAGGTTCAAACTATTAAACGATATCATTAGTAGTTAAAAAGACATACCTATATGATATGATTTCACTAGCTCTATACCTCTACATCACTATGTGAAATGGAAAATTTTGAAAAATCACTCTACGCCACTATGTGTTGCGACCATCGGATTGAGCATAAAGGTATAGAGAATGTTAACTGTGACATTCTAATTACAGCTTTTTTTTTTGTTCTTGGCATTTTATTATGATTTTGGTGGAAATGTACATATTGTGTGGAAGACCAAGATTGCATTTTATTTTCATTACATTTATAAAGATTAAACTAAAGTGTATAAAAATTATAAAACAGAATTTATAAGAAATTACTGGGTAATTAATCGCTTTTCTGTTAATGCTTTTCCAAAAGACAGTCCTCAGCCCCATGTTATTCTTTTATGTTACATCACAAGGTAACAAAGCACTATTTTTTCACCTAATAAATTGTGGAATATGGAATATTTATGCACTTCAAAAAGAAAATATATATCTCCTAATGGGAAACTGATGCTTCCGTAAATGCGATTTATTAATGAGAAAAATGGTGGTTGCCGGTGAACTAAGGGGATTTGGAAAAGCAGTATGCAATACACTCATGGAATGTGGTATGTATACATGCACAGAGAGGTCAAAACAAGCATTAACAGTCATTCATTTTGCACTTCATCATAAGTATTTGATTTCAGGTCCATTTCATATGCACAGACATCTTTCAATCACAGTTGATGAACTTTTTGATATATTCTGAATTGAGACGACATGATTGTGGCAATAATTTTCATAATGCCATTTCCTGCAAGTTGGAAAATCAGTTGATTTTTTGTACATTTTAAAAATTGGTTTGTATGTTTAAAATGTATAATTCATTTGATTTTTTTTGGGGAGGGGCATATTTGGTAGAGCACTGTCCCAAGATGGAATAAAATGGAGTAAGTTTTATTCTTTGAATAAATAGTGCTATGGTTGGGCTTACTCAAATGCCCGCATAAATTACACTTTGTAAACAGCTTGCTCAGGAATGTGTGGAATGCAGGCTAATAAGCAAGTTCTGAACTTGACATTCACAGGGTTACTTGTAGAAGGTTTGTATATTATGTCATGATAAGAACATTCATATTTGTTAACATTAACATAGATTTTTTTTAAATCCACATGTAACTTTATTTGGACACTCTATACAAGGCCAAATATGTACAGCACAGAAAATGAAGTGGCACTTTTCACCATCTAGTGACCATCAATTTTGAAAAAAAAGTTGTAACATGTATTCCGATGGGTTTTTTTTAAACAGGACCACTAGGTGATGATGGACCACGAGGTTTCCCTGGAGACAATGGCCCTAAGGGAGTACCAGGTGAAAATGGTTTACCTGGTATTCAAGGATTGAGAGGTGAACAAGGTCAAGATGGCAACTCAGGAAATGATGGACGTCCAGGGTTTAATGGATTCCCTGGAGCTAAAGGTAAGAGATGTGGGTGCGGCACTGTGCTTATCCATTGGCAGTAAGAGTACAACTCTTACTGCCAAAAACTGAATTTAAAAAGGCTCTATCAGTGATCCCAGCGTATGATTTCAAAAATTGTTATATTTGTTGGAATAGCTGAAAAGTGAAGGATAAGTCAATAATAAATTGGCAAAAAGGATGAAACATCAGTGTTTGTATTTATGAACCTTTTGTTTAATTGCATAAAGTTGTGGGGACAAGTATTTGCCACAACGTGAGGGTGAGTGAGTTTCAAATGGAGCTGCTAATGTGTTAATTCCATTTGAAATTCATACTCCCCCTTGTGGAAGATATTTCCAAAATCTTCCACAGGGGTAGTGGATTTTAAATGGAAAATAGCCCAATAAGCTTGCTCCTTTCCAGACAGGACTACCAATCTGGAAGAGGTCATATGTGTAGGATATTTACATTGAAATCCTGTAATTTTTCCTTAGGTCAGCTTGTTGCTTTCTGAAAACATTCTACTATAGTGATAATTTCAAAAGAAATTAACACTGCATTCACGCCACTCAACCATGCCGATAGACCCACACTTAGCTTTACAAAGATGTGTACTGGAACACATGTAATCAGGCGTGTGTCAAAAAATGGTACATTATGTTCATTCATTTTAAATTCTCACTGTAGACACCTAAAAATAATTGAATGCAAAATAAGCAGATTTCTCCCTTTTAAAATCACCATTTCTAAATAGTACATTTTCTTCTTACCAACAGGTATACCAGGCGATTCAGGTGTGTCAGGATTTCCTGGTCCAATAGGAGAACCAGGACCAGCTGGTTTTACAGGACGAGAGGCTTGAAAGGAGATCGTGGGCCACTCGGTCTACCTGGATTGGATGGCACCAAAGGACTACCTGGTAAGCTCATTGTTTTGGCATGCAATAGATGAGATCAAGTCATAGCTTAAAATTGAGGTTTAGCCATCATTTGAATCAAGTTGCCAATCCTAAATTTGACTTTAAGAAATTACTCATGCTTCTGCAGTCTACTGGGGTTCAATGAGTTCAAAATGGTGTTTCTTGCTGAATCCTTAGGGAATTTAACCAACTTCTGAGGTTAAGACATTAATGTTGCCTGTCACATGAGTAATTTGCATGTCTAAAATGACAGGTGGGTGGATGGCTAAACACTGGGTGAGACTTTTAAAATAAATAAATGTAGGTATTTATAAAGCACTGTAATCAAGGTGGTTTACATTTATTCCACTGCCTGAAGGATATTTCACACCATTTGGCAGCCAACAATAATGGTGCAAGTATGACTCGCTTTTATAGCTTTCCATTTTTCCGTCTTGCCCAAGGACACAATGGGTTGGCTTTGACATGGTTCGAATGCACAACCTCAGGATCATGAGTAAACCACTCTAGCTGTTGTAAAGCCACCATGCTCACTTCACATATTGTATTGATATAAAGAATGACATACACTAAGATTAAGCCACCCTTTACTATCTTCTACTGAGTGGATCACACGCTTTGACACGGCATGGTCCATTAGAAGACTTGGATCATGAAAAGAGTGTACATGACCCGCATGACACGGTAACCGATTACCCACTACTGCTTCTAATGGGTTTGTTACCCGCCAATGCACGGCACAGTATATGGCAACCGGCCCTTGGTAGAAACATGCTGATAGTGGGCACTAATTGATTTCAAAACATCACCTATTGCTTGCTAATCTAAAAATAGAAAACATAACCTTAGCGAGGAAATTTCCTGCTTTGAGAAACAATTAATATATTATGTTAAGTATAGTATAAATGACATTACTTTGCTTTTGTTTAGGTGATAGAGGATTAGATGGCTTGCCTGGCGATGATGGTGCACCAGGTGATGTTGGTGGGCCTGGCTTCCCTGGCCTGCAAGGTGAAGAAGGAGATGGTGGCGCCCTGGTGGTATTGGATTCAGAGGCGATCCAGGTATGTATGCATATATTGCTGGAAGCATAATGTTGTTTGAGGATTATCAAGCATAGTCAATTGACATGTTAAAGTTTTTATATTATAAGGATATGTCATATATCGAACAAGGTTTCTGTCACATTAGTATATATAGAGTGGTACGTGAAGGCAACAGACTATGGGCAATTACTTTGTGCATAGACAAAGTGACAGCCTCTACAGTGCAAGTTGAATCATGAATATTGGTTAAGTTTTTCAGATTTTACAGCAATTTTAGTGAATTGTGATACTGGAAGTAACTACTGCATGTTGTAGGGTTTTATAGGGATAGGATTTTATGTAAACAATGGCTGGCAAGCTGAGCGTAATCGGGTAATTAAGTTACGTATGAAAGGCTACAGTATTACTGAAGTGGCAAGAGCTAAAAATCGCTCAACATCGTGGGTAAAGAACATTTGGACGGCGACATTGGCCAACTTCAAGAATAAAAACGCAAGAAAAAATCAAGATTTTTAACATTCATGACAGCCTCCACAGTGCAAGTTGAATCATGAAAATTGGTGAAGTTTTTCAGATTTCACAGCAATTTTATAGGTTTATAAGTAGGTAAATAAAACTAAATGAAACTATTATGTTTTGATGGTTATTATTATTTACTAGGCGGTTACCCATATTTGGCGGTTCTCGGCTGGGCACGATTACCTGGCTGATGGTGACTGTACCCACCAAGTTTGATGCCCATATGAAAGTTTTTACTCATTTGACCTCAGATGACCCCTGGTGACCCCAAAATGACCTTCCAAAAATTTGGCTCTAAATGTTGACTGTACTCACCAAGTTTCATGCCCATACGACAGTTTTTACTAATTTGACCTCAGATGACCTGTGAGTGACCTCGGATGACCCCAAAATGACCTTCCAAAATTTTGGCTTTAAATGTTGTCTGTACGTACCAAGTTGCATGCCCATACGACAGTTTTTACCAATTTGACCTCAGATGACCTGTGGGTGACCTCTGATGACCCCAAATGACCTTCCAAAATTTTGGCTCTTTATGTTGCCTGTACCTACCCAAGTTTCATGCCCATACGACAGTTTTTAGTAATTTGACCTCAGATGACCCCTGGGAGGGGGCCCCTGGGTTAGATGACTTAACTAACATAAACTTCTTCTTGCCAGGACAGAACTACACCCACCCACCGAGTTTGGGCCCTGTACGATCTACGACGGCCTCACACGACAGTTTTAGTCATTTGACCTCAGATGACCCCTGGGAGGGGGCCCCAAGGTCGGATGACTTAACGAACATAAACTTCTTCTTGCCAGGACAGAACTACACCCACTCCCCAAGTTTGAGCCCCGTACGACTTACGACGGCCTCACATTAGCAGTCACAGACAGACAAACAGACAAATAGACAAATAGACAAACAGACAAACAGAGAATAGCGTATTATTATATAGATTATTGTTTACAATACACAAAATAAAATATGGTGGGCCATGTTTGAAGGCACCACCCTATATAGCAACTAGGCATGTACAGCTTTGGATACAAACTTGTTAATCTTGACTGATATTTTTACTCTACTTTCCCTACAGGTCTGTCTGGCAACAAAGGAGACCCAGGTGATGCAGGCAGAAGAGGTTTTCCAGGACGTTCTGGCTTCAAAGGCGAAAGAGGTGACAATGGTTTACCTGGACCTAGAGGGCCTGATGGGTTTGATGGATTACCAGGAGACCGAGGCGTTGTTGGTTTCCCGGGTGAATCTGGTATTCCAGTAAGTTGTCTTGTCTTCTTTCTCTCTTCCTTAGTCCTCTATCTTTCTTTCTCACTTCTCTTGTTCTCTTTCTTTCTTTCTTTCTTTATTTTTTATCTTTCTCTCTCCTTCCCTTTTTATTTCACTTCTTCTCTTCCTCTTCCTATTTCTATTTATGTTTCTATTTCTGTTTCTATTTCTATTAGTAAACTCATCTGATATCATTTTGTTTTGCCTGTCAGCTCATCAGTAGAAAAATAGGTTTCTACAGATAGTGCCAGCTACTCAATGTAGAACACAATTCAACTACAAAACACACACATGCTAAATGAGAGATCGGATATTCCATGTGAGGATAAGCTGTATTCACTGATGGGCTATTCCATTTAAATCCACACTACCCCTGTGGAAGATTTAGCTAAAGTCTTCCACAGAGGGAGTATGAGTTTCAAATAGAATAGACAGTTGGGTAACTTCTATTTGAAATACTCATTCCAGTTGTGGAAGATATAGGTAAAGCCATAATACAGGGGAAGTATGGGTTTCAAAATGATTAACTCTGACCAATTACATTTGAAAAACATACTCCCTCTAGATGGAAGATATTTCCAAACTCTTCCACAGTGGATATCAACTGAATAGCCCAATGCGTGCTACCAATAGGTATGGCACTTGGACAACACATGTGAATTATGATATCCCACAGAGGGATGCCCAAGTACTCCGCTGTGCAATCTCTTGCAATGATACATCTCTCTGGCATGGCATGGGTCAAATATTGTGTTTTGTAATGTTTTACATAATGAGATGATTAAAATCAAAATATATAATTTCATAAGGTAACTTTCTTAATGACCAAGGGGCAAGATTTAAGTTTCACTACTGTCAATACCTCCATTATTATGCCTCCGCCATGAGGCATACTGTTTTTTGCAATGTCCATCTGTCTGTCTATCTGCACCTCGGTTCGTCTGTCCTGATGCTGTAGCTCTTTGAATGGATAGACAGATTAACTTCTGATATTCATGGATAGGGAGGCCATGGTCAGAAACCCCAGCTGCAATTTGTTGGGTCTACTTTGAATATTTGTTATTATGATGAGCTAATTTGTATATATTGTTTCTAAAAAAATTATTTTCAACCAAAAAAAATGTCTAAAGTTTTCTTTAAAATTTTTTTTTTGGGGGGGGGTGTTTTTACAACACGCATCAAGGTTGAAGCGTGGTGGTCAACATCACAAGCGGAGAACAGCAAAATTCAAGTTTTTATTGTTATATTTGTCCTTTCTTACAGGGTGAACCAGGTCTAATTGGTATTCCAGGTGAACCAGGTCCTAAAGGTTTCCAAGGAACTCCAGGTATGATGCATAATTCATAATAGTAACTTTCCTCTTTCTACCTCCTCGGCTTTGAATGATTTAAGAGAAAAATTGTTCTTGTATTCTTGTTGCACTACTGAACATATTAGACCACATCTATTCCAAATTTGAACTCTAACCATAATGCGTATTTCAACTCCAATATCTCTAAATGAGATTATAAATTTCTGCTACTCCCATCTCTAATCCCAATTCTAGACTTATACGCGTTAAAGCTTTATTCTGAATTCTTACCAAACATTTTCCATAAAGATGAGATTACAACAATACACACAAAGGTCACAAGTGTCTTTTGATGTACTTGAGGTAACAACACATGTGACACAATCTGCTCCATGGAGGCCAAAAGGAGGCATTTTTGAAAATTGAGTTACTATAATTATTACCATATACTAACATAAGCCTATCATATGCTGAAAACACCAAAGGTCTATCATACTTCTAGAGTTGTGAAGTCTCTTTTCTTATTTATTTTGTTTTTTGACTCCATATTTTTGCCTTTATCTCAATTTCAAATTTGCTGCCTTTGGCCTCCATGGACCAGATCGTGTCACATATGAAAATCTTGGTGTTCAATATTCTCAGTATATGAGTTTGCTTGATGCTCATAGTATGGGTCCTCAATAACACATGATGAACACACACACTGCTGGGTAAAGAACCATGACAAGTGCCAACCAACTGTTTGGTGTAACATATCGCTTGTCACCTTTTATCTACAGATAAAAGGTGACATTACATGTGCCATTAAATCATGCATATCTTAACCCAAGTGTTGTAAATTTGTTTTGATACAAGGTTCGAATGGACGACCAGGAGTTCCAGGTGTACCTGGTGCTAAAGGTGAACAGGGTAATCCTGGACCTAAGGGACCACAAGGCATAAAACATATCTTCGTACCAGAAAATGTCACTGAACCTGTTTATGGACCTGATGGATCTGATGGAGCACCTGGAGACCCAGGTTTTGCAGGTTTGTGAAATGAATAAGTAGTAAGGGGTGGGAGAATGCGGTCGCAAAAGCAGACGAGACACGTGGTAGACTTCCCCATAGTCCACTTGCCCATCACATATATACTCGAGCTATTACAGTTATAAATAAAACACCTGATTGTATTTATTTGATAGATTTTCCACATCGGATCTTTTCAATGACCATACTCCCTGTTTGCTAGCTCCCTAAGTGGACTACTGACTTTGGATTGCTGTTAAAAGGCTTAACACAGGCGTCTACGGAAAGCCCGGCCTGTTTTCTGGCCTACTAAAATAATGTAATGCATCTTTAAATGGATTTCGCTTTTGATTGGTCGCCCAGATCTTGTAATGATTCAAATCCTCAATTTAAGTGCCATTACCACTTACAACAGCATGCACGACTATCTGTGGAATTAGCGGTGCTTTGTGTTGGCATGGAAGTATGTATGCAAATACATGGCGAGTATTATTGAGAGTGTGTGTTAGGGACGAGCATGTGAGATGGCGAGCCTGTGAAAGAATATGCGCTTTATATTCCACCACATGGGAAGAGGAAACCGGACGGCCACAAGCACACTGTACTTACAGTATGTCCAGCACCTCCTGGGAGATACTGAAGGGATGCTGCAGCCAAACAAAATTGTTTCGCTTGCCCAAGATCGCATTAGTTGGAGCATGGAAGAAAGAGATGAGAAGGAACCACAACGACTTCGATCGGCCAAGTTTTAATCCGCTTATCTATTGACGCATGAAAAGAAAAGCTATCAATGGTACTTACTTTCATGTATGATCCATTTACCGCGATCGATGCTTGGCAAAATCATTACTGGCAAAAATTTATAACAAACCCATCCACGAACAAACAAACGCTACCCAGAAGTAAGATTATGGAATTTCACTGATGCTCTGAACATGTATAGTAGCTTTGTTTTGGGATCTACAGTCAAACTGTTTTCTTGATCGTGTTGTGTAGAAAATGTCCTATAAAACATCGAAAAGGTAATCAAAATCGGCCGTTTTTTGCTGAGTTTCATCTTTAGCAAATAAGGTAAGATTTTGGTGACTTTTTCGATGAAAAATAGATGTAAAATGTTCTTAAATAATGCACAATGTTCCGGTTGAGTCCGGTACATAAAACCTGTTTAATTTAATAGTTTATATGTGTATAATCGTAACTAGCTAACTCGTTTCAGTGCCAAAGACTGCCAACTCTGAGAAAAAAGTCATCAAAGTTCGGAAAAATTGGGCAAAATGGAAGAAAAGGATGTAGGCCATCAATGACCGATGATCACGCCACCAAAGAAAATCCTATAGGGTGCTTGCACGGAAGGTCATTAGTTCAAATCATCCTTCACACACGCTCCAGAAGACATGCAAATACATGGAATACAATACCAATCACCTATTTAACGCGGGTATTGATCAAAGTAAATCCTCATGAATAACAATGTCAACTAAATGTCGGTAAAGGGAGTGGACAAAGTGAATGCGTTCGTTGTGGTTCCTTCTTATCTCTTTCTTCCATGGTTGGAGAAAGCTTGTAGTCGCCTGCTCCGCAGCCGACTGATGATGATGTGTTAGGGACGAAGTTCCCAGGAGTCGTGCTCAAAATTTTAAGTCCATATTCAATTTTTTATTGGGGGGATTTTCAGCTTTTCTTGCACACTTGCTCTGTACAAAAGTAGAGGATCTTACCAGATTTTGGTTTGCTGTTTTCAGCTCTTTTTATATGTGGTGACTCACACCTCTGAATACAGATGAACACACTCTATGCAACAAAATGATCCAAGTGTGCACTCATGGTCATCCTAAAATGTTAAGAGTTATATTAATTGATGTAGGGTTAACCTGATGGTGCAGTTATATCACTTAAATTTGCTCATGAATTATGTAGCTATCCATATGTTTTGTAATGCATAATACTAAAATCACTGTTCAGCTGATTTTTTTTTTAATTTCAAGTTAATATCTAAAGAAACTTAAACAATAACACAAATATTTTCATGCATTTAAATTTTGAGGAAACCTAAGAATGGCATAAAAAGTTCAATTTTGACAGTACCACAAGGGTATGGAGTAACTAGTGATTTAAAAGATGTTTTTCCATATGTTCCTTTCGCTGCCAATTGAAACAAAATGAGTAGTTTTCTGACATATTCAATTCAATTTCTGTTTAAAAATTTATTGATTCAATTTCTGTTTAAAAATGAACTGCAGACAAATAAGAAAAAAGCAACTGAAAGTGGTCAACAATTTTATATAAACCTATTAAATACCAATAACAACCAGTATCAGTTTAAACATTCCAATGATGTGTTTTTAATTGTGGTGTTTTATTCCTTCCACAGGTCTACGAGGACCATTTGGTGATGATGGACAGCCAGGAGAACCAGGTTTCCCTGGAATAGATGGAGATCCAGGATTCCCAGGTCCAGCTGGATTCCCCGGATTACCAGGTAATACATTGGCATGATCATCATTGATATGTCACAAGGAGGTCATTGCATGTGGTTGTAGGATTTTGAAAACAACAGCATGATTTAATTTTTACCAATAGATTGCTTTCTCAATTGCAAAATCAATGTATTTTATGTAAGTTTAAAAACTTTGCAATGACAATACTAATCGTGTAATATAGCAAGCTTGTTTAAATGGACGCTCCATTGTTAAGACACAATTGGGTCCTGATGGGACCAGGTTCAAATAAAATACATAATCCAGGTTAAAAAGCCTATAAATAAAAGCATGCTGCCCAGTATGGCAGAAACATATATTTGAAGATAAAGATCAGGGAAAAGAAGGCCACACCCAACAAAAAAGGTGAATAATTTTACTGTCTGGGTCAAAAGGGGAAAAAAAATCTTAATCTGAAGGGTATGTTGATTAATTATATCACATTATCATCCAGTATATCTGGTTTACCCAGTAAAATGTGGGCTGTATGATTTGTACTCTGCTTTTCCACTGTCAGTTGAAACAGGATGGGTAATTGCATACAGATTCCTGTGTATACATACCACTTGGAAAATGAGAGTACTAATTATACAATACAGTGTATAGTTAAAATAGTCTGTTAACATGGTCAGATATCACAATGATAGTACATGTGGTTTAAGGTTTGTTGTATCAGTAATAATCAAGATTTCTTTTTGTTTATCACCAGGTCAAGTAGGTGACAGAGGA
Source organism: Amphiura filiformis (assembly GCF_039555335.1). Classification (NCBI taxonomy): domain Eukaryota; kingdom Metazoa; phylum Echinodermata; class Ophiuroidea; order Amphilepidida; family Amphiuridae; genus Amphiura; species Amphiura filiformis. Next base: position 33,952,473 of record NC_092633.1, on the reverse strand, counting down.
TTACCAGGTGTTAATGGATTCCCAGGTTCTCCTGGAAGCAAGGGAGGAAGAGGTTAGTTTGCTTTGATATCTTCCAGAATACCGGTAATAAAGTTATGAAAAATGAAATTCTGGTAATGTTTTTTGTTTTGTTTTGTTTTTACATTCCCAGAATTGGATGATGTTATTTTAGGGGGAAAAATAATATTTTTTAATCCCTTCCGTTGCCTATTCCGCAGATGAGCTCTAATAAATGTGCAGTGCTGCACACAAGCCCTCAAACACTTGGTCAAGGGCCAGATTTATTTTCAAAAATTTACCCTTTTACACCCCCTGAGTTTAATTCTAATTAAATTTAAAGCTTTGAGTAATATATTTTCCTTAACAAGATGTGTAGGAGACCCGAAATGCTGACAGCAATGCAGCTATAACTTATGGGTCCCCGGGGCCCAAGTGCTTTAACACACTAGCACCACTCATTCCTCAAGTTGATGGTGGCTACAGAGACTGGTAGTATTATATAGATAGGGAAGAAGATCCTGGGCTTGTTATAACAACACTACTCACATCAAATAAAGGAAGAACAAGAATGGAAGCAGCTCTGAATGACCATGGTTTAACCCGTCAGAACTACCTGCCGATCTAACATTTCGTCTGATTGGTCAATTACATGATATTTGCACTTTTATCACCAATCAGAATTTTTTTGTATGGTGAAATTATTCTAACAATGTTGCTGATTGGACCAATTGATAATGAAAACTTCTTTTTGTCCAATCGGCAGGTAGTTCACATGGGGTTAAACCCAAAAAATATGTGTCTCCCCCATTCTTTATCATTAACATGTTTCAGACAAGTAATTTACCATATTAATGTTGCCATCGCATGAAGAGCACATAGAATGAAAATAAATTATCAGACCAACTTGTGAAACACTATGGGACGGTAAAAGGCTAAGTGATGTAAACTTGGCTATTCTCTTAAATATCCAGAAATGTACAAAACAAACAAGAATTATCTGCTTTTCAAATACATTGGATCACAGTTAAAAGTGACTCCTACTTTTCTATTATGTTATACATGGTTCCCCAATGTAAAAACTAAGTAATAACAAGTGACGTACACATTTTCAGTACGATCAAACCAATTTTGTCATAACGTGGTGATAATATGGGAATGAAATTCTACTGATTATCCACTAGGATCCACAACATGTTCATCTATCAGGGCACATTTCTTTAACCCCAATACAGTTGCACATTCATTGAATGACCTTTGAAAATTTGGGTACACAAACTCATACTCCGCAACTTGAGGTCAAATTTTGCTCTGTGATTGTTAAATTGAGGTTATTGAACTATGGCATTGGGGTGAGGCAATTGTGGTCCATAGTGATCCTGGATATAAACTTATGACATACTAAAGCGCTATCAGCACTAGAGATTATGTAATAATTTTTCCTACTTCCCTTCCCCCAGTTGTCATGCTTTAATGTCATCACACAAGGAACTGATATAATATGAGATGAGATAGCAATTGTAACATCATTTCTTTGTTGCAGGTACCGATGGTTTCAAAGGTCGCCAAGGTTTCCCAGGTCCTCCCGGTCCATTTGGTGAACGTGGTGATGCAGGATTCCCTGGCTTAGATGGACGACCAGGAAGCCCTGGTCAAAAGGGTGACAGAGGTACGTAATGTGTGTCAATTGTTTTTTAATGCATTTTAAACCTTGAATCAATTTTATGATTTAAATATCATGTGTTCTATCACAGCCAATGTGATAGAACCAACAAGAACCGACTCCGCCATGGTTGCGTGGTGCTCATGGAAGTCAATTAGTGTACATCCGGATAATTTACTATGTGCAGAGCAAACTTATGATATAAAGTGTATTGTTGTTAGCATCATGCATGTAACGTGATGTGCGAAAACTGCGCACTGAATGCTCAAGTCTTTGTAACACTATGCAAATTATTGTTAAGAGTTTGGGCTCTTGTCAAAATAAATGCAGGAGATTTGCCCTCCATGAATGACAAACCAAAATGGCTACATGTCTCATTCTTAGGTGCTTTGTCCCGAAGAAGTAAGAGCTACTCCTGACGAAAGCTTGACAGACGGCAAACCTGCTAAAAACCCACTAATTGTTATGAATTCCTGTCGTAAAAAGCCTATCCCACAATTCATAACATACATAGCGATTTAGAGTCAGTATTCTCTGGTTATAATCTCTTTGATCACATCAAACTATAATGTGATATTTCTAATAACATGTATTTCAATAATATATATTTTCTTTTCAATAAGTGATAACTGGACTGTACAATCTTAGCCTTGCCGACTCAAGTAAATAAAAACTTGCATCCTTTTTTCAGGCAATGCTGGTATAACTGGAGGCCGTGGTAGACGTGGTGATCCAGGCCGTAGTGGTTCAGGAGAACAAGGTGACCGTGGAGAAGCAGGTTTCCCAGGAGCTCCAGGCTTGGATGGTAAGTCTTCAGATTTATTTATGTCTTTTTCCCAGATGCCCAAACTTGGTATGAACACTCGTATCCAGTTAAGCTGAGGGATCGTACAAATACATCAAAGTGTAATGTTGAAATACTAAGTTCAAAATAGAACTAACACAAAAGGCAAATGGAATATTAAAGTAGACAAGCTAGAGAAATCATAGTGAAAATCTATACTACACCACATGCTATGGAATGGGGCATCTCTTGCTCAATGGTGTAATATGATTAAATACCATAGCAATAGGTTAAAACAATTTTCGAATATATCGCACTGCACTAGTACGTTCACACAGTACCTCTGTATTGGACCATATCATGCTGATCACTTGCATCTGTAAGATAAGTATCTTAAAAAGACACATATTGTATTCAATCTATAATTGCAGACATACACAGGTGATGAGTGCCCGGGGGGCCACTTACATTATGTGATGGACACCATGCTCATGTACATGGACTCTTGAAACGCACCCTAAACGAGTATTACTCAGCGCGTGCAAAACATACCCTAAACAAGTATTTTGCCATTTTTTTAACACTAAGAAATTAAAAATTCATGTTCAGGATCTTGTTTGATATTAGTAGTTTGATGTTTCTTAATATTTTACCCTACGATGTGTTCTGATAGAAGCCAAACAAAGCCTATTTCACCCTTTTTTTTTTTTTTTTTTTTTTGCCATTAAACTTTGGTACCCTAAGTAAGTATTTTACTTGGAAAATTATACCCTTTTTCCTGATTTGTGGTGTTTTTGACACCCTAAACAGGTACAGCACTGTACTTGCCCAATGCTGAAAAACAACCCTTTTTACTTGTTTTTTTACACGAGCGAGTGGTGTCCACCTTAAAATACAAGTGCCCCCGGATGAGTGCAACCTGCTTGTAGTGCAGCGATATATTGAAAAATTGTTTTAACCTATTGCTATGGTAATTACTCCTGTTACGTCATTACTTCTATAGCGAATTTATGTGTTATAATTATTGCATGCATGGATCACACATAGTTCTACACTATGCCAAGTCCTACTATTCAGCCAAATGATTTTATATAACTATTATAATTTATAATAATTGACCTTAATTTTGTAACCCTGTACAACTTGTTTTGTCTTTAGGTCGTCCTGGACAGCCAGGTCCAGCAGGATTCATAGGACAGCCTGGTAACGATGGAGAGCGTGGTGACATTGGTCGGCCAGGTCGAACTCCATTTATTTTCCCAGGCCCTAAAGGTGGTAAAGGCGCAAATGGTCAGCCAGGAATTCCAGGTAGGTGTGCCAGGTAGCTTAAATTCATATCGACATAATATGCTGATATATGCTAAATGTCAGATTCACCTCAAGTTTGATAGTGATGTCAGTGATATTTTTACTGTTCCGCTGTAAGGGCTCCAATTAACCGCTCTTGTAGTATGCATGTATACTCTGTGTGATTAACTTTATGTGTGATTAGTTACTTGAGGAGCGTCAAGTCACTACCGAACCTATGGTGAACCAAAGTGCTTTAACCCCGGGGCTTTAACACATACCAGTCAGATGGCCAATTGCAAGTAACTTTGCTGCTGGTAAAACTGAAACATCAGCAGCCTAACTGGCTGCTCGCAATTTAGTGCGCAGTTAAAAGACTCCAGTATCAGGGAGAGGGAAAGCCCCTATCAGGCTGGTTAATATATTATTTTTCCCCAACTTGCTAGTGCCAAAACAAGTCGAGGCATACTGCAAGACAACACAGATAACATACTTCCACCAGTTTCTTCAAGAAATCTGAGATTCAGGTGCACTGAGATAAGAATTTAGTTCAAGTTCTAGTTTATTTTTAAGATTCACCAACCATATCATGGACACACAATTAAAAACCACAAAAGAAAATTGGGTTTCACACTCACACACAGTACACATGTCCTATGCTTATCTATGAGGGACTCAATCAAAACACATTTAGGCTTTTTGGCATCTTCCTGAGATACCAACCTTACCAGCTTTTGTGTTTCTGTAAAGTAAATGAAAAAAAATCAAGTCTGACACATTTTAATGTACCCCCACACACCCCTACGCACCGTGTACTAAAATGGCAGATTTTTTGGGGGTATATATGATATGAAACGGAATTTTAGCCACCAACTGCTGGCTGTATTATTTACACACGTGGTCCGCGTTTTTGAGCATGTATCGCTCAAATCTATTGCAGCAGTTTGAGACAGAGGACTGTCCTCAGTTGCAGGTAAGACAGCAGTTTGGAGTAAAAAAACTTGCGTGTGTCCTCGCTTTGCAGGCAAATACCGACGCACACCAACACAAACAGAGTCTGCCGTTTCAAAATATTGATCTGTATTTTCATTTCTGTGCTTAATGTTATACATACAAATAATATTAACAAAAGGGTAACTAAATAAAAATTATTGCAGTTATTATGTGCTTGAGAGCATGCTGTGTACTTGGCATATATTTGTTGTTCAAATAAGAACTGACATTACATGTTTTATTTATGATCTTGTTTCCTGTGTGTAGGTGATCCTACTGGTGAGAAAATAACCTTATTCTACTTCATTCATAGCACACAAATCACAGGGTTCCTGTCCTTGAAAGTCCTTGATTTTGACATTTTCAAGGCCTTGAAAGTCCTGGAAATGTGCACAAGGTCTTTGAAAGTTCTTGAAAATTGGAATTTTACCTAAAGTATAATTTCTCAAAAGTCCTCAAAAAGTCCTTCAATTTTAAAGGCTTCAAGGTGCGGGAACCCTGAAATCAACATTCACCAGATCACTCTACATGTTCATGTTAGCAATCAAATCTCATCAACATAATGGTGTCCTCAATAAGTGACAAGTGTATTTTTCACATATTACTGGATCATTTTATTTCATTATATGTCAATATGTCCATATGTGACATGATCTGGTCCATGGAGGCCAAAGAAGGCCTTTTTGAAAATTGAGTTACTAATATTACCTTATAAAATCATTATGATACCATATACTGAAAACACCAAATGTCTAGCATACTTGGTTCTAAAGTTTTGAGATGTCTATTTTAGACTATTTTCTTATGTATTTTGAGGGTTTTTTACTCATTATTTTTGCCTTTATCTTAATTTCAAATTTGACGCTTTGGCGGCCTCTATGGAGGACCAGATCTTGTCACATATATTCTTTGAGCATGGGATTATCAACTGGGTCTCAATTCTATATAGATATTGTAGAGCTATCCTGAGAAGTACCTGCTAGACCATAACTACAATTTGTCATATCCAAGATAATATCCGACACTAAATGAGTTGAACCTGTGTCTTGATTATCCTGTGCCAAGAAAATCTGGGATGTATATCACCACATTTATACATACAGAAGTAAACTAAGAACTGGCCATGGTTCATAAATATCGGGTTTAGTTACTTTTTCAGTAACAGTTGCGCATATTTCTGTAGTATTTATCCTCTTGGCGAGTCGGACACATCAGTGCACATTTCATTGGGCTCAACTCAAAGTGCTGAGGTACACATGCACACATTTGCCGACAACGCTTAAATGCGCGCACAAAATATCTGCCTCAACTTACTGATGTCACCGACTCACCGAAAGCAAAAATACTATTGCAGGTATTTTGAAATACATTTAAAAATGTAGGGGTCTGTGGTGCCGATTGTGATTGAAATGTCTAAAAGAAGAGAGATGGGAAAACAGATTGCAGTGCAAAAAGCTGTAAAATATTGATTGAGCAAAATTGAATGTCACAATGAAGTATACTATATAGCCTTTGAGTGAAACAATAGAGGTAAAACAAATCTTTTGGAATTTACCAATTGGTGCCACTATGGATATTCCTTCATGTAATTTTACATGAAGTTAAGGTTAGGGTTAGCATTAGGATTATGATCAGGGTTATGATTAGGCTTAGGGTTAGGATTAGATTACACGAAATAATTACATGAAGGATCAACCCCCACTATGACTGTATGTAGAAGAGGCATCGTGGACTGCCATGCATCAGAATTAATGTCCAGACCAGTGTAATGAAACCTAACTGCAAGGTCTGGTTGTGGTTTGATTACGTTTGTATCATGGGGCAACACAGGTGATGGAATATTCACTCATTATTTCACAAATTGTACACTGAATGTTTTGTATTGTACACATTGCACAATATTCCATTTCACAAACACATCATTTTTGGTTCAAAGTAGGCCCAACAGTTAAGTTAAGGTGATATCTGGAAATTGATCGACCAATGTAAAATTTTATCCAATTCTATAAGACCATCTTAATTTATTAGTTTGTTTCAAAGCCATTTCAAAGTTGAAACCATAATGCAGAATGCATTTTTTTTATTTCTCTTTTTACTTAAATTTTTTTATTCAAAAATGTGGGAGGGGCTTTTTGACAAAAATGTATGTATATAGTTTCCCTGTGTTCAGATGAAGAATTGTATTGAGATATACGACTTATGCTATTTTTACGTCTGACGATGTTAGAAGTGAAATGTTAAGGATTTAGAAGAAATAAATAAAAAACAGTGGAAAAGGTGAAATTTACTCAATACAGGTGAGATAACACAAAAAGCGGGCAATTTTACTAATGCACACTGGGGCTTTGAGATAAACAATAAAATGAAGATGGTCAAATTCAAACATCTTCTGCACAAGTCATTTTTTTCAACAACTTATCCATGTAAATTGTCTTTGTGGGTAGCATGTGAACTCCAAATATCGATCATTGTATGTTGTAGCATGTTTTTTTATTTCTACACACCATGTATCTTGGCATTTTGTTTGACATAAATTATGTATGCTTGTACTACCGTATTTGTTTCATTAACCGCCCATGCCCCTATAAGCGGCCACGAAGCGACTTTATTACACATGATCCCCTATTATTATGTGCAGGAACCTACATTTTAAACATGGAACCATCTATACAATTAAAATCAATATTTTGGGCAATTGTTTACGTTTGCAATATGTAAACAATGTCAAAAATAAGCACCCAACCAAAATGATGTTGATAGGCGGTTAATGGAATGAATATGGTACATGTGATAGTCTTGGTAAATGAATATTTGTTTTATTTTCAAATCAGTCGAAACAAAACAATTTTTCAGAGGTATGTAAGAATACATTAAACAATATTGGTGCGTAACTTGGTATTCAAAGTGTGGGTGACATTGTTTTAATAGACCAACTTAATAATATCCTAATGGTTTAAACCATTAGGATATTGTTAAGTTTGTATATTGGCATGTGCCTTAGTATTAAAAGTACTTGGGTGACTTGGTATTTAATTGCATAGGTGACATTCTTAACCATTAGGATATAAAAAATTTGTTAAGTTAGTTATCACAAGTATGGCCAACAATCATATAGCAATCAAGAGAGCATGCATGCCATCTGAATGTGTTTAGACGGTAGCCTATGCTTTTGAAAGTAACTTGCGATCCAGCAATTGATTAATAAATTTCACTACTAGCGAGTGTGTGTCCACACATGGCTTACTTGTAAGTTCACTCACAACTAAGGATGTCCTTCATTGGTAAATTCAAGGCTGATACGGTGAACATAACAAAAAATTCCATACCCAAATAAATCCTACTAGTTGAAGTTGGAGCCAATGTAAATTATGTACGGTTAAGTTGAATGTGAAAACGTTTAATACAAGGTATAAACTTTTAATTATTATCTTCCATACCAACAAATAAACAAACTCACATCAACTCTACGAATTACTAATTACTTTTTTCTTCTATTATACTTTCATTCATGTTTTGGTAAACGTGAGGTCATGATGCTTACAAGTTACTTGTGAGTCTTCACTAGGGCCTTGAGCATGTTATATGTAAGATATCTTACATGTAAAATTGTCGAAAGTACTCGCAAGTAGCTACTTGTGATGTCTTCATGTGCACTATACTGATAAGTTTATTTTTGAATGTAGTTGCGCTCAACTTCATTTGCAATTGTCTGAACAAGCCTTACATCACATAATTAGAAACCATCATCAGATTAGGTTCTTTGACTGCTTCTTTTTACAAGTCTGGAATCGACTCATTTTCGTAGTTAAATTTACAAAAACATCCAGATGTTAGAGTCTCAACATTTTTAAATAGGTCCTGTCTCTTAATCATGAGTGATGTCTTGATTCTGATGCACTGGTGGTATATCTAGAGTTGCTCTTGCTCTAGTGGTATTTCTAGAGTTGCTCTAGTGGTATTTCTAGAGTTACTCTAGTGGTATTTCTAGAGTTGCTCTAGTGGTTTTTCTAGAGTTGCTCTAGTGGTGTTTTTAGAGTTGCTCTAGTGATGTTTCTAGAGTTGCTCTATAGTGGCGTTTCAAGAGTTGCAGAATCAAATGTTCACAAAGGTGATTGAGGTTAAACGATCCTCAACAGAGAAGAGAGAAAATATCCCAAATTTGTTAGAGAAGCTTTATGGGTTTGATTCAGGAGAAGGAAAGCAGTGGACAATCCATGGGTGGATCATTTAAACAGTCACCTGAATGACCATCTGAGCAAGGGACATATATAGTGTGTCTCATCTCAAGTTGAGAATAACGCCATGTTGGATTTCACAGTGGCAGATTCATATTAGATATGTTAACCTAATCCTGTGAGGCATATACGCACATGTAGAAGAACGATTTGTCGGTACGCTGGCGATGCAACCACGTAAACGCACATATTCGAATCTGCCTCTGCTAAACCCGACATGGTGTTGCTCTCACCTTGAGACGAGATACACTATAATCAATAGTTACACATCATGTATTAAAATGAGAACTTGGTGGCCAAAGATTGCTTTGGATTCTGTGTTGTTGAAATCTGTATAGCTATACGGTATACATACATACATCTACATTTCCATTTATCGTATTCTCTTTCAGCCATAATCCACCCACAAATGTACATTTTGCATGTATACACTGCACACAATTTTAACCCCCTGAGCACTACCTGCCATTCTAACATTGCTTCTGATTGGTCAATTGTGTGATCTTTAATCACCAATCAGAATGGAGCTTTGCAAATAATTCACCCCAATGTTTTTGTGTGGTGAAATTATTCTAACAATGTTGCTGATTGGTCCAACCGGGTGGTCCAATTGATAATGAAAACTTCTTTTTGGCCAATCGGCAGGTAGTTCTCATAGGGTTAAATTCTGAAATCATCTTATATATTCACTTACGACAGAAAGTTAAACACTAAATAGTTCCATGTATTACTTGATTACAGGAGAACAGGGTCCACCAGGTGACTTTGGAGAAAATGGTCGCCCAGGACCACCAGGCCGTGATGGTGGCATAGGTCTTAAAGGTCTTCTAGGTCCTAAAGGACGTGTGGGTAAGTTAAACTTGGCTTCGTAGTGATTTATTTGACAATATTTAATTTTTTTTATTTAATAATCTAATAACCATTCATGAAGTTTGACTAACATTTTACCAGGTGTTTAGTAGGGCTTGTTGAAGAATAATATTACTATAAGTGTAAAATGCTGACAGGCGAAGCTGGGAGTAATTAAGTTAAGAGGTGTACCATTGTATTACGACTGCAAACGCATGTACAGTCTTAGGACTGCAACCGCATGTACAGGCTTAGGACTGCAACCGCATGTACAGTCATCTGCTATAAAGGCAAAGATGACAGACTTGTGATTTGCAAGTAATTGTCACACAGTTGGAAGTCTGGTGAGGTTATTTAATTTGGAAACTCCTTGGATTTAACTTCTACAAAATGAGTTTCACACTTACGGTTTCTTGATAAGAGTATTGCAAATATGAACAACCAAACTTGATCAAAACAGTATAAGGCCTAAAAATATTGTTTGATTGGTGTAAGATAAAACAATAGGGTAGGTAGGTAGGGATTTTTTTAACTGTAAATTGCGTTTGATAAAGGCTTTGGGTTTTTTTTCCTTTTTTTTAAATTTTATTTATTTATTTATTTATTTCTGTCGGGCCTACTTTTAGGGTAGGTCGGGTTACACCAATCAAGCAATTTTTTAGGCCTAACAAAAGTGAATGATAAGACAACAGACTAATGACTTAATTATCTCAACATTGTGCCTAAAATTAATTTCAGTATTAACACGCTGTACTTAAAGTGGTAATATGTATTTCATTGGCATGTTTTTATACTGGACAGTGAGCATCAGACTGAATGTATTGACTAGCTCCTAAAAGGGACACTCTTTTGATCGGTATAAATCTTTACAATGGGAAATGTTATTTTTGTATTTCAATATAATTGTTGTAAATATATCTCAATACCGCAGACTCTTTGTCAATCAGAATTGACTTAAAAGATGTGCACATGTTTTGTTTGTAGGTGTCCCTGGATACAATGGACTCAAGGGAGAAAGGGGAGAAACGCCAGATATGTTCCCAGGAGCCAAAGGAGAACCAGGCAATATAGGTATACCAGGAGAACCAGGAAGACCAGGTCCACAAGGAAGAGCTGGGCCATCAGGAAGACCAGGTATAGTAGAGTTAAATATGGTGTGAAGAAATTAAATGGCGCTTTCTATATCATTAACAGAAATACCATTTGTGAGTTTTTTCTTTTTAATTTCATGCTACCAATTCCATGGACCAATTTACCCAAATGTACACATCAATGGTATATTTTAAACCAGAGGTATTGCAGTATGAACCACTGTATTTTTTCAAACTTTGAAATTGTTCAATATAATGCAGAAAAGATCAATTCGCTGCATTTTCCACTGTTTCACATTTATGCATTTTATTTTGGAATTTTACACTTCCAAAAAAAAGGTAAATTATAAGGCAAATTTGTTGCTTTTTTATATTGTGAAACAATTTGCTGGATTTTATTTTATTGCATGAAATTTTAAATTTCTGCACATTGACTACTGTAACTCATGGTTGGGGCAATTTGTATTTCAGGACAAATGTCAAATATTCAAATTGCAGTTATGTGAACTTTTTTATTTAGGTACAAATAAAGTGATAATAAATGGGTAAATCCTTAAATACATGATTTGATAAGTGCAGGCCCATAGGCAGGATTTATTGGGGTGAGGCAGGCTCAAAAGTGGATATTTCGTAAATTTTTCCTTTAAGAAAGGGCTGATTTCAAAACAAATTTAAAGGAAAACAGCTGATTTTTTGTGAATTTTTCCTTTAATTTCAAATTTTTTTAAACAAAAACAGCGGACATTTTGTGAATTTTTCCTTTAGAAAGGGGCCAGTATCAAAATTTCAAGGAAAAACAGCGGACTTTTTGTGAACCTTTCTTTCAAAAAAGGGCTGATTTTCAACATTTTTACAGAAAAAAATGACCCTCCCTGGTTACAGCTTTGGACTCGTAAGTGAGTGTGATTTGCATTTAGTTTATATTGTGGGTTTGTTTGATGTCTTCACAGGTAGGGATGGTGAGCCAGGTAATCCTGGGGATTTGGGCAGACCAGGTGGTCCAGGAAGACCAGGAGATGAAGGCGGCAAAGGTTTCAGAGGTGTAACAGGAGAGCCAGGGTTAGCTGGTAAGAAATATTCCTTGTTTTCTAGATGCACCATTATATTTTAAAGGGGAGGGTGGACGTTTGTATGATTTTGTAATACTGTTTCATCGCTATTTTTTGACAGAAATGAGATTTTGGTACCAAAAATTTCAGGAGAAAAAATGGGCTTTTCAGTGATAACAAACAATTATAAGGTCACAGACCAGTGAAACATTGCAGGTCTATTAAAGTTGACAGTGTGACTCAAGTAGGACATGAAGCCAAAAAGATAAAACGGAGATAATACAATATTGCATTGAGCGTCAATTTTTACCAGCCAGAATTTGACCCTTATTTCTCCATTATCAAGCATAAAAATTTTCAGCGTTTTAGCTGATTTCAGCATTTTTTGTTATTGTTTTCAGCGTTTTTAAGCCTATTTTTGAATCAAATTCACAGAAAATGGTAAAAAACATGGTTTTCAGTGGTTTTTTCCCCAAGACCAGTTTTCATGCCTGCATTATATATGTTCACCAGAAACAGAGCTGAGAATGTCACAGTCAGTTGCTTTTTTCCATCATGCTGACATGTTATGATAAATATATTTTATTGCTATCAATGGACGTTCTGTGATTTTTGAGCTTTTTTACAACTTTTATTGGAATTATGTAGATCATCTTGTAATTTAGAACTTCCAAAAACCCCTGATGTGATCCCAATTGTAATTACAATTGGGATCACATCAGGGGCCTTGGATTATCATTGTTTAAATGTGACCCATCATATCAAAACTGACCACTTTGTGGCAGAAATGAAAATGTGAGATTTAAACACTAGGAAACACTACTGTTTTTTAGCTTTAAAATGACACCTTACTTGTTGAAATCAGCTACAGTAAAAATGTTTTATGAGGAAAAACAGTCTCAAATTTCATTGTTATCCGCTAATGAAGCCAGCCACAAAGTGGTCGGTTTTGATGTGATGGCTCACAAATGTTCTTTTGATGTGTTTTATATTTGGGAAGTGACCATTAATGACATAATATTTATTATTTCTGTGCAGGTCCAAGAGGTTTTGATGGTGGACCAGGACAAGGAGGTGGTCCAGGCATCTACAGACCTCGTGGTTTCCATATTGTACGCCATAGTCAAAGCACAAGGGTACCACGCTGTCCAGCTAATACTAATTTATTATGGGAGGGCTACAGTCTTTTGTACACAGAGGGCAATGAAAGGGCACACCATCAAGATTTAGGTAAGTAGAATATACAGTCCACCCACACACAAATATGCAGGAAAATCACAAGTTGAGCCCCTCCTTTGGGCTCTACCCTGCCCCTGCTCACCCTCCTGGTTAACTTTTTTTACCTTTCACATATTTTAGTGATGTGTAAGTGCAAGTATAAAGTCATAAAGGCTACGTGCATTTTTCATATTGGAGATATTCCTCTAAACTCGTTTTGGGATTTGTTTTTCCTCGCAAAGTTTTTGTGGCTGCAGCAATTGTGCTGCTGCGAGAAAATGCGGCAGCACTATTGCTGCTGTTGCAACTACAAAACATGCAAAGCATCGACCTATGTACTGGCCCTTAGACAAGTAATGTTGACATCGTCTTTGTTTTCCTTGTCAGTTTGTAAAAGCAAATATATTTTGCACCAAAGTTTGACAAGTAATTAATGGTAATTACGATCCCAGTAATCATCTCTACCCAAACCCCAAATGGCAAAGTTAATCTGCTCTATGTATGTAATAGTATTTTTTTTATGTTCTTCGCCGCGCAAAGGATTGATTGGTTAAAGTGGGAAAATGTATTGTAAAAACGCTCTTTCGTTTAAAAAAAAACCACCTTTTTCATGGATTGTTGTAAATGTACTTTAATTTGCAATATTGGAAGCAAGTGTATCTAGCCTAAATGTTGTTGAGTGTTGAAACAGTTGAACCCATCCTCATTGGGCATCCTTCCATGTAAAAAGAATTTCATGTAATGCTCACCTTCAAATATAAATGTTAATGTTACTCAGATGTGGTGCAAGTGTACTTCAAAACAATTACAAAATCAATCACAAAATGTATGGTGTAGCTCCATGGCCCTTAACCATTGGTTTTATACTTGTTTTAAGGAACAGAAAATGAAACAGATATTTCACTTCTTTCAACAGGTGCTGCCGGCTCTTGTCTACCCAGGTTCAGCACTATGCCATACATATTCTGCAACTTCAACAGTGTGTGTAACTATGCCAATCGCAATGACAAATCATATTGGTTGTCCACTACAGAAGCTATACCTATGATGCCTGTACAAGGTACAGCCATCAGACCATTTATCAGTCGATGCACTGTGTGTGAATCGCCATCAGTTGTATTAGCAGTACATAGTCAGGATTCAAGCTTACCTGACTGCCCAGCAAGGTGGGAGAGTCTTTGGATAGGCTACAGTTTTGCAATGGTAAGTTGAAAGTGATATACCGTAAATGTTCGCCTAATGGTGCACCTGGGCTCCTTTGCCTTGGGGTAAATTTGATGTACAAATGAAGAGCTTTGTTTCAAACCCCTTACATCCACTTGCCCAATTTTGAGACCACATCAAAAAATAATCAAAATAATCACTGATATAAGGTGTTTTTCAACAAAAGCAGTTTTTGGCAGGATGCTCATCCTACCCAAGCATCCTGCCAAAAACTGCTTTTGTTGCAAACCCCCATATATCAGTGATTTTTTTGATAATATTTTGATGTGTTCTCAAAAATGGGCAAGTGGATGTAACGGGTTTTTGAAACAAAGCTCTTCAGATAGAGAGCTCCCACCTCTAAAAATCCCAACAAGAATTAAGGGTATGTGCCCTTATTTGCTGGTGGGATTGTTTGGTGAGGGCACTTTTAGTTTGTGTCTAAAATTCCAGTTATGTCAAGGGAGTCCACAGCGCCATTAGGCGACCGTTTACGGTAATACTAGTTCTTTTTCAGAAATTTATTTACCTGAAACAAATTGATTGAAATCAAGATATGTTAGTTAAGTTTCTAAAAAGGGTGTTGTGTGTTTGCTAATGCAAATTTCATAATAAGCAGCACCAACATAATAATGTAAGAAAACATTTCCAACAGGCTAGAATGAAATTACACACACATTGGGGTTTTTTCTCATTGGTAATCCAAAGAACATAGTAAATCTATTTATGTGTATGAAATATAAAAGGACACTTTTTAATGTAACAAGCTGTTCAAAGTCAAAACTCACATTTCACTACAAGAAACACACTTTTCACCAAAGGTAAACATCTTTTCTCTTTTTAAATGAGTTCACATTGTTGAGGAACGGATTCTGCTCATCCAGTTGATCATAAATCAGTGGATGTTAGGCCACATCTTAGCTTGACTTAAACGAGAAAGAATAATTATGATATTGATTACACTCAGCTATCCTTGTTGATAGTTTGGATGATTCTTCAATATCAGTTAACATGTTTGTAGTATTTTAAAATTATCATTATCATCTGCTTTATTTATTTATATCTGCCAATAAGACTTACCAACAAATGTTAAAAAGAAAGCAATAGATAAAATAGTCCAATTATCATAAATTGATGATTGAAATGAAAACGAAAGGTAGGCATCCGGCGCATCTGCGTGGTTTACTTCGCTCACACAGCTTCTGCCCTTGCGAAGTAAACCATGCAGACGCATCGTTGTGAATCCGTGATGAACATGATTGAATCCCTAAATTAACAACCTATATAGGTATTAGTAGTGCCATGAATACAACGGTATCAATTTCATCACTCTCTTTCTCTCCCTCTCCAAAACAGTACACAGCTGCAGGTGCTGATGGTGGCGGTTCCCCTCTTGCCAGCCCCGGTTCTTGTCTAGAAGATTTCCGTGCAACACCTTTCATCGAGTGCAATGGTCGCGGCAACTGTTTCTTCTTCAGGAATAAATACAGCTTCTGGCTGACAACCCTCAATGAATTTAGCCAATTTGACGTACCAAGCACAAACACTCAAAGCAGGTAGTCTACGGAACGAGTCAGTAGATGTCGGTGTGTCAAAAAGTAACCAGTGTACAACCTAATAGATTTAGAGGGGATACAACTCAAGGAAGACAATAATTTACCAAATGGGACTGGTTTAATGAATGCATATTAATATAAATGTAAAGATGTACATAATGGCAATTATTTGTTCTGGCTTTTTATTACCTATAGGTTCTTCATATTCATACTTGCTACTGATTACTTTCATTTTTTAAAGCATTTTTTTTTAAATATATTGGGTGTATTTTTCTGTGCTTAAAGTGTATTTGGAATTTTTTTCTAATATTGAACGTTTGAGGTTCCTAATTTGGTTTGTGGCACAGACTATGTTTATGGACCATCTATAAGCAAACATTAAAATAGTATTCTATAGTGTATTTGCCTTTCTTGAGTCTGGTTGTTTCGCATGTGTATCTGCACACTGCCATTATAAGTGTCTGTACGACAGGGCTTTGATTCAGTGTGCGCTATTTAATTCTGCGACCACTGAATTTTGCAGATCTCATTAACTCGAGGAAGGTAAAAGCACTTAACAAACACTAGTCGCCATTAATATCATCTGTGTGTAGCAAGTACAGAAGGGACCCAATCATGAACCTCAAAAAACGACCTATACATTTTGTACATTTAGTTGTAAGTTAAGTAGCATGTATACTTACAAAAGTGTAAACTAACTTTCAATATGGTGCTGCATTTAATGATTACAGTTGTAATTATTAAGGGAACATTTCTATTTTTTATTGATGTCTGGAAATCAATGGTGCTTTGTGATCCATTTTCAGCTTAAATGTGTGCTAGTCCATTCAAGCCTTTTTGAAAGAAGATGGCATATATTTATTCTGCTGTGGTTCGCCTCAAGTCTGGTAGTGATGTTGGTGCGTATTTCGATGTGAACTGCGCGCATAAAGTTAAACGAGCAGAGCGTACAAGTACAATGGTAGTTTGTCTGCATGTTTGCGGTGCAACTGCGAAAAAGCATTGACGTCACTACCGAACTTGAGGTGAACCACAGTATAGAATCACTTCTATACATTCATTTAATTGGCCAGTGAGATTTTAAGACCTGTTCATAGTTTGATGCAGCCTCTGAGATCTTGTTTCTGATAGCTGCTGTTGTGAGATAAAACTCGACCATCTTAATATAACAGTTGTAGTGGATTTTGATGGAGATATTAAAGATTGTTGTAAGTTGCATGATCACAGCAGCAGTAATTCAGTGTTTATCGGCTTTTTGGTCCATCTATATAAATACATGCCATGTTCTTTAAAAAGGACTTGAATACTTAGTCTTTATTTATTACAGGCCAGTCACTAAAGTTGCAAACATTCTGAAGCTGTTTTTAGCTGGCGTGCACTCTCTAAATATACAAGAATTTTCACCAGAGGAATTAGAAAGAGATAATCATGTAGTATAATTATACATCATCTGGTTAGTATTATATAATCATGTCATAGTGCACTGTTTTTTTTAATTATCATTTGTATTATGTAATTATATGTTCTCTGTAACAATAATGCTGCAACTTTGTGCCAATTATGCCTACTTGTAGGCTCCGTGCATAAGTAGACCTTTAATTTGAATTCTTGCCTTATTTTTATGTGTGCTATATTATCAGTATCCCTTATTGACTACACAACCCTCCAATTCCAATAGGTAGGTATGCACATTACTGAGTGAGAATTGTGTTATGTACATAAGTGTATACAAGAGCGATTATTTAAAGGTTAAGAAAATAATGTTTTTATGTTGTAGCTTCAGAATTCCCTGAGTAGAATCACAATATCATGCGATTCATGCCAAAATGGTAGATGGGGTTTTTATTTGAATCATAGGCTTGATGATTTCATAGGAATTAGTCATAATAAGACACATAGAAGTGTTTTAAAAGCAGATAGTAATGGTTTTTACAATAATGCTTTATTTTTTTCTGCTTGTGAATAAATGTTTTATTAAGACAATTAAATATTTTAGACATATTTTTAGTTTAGCAGTCCATGTCTTATTTAGCTTTTCAGTTCAGAATGTCCCCTTTTAAAATCAATTCCGAATCATGACAAAAATAAATTATAATAATAATATGTTTCAGGAATCGTGTCATGTGTCCAATTCATTGTGTATATTGTATCATGTTTGTAGAATAATTGTTAAAAGAAGGATTCACTACATCTTAGCCACACATTTTAGATTATTTTTTATTCCAAGTAGCAACACTTGACACTTACATTAGAGACACCCGTTTAGATGTAATTCCTGTTTTAGGTGGTATATGAATGAACATTTGTGCATCTGTGCAAGTTTTGTCAAATCATGTAAATGTAATGCAAATCAAAAGTTTGTTTCATAACATTTTGAACAGCATGCATAAGCTGGTGTACTTTTGAATTAAACATCAAAAATATGGCATCTAGCTGTTAAATTAACATACTGTTTGAATTTCAAGTCAGAATTTGTCATTTTTATAAATCGAAGCTTAAGAGTAAACACCATCTGAACTACTTTAATATAATTTAGAGTTATGTACAATATATTGTACATACTAGTGAGCAATTTTGCAGACAAATAATGAGTAGTATTTGGTTTAAAGGATGCCCACACACAATGTAACTACATTGCAAAATAATTAAGATTTGAGCATATTCAAACTTGTATAGGCTTACAGCCAAGACATGTGCATTCAACTATGCTATATATAACATGTTTTCTCTTTTATTTGATATGTATTAAAAAGTTGCATCAATTAAATAAGTGCAGAGGCTGAAGAGACTACAATAATACAAGTAATTAAACCTTTTTTAAAAAGAGAGAGGGTGAAAATCAAATAAAATGGTTATTTCAATTACAACTTGTTTTTTTCATCTGTGTGAATTCTTAGGGCTGGTTTCTCAAAGCATGGCTAGTGGCCAGGCTTCTTTTAAGCCATCTGGTTTAAGCCCAGTTAGTCCTATATACCAGTGCTTACAGTTTCATACCATACGTCACCTAGAAAGATATATCAATAAAATGAATCCACATTAGTGGGCTATATATAACCTGCTGACTTAGGAAGCCTGGCAACTAGCCAAGCTTCAAGAAATCGGACCTTAATGCCGTTACTAAAATAGAGAAGCAAAGTTTCAACTAGCTTAAGATCCAAGGCTAACAACATATTTTTCGTATAAGGAAAGACCCATTTTTCAGCATCAAAAGATTTTGGCATTGGAAGAAAGCTCATATTTTTCTCATTACACCAGTAACATTTGACACCTGAAATATGTTTCATTTAGATGTTCCTTTTGTTTCAGTTCTTTTGCTTTCATCACTATTTTGTGTGACCACCGTTATTGTCTACAACAGCTGTGCAACGTCCTCGCTCAGGGGCGGATTTAGAGGGGGGCGCGCCCCCTCTAATTTTTGCAGAGCGGCGCCTGACTGTATTTTTGCAGAACGGCGCCTGACTTTGTGTGGGTGCAGCAGCGGTGGCTCAGCGCCCCCTCTATTGAAAATTCCTGGATCAGCCCCTGTCGCTTGTTCTCGATTAGAATCTTTTCTCCTTGTATAGGCCAAAGTGTCATTTTTAAAATTGGACCTTTACCCATTCAAATGCTTTTTACTTTGCTTCTAGAGGTCTCATTAGATTCAATTTAGGATGTGATAGTGCAAATTACCCAAATATGGTTTAGTTAAAAATATTTTATTAATCATTTGCCATAAAATTTGCATTATATCGCTAATTTCAAATCTAAATTATTTGATCAGAAGGACATTCCTCGTAATCAGAATGCAATTTGGTGTGTCTGATGTGCTCTCAGGTTTCACCTGTGCAAACATTGCTATCCGATCCCTTATAACAAATCGTCACCCTGCTAAGATAATGGAGTCATTTTTTTGGTCATTTTGAGAACATGGTTCAAAAATGAATCGGTTACGTAATCACCCTAATTATTTCTGGTTATTCCCTTTAATTTGTCTCATCATTTGTTCTTGTGCAAAGATTGGTGAATAAATATGTTTAAATGCATGGTTGAACCATGTTTTGTACTTTGTTCTCAAAATTACAACAACAAAAATGATATGTGCAATTATCGTAGCAGGCTGACGAAATACAAATTTGACTTTTTGCCAAACAAATGAATCTGTAAGATACTTGTGCACACAAACATGTACAGGTTTCGACTGTTAAAAATCTTACATTTTTAGTTAGAAAAGCGGGGGATGAGGCTGTGGATCACGAAATGCCCCTTTAACATAGCATACTACTGTAAAAATTCGCCTAACGGCGCACATGGGCTCCTTTGCCTTAAGGTAAATTCTTTGAAAATCACAACAAGAATCAATGGTCCGCGCCCTTATCTGCGGATGGGACATTTACGAGGTAGAGGAGGGGGCACTTTCCAGTTTTGTCAAGGGAGCTCATGTGCGCCATTAGGCGAATCTTTACGGTATTGCTATCATAAGTGTGGGTGTGTGTTTGGATACATAGCCCTTCCCAAGTTCGAGCGCATATATAAGGTTTCAATGTGTGGGTGTCCAATGATACGCGTACAGGGGGAGGCCCGATGGCCCCCGTGTGTTCACCCCCCGCACACACTCACGTCCCGAACAATGTAGTTTTACCAGTTTTTACAATACCGTTGTATTGTTTTTCAATACTTTCGATGCCCGTACTTTTGGACACAACGCACGCTCAAGCATGCATGCATATGCCACACTCCCCACACACACACCCCCACCCACCTTACACACATGGGGTCCAGGTACGCTCCCTTAAAAAGGGTGAAATTTGATTTTGAACCCCATTTTGGAAACATTTGGGGAGTGTACCCTCCCCTGCTCCACAATCGCTAGAGTTGTTTTTGCCGTAAATTCTGGGCGCAATAGGCTGGAAAACGTTTCAGGAGAGGACATACCTCTTCAAAAAAACACGGATCCTACCTCGACCTGCTCACCCACATAATTATGTATGTTTATTTCTTCTTTATCCCGGAAAATGCAATCAGTGAACAGTACTGTTCTTCTTTGCTGCCCAGGATACAACACAGAAAAACAACAAACGTATATTTACACATAGGCCTAAAAGGCATTAAATTATTACCATATACACATACTATCTACAAGCAGTGGCATAGCCAGCACTTTTTCAGAGGGGGGGGCAAGACCAATTTTAAGGGGGCACCTTTTGGCGACAAAATCAGTTAATGTTACAAATGCGCGCGAAAATGTTTGCCATATTGAAGCTAAACTGGTGAAATATGGTACAGAAAATAAATAAACTGTATTTTTTTCGTCTGTGCCCCAAAAATTTTATTTTGCCCCCCCCCCGACCAAAACAGCTGGCTACGCCACTGGCGGTACAGCTGCTTTAAACTAGAGCGGTTACCGCACCATAGCTGAACCATGGGCTTTGGCAGTATATTGTGGTACATGGATCACCCTCAATGACCTTGATATTTAAACATGTTTAGAATGTCATAAGGATCATTGCATTTAAATATCAGTTCAATTGGAGCATTTTTGGAAACTTTGACCTTTATGACCCCTTAATGACCTTAAATGAATATTAAATTATTTTAAACATGTTTAGAATGTCATAAGGATCATTGCATTTAAATTTCAGCTTAATTGGACCATTTTGAAAACTTGACCTTTGACCCCTTTATTGACCCCTTAATGACCTTAACTGAATTTTAAAATATTTTAAACATGTTTAGAATGTCATAAGGATCATTGCATATAAATTTCAGCTCAATTGGAGCATTTCGGTTAAAATGACCTTTTTTGACCCCTGTGACCCCTTGGATGACCTCAGACGTTAGAAAATATTTTTATTACATTCTTTACTCCTTCCTCTTTCATTTGACACCACTTGGGGGTTCATACCTTCGTGGCATTTAAAGATATGTCCATTTCAGACCAAATGGTTGGTAAGGAAGTAAGTAAGTAAGCAAGTAAGTAACATACACTAATATAGGCTGATACCATTTCATGGTTCAGCAAAAATGAACTTACAAGTTGCAGGTTGCTAGTACTGCACTCTATATTTAGGCCTACTTGAAATCATTTTGAAGCAACCACTGTAAAATATCGTACCTCAGAAAATTTTACAATTATATATTAAATCCTTAAAAAAAGATCAACTTTGACCGATGTTTTAACTACTTCTTTACCAATGTATAATCGTACTTTTTGACCCCCTCCCTCCCTCCCTAACGAAAGGACTTTCGTTTATAGGGCTTCATCGAACTTTTGGGTTGTTCCCTTAGTAGGCCTGCAGTTGTTTGATGTTGATGAAACGACGGACGATGATGACATGACAGTGCAGCGGAGGGGTGCCCCTCCCCAAAAAACAATAAGTTGACCGTTTGTACATGTTTCAATGAAGGACGGGTCAGCATTTCGACCTCCGAGATGTTAGACTTAACCCAGGCTAACCCCGCGAATGCAAAAGTCGGCGCCACTGTGACGGTAACGGAGATGCCGATGACGTTAGTGATGACGAATGTACTATATCAACGCAAGGAGCAATATGCGTAACAATTTGAAAGCAATATCAACTCAAGTTATCTGCGACGGTAAACGTTCACTATCACCCTAAGCCCAGCATCAAGCTGTGTCACCAAAAGTTTACTCTCATTCTCTATGAGAGCCAGTCCTCTTGGACACCCATCGGAAGGTATGATGCAACCCAAATAGTCAAACTTGGATAAGGTGTAACAATGGACCCCTCTGCCCTTATCTGTGGCCCAATTGCATACAAACAACAAGGCGTGGTCGCAGGCTACTCCGTAGGGGCACCACTGTGGAACTTCTGCCATTGGAGGTTTGATCGATCGAAGCAGAACACCCTGTTGGTTTACCACCTGTACTGTATGATTCTTGTATGAGCTTACAACGATGTCATTCTGGTGCGTAACAGCCAAATCATATGGTTGAATACTGACTTGGATATGACCTTCATGAGTGTGAGTCTCATTAGTGGCATACTTGCTGATGCACAACTTACTGACATCGCCGACCAAGAGATGACCTTCCATATCTATGGCCAAACCTTCTAGCTTTGACTCGTTGGTACTATCGGAAACTGATCTGGTAGACGGGTCAACGGTTGGAAACGTTCCCTTAAAGCTACCATTCTTATGGAACTCTTTGACGACACTTGTACCGTCTGTCACGAAGTACCTGCCTTCACCAGAACGGACGCCCGCAGAGCTGACAGCGACTTGATGTGGCTTAGACCTTTCTCCTGGTTTATTCCCATTCTTTGTGCTCATTGGAAACTGGAGATGCCCTTCCATGTTGTATACGTTGACTTTGGATGCACCGCCATCAGCTATGATAACACGAGCGTGGATGATATCTACAGCAATACCGCGTGGATCAGACAGCTTGTTGTCTCTACATTTGACAAACTGCGACTCATAAATCCAAACACCCATACTTGGTTGGCGGGATAATTCGACTGCAGGAACAAACACACGCAAAAAATACAAAATCAGCACGAGCTCAAATCCACAATTTCTTTGACAATAACATAGACTTATTAACATTACCTACAACTAGAATTCCTGGGGTCCTGGACAGGTAACCATCTGGCCCCATTCTTTGATAGCTTCAATGTTTCAAACGATCAGAAAAACACTTTCAATCGTCTATTTGGTGTTTGCAGATTCCCACACACTTTCTTTAATATACAATGTCTTTTAATTCCAGAACCACTCTGTGTTAATTTACCATGTTTACTATATCCCCGAAAGCTCTCTAACGAGTTAAGTAGAATGCGCAATCTGTTTTCATAGTAAACATCACGCCGAAGATGTTTAAAAAAAGTTATGTTCTTTTTAAAGGTAGATATGAGGAAGAAAATACTTCTAACTGAAAGTAACGTTAATAAAATGCTTCCGCGTTTTCAGCCACCGATCGAATTATATCAATATGTTGTTTTACCTCCATCGGACACGGTGATTTTTGTTGTGATGGACAACAGCATTGCTATTCATTTTAAGCCTAATGCATTGGAACCAACAACATCATCTTAGAAAATAATATTATCATGATTATTGTAGGCAAAAGGACTAAGGAGCGAGCAATGGATATTGTGTTTGTTTGTTTTTTGATTGGTGTCCTTCTTTATAAAATGAATCATGATTTAAGACATTTGTAGAGCTAAATTAGCACTTTACCTCTGGTGGTATTAGCAGATTCGTGAGATGAATGATCAAGTGACCGTCTGATTTCAGCTTGTTTTGCTTTCCGTATGACAGCAAGCACATCGTCAATACTTGGTCTTTGACGACGATCCGAATGCCAACATCTCTTCATTAAGTCCTGCAGCTCTTTTGGACAATCATTGGGAATTGTTGGTCTCATCCCATTCTGACATACATGGAAGACTATCATTTGGTATTCCATATCTTTAAATGGGACCTCGGTAGTTGTCAGTTCCCATAACGTGACAGCGTAGGCATAGATATCGAATGTCGTTGACAGTATACTCTCTATCAACAACTCTGGTGCCATCCATCCCCACGTTCCTCTTCCAGTCGCGTTGCTCTGCGTTTTATCGGTATTCTTAGCCAATCCAAAATCGGCCAATTTCAAGACATTCTCCTTTGCAATCAGGTAGTTAGCAGCTTTGATGTCTTTGTGAATGACACCTTTCTCTTTCAGATATTGTATAGGTAGAGCGGCCTGTTCCGCCCAATCAAGTAGCTTCGCCAGAGGGAGTTTCTTATTGTTTTGTCTATCAAGGTACGACCGAAGTGAACCGCCTTCACAGAGTTCCAAAACTAACATGAAATCGATCTGCTCATCAACAACGCCTAATAACTGTACAATATGTTTGTGATTGAGAGCTGCTAAAATAGTCAGTTCGCGTCTGTCGATTTTGTTCAGTCTTTTGGCTGCAACTTGCTTATCGCCATCTTCCGTCTTCCATATCATACGATAGACTGTGCTGAAACCACCTTCCCCTATCTTCTCTTTGAAGACCAGGTGTTGGCGACTGATACTTATCACATCCGACATGGTTGATTTTTCTGGTTAAAATAAAGACAAAGCATTTTATTTAATTAATATTCTCATCAGGAGTGGCCCTACTTAATCAATCAGTACTTTGTTAATCGGTTACTAATCGGTTACTTAAAGACCCATTCAGTGATCTCAGCGCAAGTGTAAAAAAATTAAAATTGTTTATAAATTGCTTAAAAGTGAAGGATAAGTAATTCAAATTGTCATTTGGTATTTTTGAAATGAAAAATTTGGCAAAAAACGAAGAAAAACAGCAGTACTGACGAAGTTGAAGCCCCATTCAAATACATGTAGCTAATTTAGATACTATACTGTCAGTATCTAAATTATACAGATTCGTGTAAAATATCTTATTTTGTCTTAAATACACGGCTTTCGGCTGAACCACTCGCAGGCTATGTTAGCACATCGATGACAATGACAAAGGTACCAAAATCTGAATTTTGATGATTTTTACGATCGTCCGGATGAGCAAATCACTGAATGGGCCTTTAATTTATAAAGTAATAGAAGTGAGAGGGCTTACTCATTTATTCTCGCTAACTAACCAATTTTATTTCATGTGAGAGAAAAGAGAAAACGAGAGGTGTAGACGGTCAAGAAGTTAATTTTATAAACACAGAGTCTGTGCATAGAACATAAAACTCACTGAGCTTTGATTTCGTTTATATGATCATTTTCAAGTGCGCGGAGCGGAGCACTGTAAGCTGAAAAGTCGACATCATAATAATATTTAATGCAACTACAAGCTCCGATGCTTTCAATTTTCATTTCAAAATGAGACGACTCAAAACATGTAAAATGATTCATTCAATCATTCATTCATTCAACAATTCATTCATTCATTCATTTATGCATTCTAAACTTTGGAAAAGACATGTTTCATTCTTATAACCAACCGTTTAATTAAAGTAACTAAAAAAAAGTGAAAATTAGAGCAATATTTCGGCATAGGGCCTATACTCAAGTTTTGAATGCTTAGATTTGTTCCAAGTCTGTGATTTTTGTGACTCGGTTGTCAGAAAACATGCCGAAAATGCAATCCCCAAAATTAGTGCTGTATTATTCTGGAGTGGGGAGTAGAGCTGGAGTCGTGCTACTGCTGATATCGGCGTTGATGAAGTAGTTTCATTTGATAGATCAGCTAAGCTGATGTTGGTGTTGAAAAATATTTGGTTGATTATAAGTACCTATAGGTCTAATGCAGATATCCGCGTTAACAGCTAGTAAGGCTGATGTCGAGAAAAACCATTTGGTAAGAAAAGTAACCTATGCTGATATCAAAGTTGACGAAGTAGTTTTCATTTGATTAATCAGCTAGGCTTATGTCGGTATTCATGAACTATTTGGTTCGTTATTATTTAAGTTATCTACTTCTGATTTCAGCGTTGACGAAGTAGTTTTCATTCAGCTAGGCTGATATCGGTGTTGAAGAACTACTTGATTATAAGTAAGCTATCTACCACTGATATCGGCGTTGATGAAGTAGTTTGCAGTTGATAAATCAGCTAGGCTGATATCGGTGTTGAAAAACTATTTTGTTGATTATAAGTAAACTATAGGTCTAATGCAGATATCAGCGTTAACAGCTAGTAAGGCTGATGTTGAGAAAAACCATTTGTTAAGAAAAGTAACCTATGCTGATATCGGCGTTGATGAAGTAGTTTTCATTTGATTAATCAGCTAGGCTGATGTCGGTATTCATGAATTATTTGGTTCGTTATTATTTAAGTTATCTACTACTGATTTCAGCGTTGACGAAGTACGGTAGTTTTCATTTGATAAATCAGCTAGGCTGATATCGGTGATGAATAACTATTTGATTAATTATAAGTAAGCTATCTACCACTGATATCGGCGTTGATGAAGTAGTTTTCAGTTGATAAATCAGCTAGGCTGATACAGGTGCCTGGGCTGATATTGGTGTTGAAGAACTATTTGATTTATTACTATCTACTGTTGATATCGGCGTTGATGAAATATAATAGTTCCATTTGACAACAAATCAGCTATAGGTTGATGCCGGTGTTGATAAACTATTTGGTTGATTAAAAGTAAGCTATATGCCTACTGCTGATATCGTCGTATATAGAGCTGGAGTCGTGCTACTGCTGATATCGTCGTTGATGAAGTAGTTTCATTTGATAGATCAGCTAAGCTGATGTTGGTGTTGAAGAACTATTCGGTTGATTATAAGTAAGCTATAGGCCTACTGCAGTAAAAATTTGATATAGTGTCAGAAATATGAGTAAGCTATCTACTGCTGATATCAATGTTGATGAAATAGGTTTCAGTTGATAAATCAGCTAGGCTGACGTCGGTGTCATGCCTACTGCTGATGTCGGCGTTGATGAAGTAGTTTCATTTGATAAATCAGCTAGGCTGATATAGATGTTGAAGAACTATTTGATTGATTATGTAAGCTATCTCCTGCTGATATCACTGCTGATATCGGCGTTGATGAAGTAGTTTTATTTGATAAATCAGCTACGCTGATGTTGATGTTGCACTATTTCGCCAATTATCAGTAAGTTATGCCTACTGCTGATATTAACGTTGATGAGATAGTTTCATTTGATAAACCAGTGGGCTGATTTCAGCGTTGATGAAGTAGTTTTCAGTTCATAAATCAGCTAGGCTGATATCGGTTGGAGAACTATTTGATTGATTATAAGTAAGCTACTGATATTAACGTTATGAAATAGTTTTCATTTGATAAATCAGTGGGCTGATGTCGGTATTGAACTATTTGGTTCGTTATAAGTTAAGCAATCTACTGCTGATTTCAGCGTTGATGAAGTTTTTTCAGTTGATATTTTTGTTGAAGAACTATTTGAATGATTATAAGTATATCTACTGCTGATATCGGCGTTGATGAAATAGTTTCATTTGATAAATCAGTTAGGCTGATGTCGGTATTGACGAACTACCATAAAACCTCGTCTATACAAGCATAGGCCCCTATAGAGTGTTTTTGATGAACTACCATAAAACTTCGTCTACAAGCATATAGAGTGTTTTTGATGAAAGCTAATTTAATACGAAGCAGCGTAAAATATGCCAATACAATAGATCGGTCTTTCAATAGTTCTTGTTTGTATACGCTTGTATTAGTAATTTATTTGCTCAAGTTCCATAATGTTATAATTCTGGGGGCGCATGGATTAATTTAGCTTTCATCCAAATCACTCTATATGCTTGTAGACGAGGTTTTACGGCGTCGATGAAGTAGTTTTCTTAATCAGCTTGATATTATAGGTGTTGAACTATTTAGTTTATAACTCAATTAATTAAAAACTATACCAACTATACCAACATATTCCTCAGGTCACAAGAATTCAGATATATCAGATTTTGATATAAATGGTCTCAAAATGTTTGTCTCGTTATAAATAAATCAGAAAAAGAAAAGCTTTCACTGCATTTCGTTCCTAATAGGTAACGCAAGGAAATGTACGTCAACATCATGCATCAAAGGGACTCAAAGGGCAGTAG
The DNA here is from genome assembly GCF_039555335.1 of Amphiura filiformis. Classification (NCBI taxonomy): domain Eukaryota; kingdom Metazoa; phylum Echinodermata; class Ophiuroidea; order Amphilepidida; family Amphiuridae; genus Amphiura; species Amphiura filiformis. The sequence goes on along the minus strand of NC_092633.1, from coordinate 33,924,025 downwards.
GTCTAACTGCTTTGCTGTGTTACCATGCATGGTAACGAAACATGGTGGATTGTCATGATTGTGGCGATGTGGTGATAATCTTCACAAAGTATGCGAGCCCGAGAAATAAATAATATAATATAAATAATATAAATTTATACAAACATGGGCACTGAGACACATAAGTTTAATTCTTTGAGGTATGAATCAAGAGTCAGTGAAATGTTGGTTAAATCTCAAAGACCGGAAATCTAAAGAGCCTTGGTTCGAAACCCATCTGGTTCTGAATTTTCCTTTCCCTCACTTAGTATATTATGCCTATTATACTTACTTATATTAATCAATTAAATGATTGATTGACTGGTTGGTTGATTGATTGATTGATCGATCGCTTGATTGATTGATTGATTGATTGATTGATTGATTGATTGATTGATTGATTGATTGATTGATTGATTGATTAATTGATTGATTAATTCCTCATATGTTTTCGTGCCATAGAAGCAACTTAATGCGTAATTAAGTAGGCCTAGTTAGTAACTTTTAATTAAGTAGCCTAATTAATTAAATTAAAAGATATGATTATTATGTGGAGTCTACTTGATATGACACCAGAATGAACGAGACTGACTGACAGGAAACAAATGGGACGTTTGAATTAGTTTTTCGTATCCGTATTAATAACTAGAATGTTTTCGGTTTCTGTTTTTTTTGTTCCTCTTTTTGCAAAGTGATTGAGCATAAGCCTAAGTTATCTACTTTTCTTTCATGACTTCATGAAATATTTTAAAAAACACCCTGCCTATACATAATAAGTTGCAAAGGCTCCGGAAGATTTTAGGGGGGGGGGGTGGGCAATGGCACCTGGTCAAAATTATTGGGGGGAAATGGTACTTTTCCAGAGCCACCAAAATCGTCAGGGGCTGGCCCCCCGCCTCCACCCGGTTCAGGAGCCACTGAGTTATCAACCTCATCCTCTGTACGGTATTTGCAACCCCGTGTTGGCAGCTTTTTAGTCTTCAATTAATACATTCTTTAGAAGTTTTGGTTAGATGGATATGCCTATTTTGTGATTCTATAGTAGGGTTAAATAGATATCTTTGAAACGTTTATTTCCAATATGTATTGAACCGGGCATTGCATTTGCGAGTCACGCCTAGGCCTAATGATAATTGCATATGATATATATATGATCGCAAAAACGGATATACAAGAAGACAAACATTGTGTAGTCCTAGGCTTTGATATAAAAAAATCGCAACTTTGTGGAATATGACGTTTCTCTTTAACCAAAACTTGCTTTTAAATTCAATACATCATTTCATTTTACAAAGGTGTTTTAATGATTACATTACCTCACTGAATAAACGATTGCACTTCCGTGTTATTGCGTGTATCACTCAGAACATGGTGACGGGTCAACAGTCCTATGACGGTTGCTGCACTGAGAGGCTGGAGCTGACCAAACACATCTGGACATGACCATCCTACACTATAATGCCGATAGTTTCACATTTAATTACTTTTTAACCGATGAACTGGTTTTTGGTTTTTTATGGTGGGGTCCAACATATCGATCTGTTCTTGCTTGGGGGAATTCCTATTTGTCTATAAATAGTTCACCGTTTCATTCACCAGTGCGTCGCGAGTATATTCACCAGACTCAAAGTCCACTCTTAAAGGGGGGTAACCCTATTGGTTTTGGATATGGATTGTCTTTAAAATTACATAATAATATCAAATATCGCCTCCTTTATGCTGCTTTGTGAAAAAACGAGAGCATTTTCAGCGTAAATGTGAATAAATAGCCAAATTTGCAATCCAATACCTTGGTATACGTGAATTGCATTCTGGGCAGGCAATGACGAATGCTGACATGCTGTACAATGCCCGGCCCGTATTGAACGGAAAATGTTTTTTTTTTCGTACCGTTTCAGAAAAAAAAAGGAAACAAAATATATTTCCCTTGCAATATGTACATTTCAAATGAATATAAAAAAGTTTGGGTAAAATGGAGAGGAAAAAAAACCTTCCGAGACCGGGTTTTGAACAGGGTAACTCTCGGGTAAAAAACAAACGCGCAAGTCAATTGAGCTATTCAGCACACCACGCTTACTCTTGCCGTTTTAAGAGGCATTATCTGTTATTTTGGAGAATTTTTGTAAAATGTTTGCCACGGTCAAAAAATGGATTTCCTTTATACTTTCATATTTGATGCACCTTGACCTGAAACAAACACACATGAAATAAATTTGGGAAAAATATCCTCGTTGCCATGGTAACAGCCAACTTTTCATTTTAGGCCTATTTTCACAATTTTTGCATTTTTCAGCAGTCAATTTGTCAAGTTTTGAAGCCAGTGCTACTAATATACACAATATATATATACTGTTTTCTTTATAAGGTATGAATAGGTCAAACCTTAGATGCCGCATTGAAAGTATAAAAATAATCACCAGATGTCAGGGTGGGTTATACCATTTATTTGAAATAGGGTGTTTTTCAATTTTTCAAAGTATGAAAATATACCAACTTTGTATAGCTCATAAACCATATGGTAGTGCTCCGATTTCAACAACGACCACAGCATGTTGAGATGATACATTTGTCTTATGAAAAATTTACATTTGAGCTTGGGGAAAAAACATCTGTTTATACAGTGTTGCCAGACATTTTCCTATTTTTTCGAAATTCAGCACAAGCCTTACCTTAAGTTCAATGATGTGAAAATGAAACCTCACCCTTTCAAGGAACATTTTTTAGAAAGAAAGTTAATTTCATATCAAATTTGATCAGTTATTAGGTCAGTGTTGTTCCAAACCACATGGGTGTTGCCAAAATCGGGGTTTAATTGTAAGATATGAACATTTTTCGGCTTTTTCAGCTATTTTTCAGTCTTAAAAATACCAAAATACAATGGCATGCATTACTAAAATAAAGATGTGAAAATGAAACATCGACCTCATCATGTTGAGATGATACATCGGTCTTATGAAAAATTTACATTTGAGCTTGGGGAAAAAACATCTGTTTATACAGTGTTGCCAGACATTTTCCTATTTTTTCGAAATTAAACACAAGTCTCACCTTAAGTTAAGTGATGTGAAAATGAAACCTCACCCTTTCAAGGAACATTTTTTAGAAAGAAAGTTAATTTCATATCAAATTTGATCAGTTATTAGGTCAGTGTTGTTCCAAACCACATGGGTGTTGCCAAAATCGGGGTTTAATTGTAAGATATGAATATTTTTCAGCTTTTTCAGCTATTTTCAGTCTTAAAAATACTAAAATACAATGGCATGCATTCCTAAAATAAAGATGTGAAAATGAAACATCGACCTCATCATCTTGAGATGATACATCGGTCTTATGAAAAATGTACATTTGAGCTTGGGGAAAAACATCTGTTTATACAGTGTTGCCAGATATTTTCCTATTTTTTCGAAATTCAGCACTAGTCTCACCTTAAGTTGAAAATGAAAGTTTATTAGAAAGATATTTACTTTCATATTAAATTTGATCAGTTGTATAAATGGTCAGTGTTGTTTCAAACCACATGGGTGTTGCCATAAGTAGGGTTCAATAGCGAGATGTGGTTATTTTCAGCTTTTTACAAGTTTCAAAAATACCAAAATACCATGGCATGCATTCCTTAAAAAATATGTGAAAGTGAAACATCAACTTCACCATGTTGAAAAGATACATATTTGGTCTTATGAAAAACTTAAACTTATTAAGCTTGGGGAAAACATATGTTTATACAGTGTTGCCAGATATTTTCCTATTTTTTCGAAATTTAACACAAGTCTCACCTTAAGTTAAATGATGCGAAAATGAAACTTCACCTTCACAAGGAAAGTTTATTAGAATTAAATTTACTTTCATATTAAATTTGATCAGTTGTATATAAATGGTCAGTGTTGTTCCAAACCACATGGGTGTTGCCATAATTAGGGTTTAATAGTGAGATGTGGCTAGTTTCATATTTTTATAAGTCTTAAGGGTTCAAATAGCGACGTTTTCACATATTTTTTGTGGACCTGAGAGCACATCAGACATATATTGAAATTTGCAATATAATACAAATTTTATGGCAAATGATTAAAAATTGATATTTTTGAAATTTAACAGATCTCATAAGTAAATTGTATAAATCTAGTGATATGTACTTAAAGTGTATGTAGCTAGAATGATAAGCCGTCCATCATATGAAAATTTGACCTTTCGTATTGAAGATATAGATTTTTTCACCAAAACACCTAAAAATGTAGGTCTTTTGGGAAAAAATCTATATCTTCACTATGAAAGGTCACATTTTTCAATTAACATTAATTAATTGATTAGTGGTCGGCTTTTCATCCCAGCTACATACACTTTAAGTACACATCATTAGATTTATTAAGTTAACTTTGAGGACTGTAATATGTCAAAAAATAAAAAAATTCAATATACATAATTTACCCTAAATATTTTTATTGTATCGCGAATTTTAAAAAAAAATCAAAATTATTTTATATCAAAAGGACATTCCTCGTATTCAAAATGCAATTTGGTATGTCTGATGTGCTCTCAGGTCCGACAAAAAATACTGTGCAAATGTGGGTGACCAACCCCTTAAAATACAACACAGAAAACATCAAACATGTATAGTTTAAAATATACATAAAAGCCCTATTTTTTACCAATATACACATACTAGCTAGGCTAAAATAAATCAAAATAACATAAGATTGTTACATTACAAAATGATGCATATAAGAGTAAGATAATATTTAAATTACGCCTACCCCATATTATTAAAGCACACATCCCAACTATTCTTGCAACACAGATCTGGAGAAGAAATGGGCAACAAACTAGATCCAGCAAATGTCTCGAAAGATATGAGAATAGTCAAAGACAATAATGCACAGAACCTTTTCACAGCCAGATAAATTAATATGTCCAGTTACTTTTAATTTTTAACCTTAATATTGCGTTCATTCCACAATAATGTTAAGGATGTGTACTACAGGGTGTACCCCAAAAACGAGGCCCCTCATTGAGCCCTCTTTTTCTCCTATTTCTGAAAAGTTGATCAAATATATTTTGAAATGTAAAGAAACCTTGAGTTGTTAGCTTTGATAAACCAAAACAATTATATCAATCGGCTCACAACTTTTGAAGATATGCTCTTTTAAAGAAATGTATCAATTTTTCACTCTGTCCACGGAGAAGGTTAGGCTACTTCAAAGATTGAAAAGGAGTACACATACCATGCATGAATATCAAACATTCCTCAATGATAACTTTATAAAATAACTTTATTTATGGAATGGGCTTTACCGTGGGTTTATGGGCAATGGATTTTGTTAATAGTGTCATTAATTTGTGGGTAAAATGGATGCCGAATGGGACTTCTTTTGCTTTACTTGCAATTTTTTTTTCTTGGTTATTTATTTATGCCTTTTTGTTTTATTATGTTTCTTACTTTGTTGTTTCTTGCTTTCTTTTTTTATTTACAACAAAATTCATTTCTCTTTTTAGGATAAAAGGTAGCCCTAAAAGGCTGTTTGGTTTGTCTTTGGTTCTTCTAAAGTGCGTTTACTGTGCTGCTCTGTCCTCTACCTGGTTGCCTCCTTGGCGAATACAGGTTTCAGCCCTGGTCCTCATTGCATCAATTGCGTTGCATACCATCCTTGTGCGGAGGATACTTGCGAATGCATTCAGTAATACGTTTGCGAAGATCTTGGATTTTGCCACAAAGGAAAGAAATCAAGTGGTGTGAGGTCTGGTGATCGTGCAGGCCACTCCACCGCATAAGCCATCCCAACCACTCTGTTTGCTATCCGTGGCCAGAGTGAAACGGGTACTTTTATTCAAAAGGGCATATCTTCAAAAGTTGTGAACCGATTGAAATAATTGTTTTGGTTTATTAAAGCTAACGATTAAAGGTTTCTTTACATCTCAAAATATATTTAATCAACTTTTCAGAAATAGGAGAAAAAGAGGGCGCAATGAGGGGCCTCTTTTTTTGGGACACCCTGTATTTTTAAGTCTTGTAAAAAGCTGGAAATATCTAAATCGTCATATTAGACGCCATCTATGGCAACACCCATTTGGCTTAGAATAACACTGACCATCCCAGATGATCAAATTGAATATGAAATTAATTTGTTTTCTAAAAAGATATGTTCCGTATGAAGGTGAAGTTTCATTTTCATATCTTTTAACTTATGGCGAGACTTGTGTTGAATTTTGAACAAATAGGAAAATATCTGGCAACACTGTATAAACTGATGTTTTAACCCCCCCGATCAAAATAACTTTTTCATAAGGCCAATGTATCATCTCAACATGACGAGGTTGGTGCTCCTTTCTTTATTATAGAAATGCATTTTGGTATTTTTATGACTTGTAAAAAGTTGAAAATGACCACACCTCACAATTAAACCCCAATTATGGCAACACCGATGTGGTTTATCTGGCAACACTGTATAATCTGATGTCTTACCCCGCCCCCTCCAGATCAAAATAACTTTTTCATAAGGCCAATATATCATCTCAACATGACGAGGTCGATGTTTCTTTCTTTATTATAGAAATGCATTTTGGTATTTTTATGACTTGTAAAAAGTTGAAAATATCCACAAATCACAATTAAACCCCAAATATGGCAACACCCATGTGGTTTAGAACAACACTGACCATTATAACTGATCAAATTTGATATGAATAAAAACTCTCTTTCTAATAAATGTTCCTTGAAAGGATGATGTTTCATTTTCACATCATTTAACTTAAGGTGAGATTTGTGTTGAATTTCGAAAAATAGGAAAATGTCTGGCAACACTGTATAAACAGATGTGTTTTCCCCAAGCTCAAATGTAATTTTTTCATAAGACCAATGTATCATCTCAACATGCTGTGGTCGATGTTGAAATCGGAGCACTACCATATGGTTTATGAGCTATACAAAGTTGGTATATTTTCATACTTTGAAAAAAATGAAAAACACCCCTATTTCAAATAAATGGTATAACCCACCCTGACATCTGGTGATTATTTTTATACTTTCAATGCGGCATCTAAGGTTTGACCTATTCATACCTTATAAAGAAAAAAATTATATATATATTGTGTATATTAGTAACACTGGCTTCAAAACTTGACAATTTGACTGCTGAAAATGCAAAATTGTGAAAATAGGCATAAAATTGAAATTTGCCTGTTACCATGGCAACGGGGATATTTTTTTGAAATTTATCCCTTGTGTGTTAGTTTGAGGTCAAGGTCCATCAAATATGAAAGTATAAAGAAAATCCATTTTTGACCGTGGCAACTCTATTCTCCAAAATAACAGATAGTTCCTCTTAATAACTATATACGGCAAACCGTCTCCTCAGCAGTTAGTGTGGTTCGCTTTTTTCACAGAATGTGTATGACGCGAAACCAAAGTAGCTGTTGCGGTGACTGATATTTCGTTCATAATCCCTCCCAGAATTCCAAAGTATTTACCATTGTTTACAAACTGGTATACCTGTAAAAACCGCTGTGATTCATGATTTCTCCGGAAATACATCGACTTGGAGCGTCAAATTTCAGGATAGTAATGAGAAAAATAGTATCTATTATGTGATACCAAAACCTCATCAACAATGAAAAAAATCGGGGGATGATGCTGTCGATCGGGTTACGGACCTTTAACATGATATGCTTGCACCTTAAACGATAGTGCAGGTTGTGTTAGAGTGCAAATCTATACAGAGAAAAATATCAGGAAATACCCTGGAATCTTATTATGTAGTTCCGTTTTATATATTACTTAATGTTTACATGATACGATAGCTTCTACTCCAGATCTATATAGTGCCTATCAATAACATGAAAACACAACAAATCAAGAGTAAAGATAGAAATGAAAGTTCTACTCAATTTATTGTTAAAGTTACAGCTATTTTAATATTTGACATTTTGGGGTAAAAATTGAGAAAATTAACAAAAAACACATTTTGAACCCTAAATAACCCCTAAATGTGCAACGTAAAATGCTGGAACTTTTTGGATATTAATTCAGACATATCGTTACTCTTGATTTGTTGTGTTATCATGTTATACCTAAGCGGGGACTACGAAAGTGAAAGATAAATGCCCATGGTCTAAACGTATGCGTGGTGGGAGGGGAAACTGTCAGAAGATGTAGTTTTTGATTTGATTTGACTTGCAAACAACATACACAAATATAGGCCTATACATGGATTTGAACCCTTACGAAAGGTCAACATTTTCAATTGATCGTCGGCTTTTCATTCCAGCTACATACACTTTAAATACATATCATTGGATTTTTAAAGTTTACTTCGAGCACTGTTAAATATCAAAAATATCAATTTTTAATCATTTGCCATAAAATGTGTATTAATATATCGCGAATTTCAAAAAATAAAAATTATTTGATATCAGAAGGACATTCTTCGTTACTCAGAATGCGATTCGATATGTCTGATGTGCTCTCATGTCCCACAAATAATACTGTCCAAACGTTCATACCCCACCCCTTAAGGGCAAATGCATGTAGCTTAATATTAGACGAAAGCAACTTTAAGGCTTTGCTAGAGTAAAGGCGGAAAATTAATTCTAACCTCCATGGTTACACCAGGTCTAATGTTAGACATGGTCTAACTTGTTTTGTACATACAGACATTACACTACAAAAACAGCAGAGTAACACTTAATAAACACTTGAACACTTTAATAGCTAAGATTTCTACAGTGAAGATATATGGGTGTTAATCTATAAACACTAAAACACATGAAAAATATGTAGATGTTTATGTTTTTAACACAAGATAGTGTTACAAGTGTGCCTTTTAACACCATCTTGAGTTAAAAAATGTTTTTAACACAAAATAGTGTTAAAAGTGTGCTTTTTAACGTTTTCTTGTGTTAAAAAACATAAACATCTTCAGATTTTTTACATGTTTTCGTATAAGCCTATTGATATTAATTTTAAGTTGATCAAAATGGGGTCTTAAGGGTGTCTTTTGGAGCTTCGGACAGTCAAAATCAAGGTTCTTTCTTGGCTTTCTGCATGGCTGAAAATCACTTTAAAAAAGGAATGAGCAATTTAGGGTCTTTGTAGAGCTGAAATTATCAAAATCAAGGGTCTTTCAGTGCTCAATTCAAGCGTCTTTTGGAGCTGCATAGGGGTCTTTCCAGGTGAGCATACCCGTATGGTCATATGTGTTAAGTGCCTCCCCAGAACGTTTTTACCTGGAAAATCATGTCTCAGCAGTCATTGTTGAAAATGTTATTTCAAGTGAGTTTTCACTGATATGGGGAGTTCCGCAAGGGTCTTCCAGAGGACCTTTGTGTTATACACCGGCCCTTTAAGTGATGTTATCAATGCGCACATTAAGATCTAGCATATTATTATGTGCATTGATAACATTGCATAATAATATCTCATTTACTCAATGCCCAATTATTCAAAATCTTTAATTAGGTGAGTGCCTTGTTTTTTTATGCATTCATATCTTTCCGCTTTGCTGTAAGGATAGCCTTCTGACTCTCACCAAGTGTCATGATCACATTACACCAGTCATACATACATACATACATACATACATATTTAGCATTTATAAAGCGCTGCTACGTTAAAGAGCGTAGCGCTACACACAATATTGAAGGTGGCAAAAGGCCAAAATATAAACACAAGCAAAATATATACAGAGCAACAGAACAATTAGGAAGATTTATACAAATGTCCGAAGCATCGTTTAAGATCTCCGATGCTGTTTATTTTCAAAGTCAAACAGGACTTGCTCCCAAATATACATCATTTTAATTCATAATCTGTTCCTAGCAATAATCTCTGATCTCTCTTAGATCTTATCAACACTCTTCTCAAACCAGGACCGCACACACAAACATTGTGTCTAATGGTGACAGAGCCTGGAGACAGAGCCATCTCCGTACATGTAGCGGTTACATATGAATTAAATATGGCTGATGGTACTAGCTTTATTCTCAAATTCAAGATGCTAAACACATTTCCTTATTTGAACTTGTGTGGCAGACATATCTTTCTTCAGTTAATGCTACCCTTGACAAACATTTATAACTCTTAAAAAGGTTCTAAATAGTCGATCTATAGTGGAGTAAAGGTAAATGGCAGATAAACATTGTTATGAAATAATAATACACACACATTGATTACATTAGTTGCTCAACAATTTATTTCATTACATCATAAATCTAAGATAAATAACATCACAACATAAAAGTATTCACTTTGGCTTCGACATTTCAATACATACAGCATAAAATAAAATAATGCCTATTTCTTATTGCACTTGCTTCATATTGCACTGTTTGCTCATCTATTATGCCTATACCAAAACAATTTTGATTCAGACAGGGATTGCACTTATATATCGCTTTGACCACATAGAGGCCCTGCATGTTTATATTAATTGAAAAGGATTAAAAAAGATTTGAACTAGCATCCTGGGACATAATGCAGTTTATTTAATAAGCTGCTGGGATCATGGTTTATATTGTTTGTGGAATAAATTGGTGTGTATGTTTAGAGATATTGGTATGATTCTCAGGCTTTGCCATTTGAAATTTGCAGGGAGCTTTAATCGCTCATTGAGTGCTACAGGAGCGCACTAGGAGAGCATTTTTACTGTACTGTATATAGACCTATATGTAGTTATTTTTGTTCCACCAAAGGTAGGCGAGCAATAAAAAAGCTCTCCTCAGCTTTATTTGAGGGGAGTGATGGGGAGCAATCACTCTAGCTCTCCTCAAACGGTAATGCCTGGATTCTATTGATCTGATTCAGAGTTTAAAATTTGGTCATGATTGCAGCTATCTATGTCACATGTAGGGTCTCTTTTGTCAAACACACAAGATACACACACCCCAGTGTATTTTCTCAGGAAATAATGAATTATACATATTATTACACTTAAATCATCTATACACACCAACTAAGGACAAACCTCACAGATTAGGAGTGTGTTGCAATGCATCCAACATTCCTTCTAAATATGTACACTCCAATAGAATGTAGTGTCCATTAACATGTGCAGGGGACAAATTATATACCAGTCCTTAATGAATTATCTTAACTTATGAAGTTTTTCACACACCGTGCACTACTCATACATATCATAAATAAATAGTAGTATCATATTGCAATCATCAAAGTTTGTCTATGGATGGATCAATAAATAAAAATAAATACAATTTTTAAAGAAAAGCATTGATTTCCCATATGGGAAAATGTCAGTAACTTAAGAACTGCTGACTGATTTGATACAGCATTTACTCAAAAACAAAAACCAGCAATGAGTATGGTTTCAGCAATCTTTTCTCTTATACCCATGCAGCATCACATAATTGTCTATTTAATGCCAATCTTCGGTGGGTAAAGGTTCACTTCAAGATGCTAAATTTCTTCCATATTATGCTACCGTAAAAACTCAATAATCAGCATATGTGCTTGCTATCAAGCGCTTGTGAAAACATGAAAGTGTACCAAAGTCCGGCACTTTACCAACTGAGCTAATGGGGTTGAGACACAAATTTGCAGGTTTACTTGTTCGTATATAATATGTATCCATGATTTGCTCAAAACTCTTTACACTTTGTGATTGGGGCTCTTCATGTTTGCATTTTTAAAAATGCTTGATATTAAGCACATATGCTAACTATTGAGTTTTTATGGTATAATAGTAAGGATATTTCTTCTGAACAAAACCAAATATATCATGGTTGATAGTCCTCATCAGAATGATGATGGATGATCCTTACTTCGGTTGGATGTATTGCAATATTATTGTAGAGGGTGTATTTACAATCAAGAGAGGATGACTTGATTTGGTAATGACTTGGTAATTATGACACATGACTTGGTAATTATGGAATGATGATGCCTATTGATTATGATAGGCAAAACTGTCAATAACAAGTAAAGTATTTGGTTTTGTTCAAAAAAAATATTCCTTACTGTATATCTACAAACCTGATAAATCTATTCATTTCATTTGTATACTATATAATAAGTTATTTGGCTAATTAATAGGTGTTCCAGAATCAAGATCTGGTTATTCATTGCTTGTTTTTGTCTAGACTCTGCCAAAGCATGTTTGGATAGAATGGGTGTAAAATTGGTTTGAAATTAAAAAGTACATTTTCTAAAAAATTGATTATCATTTATTTCCCATGTTCTATAAAGAATGTAAGTTCTCCGAAATTTTTTGCATGAAAATATATATTAGTGAAAAATACAATAATGCAAGCAATGTGTGGGAACTATTTATGCCTTATTTGACTAATGCAACATTTAACATCCATTTTGGGGGTATTTAGGCTTTATAGAGCACCAGCCAGGTTGGTAATTTGTGAAGTTACATACCCAGTAACAAAAACTACCAGTCTGGTATTTGGACATTTTGTATTAAAAATATGTGCATTTTACAAATTTGCTATAATATAAATACTGAATTTATACAAATATAATTCATGTAAGGGGTTATCTTATTGCACTATGAAAACAAATTACAGACATTATAAATTTTACATCTTTTACAACAGAAAATGTTTACCAGGAATGTCTTTTACTATGGCCTGGCTTGTGTTCTCTATTTAGCATTTAATGCAAAGTCAGAAATGTTGCAGGCAGCAGAAACTTTAGGCCAATTTTTAAAGACTAAAAAGTTTTTGTCATGTGCAAGGATATCACATGATCAACAAAATGCAGCATATGCATATTCAACAGGCACATCAATGCATGCATCAATATCTATGCTTCATTTGCTTAGCTAGCTTCCTTTCCCAAGCATTTGAGACAGCTTTATAACCTGCTTATTGATATGCTTTCTTGTTACACACACACACATAAAAACTAAAACAGTTTGTAATATCTAAATTGGAACATTCTGCACTTTCTGTCACTCCCTATTGCCTTCCACTCACTCCCCACCCACCCACCCAAAGTAATGATATGTTCTATCAGTAGAGAGTCATGCCCAGGCAGTTTTGAAAAGTGTAGAGTCCTAACCCCTAAAGAACCAATCAATCCTGATATTGTTAGATATTCACAATTGACAAAAATGTACATAAAATTCCATATAATGACTCGCACATGGAGTCCCATGATCAAAACATGAACCATGCAAAGGTAAAATCGGAAACCGAGTCCCTTTTACAAAATTTGCGTGCTATTGCTTGTTACAAGCATATTATTTTGAACAAGTTCGGAAGTATGCTTAAAAAGAATTTGGTATTTTAGTTTATCATCATAATTATGTACAATATCAGTCATATACACTAAAGCCAAGAATTCTCCGCGTTGCGGAAATTCCGCGAAAATCGGGGAATTCGAAGGTAAAGTGGAAAACGCATTTCTGAGAAAAATTTTTTTTTAAAAATAAGCAAAAATTACCTAGAAAAGAGAAATAAAATGCAATTGAAAAGAAATAAATAAAATACTAAATGAAATGGGTCATAGGGTACCGTACAACGCCTGTCCTACCTCCCATTGCAGCCATGATACCCAATCACCCATCCCAACTTTGCAACATTGCAATGATTCTTGTGAAATTTTATTATGTCAGAAATGTGCTAAAATTACAAAGCGGAGAAAAGCGGAATTTAGCATTTGTAAAGCAGAAAATTCTTGGCTTTAATATACACTTTTATAACAGTGTAAAATGTGCTATATAAATCAATGTATCACATAAATGTTTGACAGTCATATGGGTGTCATGTTTAGCTGTACCCTTCACAAGAATTCATTATGGTCTTGATTGAAACAATGAAACATTAATGCTTTGCATGCTAGCCTTAGGCTTCAACATAAGAAGTCTAAGTTTTAAGATATTTCTCAAGAACCACTGAACCAATACTAGGCTTGTTTGTACTCATTGTAATGCATTTTTCATGCTGATTCCAAAATATGGTCATAAAATTGTACAATTCTAAAATATTTGAATTTAAAAGAAATTTTGAAACTTGTCGTCAATCAGATGTAATGTATGCCTAATTATTATGTTCAAACTAGATTTAGACTCTTCCAACTTTAAAACTTTAGGCACAAAGGCACCACAACAAAAATATGCAAATACATTCAAATAGGTTAGACTGAGAAAATCCAGACTCCAGAGTTTTTAAGTGTCACTCATATAGTGATCCCCTATGGTGTACCGGGGACACCGAGCCAAGGGGGGTAAAATTTCAAAATCATCCTTATTGACTTGCTACTAAAATGGCTTTACTGGGATGAAGTGCACACAAATTTGCAACATGGGTCAAAACTAGGACAACTGCAGCCTGTAAGCGGGCCGAAGGAAGATGCACATTTAGACTTTTGGTTAGTTTTGTCTCAGTATTTCCAGCCTGGGTCCACCCTCTCCCCCCAGTCGATATGCCTCTGGTGGTCCCCAGTGTATAAATGTTTGCAGTCTGCATGTAATGTGTTGTACTGATTACCAGCAGTATGCACTACTTGTGCAAACCTTCAAAGCAAGAATGTGGTAATTTTTCTTCAATTTCAGGCCTTTAAGCAATAAATGGTGGCAGTAAACTAATATGATCCTCATGTGTGACAATTCACCATGGCTGATTTGCCATAGCGGTAAACACAGGGCTATATGGAGTCTACACTCTCCTAGTCTAAACTCTTTGGAATACATACAACTGTAAATCACCTTTCTCCTAGCCTACTTATCCTAACATTACACCAAACAAAGGTTTGAAGGATATCTTAAAAGTGCCTCATCATATATATGTGATGCAATCAAGCAAAATCAGTCGGAACTCGGAAATATTAAATTTTCAGTTTCTTATAGGATAGTAAAAAACATTTACAAAGCTGAATTTTGCAGAAAACCCCATTGAAATTGAACAACCAGTTCCAAAGATATGAGCAATTAAAGAGTTCCCAAAACAAAAGGAAACAAAAGGAAATATTTCCTTAGTTTGGCTATGTCTCAAAATCAATATTTCCGAGTTCCGACTGATTTTGCTTGATCACATCACATATGTCTTAATAATAAGAGCATAAAAAAATGATCACTTGTAGGAGCAAAAATCAGTTCATTGGGCTAAAACATTGGACAAGTTAGACGAACATAATTCTTGCCAAAAATCAATTATACCTATTATTATGTTTTGATGAATCCAAGTGTGTGAAAATATTGGATCCAAAACATAATAATGATAAAATTGGATGCTTTATACGCCCAAATATTTATTGGTCTCACTATGAGTTTTAAAATATTGGACTTGACTACGTCTTGTTCAATATTTTATATAGCTCGACCAATAAATATGGGCTCAATCGATCAATTTTATATCATTATATCCACGTTTCTTGCATACAATACATACCCCAAAAATTGTGGAGAAAAAGTAGGAGCAAGAAAAATATTTTTAAAAAGAAAGCATAATGAGGCTATGGGCAAAAGATATAATGACAGATTTTGGCAGGTGATATGGGCATGATGTTGACTCCACCTAACTTATAGTCAGCGAGCCATCCCTTCATACAGAAAACATAATCTACCTGACAATAAGGCTTCGAGCAAGCTGACTGCCTAAATCATCAAGTTAAAATGACAATCAGCGTAAGAACTACGTCATAGACTACAGCAAATGTGAAGTAGAAGAGCAGAACAAAATGAGCTGGGTAGACGAGACGAATCACTGGTAGAGGTATCTTGAGATTACTGCAAGTAAACACAATATAGAAAAATTAAATTATTCTTTATAATCTTCTAGCAGCTAGATTATTATTATTCAGAAGTTAATGACTGTAAATCAGTTATTTTGAGAGTATTGTGAAATATTTTGCTTTTGGAACTGAGGAATATGCCTGAAAGGATATTCCGTGGTCCAAGCAAAATGTTGACACTTTTTGCAATACCCAAAAAATATAACTGATGCAAAGTCATTAAGGTTACTATTCAGTATCTTTGATTCCATTTGTATAATATTATCATATTTTTTGAACAAAATACAAGTTTAATCTTTCATGTTATCTTTAAAAAATTGAATAGCTGACACACTAGCGACCAATTCGAAAGTACTTAATCATGGGATGTACTAATACGACAAATACAGTAGTTGCATGCATGCATGTAAATGTTTCTTTAGCATAGACTGCACGTAAGTGTAAGTCATTATTGTGTGTTGATCCATTCCGCAGAGGTGTCCACTGTCAAATTTTAGTAACTGCACATTGGGTTCTTGTTTTGGCGAAGTTTGATTGGGTCTCACGCATCAAGTATATTGATGACTGATGAGGTTATGAATATTTCAAAATTTAATATTTTAATTACTTTATTTGCATTATGTGACATAGAATATTAGTAAAAATAAAACAAATATATAACATACCTGTACATTTGAGAGCGACTTTTTCGAACCATAAAATAGACGAAAACTCCGCCCTCAAGGTTGAGCAGCAAGGAAGAAATTTTGTCAAGTAAAACAACAAAACCCTGTGGGATAAAGATAGCAAATAAAATGTGTAATGATGTATATTCATATGTAGAGGTGAACGTAAATAGAAAGCAAAATTATACTTCTACGCTACTCAAATTTGGTACATTCCCCGGAGCGCTTTCACCAGGTCAACCGGTACTACATCACTAGCAACAACAATCTTCATAGCAATAACATCCGCTGAAGATGACGGTTGACCCGTGGAAGCGCTCCGTTAGAGTACCAAATTTGAGTAGCGAGAAGTATAATTTTGCTTTCTAAATAAAATGTGATTTGAACAGCTTGCTAAGTAAGGCTATACAAAACACAGTTCGACTGCTAAGTGCCATAAGTGGGTAAGTGCCCTGTGAATATTTGGCATTTTACACAGTATATATTGGACTCATACTATACATAGCAGCTACACATGGCAGCTATTGCACTTACACACTTCTGCCACTGAGCAGTTGAGTTTGTTTCCGTGCATAGTCATAACAACAGAATCATCAGACCAATAGTTAATATAGCCATTGACTGTGTAAGTTTTAGTCTTATCAGAGATAAACCAACAAAGTCCAAAAGAACAAGAACAAAAAGATGAGGTTGTTGTATTATTATCAACATCAGTTTACTACTGACATGGACTGTGTAAAGGTACAAAGCCACATGCATAATGCTATGGGAAATACATCATCTTGGATTGTCATGTCTGGGGACTGAAATCCAACAATAATTGGTGTCACTGATGAAAGCATTCTGTTGCAGTTCTAATGCATGGGTTAAGTTTTATGTTCATTACACTACAAAGAAATGCCCACTTACATGACATTTTAAGTGATGTAATGACACTTTCATCAACATGTGAAATGCCAAGAGTTTTGTGTCCTATGACCTATCACATGATGTGGAAGTATCCATCCTTGTTTTATGCAATAGACAAAAAATTACCATTAAATGATTGGTATCTTACAATGGTTTTGCTAAGCCTTGTAGTGTTTAGCACATGTGTCATGGCACAATTACAATGCAGATTGCAAACAAACATTAAACTAAAAACATTTTGTTGGACCATGACCAAACTTTTCCAAGATGCATGGATATGATTTTATCCAGTCAAATTGGGTTATTCCAATTCAAATCCATACCGTAAAACCTCGTCTACAAGCATATAGAGTTATTTGGATGAAGGCTATATTAAAACGAAGCAGATATTCCAATGCAATATATTGGTCTTGCAATAGTATTTGTTTGTACTAGCGGGATACCCGCGCTTCGCGCGGGTCCCCGCTAGATGGGAGCGTTCACCATAACAGGAATAATTACTGAACAGGTAGAATCATTGAAAAGGTACATTTTATTTTTCTAAACCTGTCTTACACTTTCTTTTTTTAGTTTCTTTTGCTTAGCTTGTGATTTTCCGTTTCCATGTTATTTATTTATTTAACCTCGTTCCCATTATTTTCTTTCATAGCGTGTCTGCGGACGTGTTCACCCGTTATCATAATCCCGTGACCCGTCCATGTACCTTTTGTCTTTTATTTTTCCTTCTTTCCGTTATCATGTCCACTGGTCCATCAGTCTGACTCGCATCGCGTGGCTCTGCGCCGTTTACGCGCCCAATGGCGTAGTGCGCATTACGCACGAGGCGCTGCCGGCCAGCTGCAGTGACGCGTAGGCTGACAACCTATTTTCATAACAAAAACCCGTTTTACCCATATTTTCACTGTTTTTGCAGCCAATTCTTGACCGTTTTCAACCAAATAAAGTTTAAACACGTTCCCGTATATTCATCGATCTCCCGTATGAATTTGGCGACATTTGGATCGAAACGGACGGAGCCTTTATAGGCATACATAGATACATAGATACATACATAGATACAACATTCCCCTATTTATAGTAAGATATGCTTGTATCGGTAATTTATTTGCTAAAACTCCATAATGTTCTGATTTTGTCGGTGGAGTGGCACCTGGATTAATTTAGCTTTCATCAAAAGCACTCTATATGCTTGTAGACGAGGTTTTACGGCATACCCCTATGGAAGAGATGACCGTAATCTCCAACACAGGGGGTGCAGATTTCAAATGGAATTGCTCAATCAGGTAACCCCCTTTGAAATTCACACTCCTTGTGTGGACGATTAAGACCACATCTTCCATAGGGAGTGCATGATCATGGATTTCATCTGGAATAACCCATGGTATATGGTTACAGCTGAAATACCAAGATGTTACTAAATTCTTGTTCTAAAAGCTTAATATTGTTTATATCTGGTACTGTTTCAATTATCTATACTACTTACTTTTGGGTCCAGCATAGCAACAGCAAAGACAATACCAAAGAGAAGCAGACACATTGCAGGGCGCCACACTCTGTCAAAATAGGTTGAGAAAATCATTACATCAATCATAGTACTGCGCATCCATCTACAGTTGATATCAGTATTTGAGATGGTGTTGAGATTACGGCGTTTCAGAACCTTTAAGTCACATTTTTCCAGATTTGGTAATTTTGCTTAAATAATACAGTTTATTTTTGCAGGGCAAAAAATTAATCTTATAGGAAATTGAGTAAATAAAGCCACTGGTCATGTGTATATTTCCATATGTATTGCAGATAGTTATGAATAATAGGCTAAAAATAAAATTTTATTTCCCTCCTCCCAGGAAAAATCATGCACATGGAGGAAAAATAAAACCTTGGAATCTCATGTATTAAACCATACCTTTCCCTGAGAGAACAAACACAACTAGCTCAGGCACCATTAGGGAATAATTGTTTTGCAAAGTATACTATATATTGTGGGTTGGCAGTACACAGCAATAACATAATTTGTGTGAATCCCCTAAAAAATGATTTGAATGGTCTGCATCAAACAAACATATTAAATAAACAAGAACTGTCAAGATTACAGGTTTATTAGAAAAATGTGTAACTTGAAAAAATAATTTGGTGCACAACATTCTTTTTTACAGCACCATCCATGTGGAACAGCCTGCCTCAAACCATAAGATCCACCGGCTCACTTCCAGTCTTCAAAGCTCTTGATAGCTCTTGATATTTTGAGAAAATATTTCAAAACTTGGAACTTCTTATTTTGAAGCCTATGGCTAGCACAGAGCATTAAGCAAATGTCAAATAACAGGGCTACCACACTCTAATCACAGGTCTTGTCAACCACTATAATAGGCCTGTTCATGAGGACTTTTATATAAGATCGTACATATACCATCAAAACATATTCAATCAATAATATTTGAATGCGTATTCGACCATGCAGTGGACACCGCATTCAATACACCCCAACAAGTAAGAGCACTGGGGTACATGACTGTGAAACATGAATTGTTCCATTCCGCCCGCTGTACCGGCTCATAAAATGGACAATCCACCTTTCATCTCAATATATATTCCATCCCACTCAGAGAAAGTTAAATTCATATACATGTACTGTCAGTTATAATATTATTTACACATAAACTAGAATGACTTACTTTGGGGTACAGCATTTCAGCTCAAGTGGTAATAGATTTTGTCTTCCCAGTCTCTCCCATAACATCTGTGCATCTAACCATCCTAAAACTACAGAAAACAAGTAAACAAACAATTACTATACAAGTACCACATCAGTAGCGTATTTAGCCCTTTTTGAACAGTGGCCGCCCCGGTACCCAAAAAAAAAAAAAAAAAAAAAAGGAGAGAGAGAGAGAGGGAAGGAGGGAGGGGAGAGAGAGAGAAAGAGGAGAGATCGAACTAGGGGAACGGGACATTATTTTGCAGGCTTCAAAATAGAAGTCAATTTGGGCCTTATGCGACTATAGATAGCCCTATACTAGCCTATATTTTGTGATGGGGACCTTACTTTCCGAGCACGCTGGCAATTTGAGAGCACACTTGTAGGCCTAGTTGTAACTAATGATACCATTCAGGTGGGCCGGCGGGCCCAGCCCCGGCCCCTCCTCCCAAAAAAAAGAGGAAAGGAGAAAAATTGCACGTATAAGTAGGCCCATGCCTAAACCGAAATCGGGTCAATCTATCATAATATAGGCTTATATAGGTCTGTGATTATTTTAGGCATTGCTTGAAGGTGGGTCCTCTGCCCAAAAGCATATAAGGCCCGTCACATTTTGTCACCAAAGTCAGGCCTAAGGCGGACTCCACGCTGACTTCAATTCAACATCGATCCATGCATGCTTTAATTGCGAATCTCAAGTCTTAGGCCTAAAATGTAACATTTAAAATTTTACAATTTGAGTTCGGGCCCTTTTTTGTTTTTGATAAAAGTGTAAAAGTGATGGACCAAATGGTTTCAATTGAACCCTCATTTTCCAAATTTCAAAACTTCTCAGGGGGAACATCCCCTCAAGACACCCCCTGCGTATATAAACAACTGCCCGTTTTCGCTTCTGTATTTAATACCCAGCACTTGATGTTTAAACCAAATACAATAACAGTAAAAAAAAGTGGCTTCAATTGGCCTGTCATTTCGCAAATTTGATATTTTCGGCTTTTTCAAACTAAAATTTTACACAATAATATTGCCAAAATGGTCCACCAAATGGCATCAATTAGGTCTTCATTTTGCAAAAGTTTCTCACTTCTGACACCCCCCCCCTGCATACACAACTTTATGTTTACATGTAAAGCAATACCGGGTAATTTATACAATAAAGGTCAAAACTTGTCCACGAATTGGCCGTCATTTGGCAAATTTTCGGCCTTTTCAAATTTAAATTTTACACAATAATAGTGCAAAAATAGTCCACCGAATTGCTTCAATTAGGTCTTCATCAGTTTGCAAAATTTTCTCACCTCTCAGGGGCACATCCCCCTCAGACACCCCCTGCATGCGCAATGTTATGGGTACATAATTATAAACCAACAATTCATACAATTTGTAAAAGTCAAAACTTGTCCACAAATGGCTTCAATTGGGCCGTCTTTTTGCAAATTTTAGGCTTTTTCAAACTAAAATTTTACACAATAATAGTGACAAAATGATCCACCAAATGGCTTCAATTGGGTATTTATTTTCCAAAAGTTTCTTTCACAAACTTTTTTACCCCGGAATTTTACATAATAGGCCTAATAGTGCAAAAATAGTCCACCGAATGGCTTCAATTAGGTCTTCATTTTGCAAAATTTTCTCACTTCTGAGGGGGCACATCCCCCTCAGACACCCCCTGTATGCGAAACTTCATGGGCACATAATTATAAAAAGCAATAATTCATACAATAATGACAAAATGGTCCACCAAATGGCTTCAATTAGGTCTTCATTTTGTAAAAGTTTCTCACTTCTGAGGGGGGGCACATCCCCTCAGACACCCCTCTGCCTCGCAAGGCAAGCTTCGGGATGGCCGCTTGGCGCCATATGATATTTTACAAAGATCTATTTTGCGCCCCCCGGTCTACAAATTCCTGGATACGCGCCTGCACATCACCTGTGTTGGTGGATTTAATATTGTAATCTCTTGCTATCAAAATAAAGAAAATCTACTGCACTTTTGCCTGTTTTTTACGTTCCGCAGTGGAATGGCCAAAATTTTACTCCCTATACATGATGTATGGACACTAAACCAAGGAGGCATCGCTTGCGACTCTGTGTCAAAATTGAGACACCAGTCCTACCTATTCCTGAGTAGTCTCCCAACCCACAATTTCTGGCTCACAATCCCATTTGGGGTCATGATTCACTGGTCAACAACTGTTGCACTAAACAATAAAGCCATATTGTAACATTTGTTAAGGAGGACGCCCTCAATGTTTTTTAAAAATCTGTTTTTACACAATTGCGATGTACTTCATTAAACTAACATACCCTGCAAAAATCAAAAATTGAAGTGCTTTAGTTTTGTCAAATAATAAATAATAACGCGCAGGAACCGTTGCTTAATTATTACGATGGAAATATTGGTCAAATGTGTACGCGATGTTCATAACCCAGTACGTACATGGTGGGCGGGACAGTCGTATACACATCAAAGGACCATGCCATAGCACAATTGACGGAGTGACATGCTTTGGTAACATCAGGGCTGGTAGAAAATTCCAATTTCTTTGTGTTACTTCAGTTATTCAGCTCAAAATTAAAAGGGGACATATCTGACAGTAAAAGGTAACATTTTATGGAAAGGAAATACTAATCTATTTTTTATGGAAATGTTACAACATGGCTTTAAGAGATGACTGAATCTACTTGATTTCTTTGCATAATTATTAAATGAATTCTATCTTTATTGAGGGTAAACAGCTTATTAAGCTCTGTAATTTTCTATGATTGTCTGAACAAGCAACTGAAACTTCATTTTAATCACACTGTCTCAAATTAAGTCATAGCCTATACACTGCTCAAGTATAAAGATTTCCTAATGTTCATTGAAACCATTTGAATGTATATTACCATAGCAACAACCTACTTACATGAATGCATTAAAGCAGATCCCATGGTAAGAAAAGACACACTAACACTTAACATGATAAACGTCTGGATCAGAACAGCCACCCATGTGTATTTAGGATAATCTGTATTTATGATCTGTAAAACAAAGGCAAAAAGATTAAATGATCACACAAATTAATTAATTCAATCTTGAATTTCCCTACAGAATGACCAATGGAGGAGGGAAGGAGGCTGGATTTTAAAAGGTGTCTATAGATGAGGTGACTTCTGACGTCAATGCCTGGCAGTATGCGCACGCATCATCACAATTTCCATTGTTTTTTGCCTAGCAGTATGAAAGCGCATCATATTATGCTCAGGGCTCATGTTTTTAAAAAACTCCCGCCACATCACAATAAGGCTATTGAACAGTGTAGTGGTTGCATGGGGTTCACTCAAGCATATTGATATACCAGTCCCTTGCCTTTGTTGATAAACATTGAGGTTACCTCATCTATAAAACTAAGATCTCCTAAAACTATAACCCGGTAATATAGACTATCCAAACCATTAAAAAATATGACCCAATGCAGCTACTACTGGCAACTATCAAACAAAAACTGTTGATAATACAAAGACTACAACTAACCACAAAACTAAGTATGTAGGATCCTTAGTCTTATAAAAAGGAACCTAATTTTATTGTAGGGTCTTAGTTTTACAGTAGAGGTCTTAGTTTTCTACTGCAGGATCTTAGGTTTTATAGTAGAGTCTTAATTTTGTTGCACACAATCCTATATAGTGTGTCTTGTCTCAAGTTGAGAGTAATGCCATGTTGGATTTCACAGTGGCAAATTCAAATTGTGCACACTAACCTAATCTTGCAGGGCATATGCACATAAGGGTAATTTCTCTGTATGCTGATGATGCACCACATAAATTTGAATCTGACACTGTGAAATCCAACATGATGTTACGCTCAACATGACATGAGACACAGTGTCATCGCCCGATATCTTCATGGCAGAATCGCCATGGTAGATTGAATCCACAGCCACGCATGGCCATTATATATCGACCTGTTTAATAGTTTTGAAGGACATCTGACTAAGGCTACTGATAATAGCCCCGACTAGCTCGATGACTGACCTCGCTGTGTGTCAGTCGAGCATGGTAGCCATAGGTCATATTCTTTTAGACTACCTTCACGATTGGCCTATACACTGCACTATATAATTCGGCACATATAAATCAGAATTATTGCAGAATTATTGTCAGTTTTTGACTCAAGACGCAAGCTAACGACTATCATATCTGTTCAAAATATATATTCATGTGCAAGGAACCACATCTGGTTTCTGTATACGAAATCATTTACGGGAGATATTCATCATTTTCTACACCGGTATCCAAAGATTTTCTTCTCATATCAAACTCGTGCATAGCAAATTCATGTGTATCGATCCCGGGTATTTATTTTAGTATCTCTGCTGACATAGTAATTATTAGCCAGGCGATGTCGGTGTGAGATACACTATAGTTAGAGTCTTAGGTCTTTTAAGACTTTTTACTTTTGTATACATGTAGGATTTTACTTTGTTTACAACATAAACTTACTTCGGTTAATGGAATTGTTGCAATCTCTCCTCTCTTTTCAGATCTGAAGAAATTAAAGTTTAAAAAAGCAATAAAAATTAATAAAATGATTTGGGCTACTGTGATCAGGATCAGTGACTTATAATGTGTGTGGCTTTGTGGCAGCACACTATACAAATCATCACTTTGAGGATGGGCCACAGCATCGGGATCAATAAATCACTATCCTTTATGTATTTTGGGAACTACTAACATAATTATTATCCTTATTGCTATTAATATGGATAATACATAATTCTAACAGCTTTTAAAGCTGTTAGAAGTATTAGGTCAAAAGATTGAACTGTCTTAATAAATTTTAATATTTTGAGGTCATACAAATCAAGTTTCCTTGGATTCTTCATTGCCTTGCTTATTATGTTAAGTTTTTCCAACCCTTGACACCTATCTGCCAATAAAGTATTATGAGCACCACTCATTCTTTCTTATATTGGAGAAATTGTATTATGTATTTTGATCCTTCCCAAAAGTGTTTAGTATAGCAGATGCATGATCTGTTTATATTGTTGCATGGGCACCTCTTGCGCTTTTATGAAACATAAACCTGACACAACCCATTTTGCGATCGATGTTCCATATTGTCTCTTTAGTTTGAGTTTTCTTATCACAAACCATTTAACAGGCAACAAATTATAACAGCTCCTACCTGTTATTCCAAATGGGCATTATTCTGAAGGGGCATGCATTATTAGGAATTGAGCAAATGGGGCGTTATTCCTAATCAGCAAAACCTTAGTCTGTGTTACAGGCCATGTACCTATATTATCCATAGGGAGAGAAAACTACTGGGAACCACAACTTCGCTGCTCACCCCCCTTGATCGCGAGTCCGACATTATCGCGAGTCAGTCTTTGACAAAGACTAGCAAAAACTTAACCCTTACCATATCCTGTACTCTAAATAGTACTCCAAGCACAATTTTTGGAATAACGCCAGTTTTTCTCAATTTGGAATAATGCCCCTTTGGAATAAAAACTTAACAAGCAATATTGTACTGAGATTATGTTGATGTGGGTGTGTCTTCCATAAATACTTGCCTTTCAAGAGATAATTCCTGGCTACAATCAACAGGTGAATTTGATACAGGTTTATATGTCACTATGGATGTATTATTAACACTTTCAAAACCCACTTCCACTACCTGAACCACATCACAAGTACTTGTTTGAGGGACGATACCCAACACTGACCAGCACCTGAAATCAAAGAAAATGCAATTCACACAGTTACTGGCAACAGAAGGTAGCTTAAATAGTTGACATGTATATTAGATAAGGGTGGAATTACCTTTGAAGTGAAAAATCCCTCTGCATCCAGTAAGGGATGTATTTAGCATTTAAAAATAGCAGAAAAAATATTGCTGCACCATAAACACCATACAAAGTACATTTTCACACTGCAAGTGCTTGCTTTGGGACTATCAGGATGCACTGATGCACAAAGATACCCCTTGTCAAAGTCTTTAGGTTGTGAAAGTTCAGCACATCCCTTTAGTGTGCCTTAAATGATTACTTACCATAGTACATTAAGAATCATACAAGTTGTCAAACCTGCTAACACAGCTAGCATGAATGCACGGATTTGAGTCTTGACAAAGTCTATTCTTGAATACATCAACGGCATTACATTCATTATACCACCTGCAAAGATGACAAAAAAATCATGTACACATGAAGCTTAGAATAGTTGAAACATCAGAAATATTTTCATATACCATTCGTTTATTGAACAATTACTCATCCCTCTTTAACCAAGATGTTCTTGTAGTTGTAGTAAATGGGCTATTCCATTTAATCCACACTACCCCTGTGGAAGTATGGATTTTAACTGGAATAGCCCAATAATTAAAATTATTATTTATCATAAAAAAAGCGGAATTTTATTTGAAATAAGTAATACTTACCTAATGCTACTGTCCCCATAAGAAAAGGCTGTCCCATATACTGAAAATTATTTTTAATCTCATTAGCAACTGCCGCCCCAACACCAAATGTAACTACAACCTGTAAACAAAACATTAAATAATAATTGTCACTTTATATTACCAAATAATCATAAATCACTTCAAGGAGCATAGGAAAGAAAGTAGAAACCAAAGCTCAGCAATATATGTATATCACAGAGGTTAAAATAAAACTATAGCAATTTGTACCTATTATATAAATTTAACTTCTGTGCAGATCTTTTTATTTAGAATTGTGTCATTTTGTGTAAACAAATCAAGAAAAATATGTTGCTGACAACTTTGTTGATAACATGACTGTTGACAACAGCATTAACCCCATGAGAACAACCTGCCGATTGGCCAAAATGAATATTGTGTCCAATTTTAAACCAATCAAGGAGGGTATTAATAAAATCATTTGCAAATTTTACAAATCAGAAATGGAATTTTATGATCAGTAGTGTCCAGGGGGTTAAACAAATTGCTATCCTATTATTGACTATAGTGTTTAGATCACTAGCACTACACCATACAATGATAATCTTACCGTAGCAACAAGAATCCCTCCTTTGGCTAATGTTAGGATGGATATCAGTGGCTGTATCACATGCTGTGCAAATACTATACTTATAGAAAGGATCCATACAAAGACAGGAATAATATACAGGTACCTGTGATATCAAAGGAAACAAGTCACCCTGTCAATTTATCTTTGTACAAGTATTTATACATGATTTACTTGAAATAACTGGACAAATTCTACTTTCCCATTTATAATAAAGCTATTATTTGAAACACAACACAGCAATTTACTAATATGAACATGCACAGTGGCCCAATGGTTAAGGCACGAGCTTCATAATCAAAAGGTTGCCGGTTCGAGCCCCACCACGGCCGGTGTGTTGCGTCCTTGAGCAAGATAGCTTAATTCCCAATTGCTTCACTCCACCCAGGTGTAAAATGGGAAGCTGCTGGGGGTAATCACAATCTAAGTCGCTAAGAGTGCCTGCACATCAGTTGCGGACTTGGTGAAGCAGAAATGATTCTGATATATCCTAATGGCAGCGGAATAGGCCTAATTGTTGAAATGTGCTGATAATTAGGTCATGCCTAGCTGAAGCGCACATTAAATCAAACAACATTTGTTTATTTATTTTATGCTGGTTGTCTAGTGTTAACTGAAGCAACCTGAAGTATGACAGGTAACAGCAGGCAGCATTCAAAATAGGGGCATTGCATTGCAACCCCCCCCCCCAATCTTTTGGATTTGTGATGCATTTGTCTAATAAGTCTAAGTGTCTAGCATACATGTGTATGTGTATACCATAAACAATCGCCTATTGGCACATATGGACTCACTTGACATAACTGGAATTTTAGGCAAAGTGCCATCTCATATAAATCCCACCAACAAATAAGACACAAACCCTTAATTCTTGATGGGAACATTTAGAGGAGGAAATTCTTTATTGATAGGTGTAATTTACCTTAAAGATAAAGGTGCCCATGTGTGACATTAGCCGAATTTTTACATTTGAAATCCACACTATCCCTGTGGAAGATTTTGAAAATATGTTCCACAGAGGGAGTAGGAATTTTAAATGGAATTATCACATTACGCAGGTCCATTTGAAACTCACCCTCCCTCAGTGGCGTATTAACTAGGGTTGGTAGCGCCCGGGGCAAGAAATAAAATTGGCGCCCCCCCCAATTCATGAAACAATCATGCGAAATTTAGGACAAATAAAGCCTACCACTAATTAATTTTGGTTACTAGAAGGTGAATATCGGTCTTAAAATGTTCTTTCAATTGATTTTGTGCTGAAAAGTGCGCGAAAATTTTGACTTTCATCGCTTGGAGGGGCGCAGAATCGATGCTGAATTGGTCAATTTGGCACCCCCTAAGGGTGGTGCCCGGGGCACGTTGCCCCCTACCCCACCCCCATAGTTACGCCACTGCCCTCCCTCTGTGGAAGATCCAGGTTGAATCTTTCTCAGAGGGTGTATGAAACTGAAATGAAATGGATCTGCCAAATGTGATAATTCCAATTAAAATTCATACTCCCCCTGTGGAAGATATTTCCAAAATCTTCCACAGGGGTAATGTGGATTTCAAATGGAAGAGCCCATTCTTGCCCATCTGAACATGGCACTTGCATTGCGTTCCTGATATATATTACTTTTTGCTAGAACTCAACGCAACTCGCCCCATTTCCAAGTTAAAATGTATTTAACTTTACTGCGATACCGCAATAGAGCTAAGATTTGCAGGATTGTCATTTACACAACGTAGACAAACAAACAGTAAAAGAGCGTTAATTAAGGCCCACTTTTTTGTGTTAGCCTGTATAATGTTAAGGCGTATCAATGCAATAGTCTACTGTAGGACTTGATTTTTTCCCAAGAGGTCATTTCGGGTTGTTTTTAACTGCTGTAGTATTATTAAGGTCATTGAGCCATAAAAACAGGAAGTGATGAGATTAAATGATTCTGTACATACAAGTACAAAAGAAATACATTATTTATTTCATATTTGCTCAACTTATTCTGCCACCCACGCTACACAGCCAAATCCCTTGCCTGTGAATTACATACAATGAAGATGCAAACGTACCCATGATATACATGTGTGTTGCAGATGGTGTAATAGGGTACCACTTATTCACTCTAGGTTTTAAGCTATATGGTGTGACTTACTCCCTAGTGATGCCTTCAATTTTTCTTGAATTTCTACTTTTTGCATGATTGTAATGCCCAACATGGTCAATGTACTAAACTACCATGTGAAAGACCAAACCTGAATTGTTTTAATTTAATTTTTAATTTTACAGTAAAATTGAAGAGTTATTATATTAAACCTCGGTTTTATTCAATGTGTTCACTGATCAAAATATTAGTGATGGCCGAAATATCTTGTGCATGCATGAATCATTGATGTATTAACTGTGCATAAATCATCTGTCTTAGTTATACATCTTATTTATATGTCACTGCTTGAAGCTCCACTCAACAATGATCAGCGAGCTTGACAATAATATCAATATTGACAATAATAAAGGCACTGGAATGAAATATGAAATAGCAAATGTGTTTGTATTACCTCATTTGTTCGGCTCAAAATTAATAAAGGGACATAATGTGATAGTGAAAACTAACATTTTGTGGAAAACAAAATCAGAAATTGCACATTATTACTCTAAAGTGGAAGGGTGCATGGATAGTTTTGAAATGAGGAACCTGACAATGAAGAGATTGATATAGAAGGTTCAGAACCAGAAAGCTGTATCTCACTATGATCAGCTCTCACAAAATGAGCATAAAGTTGGTTCCTTGCTTTGGTCTTCAAAAATCAATATTTCCTCCACAATGTCTTTTGTCATGATTAATGGACTGTATCTTATATAGCGGCCTGGCGACTTTATGCTCATTTTGTGGGAGCAGGTGATTGTGTGTTGAGGCTTTCTGGCTCTCAACCCTCAAAATGACTGAATGGTATATGTATACTCACTCTACATTTAGCACTTGTGCGTAGGCTTCACTACCAGCCAGGGCATAACTGATCAGAATAAACACACTGTGAAAGAAAAAGACAAAATCAATTGTGAATGAATGGTCTTTTGTTCCACACCTGAAAAGTCATATTAACATGTATAAATCAAACATGACAATAGGGTCATTGTTATTTCTACTATCGCCTGATCTGATGGGCAAATTGTTTAAAAAAAGGGAAAACGTTTGTCATGCCTTTAGTTTAAGGTGGTACTACACCCCCTGATAAATTTTGTGACTACTGTCTGTTCAATTAGCTTAGCTTCTTGAATTTTTAAGATATTTGAAAAAATAAAAAAATGTGGTCAAAGTCATCAAAGAAAAGTGTTAGCACAGCCTGAGACCTAACATGATTTATACTTTTCAAATTCTAAAGTTCAATTTAAAACCCCATTTCTTTTCAATTTCGGTCTTATCCCGCGATATTTTTATAAAAAGCCGTAGAACGTCGGGTACCATAAACTTTTTTAATCAATCCATTTAGAGCAATGGGGACGAATGTCATAATGCGATGAGATAGTATTTAATCGACCATCCGCATCAGGAAGTATTGTCCAGCAAAATAGCTATTTGCCAGTAGGCCTACATGAGTATACCTAATTTGTGTTGAAATCCTACTGTTGAAACATTACGTTATTATTTATGAACTAAGGTTTTCTAAAATAGGCCCAGCTTATGTAAATACATTCCTTGTGTATGTATGTATGTATGTATTTATTTATTTATTTATTTATTTATTTATTTATTTATTTATTTATTTATTTATTTATTTATTTATTTATTTATTTATTTATTTATTTATTTATTTATTTATTTATTTATTTATTTATTTATTTATTTTATTTATTTATATTTATTTATATTTATTTATATTTATTTATTTATATTTATTTATTTATTGTGCAAATGGGTCTGGGCAGGTGTTGACCTATCGGCCTATTATAAAACTACACATTTATTTTCAATTTGTTATCTCGTTTTGTTTGTTGAATACAAACTATGAGAAGGACATTCGGAAACTTTTGTACACGAAAATATTATTTAAAACAATCAGGTTACAGAAAACAATTCTTATAAAGTCACTGTATCTGAAAATGTCAAGCGAATGCTGATATTCTTGGGAAGGAATGATGGTATTAATACAAAACTCAATTTACATTGTAAACCAGTTGAAATAAGAACGAAATCCATGATTTTAATGTCATTGTTTAGAAAAAAAATAATGCTTAGAATAATGTTATGCATAAAACGTAATCGCGCTATATAATTTTGTGCAACAAAAATCGGTGGACCATCATCACCTATAGAACCTATCCAATAACCGGAACGGTATAACAATTGAAATGGTAGGATAGATTGGTGGACAGATTGCTTTGCTAAATTGGGTAGGGTCTATGCCCTAAGTTGAGAATGGACCGTCCCACTCGATTTGTAAAAAGGTCGCGAACCCTTTTGGTGGACCCAAGTAACTGCCTAAAATGAGGCAAAATTGAAAAGAAATGGGGGTTTTACTTAAACTTTGGAATTTGAAAAGTATAAATCATGTTAGGTCTAAGGCTGTGCTAACACTTTTCTTTGATGACTTTGGCCACAATTTTTTATTTTTTCAAATATCTTAAAAATTCAAGAATCTAAGCTAATTGAACAGACAGTAGTTTTGCATTTTTCTCAAAAAATAACTACACACTGGTAACAAAAGTTATGTATATTATAGAGGCACGGGATCCAATTACTTCACTGAAATTTCAGTGATTCAAAACAAGTGGTTCATTATTTTATATGTTAAGAAATGGTTAAGAAATGAGGTACATTCTAGTGGTACCTCTTTTCTTATCATAAATAATGTACCGCTTGTCTTGAGTCACTGAAATTCCAGTGTAGTAACTGGATTCCTTTCCCCTATAATTAATATACATAACTTTACTTGTTACCAGTTTGTTATTATGTTTTGAGAAAAATGCAAAAATAGTCACAAATTTATCAAGGGATGTAGTACCACATTAAGTAAATAACATTGTATGGTGAACACGTGAACTACTACAAGTCATTGTAGGGTGAACGCGGTGGCATCAAGTACACTGTGGTGAAAGTGGGGATGATATGTTAACTTTGAAATGAAATTGGCAAATGTGTTTGTAGAGAAAAAAATTAACAAAATATGAGACCCAATTTTTCATAATATCCTGATGTGCAGTCATCGATCCTCTAAATCATAACTTGTTTGACCCGAATTGTAGGACTGAAATGTCATGGTGACATTCTTTATGACAATTTCAGCATCAGTCAGGCGATAGTAGAAGTAACAATGACAATTTTTTCATGTTTAAAATAAGCTTATTAATACTATTTTCATATTTTACACAGGCTTACTAATATTAATTTTTCATGTTTTATATAGGCTCATTTAATATATTTTCATATGTTTTAAATAGACTTATTAATTATTAGAGGAGTATTTCATGATTATAACATCCTCTTTTTATGGTATGCTTTAGTAGATATCCACAAAAAAAGCTTCAAAATTTCAGTTGATTCCAATTTTGTGTTGCGATGCATAACATTAATGCTGTTGGTTGATGTAGATTTTCCAAAATTGTGAGTACATGGGTGATACAGCCACTATCTTTCAACCTTTTTTTATCTCCCACAATTACTTCTTACACTTCTGCATACTTGTGATACCAGTTTTGATGAAACACTTCTGATACTAGTATTAATTAAGCACCCATCTTCTGCTGATACTGGTATTGATGAAGCACCCATCTACTACTGATATTGGTGTTGATGTAAGTACCCATCTACTGATGATATTGGTATTGATGAAGCACCCATCTGCTGCTGATACTGGTATTGATGTAGTACCCATCTACTGCTGATACTGGTATTGATGAAGCACCCATCTGGTGTTGATACCAGCACTGATGAAGCACCCATCTACTGCAGATATTTCTATTGAAAGTACCCATCTACTGCTGATACCAGTATTGATGAAACACACATCTACTGCTGATACCAGTATTGATGAAGCACCTATCTACTACTGATACAGGTATTGATGAAGCACCCATCTACCAGTGATACTGGTACTGATGAAGTACCCACCTACTGCTGATACTTTTATTGATGAAGCACCCATCTGCTGCTGATATTGGTATTTATTTATTTATAACAATTCGGTCAGAGACCAGGCGAGAACCCAATAGTGCCTATGCACTAAATTAAAGGGTGGCCTAATTACACCAAACACAAAATAAAAGGGACAGACAAAAATGGATGATAAAAAATATATCAAGACAAAACAAATGAGGTGGAGAAGGAGATGGCTAGCACACCTGGTCATTAATGGCAGATTTGAAGGCAGCCAGGGATGGAGATTTGACCACAGTGTCAGGAAGGTGCATATGGGAAAAAAGATTTTTGAGACAGGGAGAGACGGGAAAACGGAATAACAAGGGCACAGCTGTTGAGATTGCGAAGGCCAGGCGCGCGGTGCAGTTTAAATGGGTTTGGCGAAGAGCATAGCTTGTGGAGGATTTTGTACAAGTGGCAGAGTGTGGCCAGATCGCAACGTTTGGAGAGGAGGGGGAGGTCTACTTTTGAAAGTAGATCCTCATGGGAAAGCTTCCATTCCTGCAAGATCACACAGAAGGCAAAGCGCTGGGTGGATTCTAACCAGTTTGTGAGCGTCTGGTTTAAAGGGTGGTATGTGATTGAGCCATATTCAAGGGTTGGACGAACAAGAGCCAGATATAGAGAACGGCGGATATGGAGTGGGGCATTGTGGAAAGATCTGTGAAGGAAGCCTATTGTTCTACGAGCTTTCTTGCAAATGCTATCAACATGACCTTTCCATGAAAGATTGTTACTAATCCAAATGCCCAGGAATTTAACAGAGCAAACTCTTTCAATGGGCTGTTGATTCATATAGAGCTGCATCTGTGGGTAAGGTTCTTTTTTTGTTGATATTATCATGGTCTTGGTTTTGCTGGCATTGGCTGAGAGATGGTTGGAACGGAACCAGTTATGGATAGCATTAATGTCCTCTTGGAAGCCCGTATTGATGAAGCACCCATCTGCTGCTGATACTGGTATTGATGAAGGGCCCATTTACTGCTGATACTGGTATTGATGAAGCACCCATCTACTGCTGATACTGGTATTGATGAAGCACCCACCTACTGCTGATACTGGTATTGATGAAGCACCCATTTACTGCTGATACTGGTATTGATGAAGCGCCCATCTACTGCTGATACTGGTATTGATGAAGCACCCATTTACTGCTAATACTGGTATTGATGAAGCACCCATCTACTGCTGATACTGGTTTGATGAAGCACCCATCTACTGCTGATACTGGTGTTGATGAAGCGCCCATTTACTGCTGAAATTGGTATTGATGAAGCGCCCATCTACTGCTGATACTGGTATTGATGAAGCAACAATCTACTGCTGATGCTGGTATTGATGAAACACCCATTAACTGCTGATATTGGTATTGCTGAAGCACCCATCTACTGCTGATACTGGTATTGATGAAGCACCCATCTGCTGCTGATACTGATATTGATGAAGTACCCATGTACTGCTAATACTGGTATTGATGAAGCACCAATCTACTGCTGATACTGGTATTGATGAAACACCCATTAACTGCTGTTATTGGTATTGCTGAAGCACCCATCTACTGCTGATACTGGTATTGATGAAGCACCCATCTGCTGCTGATACTGATATTGATGAAGTACCCATCTACTGCTAATACCAGTATTAACGAAGCACCCATCTACTGCTGATATTGGTATTAATCTACTGCTGATCCTGGTTTTGATGAAGCACCCATCTACTGCTGATACTGATGAAGCAACCATCTACTGCTGATACCGGTATTGATGAAGCACCCATCTACTGCTGATACCAGTATTAACGAAGCACCCATCTACTGCTGATATTGGTATTAATCTACTGCTGATACTGGTATTGATGAAGCATCCATTTACTTCTGATACTGGTATTGATGAAGTACTTGTTTACTTCTGCGCTTACTCAAGAATTTTTGTTTTGTAGATGTCCCTGTATGACATTGTAAATTTGATTGTATTGAATTAAACCTTACTCTTCCATGTTAGATTACTATGTGTTACCTTCCCCACACATCCCAGGGGAGGCACCCAGGGTGTGGGATAGTTGGTACTTGGTGGTGTTACAATTAACAAAAGGAAACTAATCTTACTTACAATTGTAGCAGTAAAATAATATCAAACAGTTGTCGCCATCCAGGCCCCAAGAACAATGTACCCAACATATGTAGATTAGGTCTCTGAATGTCTTCGATTGTTGGCATGGCATGCCGATATGTCCGCCCTCCAGTTTCTCCTGTGAAAAAGATTTTAACATAAGACACCATTCTGTAAAAAAAATATTCTTAAGATCCAAGAGGATTTACTTGGTCATATATGTGATGCGATCAAACAAAATTAGTCAGATCTCTGAAACATTAAATTTCCAGTTTCTTATAGAATATTAAGAAGCATTTACAAAGCTTTGTAGAAAACCCCATTGAAATTGAACAACCAGTTCCAAAGATATGAGCAATTAAAGAGTTTCCAAAACAGCAGGTAACAATTGGCTATATCTCAAAATCAATATTTCCGGGTTCCGCCCGATTTTGCTTGATCGCATCACATATAATTAGAAATCTTAAATTGATAAAAAAAAACAAGTATTGGCATCAGGTCATGGGAACACATCCACCCGACTCAAAGTAAAGAGAAAAATCCCCTAGTCAAAGGTCTTTTACCCTGTTACCCCTCTCCCATTACAAAAAAAATGCTGCCTTGCCCGCAAGGCATAAGCAAAGATATACATACATACATAGTCTGACGATCGCCGTGAGGCGTGAAACTACTAGTTACTAAATGCTGAATATTATTTAGCCAAAATTGTTTTATTAAATTAGCTCTACCTTGTTAAAAATTGGTATTGAGCACTGTGAAACGACTATCGAGTGACTATTTATGTTACATACATACATACATACATACCATTGGCTGTATCAATTGAGCCATCTTCTGAATCATTGTCGTTGATTTCTCTTAGAGGTAGCTGTACTTCCTCCACAGACACAGCCTAAAAAGCACAAGAATAACAATAACAACATTGTAAGTAGCATTGATAAAATATTACACACCTACTGGTTGGGTAAGCTAAAACCTTGGCAATTCTATTTCCTTCAAGCAAGGATCCGCACTAATGGTATCAAATACTCTTATTTTTGGGAAAGAGGGAAAGTAATGTTAAGGACTATCATCCTTGCTAACATTATTTCTTTATTTACTAGTAGCACTTACACTAAGGCCTCAAAAATTGTTTGATTGGTGTAACCTGACCGACCCTAAAATTAGGCCCACCCTAGAGTGTTTGTTTTTTTGCAAAAAATAAATAATAAATGAAAAATTGAATTTAAAAAATAAGAAGAAAAAAAAAAGTTCCAAGGCCTTTATCAAACGCAATTTACAGCTTTAAAAGTAAAAAAAATCCCAACATACCTACTCTATTTTTTTTTAATGTTACGCCAATCAAACAATTTTTTTTGCCTAAGAACCGTCTTAACCATCTTAGGGAACAAACCAAAACTTTGATGATGTCCTATTAACGAAAGTCCTTTCGTTAAGGGGAGGGGTCCAAAAGTCCAACTACATTAAAATATCGGTCAAAGTTAATCTTCTGGTTGAAATTTCAACATTTCACATTTCTGTTTCAAGGCAAAGGCAGTCCTCCAAACAAAAGCACTTGCTATAGGGCATCATCGAACTTTTGGTTTGTTCCCTTAGAATTCAGGAAAAAACACCTTATTTCACACGCAATAAAAATCCATTACAATGCAATGAATGGAATGGAAAAGAATGATTTTTTGTCACCACAAAATTATGACTAAATTATAGCACTTTCCAAACAAAATATCTGACCTTTTGCCCATTTCTTAGCCTTTTCAATTTTTAATCAAACATTAAGGTTTATACACCACAATATTAACTTTTAGCTTACCTCCCCTGACTTGTCAACCATGAACTGATAAATTACTTAAGTCGTTTGGCATGTCTACAATATCTATTCACCTATTCAATATTTTCCCATTTACTTCCCTCTTGAAGCAAAGCTTGCCTGAGACTTTGCATTGTTATCCTTTGGGTAACAAGTTCATGAAAGTCACTTTTTGCATGTCCCGACAAAAATCACACTTTGTTTGAACAAAGAATTGACAAAATGAATTTCCACATATTTTGCCATATATTTGGATAGTCACAATATAAGTACACACCCAGCGGCTTCAATCTGCATTCAAAGGACACATGATTGTTCTGG
Organism: Amphiura filiformis; assembly: GCF_039555335.1. Taxonomy (NCBI): domain Eukaryota; kingdom Metazoa; phylum Echinodermata; class Ophiuroidea; order Amphilepidida; family Amphiuridae; genus Amphiura; species Amphiura filiformis. Next base: position 33,886,670 of record NC_092633.1, on the reverse strand, counting down.
AATTTTAAACACCCCCAATATTTTCCATATATTGTGTAAAAATAAACATATTTGTATATTATATACCTAAAGCCACGATTTCTCTGTGTTACAAAAATCTGTGTTGCAAAATTTCAGTGATTTTCCGTTTTCCACTATAAAGCACTGAAAAGTTTAAAATCAAACATATTTTAAAAGTGTATTTTGTCTTGCCTTTTACTGTAGTATGGCCAGAATCTGGCGTATCTTTCGTGTAAGTGAATACCAAACAAATCCCAACTCCAATCCTAACCCAAATCTTACCCTAACCCTAACCCTAAGTCTAATCCTATAGTATTTCGTGCTCTCTTACACTAAGGATAAACCCAGAATGTTGCACGTAGCCCTAGAATTAATGCTAGAATGGATTGTTTAATGGTTGATTACTGCTAAATAATCACTTTTCTTTGTTTTATTTTGCAAATCAACACAAAAGTTAAACATTTTACACAGTTTTTCACAATTTTGTGCCATTTTCAAATTTCCTTTCAAAGAGCAAACCCCAAATTCTGTGAATTTTTCTGTTTCTCCGCGCAGAAATCGTGGCTTTAAATATACCCTGTATTTTAGCACAATTTTGATTAAAAATCTACCAAATGTTTTAAGCATTTCAAGGAGGCATTTTTCTTCATCAAATACCTTTTTTTTTGAGGCAGTACCACAGAGGGGGTGGAGGAAAATTCCCCCAGTGGGAGACATTGCCCTCTCAGTTGCACCCCCCCCCCCCGAGACAAACAAATAATTGAAATTTGCAGAAATTTGATAATTTTTGATCCCAAGATTTTCAAAATTTGATATAAAGCCCAGTCTTGCTTTTTAAATGAAAATGACAAATCATTCTGCCTGTATTTTTTTTTATCTCCTCAAATTCATCCCCCCATGCCCCCAAACCCCTGGAAAATATTTCTGGTGCTGCCACTGCTGTTTTAAGCATTTCAAGGTATTTGAAATTGATATAAAGCCCATGATAATAATTTGATTCAGTCTTACTTTTTAAATGAAAATGACAATTGCGGCAATCATGCAACCTGTGTTTTTTTGATCTCCTCAAATTCATCCTCCCACATGCCCCAACCCCCAGGAAAACATTTCTGGTGCTGACACTGCTGTTTTAAGCATTTCAAGGTATTCAAATTTGACATAAAGCCCACAGTAATAATTTGATTCAGTCTTGTTTTTTAAATGAAAATGACAATTGCAACAATCATGCAGCCTGTTTTTTAAGGGGGTACTACACCCCTGCCCAAATTTGTGCCCATTTTTGCATTTTTCTCAAAAATTATAGAGCATTGGTGACAAGTAAGATATGTATATTATAGGGGCAGGACTACAACTACTGCACTGGAAATTTTATTTCAGCACAGATAGCAGTTGTGGAGTTACAGTCAAAAATGAGGGAAAACCAATATTTGATCAATAAATCAATAACTACTTGCCTTGAGTTGCTGAATTTTCAGTGCAGTAGTTGTAGTCCTTGCCCTATAATATACATATCTTACTTGTCACCAATGCGCTATAATTTTTGAGAAAAATGCAAAAATAGGCACAAAATTGGCCAGGGGTGTAGTACCCCCTTAACATACAAGTACTGCAGCAGAATTGTTCCTATACATTTAGATTCTGTGTGCTATGTAGTACATTGTACATACATAACAATTAATAGCCAAAATGGTTGCCAAGCATTATATTGTATAGCTCAAAAACTATCTCACATTATAGTGCTTGGAAATTTTTTTATCTTACAATATCAGATAATGTGCACTATACGACCAATCTAGCCTAAAATTCAATAAAACATAACTCCAACGAGATTCTGTATTGGGTGTTTACATAATCAATAATTGAATTCCATAAATTTGGTTAAAACAACAGTGGAGTCATCACACAATAACAGCCATAGTGATGAACTATCATGCACTATGTAAGTGTACAGTATAGGCCACCTTTTACACATTATGTACATTTTCAGAATTGCTTTTCTCTGATTTTTTGTTGAAAATTAGAGTCATTTGATTGCAGCTGCATATGATGCCAGCTTGCATAATACAAACTCAAATTAAAGGGGCTTTATAAGATTAAATCAAATGTATGCCCTTCATTTTGGTATAAGTCCGATTTTATACCATGTACACAATTTGTTTGTACAGGTACTACTCTCTATTCCAGAAAAATACAGCACTAATTTTTTTGGATTATTAAAAAAATTACCGTTTCCAAATGAAACGGCTAAATTATAATCCGTTTGGTCAAATTTTTAATGAGAAACCAGTAGCTGACGATCATTTGACAATTTTGACCTTTCGTATTGAAGATGCACATTTTTTTCCAAAAAAGACCTAAATTTTGTAGGTCTTTTGGGGAAAAAATGTATTTTTATTTGTACAGGTACTACTCTCTATTCCAGAAAAATACGGCACTAATTTTTTGGGATTATTAAAAAAATTGCCGTTTTCCAAATGAAACGGCTAAATTATAATCCTTGTGGTCAAATTTTTAATGAGAAACCAGTAGCCGATGATCATTTGACAATTTTGTATTGAAGATGCACATTTTTTTCCAAAAAAGACCTAAATTTTGTAGGTCTTTTGGGGAAAAAATGTATCTTTAATGTATAATTTTCCGTGGTGCAAGGCCAGATATGTTTACCAAGTTGTCCAGTGGAGCATTTGCTTATTGAACACACACAATGATGCATATGTGTACCTATACATACAGTCTGTCCACATAGAAGTACAAAGTAAATAGATCTCGGAAACTGGAGGTATGAGAATAATTATTTCAGTGCATTGCGTGTGTCTATGATTCTTTGGGGAGCATCAATTGCTGCGCGATTTGTACTTGCCGAGCGCACCACGCTCTTTACGCATCGCATTTTTTTAACACGCAGTGCGTGTGAAGCAGAGCATCAACCCCCAATGCCACAGATTTGGTTTGTACTTCTATGTGGACAGACTGTAAGAACACTAGATTACAGTTTTTCTCAGCCTACAAGAGTACACATTCACCTGTTGGTCTAAATGGAGCACACCATCACATTTGAAATAGTATTAAATCTGATTTCCCCCTATTGATTTCCCCCTATTATATAAGACCCCCTGATTAATACGTGCCCCCTATAAATAAGTGCTCCCAAATAAGTAACCCCTAATAGGCACCTCCAATCAGCATCCCCTAATAAGTGCCCCCTAATAAGTGCCTCTCTACATGTATACTGTGATACTGCCTGCCGAAAGCCCATGGTCCAGAGAAGGAACAAGAATCACCCTTAAAATAAATGTGATGATCTATATATAATAAATGCAGTCCCCTGTGGGCAAACTGGTGACAAGTCAAACAAAATTAATTTGAGTTCACAGACAGGTTCAGTGCTGCCTATTCAATAACATTCATTGCAGATTCAATCTAATATAAAACCATTGTGCTACTACTAACTAAAAATATATTTAATCATAAACAATTTCAAATTATTTTACAGCAAATACTTTTGGGTGCCAACCATATACACACTCAAAATAGCATCCTTTTGATATTGACAGTTTCTTAAAAATAAAGTTAACTAATGATGTTTGAATGATTGAGTTTAACTCAACCTTTATTTTACCAGAGAATGTGACCAGTTCACGAAACATGGAACCACAAAATGTATTTTAGATTGTTAAGTTCAAATTGGGTTCTAAACTATACAAGTGAGACTGGTATCTAGAAAAAACTTTTTGAATAAATTTTGAGAAAAAAGGATATTTTTAGGTGCATAATAATCAAGATTTTTTTAATTGCCATGAAAAAAGATTGTTTTTATTTTATTTATTTTTTTGTATGCTGGTGATAGGGCCTATATGCAAGTTTGAAATGCAAGAAACTGTGTGGGAATTTGCCAACCCAGTAAATTATTTTGCCCACAAAGTAAATTCAACTTGCCCATTGCTCATTAGACCTTCTGGGCACCTCCTATATTCTCTTATGTTTTTATGTTTAGAATGTGTATAAACACTACATATATTCTGAAAAGAGCACAGCACATTGTAAATATTCAAAAGCTTTCTGACTCAAGACCAAACAATAGTTTTAATTTAAAATACAAATTCAATTAATTTATAATGAATACTAATACAGGGACCATTTGCATTTAAGTAATTATGCACACAACTGACAATTAATAAAGCCACCTATTAAGGAAATCAATGACCTATAGTGTGTCTCATTTCAAGATGGGAGTAACGCAATGTTGGATTTCACAGCCCAAATTCGAATTGATGCGTTTATGCCGTTGGATCGCCAGCGTACTAACAAATCACCTTTTTTCACATGTGTGTACGCCCCCACAGGATTAGGTTAGCACATCCGATTCGAATCTACCACTGCGAAATCCAACATGGCGTAACTCAAGTCTATTACTAAATTCAATTAACTAAATTGAAATGGATAATGTAATTCTCTAACATAAAGTACATTGAACTTATTTAGTACATCATTAGGAAATTTGGACATGGAATTACAAATATTGCACTGTTAAGTAGGCCTTTAGATTCTTGAGTCAATACAAAACACAAAAACAAATAACCAAAAACCAAATCTCAAAAGATCTGTTGAGGTGCATGGAATATTGCTACCTACATGCAGCCCAATTGGCCACAATTAATTCAAGGAAAGTCAAACTAGACTTATTTGTTTAAACTTGAAAATTATGAAGAAAAACAACAAAATATTGGCCCAATTTATTAATTTTATTTCCAAAGCAAGGTATTATTAGACAACTAGTTTGTGTGTGTGTGGGGGGGTTTCATTTCTACATGTAGTAATCTCAAATTTTTTAAACAATACAAACATGTACTACAGCCTTGCAGGTTTATTTCACTAGAAAAGGTACCGTATGCACTTTGAAATATTATACATATGAACCTTCAATTTTCTAATATTACAGATGCTATAAATATTTGCTACAAAAAATTAGGTATTTTTTCCTGTGTGTAAGGTCACATTAATATTTACGGCATGCGAAATGTGGAAATTCAAATATCAAAAGCACACCACTGCACTTGTTACAATTCATGACATGTTTCAAAAATAATGGTTTTATATCAAATGCAAAATTTTAATTGATTTTAAAGTAATTCTTAAAAAATCAGGTTTTTTTTGTTACTTGTCATATTAGTAATTCACTTTTAAAATTAAATAATAATACTCAATATATTAAGAATTTTTCTTAACTTGACCTTGCATGGAGAAAATCCCTGAAATGGGACTATAGAAAAAGGATTGACTTTTTTATGCAATCAATGAGGTCATCAGTCTATTATAGGACTTTGTAATGCTCACGAGGGAGGAGAATTAAATTGGATTCTTCATAATTAATGCTTAGAGCACAGCTCTTGGATGACAGGCATTAAATCTGGTTAATCATGGGTTGTTAGGGGAACGCTTGATCATTTATGCAGTCTTCTATTGAATTCTCTTCACGGATCTGGCAAGCAATATGTTCCCATGTTTGATGAGAGCTTAATATTTCTAGTAATGAATTGAATGCAATTCTATAATACGATTTTAATGATATTTAATGATATTCACATTATGCTGTAAACTAGTTTTTTCATCAGTACTGCTATCATCATCATTATCATCATCAGTGGCAGCGCCATGGGGGAAAATAAAAATATGAATGAAAATGCCCCCCCAGTCAGAACTCTTACTCCACCTATTGCCCCCTCCCAGTAAAAACCCCAAATTATGAAAATTTCCACTTTTTGCAGCAATTTTGCACAAAATTTGTTGAATTTGCCACCCCTGAAATTCACTTTGCCCCCTCAATTCCCCCTCCCCGAAAAAATTCCTGGCGCTGCCACTGATCATCATCAGGAGCAGCAGCAGCAATATAAATGGCAACATTGGCAGCAACTTCAGTCAGTATGACACAAGAAAGCAATACTGCAGATACTTTTCCAATCATCTGTTGTTTTTTACCATGTTGTAACATTTCCATAAAAATAGATTTGAATTTCTTTTCCACAAAATGTTAATTTACACTCTCAGAAATGTCCCCTTTTAATTTTGAGCCAAACAAATGAGGTAAAACAAAGAAATCACTATTTGATTCAAACACCTATGTCGCCAATGCATGTCACTCCGTCGATCATGACTGAGACCCCCCAAATTTGGAAAAGTACGCTTTTTTGGACAAAAAAGGTCCAAATTTTGTCCACTTTTCACAAAATTGCCCCCCTTGGAAAAAAGTCCACTTTTTCAAAATCAGCACCCCCAAATGAAATCCTGCATATGGGCCTGCGGAGGATGGTCCTGTTGATGTGTTATGACCATCCCATATATGCCATGTACGAGGGTCATTCAAAAAGTCTCAGCTGCTGCAACTATTAGCCATTTCATATTTTCCATGATTACAATCAAGTGTCTTATTTAGCTTGCAAGAAAATTTACTTATTAGTATCTTTTTTCATTTGTTGTAGGCACAGTAAAAATGAAATCAGGATTCAGTGCCACGGAAATGAAAAAAATCTGTACATATATCTACAAGGAAGGCATAAGTATAATTGAAGTGATCATAAAATACCACTTGGTCACTTCTTAAATTGAAGCCAACATACAGCAAAATATCACAAATTATGTAAAATGACAACAACAAAAATGTTTCTCAGCAGCACACCTCTACCCAATCCAAACTCAAGTACCCACCCCCTCCCGGGCTACCAATACGGGGAAAGGCACACATACACATTTATTTGAGCAAATAAAAATAACAACAGTGTAAAATTCTTATATTTCAAAATAAAGTAGCCTGGGGAAAGTAGTCAATTTTCAAAATAAAAAACTATATAAAAGCTCTTATAATAAATGATTACGTCTGCGGTTTATGCATTAGAATACTCATAAATAATCAGTTCTGGCAACACAGTTCTTTAAAAGACATCTTGCATAAAGTGTAAACATTTTCCCTTGTGTATAATTTATTAGGATTTCGATTTCAACACGTTTGTATGATATTATTCAAACATACTCATCTGAATTTATTAGAATTTAGAAAAATAAAGGGGAAAAAATTCCGGTCACACAAGTAGGATGATATTGAATCCCTAGCAAAGTATACAATGTCATGACACAAAGTATCATATTTACCATCCCAAGGTTCTCACTGGAATATGAAGGAAAACATAAGTAAACATCTCAAAAAAAGTAACTAGCCCCCCTTAAGGGCTGGGGTATGAACGTTTGGACAGTATTTATTTTGGGACATTAGAGCACATCAGACATATCGAATTGCATTCTGATATCAAATAATTTTGAATTTTTTAATTTTGCAATTTAATACACATTTTATGGCAAATCATTAAAAATTGATATTTTTGATATTTAACAGTACTTGAAGTAAACTTTATAAATCTGATGATTTATACTTAAAGTGTATGTAGGTGGGTTGAAAAGCCGACGATCAATTGAAAATTTTGACCTTTCGTATTGAAGATATGGATTTTTTCCCCCAAAACACCAAAAAAATTAGTCTTTTTCTGCTACATACACTTTAAGAATATATCATTAGATTTATATAATTTACTTCGAGGACTGTTATATATAAAAATTGAAAAATATCAAATTTTTATAATATGTCATAAAATTTGTATTATATTGAAAAAAAAAAAAAATGAAAATTATTTGATATCAGAAAGACATGCTTCGTATTTAGAATACAATTCGATAGGTCTGAGGTGCTCTCATGTGCCACAAAAAATACTGTTGAAACGCAATAAACGCTCATTTTAGATCCCTTAAATAATGGCCATTATTCAAAAAGGGGCTATTGTATATTACAATTCTGTAAAATGCGTTGGAAGCAGAATTTATTTCTGCGCATTTTGACACCTCAATTGATACGATAGCCCGGAAAACAATAAAACACCGGTCAATTTAATGTAGTGAGGTCCAGATTTGAAAGTTGCACTTACATACAAATTTTTACAATACAAAAAGACTCAGATATCATTACACAGATTTCCTTCCATTATACTGAATGCAAAATCAATAGAATTTACTGCAACTTTCAAATCTTGGGCGACATTGATTTAAATGTACGCTGTGACGTCAATATTTAGTCAATTGCTACAAATGAGGTGTCAAAATGTGCAGATATAAATTCTGATTCCAACACATTTTACAGATTTGTAATACAATCACCCGGTTTTGAATAATGGCCATTATTTAAGGGGGGTTAGTTACTTTTTTGAGATGTTTACAAGCAGGGGAAAAGTTACAATTTTGTGTTGTGCTTTATTGTGAGTGCTTCCCCTTGCCTTAGGGCCTTGAGGATGCAATATTACTTGGTTGAATTTTAACCCATGGACTGAGTCACTGTGGACTGAGTATATATATTGCAGATCAATCAATACTAATTTGCAAAACAAAATGTTAATGCATTGTGTATAACGAAACAAAGATACCATGGTTTTATGACTCCATCTTGTTATTTTAGTGTGTAAGGGGGTACTACACCCCTAGCAAATTTTGTGCCTATTTTTGCATTTTTCTCAAAAATTATAGCGCATTGGTGACAGGTAAGATATGTATATTATAGGGGCAAAGACTACGACTACTGCACTTAAAATTCAGCAACTCAAGGCAAGTAGTTATTGCTTTATTGATCAAATATTGCTTTTCCCTCATTTTTGACTGTAACTCCACAACTGTTGTCCGTGCAGTAGTTGTAGTCCTTGCCCCTATAATATGCATATCTTACTTGTCACCAATGCGCTATATTTTTTTGAGAAAAATGCAAAAATAGGCACAAAATTGGGAAGGGGTGGGGAGTACCCACTTAAATCATACCATCTTATTTAAGTAATAAGTTTTTGAAAGATGATTTTGGGGCTTGAGCAAACTGGTATATGAAAAATTCTTATTTCTCTCCTCTTTTCCTCCCATTTCTCTTGAATGAATCACAAGGAGTGGTTCCCCCTGTAGTGGCAGCACCAAGGAAAACGGAAAAATATCACGGAATCGGAGGTACAACACGGAAAATGACATTTTTGTATGATGTGACAAAAATGGTTAAAAAATATAGAGAGATAAATGTTAAAAACAATCATGAGTTGTGTGTGTCAATTTTTATGATAAAAATACTGTTAAAATAATACCAAAATAAAGGTATATTACCAAGGCATGAACCCCCTACATGTATATCCATCCAAACATCGTAACAGTCTGCCTATTATCGTGAGATTTTCAATCAGAGCATATTGATCGCGATATTGAACACTTTATTGTGACATTAATATCGTTCTTTATACATTTTAAGCTTGATTCATGAACAGATTTACAAATTTTACAACACGGAAAATGGATTTTAGAAAACGGTAAACTTCGGACTCTACCCTAATCTTCACCTTAAGGGCTCAGTCAACCACATCCTGCGCAGTATTTTTGTGGGACCTGAGAGCACATTAGACACATCAAATTGCATTCTAAATACGAGGAATGTCCTGATGATATCAAATAATATTTGATTTTTTGAAATTTGCGATATATATTACAAATGTTATAATTGCTATTTTTGACATTAAACAGTCCTTAAAGTAAACTTTATAAATCTAATGATATGTATTTAAAGTGTATATAGCTGGGAGATAAAGCTGACCATCATGGCAATTTTGACCTTTCTTATTGAATATTGAACAAAACTTCCCAAAAGACCTACAAAAATCCAAATTATTTGACATCAGAAGGACATTACTCGTATTCAGAATGCAATTTGGTGTGTATGAAGTGCTCTCAGCTCACACACAAAGCTCTTAAGCATACCCTCCCCCATTTCCCCTAGTCAAAATAGACAATTTCAACATTTTAAACCAAAATGACAAATTTTAGGCAAAGTTTAGAAATTTCCCCCTACAATGGTTTGCCCCTCCCCCACACCAAAAAACAAAATGTGCCACCACTACACATGCAATATTGTGTGTCCTTACCTTGTGTTTTTCTATCTGATATGCATGTGCTCTCTGTAGAAGATCAGTGAAAAAATATATCAGCAATACCTGCAATAATAACAGCAAAAATACACAAGTCAGATTAGTCTTTGTCAAAGACGACTCACGATCCTTGCCGAGGGGGGCCACCGGTGAGTCGTCTTTGCCAATGTGTAGTGTTTTCGTATCGCAACTAAGTCACGTTACCTATCAAAGTCGGGCCGCCCTTTCACTAACAATCACTGATTAATAGACCCAAAATATAACTTCGTCTATCATCAACTAATTATCACGATTGCATCATACTGTGCTAATCAGGCATGGCATGGCGTAACATGACCCATCACAACACTTGGTCCGGGTCGGGTCAACGTTGATCGGAGGTGACCTTGATGTTTGGTACAATCGAACATCCAGGGAGCTGATCCCGGAAACTGAAGTGATGATGCTTGAAGTTGAGTTTAGAATTCCAATATTTAATATAAATACTGGAGTAGGCCTATATAAAACAAATATAGGTACATGTATGACGCATCTTCTCTGATATAATATTTGAAACGTGATGAACTTTGGACCATACACTCTCTTTTCAAATCATTTCTGCTGCAGCAGTTGGCGCGTCGATATGACCACAAAGCTGCCGAGTTTTTATATCAAGTAGGCCTTAAAATGAGACTGTTTCTGTGTTTTCTTCCTCGTCACAAAACAACCCGGAAAAACAACCCGGAAAACAAACCAAAAGAGAAGGAACTTCATAATTAGGCCTTCAGTTTCACTTTTTCTAAAATCGTCCACCAAATGGTTTCAATCGGGCTTTCATGTTGCAATTTTTCCAAATTCTTAGGGGGTAACAATGGGCATTCCCCTCAGATTTCCCCCTGCGTATGCATAAAGAAGTTGCCCTTTTCGTTTCTGCTTTAGACACCCGACACATCATTTAAAGCAATAATTTATAGGCCTAGAACTAATAGTCAAAACTCCCGGTCAAAACTTGAACACAAATTGTTTCAATATTGGGCCGTCATTCCACAAATTGTCGGCTTTTTCAAACTAGTCATTAGTACATAGAGTAGGCTAAGAACTGATTTGACAGCAAATTAGAAGCACATTATTACACATGATTTTACGCCCTAACTCAGACAACATAGGCCTACATACAGGAAAACAAACCTGTCTTGTTAATTTTATGTGGTACTCCAAAAGTATTACAAATCTATGAATGAAGTCAAAACTCTTAATTTGATTATTGCGACCCATTTTAGCTGAGCTGTGCTAGAGAGCAAGGCATGCTGCATTTGCCAGCTAGCTGCATGCAGGTCTGGTCCAAACCGCAACTAATTACCACCTGTTATCCAAGCAGCGGGTGTCATGATGGTCATGAGTGAATTTCTTGGCTGGCGTGATTGATATACGTAAGCCATACCTCTAATACCATATAAGGATGGAGAATTGCCAAATAAGGTCCTGGGGAAACTGGGGAAACTTTCGTATGGTAGTGCGATACGAAAAGTTTCATGTTGGCACAGACTGGGAAACCAACTCAATTTTTACCATGCTGTACTCCTACACATGTTGGTAGCTCGTGGGTAGTAATCAGTTTCCCAGTCTGTAACACAGACTAAAGTCAGATATGGTCTCAAAATAATCAAGCATACGAGAACCCAATAACAACAGGCAGTGGCGTTCGCAGCACATTGAAAGTGGGGGGGCAGGTTGTTCGGTTCCCCTGAATGGAGCCTGATTAGGAGTGTAAGGTCAAAGGTCAAATGACTGATTTCCCCCGAATGACCAAGAAAAGTGGGGGCCGTGCACCCCCCCCCTGCCCCTTTGCGTATGCCACTGACAACAGGGCAAGTGGTTTTTGGCAGACCATTTGTGAAATTTTCTCCACCCTATAGATGAAAATTATGATTGCACACCTCAAGATTCAAAAAGATACATACCTGCATGACAAATCCTATCAAGAATGATACCACAAATGGATAAAATCCAGCTTGAGCAAGGGTCACTGGCAGACCTGCATGATAAACAAATAGCATAAAAAAATTTCAGGTTCTAGTACCATATCATTATGTACTACTTTTTGGTATTATTCGTGCTATGAACACGCATCTGCAAGGAATGTTTTTGGGGGCCGGGGAGGCATTTGGGGAAAGTATCAACCAATTTTCAAAAGTTTGGGTTTTACTTAGGGATACAGTTCTGATTGGGGGGGATATTAACTTTCTAATTGTGACACGATCTGGTCCATGGGGCCAAAGGCGGCAAATTTGAAACTGAGATAAAGGGAAAAATATGGAGTAAAAAACAATAAAATACATAAGAAAATAGACATCAAAAACTTCATAACTTTAGAACCAAGTATGCTAGACCTTTGGGGTTTTCAGTAAATGAGAGCCTATTGTAGGGCTGCTAAGAATACGCAATTGCGTTATTTGCGCCGCAATTTGCGTATTTTGGCTCCAATTGCGTTTTTTGACATTTTTGAAAAAATCTAAAAAAAAAAAAAAAAAAAATTAAAAAATTTTGCGATTTTTAATTTTTTTTTTCATGGGATTTGGAGAGTCACTGGACCTAACATCAAGTGCTACCATCATTAAAAAAAAAATTAAAAAAAAAAATGGAAAAAAGATACAAAAAATTACAAGTTTGTATCCAAATGGGACCAATTTATAACTTGTGTTCACTTCAAAATCTATCTAAGATACAGACTTGTGTACAAAACCAATGCATTTTTATATCTTCAATAGACTATGCAGTGAACACAAGTTACAAATCGGTCCCATTTGGATACAAACTTGTAATTTTTTTGTATCTTTTTCCAATTTTTTAAAATCAGCCACAAATGATTGCAGTACCTCACTCAAGGTCAAGGGACTCTCTAAATCCAAAAAAATTTTTTTTTTAAAACGCAATTTTTTATTTTTTTTATTTTCTTAATTTTTTTTTTTTTTTTTAATGATGGTAGCACTTGATGTTAGGCCCAGGGACTCTCCAAATCCGCGAAAAAAAATTAAAATCGTAAAAAAAAAAAAAAAAAAAAAAAAAAAAAATTTTTTTTTTTTTTTTGATTTTGCGTTTTGGCGGAAATCGCGGATTTTTGCGTTTTTGGAAAATCGGGGTGCGTTTTTGGCCTCCAAAATCGCGTATTCTTAGCAGGCCTAGCCTATTGTATGTTTTATGTACTAATTACAGTAACTCAATTTTCAAAAATGCCTCCTTTAGCCCCCATGTACCAGATCGTGTCACAATTGTGCTTATCACATTTGTGCCGAAAAAGGAGTACAATCAGTAATGTTAGGGACGATATTTGACATTGACATTGTCTCCGAGATTTTTTGAAAACATGGCATAAGCTCAAAATAAATCAGTACATGTTAGGAGCGATATTTGACATTGATGTATTAAAGGGGGGTAACCCTATTGGTTTTGGATATGGATTGTCTTTAAAATTACATAATAATATCAAATATCGCCTCCTTTATGCTGCTTTGTGAAAAACGAGAGCATTTTCAGCGTAAATGTGAATAAATAGCCAAATTTGCAATCCAATACCTTGGTATACGTGAATTGCATTCTGGGCAGGCAATGACGAATGCTGACATGCTGTACAATGCCCGGCCCGTATTGAACGGAAAATGGGGTTTTTTTTCGTACCGTTTCAGAAAAAAAGGAAACAAAATATATTTCCCCTTGCAATATGTACATTTCAAATGAATATAAAAAAAGTTTGGGTAAAATGGAGAGGAAAAAAAACCTTCCGAGACCGGGTTTTGAACCGGGTACCTCTCGGGTAAAAAACAAACGCGCTAGTCAATTGAGCTATTTAGCACACCACGCTTATTGTTGCCGTTTTCATACCTATATACGGCGCACCGTCTCCTCAGCAGTTAGTGTGGTTCGCTTTTTTCACAGAATGTGTATGACGCGAAACCAAAGTAGCTGTTGCGGTGACTGATATTTCGTTCATAATTCCCTCCCAGAAATCCAAAGTATTTACCATTGTTTACAAACTGGTATACCTGTAAAAACCGCTGTGATTCATGATTTCTACGGAAATACATCGACTTGGAGCGTCAAATTTCAGGATAGTAATGAGAAAAATAGTATCTATTATGTGATACCAAAACCTCATAAAAAAAAAAAAAAATCGGGGGGATGATGCTGTCGATCGGGTTACGGACCTTTAATGTCTCTGAGATTTTTTGTAAACATGGCATAAGAGCTCAAAATAATGATTTTTGATTATGATAAATAATTGTACTCTATACATGGCTTTGATAATTGACGCTTCATTTCTTTCTATTTGGTGATTTGTGAAGCTGTCCTTCCACAGGTGTTGGGTTGGAGCAAAATAAAATGCATGGAAATTGGAAACAGTTTTATGAATGTTTTACATACATACTAGACTACCCCGTAGTCCACTTGCCCATTCTGCATATACTCTGGATATTGTATTTAAGCTTAAAACTCTGATTTAATTAGATGTGTGCACAATTGATAGATTTTCACATCTGATCTTTTCAGTCACCCTACACCCTCTGTTTGTTAGCTCCCCAAGTGGACTACTGACATTGGATTGCGGTCAGAGATGCTTAACACGGCTGTCTATGAGCTTCTATGGATGAGATTGTCGGAAATCTGGCCTACTAAAATTGGCCATGATGTAATGCATCTTTAAATGGATCTGGCTTGTGATTGGTCGCCCAGATCTCGTTATGGTTTAAATCCTCCGGGTACCTATCATTACCATTAATAACTACATGGTACAGAAGTATGCCGCCATTGTGTTATGTAATTGCATGAACGCGTCAATAAGTGCATGAGCGCGTATTGTATTTGCTTGCGGTTAAATTTGATTGATAAACAAGTATGATTGACAGTGTTGAGTGTTAGCATGGTTAGGGACTTTGCCCGCTCAAAATCCCGTTTAAAATTAAAAGTCCATAGTCTATTTTTAACCTGGAATTTCGCGAAATCAGAATTGTTCAGTGAAGTGCCAATACAATTATGACATTCAACGATATAAGCCTAGTACGTACACTTTACTTTTACTGTCACTAATATAATTATATAAACTTTTTCATAACAATTTTATACTAGTATATATAAATATCGGTATAATTTCGAGTTCAACTGAATGCTTTCATCATGATTACTATTAATAACATGTAAAGTAGGTAATGGGGATTAATAACATGCTTTTATTGATCAAAAATAGACTATGGCATAGTCTACATACATACCTGCACATTATATAAATTCATATAAAACAGTGCATGTTTCTACATGTACAGTGGCGTATCCAGGGGAGAGGGTGCTTTGTTAAAAATCATGTAAAATCAGCCATTTTTGGTGATTTTAGGCATTAGGCCCCCCACATAACTCTGAAAGCCCCTCTGAGCCCCCCACAGGAACAGATCCTGGACACGCCAGTGATGTATGAACCGTAATGTTTGTTTGATACCTTGTAATTCCTTTTGGTATCAATATTATAAGTACTATAGCACACATCAAAATGTGTTTATCAACTAGAAATTTAAACTCACCTAAAATTCCTGTTCCAAGAATGCATGCTATTGTGACAAAATCTGAGGGAAAAAAAGGTAACAAAACTGGTCAAAATCAGACAATTATTTTCATAAAAAGTTGCGCTAGCATGTTCTTTCTTCTAGCTCTAACCCAGGGCTATGACAAATACTCCATAAAGGAGGCAAAAAATGCACCTTGATTTTTCAAAAAATGCAAAAAATGCAAAATATCATTTCAATATACCAACAAAATGAAAAAGAATATCTTCATCAGGAGATTGAAATTTTGGTTGTAAATACTTGGCTCAGACACCCCCTGCGTCGCACAAGCGCAACACAATGACTGCTTCACGGCCATTTATTACATTTTAGGGGGCTGGCATTTTCTTCGGAAGCGGGTGGGGGGGGGTCCCAAATATGTCGGTGACCGGAGTCAATTTTTTTATGACCCCCTATTGCGGGCAAATTTTTTTACAACCCCCCCCCCCTATTTTGGGTCAAAAATTTTTATGACCCCCCTCTTCCACCTACACAGACTCGAGACAAATTATTCATTGCTGGAGCTAAGGCGCAAAATGCATCAAAACTCAAAAGTAAATAAAGTGTGCGTAGCGCATTAAAATTTTTATCGTTAGTGTAAAGAAGGCGCCCTATTTTTGGTCTGAAAATTCTATGAACCCCTCCTGTATTTTTGGGACCCCCCTTCCGAAGAAAATGCCAGCCCCCTTAGTATAACAATTTTCGCCCCCTCACTTTCAAAAACCTTCCGCTGGCCCTGTACTGGAACTATCATTAGGCCGTATAAAATTAATGTTTTGGTTCTCGTCCAGAGGATTTTTATGAATTGATGAGTGAGGGAGGTGTTTTTTTTTCCATAAATCATTCCAAAGTCTAACAAAATTGAAAAATCTGAAAAAAAATATATCAAATCCCAGAAATTTGAGGAGGGAGGGGACGAGAAACAAAACATTAATTTTATACCGCCTTATTGGGCGATGTCGAGACTTTGACTGTCTGGAGTTCATCGGATTAGTCCATGATCAAATCGCAGTAGTCAAGTACCGCAGTGGCGTAGCGTGAGTCATCACATTGGGGGGCACCGGCTGCGACCATGATTGGGGGCACCAGATCTGATTGGGGGGGGCACAAGCCGTTTTTCGCCAATTTATCAAATCCCAAAAATTTGAGGAGGGAGGGGACGAGAAACAAAACATTAATTTTATACCGCCTTATTGGGCGATGTCGAGACTTTGACTGTCTGGAGTTCATCTGATTAGTCCATGATCAAATCGCAGTAGTCAAGTACTGCAGTGGCGTAGCGTGAGTCATCACATTGGGGGGCACCGGCTGCGACCATGATTGGGGGACACCAGATCTGATTGGGGGGCACAAGCCGTTTTTCGCAATTTTCCAATGTTTTTTTTTTTTAAATTTCAGATCGATTGGGGGAGCGTACCCCCATGCCTCTATGATGCTACGCCACTGTAGTACCACCTGTATGCGATTTGGTCAAGGATTTCATGTGATTTATTCTGTCAAATAATAATACGCAAATCTGACTTGCAAATCATACTCACAACACTGAATATATATAACGTGGGTCTTCAAAATTTGCCAGAATGATGTCCTGTTCTCTTCTGATTCTGGTACATCTGTCCGTACAACCATTGCCTCATCATCATCAAATATGTCATCCCCCAGACGTATCTCATGGAGTTGTCCGTTGTTGAGCCCCAAAGGGCCCACATCACTGCCATCGTCCCCGGTCGGTTCGGCTGCACTTTGCTGCCGGGCTAGCTCCTCGGCCGCCTCCGTTAAAATGATCTCCTCTTCATCTTCCATAGAGTTGACGACTAAATACCCTTATGATGAGTCGCTTGAGTTATCATACATCTTAATCATTCATTTATCATGTCAAAATATGCAGTATAAATTGTATATTTCTTTAATGTTTACATCTTCTCTCACCCGACATCATCTTCCTCTCATCTCTTGATTTCCTGTTTTGCATTGGAGTTGCCAGTTCAGTCTGCGACTGCTGATCACTAAATTTAGGATTTGAAAATCACTGAGTTGCTAGTACTATATAATAGTAGCACTGGCATAGCTCACTACAGTAGGCCTACTATTAGGCTCCAATCTGTACAATGTATCCATTTTGAGGCATTTCTCTCAAATTCTGCTCATCTTTTCAAAAATGAATAAATAAATAATGATAATTGATTGTCTTAAAAAAAAGGGGCATTTCGTGATCCACAGCCTCATCCCCCCACTTTTCCCAAAAAAGTTGAGATTTTTACACCACTGGATTACCTCTGGCTACATAATGTTTATGTTCCAAATATTTCTTGCAGATTAATTCGTTTAGCAAAAATATCGTTAAATTTGAATTTCGTTCTGGTGCACCAGAACGAAATTACAACACATTGTCTATGGAGCAGTGTAATACACATAATCATGCATAACTCGCAAACGCAAAATCGGAATCAACTGAAATTTTGGAAATAAGCTTTTTTCGTAGATATCTACTGAAAAATGTCATAAAAAGAGGATGCTAGGATCATGAAATCCTCCTTTAAATGTGATCTCACGGGCATGACAAAATTTTACTATGAATTATACGCACATGATCTTTCTTTTTTTGTTTCCTGTAGGCCTAGTGCTATCTTCAGTAGATAACGGTTATAAACCATCTGAAATATGGCATACTATTCTTTGTTTAGAATGTTTTACTGGCAGAGCAATCTGAGACCATTTTTATCACAATCAGATAATTTTTGATCACTGTGGAATCCAAATGTTAATATTTGACCCCCCCTCAAGGGCTTTATCTTCGTCTCGCCCTACGGGCTCGCAGGCTCAATCCGAGTTCGATCGTTCGACTTACGGCATGATTATTTCAGCCACAGTCTGTGGCATGGACTTGGCGAGCCCAAAAGTAGTGATAGGATTCAACTGTGGTGGTCATATGGGGGAGGAAATTTAGAAGGCCTTGAACAAGGCTAGTTTTGCACTAGCACCAAAAGAACCCACAAGGAAGCAAGGAAGTGTTGACCAAGTATACGTACATTGTGATGTGAACTCTATCGTGTTTAAATTATGATTGTTGATTCACTTCACCGATTTCAATGGAAAGCTCAGGTTTAATCAAAACCTGATTTGTGTTTAAAGTTGTGAAAGTGCGAGTTCAGTTGATTTAACGATTTCATAGATATTTATCAGTTTACACATTTATCATCATCAGAAGAAAAAAGTGTCAACTTTATGAGTCAGAAAATGAGATAACGATAAGATTTTGAAATATTTGGAGAATTGTGTAACTCTCTAATCTTAGGTTTAGCGATCATGACCAAAAATGTTTGGCAACGATGGACGAAGAACTTCATGTATAACGCTATATTGAACAGGTCAACATATTAAAATTGCACGAAATTTGGAAATAACTACAAGTTTTATCGGTGACTAAATCGTTTGATATACGGTTCCACTGGATTGGGACTGGATTATCTGTTTTTTGAGCGATATATGGCAAATTGCCGCTGATTATACGGATCAAACATGGATAGATTTCGTCCAAGCGGAAAACGAAAAGGAAATTGGGTAAGAATGTGATTTAAATCACATCAAAGTTTATGTCTCGATCTTGCATGCCTGTCTTTCTTTGCCTCACATCAAGAGTACCAACATGGCCATGTTATAGGATTTTTTAGGAGCGCTGGGATCTGGTAAAACTACTTTAGTATTGCGGCACTGTGATAATTATAGCCATTCGGTCAGGTTACATCACGATAGGAATATTAATTCATTTTTTTAAGTACTTAATCTACTTCATGTGCTATTTGCCTTAAGTTTGTTATTCCAGAGAATTTGAGAAATTTCTCTGGTTATTCTTTATCCAAAATGCTGATCTTAGTAAATTACTATATAAACTGCCGGGAAGGGTTTTTTTTCTCAGCTTAGGCTAGCTAGCTACATGCTATAACCATGATAACCAACAATTAAGGTAAATTGGTCTTCATTGAACGGCTCTTTTCAGAGCCACCAAAACTTTATATTAGCAGATAGGCGAGATCTGCTAGTTCTCTGTAGACAAGGGGCAGTCTTCATTGAACGGCTCTTTTCAGAGCCACCAAAAACCTTTATATTAGCAGATAGGCGAGATCTGCTTGTTCTCTGTTGACAAGGGGCAGTCTTCAGTGAACGACTCTTTTCAGAGTCATCAGTAGACGAGGGGCGGTCTACATGTCTCATTCTTAGGTACTTTGTCCTGAAGAAGTCAGAGCTACTCCTGACGAAAGCTTGACAGTTCTAAACTTGTCCGACGGCGAACCCGCTAAAAAACCCACTAATTGTTATGAATTCCCGTCGTAAAAGCCTATCCCACAAAAATTAAGGTAAAGTGAAAGAACCCCCACTCATTACTATTATATTGGCAGACTAGACTTAAAGTCATAATAATTATGACTTTATAGCCCGAAAAATTGCTTTAGGAAAACTTAATACATAAATAAGTTTAGTATAATAGAGAACAATGATTCCAATTTCCAAGTCTTCTTGTCACGGTACTCTATAGGAGATTTTATCCCTCAGAATGCCCACATCAAAATCTCAGTCTGTTGACCTACAAACACAACACATTTGGCTGATTCCATTTCGGTGTAAGTTGGGGCATAAATGTTAGGTTTGAATATAAACCAATTTCATATTGTAAGATCGTACATTATGGCTTTAATTTACTATATTACGTAAATATAATTGACTTTTGCAACTTATATTCCATTTTGAATACTGTGACTACGCGACATCTCGCCTAAGAATAAGCAATACATTTTTCCTCGATTTTTATTTCACTTTCCAATAATCAGCGGCCAGCATCATCCAGCGGAAGTAGTCGATCCAGCACGGGATCCAGCAGTATGTCTTCAGCCAGTTTTGGGAGCTATCGAGGCCACCCAGCTGCTGACACTCCACTCGACCCTGTCTATGAATACAGAGATCATAGAGGAAGGCGAAACAGCAGGACGTTTGGCATCCCAGATCCACACGCATTTGAA
Source organism: Amphiura filiformis (assembly GCF_039555335.1). Lineage (NCBI taxonomy): Eukaryota > Metazoa > Echinodermata > Ophiuroidea > Amphilepidida > Amphiuridae > Amphiura > Amphiura filiformis. The sequence goes on along the minus strand of NC_092633.1, from coordinate 33,866,105 downwards.
ACCAAAGACGATGACACAAAACAAGGACTTACTAAGAAGCAATGTATTCTTATATTTTTAGTAGTGTTTTTGATTTTGGTAGCTGCTGCAGTTGCATCTATTGTTGTCTTATTTAGTAAGTAAACCCCAAAACACCAACAAAACAACAACAAACAAATAAAAACAAACAAATAAATAAACAAATAAACATCAGTATAAAGTAGAAAGAAACAAAACACTTGTTTTTGTTTCTCTATCATTTGTATCATTCTGTCTATCCTCCTCCTCCTCCTCTTTTTCTTCTTCTTCTTCTCCTTCTTTCTCCTTCTTCTTCCTTCTCCTCCACCTTCTCCTCCTCCTCCTCCTCCTCTTCTTTCTCCTTCTATCCTTTCTGCATTTTATATCTTACCCCATTTCGCAGGCTCACTCTTTATCAATCTCATTTGAGTTCTTAAAGCCAGAACCATGTCACTTATTTCTACAACAAATGAACGGTTAATTCTGCCAAGTGACCATGCATATATCCCAAATTCACTTTTATATTTTTAGAGTCACCATATACCTGAAATCCAGTGTGCAGGGTACTAGTATAGGGAAATGTGAAAATTGATGGTTTTAAGAAAATTGTAAATTGACATTTACATATGTCTAGTGATTTCATATTGTTTGTGAACAAAAAGTATGAGAAAAAATTCTTGTAAAAAAACTTGTCATCATTTTTTGCTTGAAAGTTGTTGTTTTTTTCTGGATTTCTCAAATATAAAAACTGAAATGCGATAAAATTGCCACCCAAAAGCAGCGAAATTCGCTCAACCTACAGGAAACAACTTCTTTTTTAGCCTATTAATGTAATTCATTCTATCTTATGCTCAAGTTGTTCTTCTTGTTTAAATTTGTTTGCAGTTTCACGGACATCTGATCGTCAAATATTTTCAACAGGTAAATGTAATACGAGGGTAGTTCAAAAGTCTTCAAAACATTTGGACAGTTTGTCAAGCCTATAGTTCTGTAAATGGAAACTGCCCAGGGGGAACTGCTTACATGATTAACATTTAAAGGAGGATTTCGTGATCAGTAGATATCTACGAAAAAAGCTTATTCCCAAAATTTCAGTTGATTCCGATTTTGCTTTTTCTAGTTATGATTTATGATTATGATTATGTGTATTACACTGCGGTATTCAATAGGCCACTGTTGTAATTTCGTTCTGATAATGGTATAACGAAATTCAAATTTGGCGAAATTTTTGCTGAACGAATTAATCTGCAAGAAATTTTTGGTACATGAACATTATATATAGCCGCGGTACCCAGTGGTAAATATAAAAATCTCAACTTTTTTGAGAAAAGTTGGGGGGATGAGGCTGTGGATCACGAAATGCCCTTTTAAGATGAGTACAGATTATAGGCTATAGTATAATCATGTTTATGCCTCTTTCAACTTGTTGTAAAATTTTGATTGGTGACAATTCATGTTTTTCCTTATTCTGCATGTGATTATCTTTATTAACCAACTGAAACAAACATAAAGTGTGTTTTTTTATACACAAATTGCTGTCTTTGTCCATCCATATTATAATAATTCGAATACTACATGTCTCTATAAAATTGTCAAAATGTTGCTGTTGTTGCATTGATGTTAGCTGTTGTTTTTGTTTTTATTGCAGAACGTCCACCAACAACAATTCGTCCAGATGACAGAGATATTGGTTAGTCATTGTATGATGTACTTAAGAAATAAAGGGTAATGCATACCTATCCTTTACACGAAAATAATGTGTCCGAGTCAGTAAAAACGTAAATAATGTGTGAGGCGCAGCCGACCCCATTATTTAAACGTTTTTACTGCCGAGGACACAATATTTGCGTGTAAAGGATAATGCTGCACCCTTTATTTCTATTCTATTACCACAAAATAGTGCGATTTAAAGAGAAAATATCACATTTTTGCCCAAATATTTCAAGTTGTTTTTGTACGTTTACCTCAAGGTGGAGCGCCTACGCGTAGCCAAGCGTAAGTGATAGCGATTATTGCAGAACGTGTAACCAAGCGTAATGCTTTGCGTACAATGTGTAACGACGCTAATATACTGCATCGCGCTTTGCTGTGCGCTGTGATGCGAGAAGAACATAAAGTTCGTTGCCCTGGCCACTTTATTGCTAATTAATGGTCTTTCACGTGACGCGTTTCAACAAATCACAGTGCGCGATTTTGAATAATGGGTCGTGGGGGTAATAGAATTTAAAATATTACCGTTATTTTACGGCACTTTTCCGTAAACTTTACGGTTATTTACCGTAAAATTTAATTACTATTTCACTAAAAATATGCATGTTAGTATAGAGGCAGTGCATGTGACGTATCATCCCGTAAATATGGCAGACTACTCAAATGCATTCAACAAAAGCATGATTGCAATCTACCGTGACAGTTCGTCTCACACACATAACCCTGCACTACGATCAAATAGGTTGATGACAACATTTGATTGAATGGACTGTACTCCGCCATAACTACGGTGAAGGACACCGGTTCAAATTCTTTGTTTGGAACCAATCAATAATTTCATGCAGGGCCTCTATACCCTTAGACTTTATTTGTTTAATTTATTTATCTTTTTGGCGTGTGTGTGTAAATTGATTATTGATTGCCAAGTGCCATATTTGGGCATAAGTGCAGTCCACCATTCAATGTGGAGTATAGACTATACTTTATCGATTTATTTTGCTGGAGTAGTTTCCTGTTAACCAGTTTTAAGTACTGCAAAGGTCGAATCGTGTTTGCTGTGCAGTATACTGCACTATGTGTATATGAAAAACACATTTGTTGTCTCCACAGCTGGGGCAAAAAATTAAAAAAAGTGCCCCGATTACGATAAATTGGTCTCAAATCCCATTGAACCATTTTTTAAAACTATTTTGTGATGCTACCCATATAACAAAACACCTGAGATATGACAAACTATTCGTTGTTTAAAATATTGTTCCAAGCGGAATCATTCATTTGAGACCACTTTGATCAAAATCGAAACATTTTTAAATTTGTTTGCTACCCTGTGGAGAGTTATGTCTATTTTACTCAAGAATTAACATCAGTTTCTAAAATCCTTATGAGATCATGAGAGGAATATTATATTGTTACCATGGTTACGGTTTTAACCAAGATTCATCCAATTTTGATAATAATATTATGTTGTTGGGGAGTTCCTTTAGAGATACAACAAAAAACTTTCGTGTCCCAATTTTGTCTATAGGTCAAACGTATACATATGCCTTATTTTGAATTAATGTCTATTCAGGTCTATGATGTCAGATGTACTGGCTTTAAAGGGAACCTCACGGGAAATACCCTGTTTTTAGAGAATAGGAAAGGGTTGAGTTCAGGGCAAAAATCACTGACCTATAAAAAACTATACACTAATCTTTTCTTCGTCGTTTGAAAAAAACTTTGTTTTAAGGGGGTACTACACCCCTCGATAAATTTGTGTCTTTTTGCATTTTTCTCAAAAACTAATAACACACTGGTAACAAAAGTCATGTATATTATAGGGGCAAGGAATCCAATTACTACACTGGAATTTCAGTGGCGCAAGACAAGCGGTTCGTTATGCGTTCTGTAGGCTCTCTAATTAAACTGGAGAAAAGGTGCAATGATTTTGCCGCCCCGTTCAACATCTCAAAAAGAAAAGAAAAAAAGTGAAAAGCAAAAAAAAAAAAAAAAAAAAAAAAAAAACAAAAAAACAAACGAAACAAAAAACAAATACAATCTGAGGGTTCTAACTTGCCTATTTTCAGCGCGAGCAATCTAAACAAAGAAAGTTTTCAAATAATTTTTACAATTTTCCGCCCTTTATTCCTTTAATTACTGTTTTTTTTATCGCCCCCCCCCCGCTTTTACACTTGGGACTGGCATCCGAAAAGGGTGTGTGTGTGGGGGGTACGCAATGGCTAATCTAGATTAGTTGGGGGGGGGGGGCAACCCGCCTCCATTTTGCCTCACAGCTCCCAGGATGACTTTGACTTTGGTCTTGTTCTTATGTCATACATGTCATTCACCATTTTTGATTTTATTACGAATATGGACTGTGTTACACAATATTATTGCCCTCAAATTTCCTTGACCCTTTTGTAAAATAATTTTTTCCAAGTATTCCTCAGAATAGTTGTTAATTTTATTTGTTGTTATTAGAGTACATCATTACACCAGTGCTATTGACGTTTGACATACCATTCCTACCAGAATATGCCAATCCGGCGTCGCCTCAGTATCGAATTCTTGAAAATGATGTCAAAGAAGCGGTAAGAAGAATTTTAAACACGATAAGCTTACCAGAGCTTGGAACGGTCCATGGATTTCCCATGGATTAGCATGTGTCCCTCACGGACCAACCTGGGTAAACAAATAAACAAACAAACGAACAAAAAACAAACAAACAAACAAACAAACACAGCCCGTTTCAAGTCAAAGAGATTTATTTTTTATTCCAGGAATAATATCAATTTTAGGACTTTATATACAAAACGTAAGGCCTTAAGAGTAAATATAGGTTCTTGATTTTTACCTTTTAATTTTTTGAAGTTACATTTTTAAATTTCAAATTATTCATTTTTTAAAAATCATGCAATTTTGTCACTTACGAAAGACTTAAAAATAAAACGTAGGAATTTAGAGAATACAACATACAAGTTCCAATAATATACGGTATATTTGAAAAACGTAATCATATTTGAAAAACGTAATAAGATTATAAAAGTGTGTCTACTGAAAATAAAAATTTAGGATTTTAGAGAATTCAACATACAAGTTCTAATATATATATATATATTTGAAAAACGAAATCATATTTTTAAGATTATAAAAAGAGTGGTCTTGTTATAATTTACATATTTGCAGGACCAATTAATTTTGACAGTGATTTCAATTGATATATTTTGTACCAAATCTATTCAATTTTGGTCGATTTTCAAAAAGCTCCATAATGTTGGCTACCAGCCAGTTATTTTAAAATAAGTTTCTGAATCACGTAATAATGACTGATGTCAAGCCAAGAAGGAAGACCAGGGTAAATTTAAATCAGCTTTAATATTTTGTTCACATTGAAACACGTATAATTGGGCCCTGAAGTAAAAATATTTTCTGTCAAGATATTTGTTACATGTATCGATTTTCGATAATACAATTATTGAAATTAACTCGATTAATTAAATATACGAGGGTCATTCACAAAGTTCTGCCTCAATCCTCATATATCTGACTCTGTATATTTATAAATTGTTAGCCCATGATTTGCCACGATTATCAACCATTTCAACTGGGATCTTATCTAGGCTGTGAGCCAATTTGGTTTTAATACGATTTATTGTAGGCGAAGTAAAAACTCTGTAGAGAAATTCTGTAGAGAAATGAAAAAGAAGGCATTAAAACCATAATATACGATTTCGGTCAAAGGAGAGTGTGAAATAAAGTTTTTCTTTAATGTATATGTTTATTTTAATGTGCGTTATGTTGTCAATCAGGTCACATACTCACATTTAATATAATACCGGTCCGTTTCTGTCCGGTTTCTGTTTGTATGAACATGCAGGTAACTACCGTTTTCTTGTACCGTGAAGTTAATTTAAACACGTTATACACCAGGACAGAAATTCGGAAATTCAGGTGAGCAAGATTTTCACACCGTTGGAAACCTCTGGCTAAATAATGTTTATGTGCGAAAAATTTCTTGCAGATTAGCAAATATATCGTAAAATTTGAATTACATAGCCTATACACCCAGAACGAAATTACAACACATTGTCGATGGAGCAGTGCAATACACATACGCATTTAATTTTGTAAACATTAAATCCTCCGTAGAGCTCCGTCATTAGGCTACAAGAGTGAGACAGTAAGTCTAACAAACAAACAAATTCAGATTATGATACCACTATACCAATACCACAGACAAGCTGGTTTATAATTTTATGCAAAAACTTTGGACAAAACTTTTGACCAATCAACATAAAGTTGGGGCTAATTATCGTCCAATAGGAGCATAGGGCTATAGGGGTACGAGCTCTGTTTACCGGTACAGATGTTTATTTGTCTCCGATAATTGATTGAAACACCAGACACACGATAACGTGAATATGATATCAGTTTTCACGAAGAATTTGGGAGAAAGGTCAAGTCAACACATTTTCAAAAGTTACGGCCTACCATTTACAAGGTTTATTATGATCGACCATGGGATAGGGACCTGTACAACTATTTTGTTGCTAAATAGTACTACCGTAGTGCAGTGAGTGGTAAGCTTAAAACTAAAAGTGGTAAGCTTAAAATGCCATATTCATCATGTTCATATTGTAACATTTCCATAAAAAAGGATTAGTATTTCTTTTCCATAAAATGTTAGCTTTACTGTCAGATGTGTAATTTTGAACTGAACAATTGAGTTTTTAAGCAAAGAAAATTGGAATTTACTATTATTATAACTATATGTACCAGCAGCGGCCATGTCGCCTGTGCATGAGTGCATGACACTGCACCGGGCATGCTATGGTACGATCTTTTGATGTGTTTGACCGTCTTGCACGCCATGTACGTACTGTGTTATGAACATCGCGTATGTGTTTGACAACGGTTCCTGTGCTTTATTCAAAATCTCTGATTAACAAAACTACAGCACCTGTACTGTAGTCTTAATTTTTGCAGGGTATGTTAGTTTAAATAAAGTACAGTTCAATTGTGTAAAAAACAGAATTTTCAAAAATATTGATGGCCAAAACCAGGGCTTATAACAAAATTAGGTGATATACATCATTACATGCAGGATTGCCAAACCCGCGATTTGGGCACCCAATTGGGCGATTTTCGACTTCCGTCCCGCGACAAAGAAAGTGCTCCCGCGATTTCGCTACATTTGGCCTACTTTGAAAATCTCACCCGCGAAATTTATTAAATCAGAGATGCCAGACTTCAGGAAATTTCCTGATTTCAGGAAATTTTGCTGAGATGTTTATGTGCAAAAGTATATACACAAAAGTAAATTATTAGGAAATTTTCAACCATTTCAGGAAATTTTGTCATCAACCACTGGCATCTCTGTTAAATGTTGGGTGATTTGTGACAAAGCCGACTTCAAAACTCATTTTTTTTCATGATTGCCATTCGACAAAATGGTCATTCAACAAAAGCACCAAACAACTAATTCAATAAATAAAAGTTACAAAACACTCTGTGGTAAGTGTGCTTAAGTGTGCTTCCCATGACAATGACACGCACAGGGAGGGGGGGGGGCTGGTTAATCGCATCTCATGTTGTTGCTAAAGACCACTTGAGCTGGAGGATTATCCTTAGAATATTCCCATCTAAATACTCACAAGTGGCTTAAGACGACTTAAGTACCGGTAGCTTCTTAGTGTCAGTGATGTGGGGTGTCAAGTTTCTACTTCAACATAAGTTTTTGTTTTTTTCCGTTGTCAGTTCTTTTGAAATAAAAATGTGCAAACACATTTCGCACATTTTCTTTTGAAACGGCATGATGATCAAAAACGAAGACATTATAACTGTACAAATCATGCCGAACATGCCGGACCCGGCTGTTTTGGGTTTGATTAAAAATAGCATTTTAAAAATTATTTTTGTTACTTTGTTTATAATTTCTTTCAGCATTTCCCCAAAATTAAAAAGGTAGTGCAGAACCCCGTCAAAGTTTTTTTTTTTTTATAATTTTCCTTGCAGTTTATTTTTTTCTTTAATTTTTGAAAATGTTTGTTAGTTTTTCATTATTTCAGCATTTCCCAAAAATGTCACAAAAGGGTGTGCTTTCTTGCAGTTTAAACATTTTTGTTCAATTTTGTTAGTTTATAATTTATTTCAATATTTCCACAAAAATTCACAAATAAATTTTTCTTACAGTAGGGCGTAGGCCTATAACAAAAAATCAGTTTTTGTTAGTTTTTTATAATTTATTTCAGCATTAAAAAAAAATAGAAAGAAAGTCCCTGAGCCGTCTTTTAATTTTTCTTTTTTAAAACTTTTTTCATTTTTTGTTAGTTTTTTTATAATTTATTTCAGCTTTTCCCTCAAATTCCAAAATCAAGGGGGGTGTAGAACCCCCTCAAATCGACTTTTTTTTTCTTCCACTTATTTTTTTTTCTTCAGTTCTTCCAAAAATTTCAAAATAAAATGGGGGTGTAGAACCCCCCCAAATCAACTTTAAAATTTTGGGTGATTTTTTGGCTATTTGGGCGACATTTCACGGCTAATAGCCGCGACTTGGGCTAAAAAGTTTTGGCAACTCTGATTACATGTACGTATCTCAGGTCCCAGTACGGTGCACAGTGGTCCAGAATCACCTCAAAGTGTCCCGAAAGTAGGGAACGCAACATAATCATGATAATAGTCAGACCACTGGGCATGTCATAAGTCGATATGACATGCCAGCCAATCACCAAAGTATGAAATAAGAAGCATCACAACCTGTCATTTTACGCTTCATGAAAATACTTTTCTACAAAACATACAGAACCACAAACTTACTAAACTTCAACTTGCACTACTGACAAAATAAAACATATATTTATTATTACCGCTCCTTCAGAATAACTTACATATTATTGGTAATTTCATGGATTCCTGTCCCTGAGAATGGCAAATTTCACAAAGGTTCAGTAATATCACATGAGTGCAAATATACAGTGTGCCTCTGAAGCTGAATTTATACCACTCGATCACTTTTGCAGAGAAGAGATTCCCAAGCATTCTCAGTACAGCCGTACCACACATGGCACCAGAACATGGCATGAAGAAAATTCTGAGGTGTACCATAACTCATTTTGTTACATAAACCATTTCTGCAATCAATGAACACGAATGCCAGGATGAATGCCTTCTTCGGTAGTGTATCTCTGACCCCATCAGCAAAGTACCTAGTAATAATCTGATTGGTCAAAAAAAAATACTAAGACAGTCAGCGTGCTTGACCAGTCACCAGTGAGAGCTCAATATGTATGAGGTCCATATCCCCGTTTTTGTTTGAAATCTCACTCGTTTTTATATTGCGGCTAGGGTCAAAGAATTTTAGTATCAAAAATAGGGGGTCATAATTTTTTACGCTAAAAATAGGGGGGTTATAAAATTATTAAGGGCTGGTTACTTAAAATTTATATCTTCTGCTCTGCTCCAGCATGCCTCTGTGGCTAATAGTTGGCTACATGTAGAGCGTCGTGCAAGTATTCCGGTTTGAATCTGGCCACTGGTTTTTTTTTCAACATTTGTGACCCGTTCTGACAAAACCAGGAACAAGACGTATTTTTGACATTTCATGATTTGAATGGAAATGTAAGCATGGTACAATAAGCTAAAAAATGATACCAAAATTATATACATAGCATCAATACTTTTCAAGATGGATAATTTTGTAAATGATACCTTGATATTTTTGTGATGCTTTTCAAGATGGATAATTTTGTAAATGATTTTTTTTTGCCGAACTGCTATTCCGAGAAATGGGCTAATTAGTTTCCTGCTTTATACAGGATTGAATAGGGATTATCATAGTTCAACTGTCAATTATTGATTAAATAAACCTTTTTAATTTTCAAGGATTTGAAAGTCCACTCAGTCCCAAGGTCAAATACCATGAAATTAAGAATTCCCAAATTTGATTTCTTTTATGGGAATGTCATCTTTAATTAAAGGCCTTTAAATCAAAAACATGCCTGGCGACTTGTTCCGAGTTTTGTTGGAGCTGGTCACATAATTTATGTGCGCTGACTGCTCTTGGAAAATATTAAAATTTGTTAATGTATACATTTGATTATTGCTTTTCATGTATAATGTATTATTTTTTCAGCCAAGGATCTGTGGTAACAGATTTATTCATTTATTTGGTACCATTGGAGGATTTTTTCCTGAGTGATTCCATTTTGTCTGCAATCAGAGCACAGATAGAATCTATTTTACTGGCTGCAATAAGAGAAGCAGATGGACCATTTTCTAATCTGCAACCAATATCAAGCACTCTACAAGTCAGCAGATGTAAGTGATTTTTCTTTTAATAAATTTAAATGTTCTCATGTGTTTCCTCAATAAAAGGCCCATTCAGTGATTTGCTCATCTGGAGGATCGTAAAAATCATCAAAATTCAGATTTGGGCAAAATTTGTTAGTGTTGTAGTTTAGCTACAAAATGGCAAAATTGTTCACACGCTTCACACACATTTGTACCACAAACTTATTCCGTCACCAAAAGTTGCTGGTATTACTGTACTTCAAGAAATTTTTTCCAACCTCATCCTCCCAATGTCAAAAACAAATCTACGCCACTGCTAACATAGCCTGTTAGGGGTTAAGCCAAAAGCAGTGTATTTAAAAATAAGGCAAAAAAATAAAGGTTCGTCTCAAAGCTTGCAGCGCATTTGTAAATCATGACGATTTGAAAAAAAAGAAATCACGGACATTTTTTTATTTCAAAATTGTTTTTTTAATAGTTTTTCCGGAAAAATTGGCAAAAAATTAGACTTTTTTTCAAAATACCATAAAAATACCAAGTCGGTAATAAAAAAAAAAAAAATCGCATTTCACATTTGTTTTCAGACCACTCGTGAGCTTTGAGACAAACCTTTTTTTTTTTTAAAATAAGATATTTTACATGGATCTGTCATTTCTCTACATGATTAGCTACATGTATTTGAATGGGGCTTCAACTTTGTCAATATTGTTGTTTTCCTTGTTTTTTGCCATATTTTTCATTTCAAAAATACATGAAATACCTTGACAATTTCGTTGACTTATCCTTCACTTTTAGGCAATTTTTCCTTCACTTTTTTTACACTTTTGTTGGGATCACTAAATGGACCTTTAATAAAGTGTCATTTAGGGATTTGCTTGATCAGATCAACCTAAAATGATGACAATAATTCAGATATTCTCATTTTCTAAATAAGCATACATTTATAAAATACCAATGTGACATGATCAAGGGGAATGAGTCACATGTCGGCAATTTTCTATTATAAATTTTTTACATCATTTTCTGGCAGCTTATAAATGTTACATTTTGATGCAAACCCCATCAAAATCGGACATCTGGTCACCGATTTATGAGCAATTTACCAATGGCTGAAAACAATATAAAACAAAAGAATTTGAAAACCGGGGTTCTGTTTTTGTTGATATCTCAAAAACAATATTAGCGACATCCGACTCATTCCCCTTGATCATGTCACAAATGTGTAAACCATGCAAGTAGCTAACATGAAGGCTACATGATAAAGGCTCAATCTGACAAAAGACCGGAGAAAGGGAAGTACTAGACACACACACACACGACACAATAGATTGGAAATCTGGGCACTCTGTTTAAGAAAGGTTGTTACCCTCTGGCCTATTATGAAACATATCTTTTTGGAAAATAATAAGTGCAAGTTAGTGCCACAACCTTTTCAAAGACATCAGTATTATATTGAAATTTAATGACATATTCAATTGTGCAATGTGACGATTATAGCCATAATTTACATCCTTTTTAAATTTCAAACCTGGTTTGTTGGCATATTTGAAATGGTTCCACAAGTCCCAACTTATACTTATTTGGAATCAACCAAGTTGGAACTTGTGTTTGTAGACAGAAACAATTTTGCAGCGAAGATAGTGTAAGTGGGTTTTTCTTTAATTTTCTTCCTTTTTACCTCATAATGTCAGCTTAAAACGACCAGAAAATCTTTGTAACAGTTGTTACTACGGTAATTATTCATATTTTATGGCAAAGAATAACCAAATTGAAGAAAAGACTGGAGAAAAGGTGAATTTTGCTGCCCTTCATTTTTACGATTTTGCCGCCCTGTTTTCTTTTGTCACCCGTTTTCTGCTGTCCTTTCATTTTTGCTGCCCCCTGCTTTTACCCAGGGGAGCTCACACCCCAAAGCCCCCCTCAATATATGCACATGATAACAAGGTCAATTTCTAACATTTTGGACTTTTGGTGCCTGCATGAATACCTACCTAATCAAAATGTTACCACAGTTTCATGCCTGCATGAGTACCTAATCAAAATGTTACCACAATTTCATGCCTGCATGAGTACCTAATCACAGATTCTCAATGATTTCATAATGAAAATATAACTATATTCCGTCTTTAAAGGAAAATTGTATAATAACAATAGGTAAAGCCACAGCACCAGGAAATACAATATAAAAATATCTATTGTTTCTTTAACATTATATATATTTTTTGGGTGTAACGTGTCAAACTAAAGAATAACTACCACAAAACCTTTTTACGCATTGTTTTTACAAGTTATATTTAGAGATTTTGGTTCAACACACCTTTATGTGAAGTAGAAGAAATCTATATACACCTAAAAGTTGCCCTCTAGAATTTCAGTTGAAAATATTAAACTTGATTCTATATCAGTGTTTACATGTATACCCAACATTAGGTGTGTGTTTTTTTTTTTTTTTGAAAAATATCATACCCTGGTAGGCATGTTGTCGCTTCATTTTTCTTTGGTGACATGTTGCCAAAACTTGGAATCCGACATCGAATCTTTGTCGACAAACAAAAATATAGTCTTTATAAAGCTTCTGAATTTAGCACTCAATGTGTTTATTCATGCATCCATGATGGCCAATTATGACGAATGGTAGGCCTATACCTGTCCCAGTGTAAAATATATTAATTTGCTTCCTTTGTAAAGTCACTTTGATGAGATTGTGAAGCTCTTGGTTGGTATTTTTTACTACTTTTTACTAGTAGCTACTAGTCGTGCATGATTTATTATTGATTACTTTTTTGTCGACAGTGATAGTCTCTTATCCTTATCGACTGTTAAAAAAATCTCAAAAAATCTCATCGTCAACAGTTTTGGTAAAAGTAGGTCTGTCAATAACAAGCCTATACCCTGGACATCCTGAAAAATATAAGCCTAAACATCTGCAATCCTGTGTGAAAAGCTTGGGACAGTTTGTTTATTTTACGCATCCCTGCTCCCCTTATTCAATGTTGAATGCTGAAAAATAGTAAAAAGTGGTTGTGCTCAATGTCTGCTCCAACATTGTTTCCAGGGGGAGGGGAGGGGGAGTAAGCAAGTACATAACGTGAGCTATGAAACGTATCATGTATTTTCAGCCTTATGTTCAATTCACAGGAATTTGATCTATAAAACATCATCTGTCCCAATGATTTTCGCACAAGATTGTGGGTTTTTTGTTTGTTTGTTTGTTTGTTTGTTTGTTTTTGCTTTGATTGGAAGAAATGTCCACACCCTGGCATGTGATCACATCCTGAACATTTTAAGCCTAAAAATTAAAAATTACGATCAGAGCTATATTTTGAGTTATAATAGAGAAGGGTAGAGAATACACTGTGACCCAATTAATTTGATCCACTCAAACCACATATTTAAGAGGAGGCGAATACAAATTAATTTCAGGGAAATAATAATACCAAAAAATATTTTGTGATTTAACATCAATTTGCTCATATCACTATAATAAAACATCACATACCTAAATTATTTATTCAGCCAGGTTTGGCTCCTTGAGTTCCTTGAGTAAATGTTACAAAGTTCACAGGATAATTTCAAGCTTGCTCAATTTTGTCAACTTGCAGAGACACAGGTACTCCATGTTCCACACACCAGATTCAGTGGCGTGTCCAGGGGGGAGGCTTTGGGTGCTGAAGCCCCCCGCACTTTGTTAAAAATCATGTAAAATCAGCCGTTTTTTGGCGATTCTAGCCATTAAGCCCCCCGCATAACTCTGAAAGCTCCTCTGAGCCCCCCGCAGGAAAAGATCCTGGACACGCCGGTGAGATTCTAGCACATTCGCCAAGGTCCTTTCGCTCATATCAAAACGTTAGGGTACCCTAAGCATCATTACTCATTTTCTTATTTCATTCCATTAACAACCGCGCGTACCGTCCACTGACATGAACAAAAATCAAACATTTTCTCAAAACATTTGTATTACTAAAATCACAACTTTGAAATTATTAGTCATATATCACAGTCGATATACCAAAACAAACATGAGAATGTCCTGCAATTTATGATCGCATCGAAAATAATGTAGATGATATTGTTTACTCGCAAATAATTTTTATTTACCTCCACCTTTGTATTAAAAATGTTTTGTTTTCTGCCTGAAATCCACGTTTTCAACTTTTCTATGATTTTCACGTATTTTGACCATTGATCTCAAAGCGTTATAATGACATGGAACAATTGTATACCTGGTCGAGGTATCCAATTGAAGCTTGAGATGTTTCCAAGCTTATCATCTAAGAAAGAATCTGATTTGTCAAGTATCTCACTTTCGCCGGATCGCGTACAGCGAAAAATCTGAAAAGAATTGGTACGAGCAAAAACCCCAAATCACCTCTGCTTGAACTAGGTATATTGGTCTTTGCCGCATTCTGTACACAGTCCGTGCAGTGAGTCGGTTCGTATGTTGAGGTTTCACAAAGGTTAAAGATGGTAATCTGAGACTGCATTGAACTACACACAGAGATTGCGTTTGACCTTGTGATCCCTATAAGCAGTGTTGGAAAGAAGTTATAAGTCGCAGTTTGTAATGGGTCTCTCACAGCTAAAACGTTTTGATATGCTGGCAAAGACGTGCCAACATGCTCATTCCTATTATCACATATAAAGACCTAGGTCATGCCTGGGAGATGGGACAGCTCCAAAATGTGGACCTTTTCAGAAAAAATATCGGCTTGACAGTAGTGGCTTTTAGGTCTGTTGAAGACAATTAAGGATTAAAGTCTGTCAAATAAAACCATGGAGGCACAAGCAATGCTGGGGTACAAATAATTCAACTCTTGACAGCACTGAATATTAGCATGTTAGAGAATATCCAACAGTTTTAGCCAGCCTTATAGTGTGAAGGGGCAAAGCGAAATTTTATTCCCCAATTGTCCATTTTCTATCCCATTTTAGTCATTTTAATGACATGTTACTCTTTGTTGTCCCCAATTTATCCCTGAAAATTTTCTGTGGGAAATTCCACCCAGCCCCCGGCTGTGCCGCTGAGAATATCAACACTTTGTTATTGTCAAGGGTCATTATTGCAAAAGGTTGTTATTCCAAAGGGTTAGTAATAATAATATTCCCAATAGTCATTGTTCCCAAGAAACATAATTCCGAAGGAAAAATTTAAGACTGTAATTCGAAAGAATACCAACCTCCCCAGTCATTCAGAATAATAATCAAATCCAATAATTGAATACAGATATAGCCTACTATTTTAACACCAAATGCACAGAGCTGGAGAAAATTGACTTTGACGTTGACCCAGTTACCACTATGAAAGAAGTTTTCAATGTTCTTTTGTGTACCAAGTTTACATAATCAAGGTCAAAAATTAGTGATCAAAAATTGCAAAAATATGTTCATTGTTAATTTTTATTGTCAAAATTAAACGGGACCAGGTCATATATTTAGCAGTGTTATGCTGACTGAACCGTGCAGTAACAAAAATATACTATCATGATATTTTTGATATTCAACAGTCCTCGAAGTAAACTATATAAATCTAGTGATTATCAAGCATTAGTTGCCTGATGATCGCCATACTGATCGTACGTGCGTGAAACTCCGAGTAGCACAAAATGTTTAATTAACGTGTATATTTATATATTTTAAATCTAGTGATATGTACTTAAAGTTTATGTAACTGAAACGAAAAGCCAACAATCAATTGAAAATTTGGACCTTTCATACTGAAGATATACATTATGTTTTTCTCAAAACACCTAAAAATTTTAGGTCTTTTTGGGAAATTGTTTTTATCTTTTATATGAAAGGTCAAAATGTTCAAATAATGGACAGCTTTTCCTCCCAGCTGCATACACTTTAAGGAGGCCTACATATCGTTAGATTTATAAAGTTTACTTTGAGGATTGGTAAATGTCAAAAATATCAGTTTTGAATAATTTGCCATAACATTTGTATTATATCATGAATTTAAAAAAATTATTGGATATCATAAGGACATTCCCGTATTCAAAATGCAATTCGATATGTCTGATGTGTTCTCATGTCTCACAAAAAAACTACCTTTGGATGATCTTTGGGTGACAAGAACATGGGTTTGAAAGCAAGTGGGAGTTTTTAGAAGAGCATAGTTTGAAATAACTTTAAAATAAACAAATGATTTTGAAAGAATAAAAATACATAATACTGATGCTGTCATTGTGTAACAAAATAGCATAGTATAGACATTGTAGGGCTTAAGGGGGGTACTACACCCCTGGCCAATTTTGTGCCTATTTTTGCATTTTTCTCAAAAATTATAGCGCATTGGTGACAGGTAAGATATGTATATTATAGGGGCAAAGACTACAACTACTGCACTGAAATTTCAGCAACTCAAGGCAAGTAGTTATTGATTTATTGATCAAATATTGGTTTTCCCTCATTTTTGACTGTAACTCCACAACTGTTGTCTGTGCTGAAATAAAATTTCCAGTGCAGTAGTTGTAGTCCTTGCCCCTATAATATACATATCTTACTTGTCACCAATGTGCTATAATTTTGAGAAAACTGCAAAAATTGGCACAAAATTGGGCAGGGGTGTAGTACCCCCTTAAAATGATCAGAATACATATTAGATTTGAAAAGGACTAACATTAATATAGGTGTTTGGGGGAAAAAGGCGCCTGACTGACTAATTGACCCAACTTCAGAATATGTACTCTAGCCCTACTAGTATAGGGCCTTTTAACTGTGGGATCCAAAACCATGTTATAATTAATCATAAAACCTGGCTATATCCAGAGAACTGCTAAACCCAATGACAGCTAATTCCCAAAAAATTCTACTTTCAGGTGGAGCGGTTAGTGGGTTTTAGCGGTTCTCGGATATAGTGTTTTTCGGGTGGAGCGGTTAGTGGGTTTTAGCGGTTCTCGGATATAGTGTGTTTAAAAGGCCCTAAAGTAGGGGCTTCCTTCAGGTCATATTTTTTTTATTTTGAAATTTTTTTTCTTGGATTCAGACATCCCCTTGACTAAAAATGGAAAACAAAATACCAGTACTGGTCTTTACGATTTCAGCATAGGCCCTTATCTATTTAAGGTTGATACAATATACAACTTTACCCTTTGTAAGTAAATTGTAATTTTTGTGGTATTTTCTTCTTTTTTGTTAAAAATCAACTAGGATGTTTGTAGCATTTGGGTCTTGGTCCAGTGAGTCTCTAAGACTCTGAATCCACTTGGATTGTGGGAGGATTGGACAGATATAATATGTGACATGATCAGTGGCAGCCCCCCCCACTCAGAACTCTTTCCCCACCTGTTTCCCCCCAGTAAAAACCAAAAAAATACGAAAAATACCACTTTTTGATTTTGATTTTGCCCCCCTGAAATTCACTTTGCCCCTCAATGCCCCCCCCGTTAAAAATTCCTGGCCCCTCCACTGGTAATGATCAAGGGTAATGAGTCGCATGTCGACCCTTGTTGAAAATGAGTTTTACATATGTTGCTAAAGAGGACATTTGGAGTTTTCAGAAACTGAAAACCCCATGTTGATACAACTTTTCTTTGCAAAGTGCTATCAATTCATCAATCACTGAAAACAATATAAAACAAAAGAATTTTAACACTTTATCTCAAAATCAGTATTAGCGACATCCGACTCATTTCCCTTGATCGTGTCACAATATGTTTGCTGCTTGTTGCACATTGGTGTTAAAAACATCAGTTGTTCTTCACAGGAGTAGTTTAAATGATGGTTGAAATCAGCCCTTACCTGATGCATCTAACTGGTAAAACAATAGGTTGACCATTATCTGTTTGCAACCTCCATTCCATTTAAAATCCACACTACCCCTGTAGAAAATTTAGGAAATATCTTCTTCAGGGGGAGTGTGAATTTTAAATAGAATGAACACTTAAATAGAATAGCCCATTTTGCCTGAGAAAAGAAAAGCTTCAAAAGCAGTTGCCAGAAAGGTCCTGAACAGCTTTTCTATTTAATGGTGTGAGATCTAAATCATAACTATTCATCAATTCTCTTGTAGCAATTGTTCAATATGCCCAAATCGGTGGTACAACAAGGAGAATCACACCTTCAGCTGCACTTACATCACCACCAGAGAGGAAGACAACAACATCCATCCCTCCTACTACCACAAAGGAGGTACTACCAGTTACTACAACCAAGTCAACCACTAAGAATGTACCAACAACTGAAGGTAAGCATGACTAATCAATACATGTAGATCAGGGTTCTCAAGGAAGGCAACAACATCCGTCCCTCCTGCTACCACAAAGGAGGTACGTTTGTACTACCAGTTATCACAACTAAGTCATCTACTAAGAATGTACCAACAACTGAAGGTAAGCATGGCTAATGGGCTATTGAAATCCACACTACCCCTGTGGATGATTTTGGAAATATCTTACACAGGGGGAGTATGAATTTTAAATGGAATTAGCACATTAGACAGCTCCATTTGAATTTCATACACCCTATGAGAAAGGTTCAACCTGAATCTTCCACAGAGTTTCAAATGGACCTGCCTTATGTGCTAATTCCATTTAAAATTCATACACCCTCTATGGAACATATCGCTCATTCTACAAAATCCGGTGCCAATCCACTATAAAAATTGAAAAAATAAAAGTTGTTGTTTTTTAACACTAAAACTCAATGTAATGTGAGCTACGTTACCGGCTCCAAAATGGGCTGGTTTTACTTAATCCAAGGTCATAAAAAGCAAACTAAAGATCACTTGAGTGAAATGTAAAACAGATTTCACCATTTCATAGAAGTTTTGAAGATGCGTAAATGAGTGTGTAACGTAGCTCACAGTAACGTAGTTCACTGGTTTTTAATGTTTTTAATGTGATTTGCGAACGTTAGAACGTTATGTCGGTTAATTCTAATATAAATGGGGTCCGGCCACTGGTAGCTTTCACATATTATTAGGAAGTACATGTAATAAAAGTGCATACTGTAGAATCCTGGTAACGTAGCTCACCAATCTTAACATGGTCGGTCGAAATTTCAATGTTTACAACATTTCTATGCCAAAAATGTTACAGCATTACGATTTTTACTGTGATTTTAAAAAACCTATGAGTGTTTCCTTTCAAAAACCGCAAATTACATTGATACCTCTGTTTTACTTCTTTCCAATAACGTGTGTTAAAAAGGGGTAACGTAGCTCACAGCGTTTTGGTGGAAAGTGCAATTTATTTTAGAATTACACAAAGACGTTTTAATCACTAAAAAATAATGTTGATAAACAATATGATGGTGCGTTATCTAATTAAAAAACAACAAATATGTAAAGAAATCGCATTTATTCAAAGAAAATATTCAGGGTTAGATGTGACACTTGAGCAGTGGAAACGCATTTTTAGCGATTGTTGAGCCTTTGCAAGGGTTAATCAGGCTGAAGAAAGCATTTAAAGTATGGAAAACTATATATGTCTGTGTAGATCTCGTTGAGTTCTACCAGAAAAACAACATAATTGATGCCCTAAATGCTCGACAAAGTGTTTGTGGACCAAAGAATGGAAAAAAGGCTATTGGCACCGGATTTTGTAGAATGAGCGATATTTCAAAAATCTTCCACAGGGGTAGTGTGGATTTGAAAGGGAATAGCCCAATCATTAGGTATAAATAGATTGTCATAAGGTGGGATAGGTATAATTTCTAGCCTCTCATACATCTACATTAGCCATGATCACACAGGTGCCTACCTCTGTGTTAGTGTAACACAGAGGTAATGTAAAATCATCCTTTAACACAGATATTTGTTCACACAGTCCCTCGATCCCCACTGAACTTAACAATACATATTGTGTACCTTGCACTTTTTCTTTCTAAACAGCATTGCTATAGTGCTAACACTGAATGATCACTTAGTGTTAGCTTGCTACCACAGAGATTTTTCAGTGGTAAATTCTTAGTGTTAAGGTGGTACTACAGCCCCTGATAAATGCTGTGACTAATTTTGCATTTTTCTCAAAAAATAACTACACACTGGTAACAAAAATGTATATTATAGGGGCAAGGAATCCAATTACCTCACTGAAATTTCAGTGATTCAAGACAAGTGGTTCATTATATATGTTAAGAAATGAGGTACATTCTAGCGGTACCTCTTTTCTTATCATAAATAACGTACCGCTTGTCTTGAGTCACTGAAATTCCAGTGTAGTAATCAGATTCCTTGCCCCTATAATATATACATAAGTTTTGTTACCAGTATGTTATTAGTTTTTGAGAAAAATGCAAAAATAGTCACAAATTCATCAAGGGGTGTAGTACCACCTTAAGCTTCATGTTTGTTAACACAATACTTGTTCAGACGGGTGCTAGGTGTTAACCTAACACAGACTTGACTCTTAGCCCGTCTGAACAAGCCTATTGTCTCATATGACATAGGTGATCACTCTTGCCAGTCCCATGTACAAAAGTTTTTCTTCACAGTACAATAATCTTGAATATCAAATTGATATGCCCCAAAAATAATTGTATCACATGTTATGTCAGATAATAGATGTATGACAAAATCTAAATATAGTACCTTTATTCTATTTTTTTTTTTTACTTCTAAATGCAAATGTGACACGATCTGGTCCATGGGGGCCAAAGGTGGTAAATTTGAAACGGAGATAAAGGTAAAAATAGGCGTCAAAAAACTTTAGAACTTTAGAACCAAGCATGCATTTGCTTTCAGTAAATGATAGCCTATTGTATGTATAATGTAATAATTACAGTAACTCAATTTTCAAAACTGCCTCCTTTGGCCCCCATGGACCAGATCATGTCACAAATAACATGGAAAAACAGTGGCATGATCGACAAGAATTATATAAATAAACAAATTTTTATTTTAAACATGTATATTCGCCATCGCAAATAATAAAGGAGACAAGTAGAAAAAGTGATCCCGCCTGGGAATCAAACCCAGGACCTCAAGTTTACGAGAACTGTGCCTTAACCACTCGGCCACGGGAGCTTCATGATTAAGCTGGTTTAAATTCAAACCTACAAGTGGTCACTTAACTTATCTCCTCACCGCAAATAGCCCATAGTAGCTAGGGCAGTATCCGTCAGTATGTAATACACCCGACGATATGTGACCCACTCTAACAAAAACTGGAACAAGTCGCCAGACATGCTTTTGGTGAAAATATAAAGGTATCATTTACAAATTTGTGCATATCTTGAAAAGTATTAATGCTATTTATGTAATTTTTATATACCGTAATTTTGGTATCACTTTAAAGCTTTCATTTACATTAAAATCTTATAATGTCAAAAAAGTGACACTTCCTGCTTTTGTCAAGAGTGGATCAAATATGTAAGTCTGACTGTGCAACACTGAGTGTTGATTTTGTATTTTTTTGATATTTGTTTTAGTCTAGCTCATTTTTTCCCATCTCTGGCTCATAGTACATAAACTTATATAGGGTAGGGGGTCTTTTCCCCATCATTTTTTTTGCATGAATTTAAAAAACAAAATTTACAGAAGCAGAATAAAGAATTGCGAATAGTTGCCCTAGAAGTTATTTAGTTATGGTCCTGGGTGACCGGGATAACACGCAATTCTTCTTATTCTCCCTTATTTTTCTTTCTTATCCTCCCTGTTCCCTCTTATTATCATCTTTTACTTGCTCAAATTTGTCTGATGTCTTTATGTTTATTTCATTGTTGACCTTTTTCCAATTTTCAGAAGATGTGCCTTCTACGAGAAAGACCACAACACAAAAACTACCATCAACCGCTGTACCACCAGTACCTACACAGGCAAGGTCCACTTCAAGACAGACAACACAACCTACAACTACTACCAAGGAACCAACTACAACTTCAAAAAAGACTACACCTGTTAGTACTACTAAGAAGCCTACAACTACACATGTCCTTCCAACAACAAGGAAGCCTACTACTACAACAGTTTCAACTACTACAAAAGGTACGTCAGTGGCATTCATAATGACAGGCTTCAACATAAAAAGTCCCAAGGTTTGAGATATTTTCTCAAAATATCAACAGCTATCTCAAGAACCACTGAACCAATACTAGGCTTGTTTGTACTCATTTTAATGCATTTTTCACGCTGATTCCAAATACGGTCATGAAAATGTACAATTCTGATATAATTGGCAAAAAATATTCAGTTTTTGTAAATGCGGGTGACAATAAAGTCTGAACCTACGCCCGTGTAAACTCACATAAGAGCATACAAAACCAATGGTTACCATTTCAGCATTGACCATTTCATTAGCCAACAAGCAACTAGCATATGCATGCAATTCTATATCAACACACCATGTAATAAGTCTCATTTTTTTCACCAGTTATAAACCAAACAAAATATAGTCTGGGTCGACCCAATTGGTTTTTGAGTTTGAGCATCTTACTATAAATAGGCTAATGTTGTATGTATGTGGCATTTGTAAAAGGCTCTGTCAGTTTCGATCCAAATGTCGCCAAATTCATATGGGATCAAGGGTGAAAATAAGTGGGAGACGGGAGCTGTTTAGCCCCCAGAAACACTGAAATGGCCCCTGGTCCCATCTAAATTTAAGCTGACCAGGGGACACTTTTCTTCAGAAACTGGCCCCTGGTCACTATACCCAAAAATTCAATTCCATAGCCATTGATGCATGATGAACTTATCCAGAACAAATATTGGCCCCTTGTTGATTAGAAGTGGCCCCTGGTTCCAAGTTGAATGAAGTGAACCAGGGGCCATTTTGTGTAAAAAGGAGCCCCTGGTTCATCATTTCTTATTTTCACCCTTGTACGGGATATCAATGAATATACGGGAAATGGACTGGACTTTATTTGGTTGAAATCGGTCAAGAATTGGCTGCAAAAACAGTGAAAATATGGGTAAAACCGGGGTTTTTGTTATGAAAATCAGTTGCCAGCCTGCGCGTCACTGCAGCTGGCAGGCATCAGCGATTAGGCGCACAAGCGTAATCGCGACTACGCCAATGCGCTGGCAGTAAGCGGCGCGCAGAAACCACGCGACTAGCGAGCCAGAGACCAGTGGACATGATAATACAGAAAGAAGGAAAAATAAATAAAAATTAAAGGACAAAAAGGTACATGGACGGGTCACAGGATTATGATAACAATGAACACATCCGCATATACCGCTATGAGAGGACGTATACGGGAAAAATATGTGTGTTGTATAAACAAAATGAAGCGGTAGACCTACTATAAAGAAAAATGAAATTAAAATGACAAAAGAGGTACGAGTAATAGGCCAACGGGTTAAAGTAACTAGATGAAACGGGAACGAACAAAGAAGGAAAGAAACTAATCAGGAAATGTAAGAAGAAAAAAAAAGCCTTAGCTATAATAATGATAACAGAATTAAATAAAAAACATGGAAACAGGAAATCACAAACAGCAAATAAAAAATGAAACTAAAAGGGAAATGTAACAAATGACAGATTTAGAAAAAAAATTGGAATGAGTTTAAATAAATAAATAACATGGAAACGGAAAATCACAAGCTAAGCAGCAAATATTGTTTTTAAATGGGAACAAAATAGCCCCATGTAGAAGAAACTGAAAAGAAAGGAAAAAAGGAAATGTAAAATCTACCTGTTCAGTAATTCTTCCTGTTATAGTGAACGCTCCCATTTACTCATCTAGCGCGGGTATCCCGCTAGTTTACACCAATTTTCTTTTACGGAGAGAACCTGCATAACTTTTTCATTTTAAGGAGATCAATTATCGTATGTTACATGGATCACATTGTTATTAGTTTCCTCCCTTATTAGGGTCACATTTGAAATTTTACTAATCACATTTGTAATGGGCTGTAAATATATGATGTAGGCTGTTATTTTCTTTATCATCACAGTGAGTTCCAAGTTTGTTGTTCCAAGTATTTTAATATTTAATATTTTAATGTTTAAAAACAATATGTAGCTCAAACCCTATCATAGACAAACATATACTTCTTTGATGGAAAATTACAGGGGTTTTTCTCAAACACACTATAAATTTGTTCAAAATTAACATGTTGTAAATTTCATTTGGTATTTCATTTTAAATTAAGGATGTAGACTGTGGATATTCTTCAACATTCAGTCTGAAGCCCAAAATTGATGATGAGCATTTGTGTCTTAAACAAATGTATGTGCATGCAATGCTTAACATGCATTATTATCAGCACATTGATTGCAAAACAACATGCACTTCGAATTGAAATGAGCTTGTTGCATTGCTAATTAACAATCTTTCAACAACTCTTCCTATGTTAAGCGTTGTTAATCTGTGATGAATCCACACTTTTCCAGTAGCGTATACGCGAACGCAAGGTTACGCATACGCGTTACGCGTGAGCTGAGCGCATAAAATTCATCATGCCTGGAACTTATGCGTAATACTTTCTTAATCTGTTATTGAAGTAACAGCTAAACATTACCACTTTATTCTTTAGTTTTATTGCGGATATCAACAGAGAAATCATGGACCTTCTTGTAAGGTTGTGTGGCAATGACAAACGGATATTCCGAATGAAAGAATCATGTGAATTAGACAATCTTTAGCTTGTTTTCGTTGTTGAAAGGATTCAATCATGTTTCACCGTTATTCATCACTGATTAATAACTCGCGTCCGGCGCGTCTGTGTGGTTTACTTCGCTCCTCGCGAAGTAAACCATGCAGACCACGCGGACGCATCGTTGTTAATCAGTGATGAACAACGGTGAAACATGATTGAATCCCTAAATCTAAGCCAGTTGCTGCTCAATGAGGGGTATACAAACATGGAGTCAATTATAACAATACATGCAACATACATTTTTGGCATATTAATGGATTCAAGACAATAACATCTTAATTTCAGACACAGAAGCACCAACCATCACATGTCCAGATGACATCATGCGGACTGTAGACGAAGGTAGTGACTCTGTAGTAGTAACATGGAGAACTCCTCAAGTCAGAGATTCCTACACAGCGGCTATATTGATAGATATTAGATCTACACATATCTCTGGTAGCAATTTTCGGATTGGTGAAACAACTGTTAGGTATACAGCCATGGATCTAGCTGGCAATGAAGGCTATTGTGAATTCACAGTAACAGTGATAGGTGAGAATTTATATACAAGCATGAAAGTTTGTCTGTGTTAGTAGACTTCATAATTAATTATTTAAACCTATGATCTCAACTCAAAATTAGACGTACCTCAAATTTTTGTTCACAACTTTGATCTTCATCTGAGGACTGACTGGATTTGCCAGTCTTCAGATGAACCTGTGACCGGAACTTTGATGTATGTCTTAATTTTGTGTCAAGATCATAGGTTTAGATAATTAATTACGAGATTTTATATATTTTTACTATTTTTTCTCGTCTCATCTATTACATCTTTATTAAAGAACTTTGGTAAATACTCTATGGTAGGATAAGTGTCATATTTCTGTAATTCATTGACAAAACTGGCAACCATTCTCACAGGGATTTAATCAATTTTATTCTGAGGTCATAATAAAATGTTACAGATGCTTCCCAATCGATGTCTATGAATAAGCTTTCTATAAGATCTTAGTAAATGCAACTTTTGAATCAAGTTACAGTCAAATCTTCAGTCTAAGCAGATTCATTTTTAAGGCTTTGAAATTTGAGCTAGTTCAACTGTATGACATATATGTTGCTTAATTTAGGGGCAGTCAGGATCACTCAAATTGGGAAATTTTAGAAATTGTTTTGTATTGTATCTTTAAAAGTAATGATGATAAGTACATAAATGTATACATTTTCAGAAAGGAAATAATGCAAGGAATCCAACAGGAATTTTATTCAGTCCACAACTTACCCTAAGCATCCAAATTGATGAAAATTGCATATTTGTGTTCCAAAGACACAAAACTATAATCAAATTAAGTAATTCTTGGCCAAACTGGAACACTGTGAGCGCTAGTGGCTCCATGATAAACACACGCGAATATAGCGCGGTACAGAAGAAAGTATACACACGCCTTACACTGCGTACACGCTTAGTACACTACATGGACACAACGTGCATGTTCCAGTTTGGCCAAGAATTACTTTATTTGATTATAGTAACTGTTTTCTCAAGTTTTTCTTCGTTTTTTTTTCTTTGCTTTAAAAATATAGGTCAAAGAGGATCAAAATTGGCATGGAAAATCTAATTTAGCACTTTTCTCAAAAACTGTTAGTTTTTGCAGAAATCTGCTATGCTAGTTGGATTCTTTATATCGTTTCCTTTCTGAAAATGTATACTATTTTGTACTTATCATCACTTCTTATAAAGATACAATACAGTGTCTAATTTCCCACTTCTAAAAATCCTGCAGATTCAGAATGTTTACTTGGATGAACATCCATGAATAATTCGGGGTTTTAACTATAAGTGTTTACAGATACACTTGTTTGATATTTAATTATAGATGATACACCACCGATAATATTCTGTCCAGATGACATCACTGTTCTAGGAGCTCCCAAGCAATCTACAGCAGAAGTGACTTGGTCAAGACCATTTGCGTCAGACAATTCATTTATAGATACACTTGTTTGATATTTAATTATAGATGATACACCACCGATAATATTCTGTCCAGATGACATCACTGTTCTAGGAGCTCCCAAGCAAACTACAGCAGAAGTGACTTGGTCAAGACCATTTGCTTCAGACAATTCAAATTGGATTTCTGATAGAGAGACCAATTATGAGCCAGGGAGTAGCTTTCAGCCGGAGAAACAACACAAGTCGTGTATAGGGTATATGATCGGTCAGGCAACGAAGCCACATGTTCATTTATGGTGACTGTGATTGGTAGGTTTTCAGTTCCAGTTTATTGAAATGGAATTATTTGACATTGGTATTTGTGTAGATACACCAACCTCAGCATTTATTTAATTTATTTATTAAAAGTAATTATATGTAGGACTCTATGGTCTCTTCTCATTACATGATCGTAGTAAAGACTTGGCCGGCGACGACGCTTGCGAATTGCCTGTCCTCAACTGCGGTATTGCATGGTGTAGGCTGTTTGTACAGAGTGTCTTATCTCATAGTATAAAATCTCTGTATGTATGTATAGATTTGACTCACAATGCATGGGAAAATTTGACAAAAGTTGTGCACTCAGAAGTCGTCAGCGGCATGCCAAGTGCACATTTTCTTTAGTATAGAGAACTTAATCGTTTTCTTTAGTATAGAGAACTTTTCATAGAGAACTTAACTAATCCCATTTGTGACAAGATCTGCTCCATGGGGGCCAAAGGAGGCATATTTGAAAATTGATCTCTACAAACATTAGGCTATCATATACTAAAGACACCAAAGGTCAAACATGTTTCAAAAGTCTAACGTTGTGTGATATGTATTTTCTTATGTATTTTATTGTTTTTTTACTCCATAATTTTGCTTCTATCTGAATTTCAAATTTGCCATCTTTGGCCCCCATGGACCAGATCATGTCACATTCGTGAAACTATACAAACTTGGATAAAGAGACATATCTTGTGCTTTTTTATCTTCATCTAGCTAATGATGGACCTGATTTCAGTGGTTGCCCTGGTGACCTAACTATCATATTAGATCAGGATGCAGCAGACGTGATTGTAACATGGACCGAACCTACAGCACAAGATGAAGATGGTGTCAAGTCCATTGATTCGAACTATGCACCTGGCAGTCGATTTACAGTTGGAACTACAACGGTCATCTATACAGCTCTTGATAATAACAACCATGAGACAATGTGTTCTTTTGATATCAGAATAATTGGTAAGCAGACTGACAAATTCTGTTGAAATTACAGGTTTTGGCAAAAAAAAATTGTAGGTTCAAAAGAAAAATTCAGCTGAGCTGAAGATGGAATTTTGAGCAATTTTGAATCAGGCTGGCTTCTGGCATTGAATAACTGATTTAAACTGATTTTGCTGCTCAGTGCCAGAAGTGGGTATATGCAATAGCTGCCATGTGTAGCTGCCATGTGTTAGATGAGTACAATATACTGTGAAATTTGCCAAATGTTCACAGGGCAGCTATTGCACTTACCCACTTCTGGCACTGAGCAGTTGATTTATTTCCAGTTGAGTAGCATGTTTAATCTTCCCGTCAGATATTTTTGATGTCATTTACCAAACATATTTATACTCAATTCATGATTACAATGTGCATATTTGTTTGCCTCTGTTTAAAAACTCGCCCTCTGTAATAAATGTAAAATTTTAAGATTATATACCAGGCAAGCTGTAAGCGATGATTGAGTTTCTGAATGCGGCAGTCAAACCCGGGAGTCAAACATACAAATCATCTTAAAAGTTAGGTCTTAGTAATAGGAAACTTTCTTCCCCAAAGGCACATGTCAACAATGCTTAGAAAAGTTGCTTTTTTGCCTCGTAAAAGTGACATCATATTTGTTCACCGTTTTCTAGGATTCCTTTTCTCGGATGAAGGCACCAGATGAATCAACCTTCCTTTAATGCGCTACTAACCTATCAAGGGTTGTGGGGAGTTTGATTGACAGTGACGTCTGTTACAAACTGGTCTTCTTAAGTCAGTCTGAGATACTATTGAGCAGAGGAATATTGTGACTTTGGGTCAGGGTTAGAGTGATATTAAAGGCCAATGTGAAAACTACATGGGATTACATAATCTCTTATATCAATAAGAGATTACAATCTTGGCTTTATTATTCAAAAGTGTATAGCAAGCTTGTAAGATGTAAAAATGTTATTGTACAAAATCTATTCAACATTGAATTCATGGTATTTATAATTATCTTGTAGTTGATGATATACCATTATACTTATTTGTAATATATTGTAAATACATTGCAAATACTGTATGATACTTTGTAAATATTGTGTATCGTAATATATTTTGTTGCTATAACATGTATCAATGAGGGCCTGCTTGAAAAGCAGTGCTTGTCACTGAAGCAGTATAACCCTCAATAAAGAAAGAATAAATAAATAAATAAATAAAACATCTATACGCTGGCAAAGTGACATAGTTAATCAGATTTACTACCCTAGCAATAGATGAATACAATTTTGATTATATTGCCCCTCACTACAACGTTCATGCGGTACCGATGCATTGAATGCTAATCACTTGCACCTGTAAGATTACTGATTAGTCCCTTTGAAAAGAGCGGTATTGTATTCAATCTATTATATGATTGAAGACAGGTGATGAGTGCAACCTGTTGTAGTGCAGAGCAATCTATTCAAAAATTGTATTCATCTATTGCTATGGTAGTTAATCCGATTATGACGTCACTTCGCCAGCATATTTAGAATGTACTATTTAAATTTGATCAGCAGACACAGCTGCAATTAACACTCTTTTATATTGTTGTTGTGTTTTCGTATAATACAGATAACCAATCGCCAAGTATAGCATGCCCAGCTGATATAACCACTACCACAGATGCAGCTTCAGAGACTGCATATGTGTCATTACCGGATGCAAGCAATCTGTCCGATAACTCGGGGCAACAGGTCACCTGGCAAAGTGATACATCATTACAAAACTTTCCTATTGGAGAAACACTCGTCACATACACAGCATCTGATTCTTCAGGAAATGAGGCTGAATGTAGTTTTACAGTAACTGTCCAAGGTTTGTGTGTGATGTTAGAACTGAACGATTGTTTATGCCTGAGGACTTAACCCCATTCATACATGCTAAACATTCTATATGTGCTGTTTCCTCCGCAATAAGAAAACAATCTTTTTAACCTAAAAACTACCATTTCCTTTTCAAAAGTTTTTCCATCACAATTAATTGAGAGAAACATTTACTTGCTCAGTTCATTGTGTTTGGATGCGTGAATATCGTGTACATCATGCATGCTTTGCGTATATAGCCTACGAGCATCAAGTGTGTATGACCGACTACATGGGTTCTAGCATGGCTTGTATATAACTGGAAAAGCGGGCATTACCATTGTTTATTCCTGGCTCTCGACCAATCATGCATGCTGCTATATAGCAAGTATGCGTGAAGATGTATTATTGTTGTTGTTATTTTACAAAGATTAAATATCTATGAGTGATAGTGTGAATGTGGAAATATAACCATGATTAAATAATTACAGGGATGCAAATTTCCTATGAATTTCCGGATTTCTAGAAATTTTGCCATATAAAAAAAATTGCGGAAATCTTAAAATGCTGAAGTCACAAAATACTCCTTTAAGTATGGATTAATTGTTCCATTTATTTTACAAGCCTTATATTTCTACAATCACATGAATTTAAGACAGTTAACATATCACTCATACATAAATTCTGTAACTTCTCGAAATGTTTAATACCCATTTGTCAACACAACACCAAGTTTGGCTGTGATATAATTCCTATTATAATTTACCCATGTGGTAAGTATAAGCAGTAATGCATATCTAAGTTGCAAAAAGAAACGGCACAGCAAATATAAGCCATGAAGGATCGTAAAGTATTCAGTGGCATAAGCATTGTTGCAAAGGTAGAATGTTTTATAGTATTTCTGTCAGCACCAATTTTTTTCCCACATTGATTTTAAAACAGATTTAGAAAATCCAGTCATTGAGTGTCCAGATGATTTTGAAGTAAACACAGATACTTCTTCTGCAACTGCTACTGTGAATCTACCAGATCCAGAAACTCTGTCAGATAATTCAGGCTTGGATGTCACACTAGCTGGCAACATTCCTGGACAACGTATTCTACCTATTGGTCAAACAATAGTAACATACACAGCAACAGACTTCTATGGCAATACTGCTCAGTGTAGTTTTACTATTTCAGTTACAGGTATGGATTGCAGTATGCACAGGCTACTACAGACCATGTATCAACAGGCAAAATCCCTGTGCATTGTATGCTGTGAATAATTCTTGCATATTCATGAGGGCTGATTGTTCGATCGTGCCATGTCTAACAATCAAGCCAGCGTTGCGTGCCTATACGTGATAGAGCATTGCGTGCCTTCAAGCTCTTCGCGAGTATGCGATAGGCTGTAAAAATATGCAGTAAGTGCATAGCAGGTTTGCCTGTCGCATTTCATAGAACAATCGGCCCTCATTACCGAGTGATGCTGAAACTTTGACTGCTTGTACTTCATGTTCAAATATTTATGTTAGTTAGGGGCCAATTCAACACCTTTGTTTCATAACCACCAGGTATAGGACATTTTTTTGTTTTGGCTATAGCCCCCTCTCCAGAAGTATTTAATTATATTTGTACTTGCTCAAGCAGCATTAGATGCAAATTTTGTAACACAATTCGATGCGGTTCTTTTTATGAACATTTAAGTGCCTAAAATGGCCTAAAATGAGGCTATAGTGCCATTCCCCGCCTTCTCTAATATTAATCTCCGTAGACTTTACATGCAAAATAAAAAGGTCAAAAAGAACGACATTCAAGTTTGTAATAAAATTTGCACAATTGAGCGAGTATGTATGCAATGCACAAGTTTTCGAGAGGGGCTATATGAAATATTTTTGTATGTATTGTATATATATCACATGTATGTATGGTCTTTTCAAAAAGAAAATGTCCATCTGAAACATAGGTGTCAAGTGTTTGGCAAGGTAGCTTCATGAGCTCTGTCCTGCCTGAACATCTAATTGAAATTCATAGTGCATAACATTTATATATTCAGTTGCATCTCAATACCATGCTTTGTTTACAGACTGTATATCATTTCAGTGTATTTTTCAGTGGTATATCACATGGCTATTTTCTGCGAATACAGGACACTTCGCCCACAATGCACTTCGCCTACACGCCATTTCGCCTACGTGCCATCTCGCCCCCTAATTAGCTATTGCGGCAATGCAGCGCAATGGCATTGTGGATGTATACGATCGATCGCACAGGATGTGTGTGTATTCAGATCGTACTATCAATGATGTATTGATTAAATCGCCCCCATTGAATGGACGAGAATATAGTGACCACCCCGGGGGAGGCACTCCCTATCTGAAATGGCAGGGATGTGCCTCGGCCATGTTAAAAGTAGGGGCATTCAGGTCAAATGTACAATTACAAAAATATGTTTGGGAGTTGGGCTTTTTCTGTCCTATTTTTGTTTTTCCATTTTTATGGTTTTCTTTCTTTCTTTCTTTTTTTTTTTTTTTTTTTGCGTATGCTTTTCTTTGGTCTTGCTTTCTTTTGGATTTAGGCCTTTTTGTTCTATTTTTATGTTTGTTTTTCTACTTTTTGTTATGTGTTATGTTATTGTTTTGTTATGTGGTTCTACTTTTTTAAAAATATTTTTAGTCACAATTTTGTTTTACTTTTATTCGCCTCTTTTATTTGGTCTGATTTTATGTTTTACTGCATGTGTTCTTAACTTCTTCTTATTATATTGCCACTTTTGGATGGATTTCCGTGGTTCCTGGTGGGTTGTTGTTGGCATCTGAGTCTGACTCGCGGTAAGCCCTATCTGATCGTACTATCAATGATGTATTGATTAAATCGCCCCCATTGAATGGACGAGAATATAGTGACCACCCGGGGTGACCACGTCCTGTTGTAGTCTTGAGAATAGCCCGGTGTCTTTATAGGTGATGATTTGATGATGGTGCTGTGGTGATTTGAAGTTGAGAAGTATAATAGTTGTATTTCCCCCTCACCTAATTTAGCTATATCGGCAATTAGAATAGTAGCTCAGTATTGCGTTTTCGAAATAAGGAAAGTATAGTGCATCAACATTTAATAGGCCTCACGTTTCCTACTGGTGCCGTTTTTTTTTAATAGTCTTTTGGACTTTTGCATGTTTTCTTTATTGGGTAATTTGTAATATTCTTCTTTCATATTTCGTAATGTTTTTTAGTGTTTGGCTTTGTTGTTGTTCTTGGTTCTTGCTATAATTTGTTATGTTGTTTAATGTTTATTTGTTTTTCTTCGTTTCGATTTATTAGAGCTTTGTCTGAGTGGGTTTTGGGTTATATATTTTCAATTTAGTTTTTTCCTTTAATTAGGGGTGGTGCAATAATTATGTGTACCCCCGGGGTGAATTATAGGGGGGGCAAAGATTTTTTGGGAGGCCAAAAGGGGGGGGGGGGGGGTCAAGCGATTTTTGGCAGGTCGAAAGGGGGGCAAGTGATTTTTGGTACAGATATTTTGGGCACCGTTTCTATATTACACCCTAAAAAGGCGTAGGAAAACGTTACGAACACGTTCAAATATGCAAAATAATGCAATAATTATGTGTACCCCGGTGAATTATAGGGGGGGGCAAAGATTTTTGGCAGGCCAAAAGGGGGGGCAAGCATTTTTTGGCAGGTCGAAGGGGGGTCAAGCGATTTTGGCAGGTCGAAAGGGGGGCAAGCAATTTTTGGCACAGATATTTTGGGCACCGTTTCTATATTACACCCTAAAAAGGCGACGGAAAACGTTAAGAACACGTTCAAATATGCAAAATTTCCTGCTCGCTGCGCTCGCAATATAGGCCCTATGTTAAGACAATTTAAGGCTTTAAATTCGGGTTCCCCAAAATCTTGCATGTGCAAGGGGGGGCAAAGATTTTTGGCACGCGTCAAATGGGGGGCAAAGGTTTTTTGGCATGTCGAAAGGGGGGGGCAAAGGTTTTTTGGCACGGCCAAAGGGGGGCAAGCGATTTTTGGCAGACCATTTTGAGAATTCACCCCGGGTACACATAATTATTGCACCACCCCTAGTGTATTGTTTATGCTTTTCTTTGTTTGGTGAATAATTTCTTTGTTTGGGATAGGTCTATGGCTTTTTGCTTGTTTTTTGTTATGTTTCTAGTTATATTTTGGTTCGTTTTGGTTTGGTTATCCTTTTCTTTATTTTGTAATGTTTTGTAGCCTACTACATACTAATTTGGTACGATCGTCATGATTGTTTTTTGTATATTATGCGTTTTTGTTTGTTTTATTTTGTCTGTATCAATTAATATTATGTCTGTCTGTATTTTGTACTGTTTCCTTTTGATTTTGTTTATTTGGTATTGTTTTCTGACATGTTTGGGAGTTGGGCTTTTTCTGTCCTATTTTTGTTTTTCCATTTTTATGGTTTTCTTTCTTTCTTTCTTTTTTTTTTTTTTTTTTTTATGCGTATGCTTTTCTTTGGTCTTGCTTTCTTTTTGGATTTAGGCCTTTTTGTTCTATTTTTATGTTTGTTTTTCTACTTTTTGTTATGTGTTATGTTATTGTTTTGTTATGTGGTTCTACTTTTTTTAAAATATTTTTAGTCACAATTTTGTTTTACTTTTATTCGCCTCTTTTATTTGGTCTGATTTTATGTTTTACTGCATGTGTTCTTAACTTCTTCTTATTATATTGCCACTTTTGGATGGATTTCCGTGGTTCCTGGTGGGTTGTTGTTGGCATCTGAGTCTGACTCGCGGTAAGCCCTATCTGATCGGTATGATTTGGGTCCATAATTTTCCTTTAGCTCCCCCGATAAATAATAATATGATCGTGAGCTAATACACAGATTGTAGGCGCTGGAATGAAATAGCAATTTTCTTCGTTTTAAATTTACCTCATTTGTTTGGCTCGAAATTAAAAGGGGATAATGCGATCAGTACGAGCTAATATATAAGAGCTATCATGAAAACTAGCATTTAAATAGGAAGCTATTTTTTATGCAAATCACACATTATTGAAGGACCACTTCGTATGAAATGGGAATGTTTTGTGTAAGAAAATAATGTAACAACAAAGAAAATTAGTAATGACATAAATATAACATATTATTGTCTTTCTGGTGTGCCCACGGACAAACAAAGTATAAAACGAATTTAAAAATATGCATAATATTGTACTAGTCATATATTATAATGTTAGAGATGCTTTTGTATTTGTGTTGTGTATGTTGTTTTTATTCTTTCTATCTTTTTTCTCAAGTTATTTGTGTTTTGTCCTGTTTAATATAAATGCAAAAATGAATAATAATAAAAAAGGACCACTTCATATAACTTCCAAATCTGGGAGTTTGATAAACCTAGATTTGGAAGATACGTAGGCCTATGTCATGTGTAGGCCTACTTTATTCATGCATGTCGTATAATTTGAAACTTTGCTTTATAAAACAAACTGATAATGATGATTTATATGTTTATGTCGTACTCATGCAATGCTATTATTTAACCGTCTCAGCTTTTTGACAGTCGGACGAGTAGGACCTTTTTTTCTTTATAGTTACCAAACTATGCTTAGCTCAGAATATATGATCACTACTAGTATCTCACATGGCGTAAGAAAGACCATGAAGACGAACTGGTGAAAGTTCCTTTTCGGGAAGTGGACTTTCACAGTTTATCTGTCTTGACTGTATGGCGAGAACTACTCTTTGACCGTTCCTCATCAGGGATTTCCCTTTTAACAAAGGAGCACCTGCGCATATGATGTAGCATAAACACCGTCAGCATGATCTGACTCGTTATACTTAATTGCTTTGGCTTCAAGTATTTAGCATGTATTCTATACAATATATTTATTTGATTCAAATGCAAGTAAGGGTTTAGGTATTTTAGTCTCGGCTCAAACCATAGTCAGAAAGTTTGAATTATTTATGTATTATATGACATGACCATTGACAATACAATAACGTATCAAAGGGGAAATAAGAATTAGGCCTAGGGCCTCAAGAAAGAACAGGATTGAACAAAGAAAAATTAAGGACATAAGGAAATTATAACTGCGGCAGGTCCCGGACAGAACCTGAATCCAGTCAGAAGCTATCTCATTGGGCGATGAAAATATAATACGAAAAACATAGAAATATCCAAAACTATGGAACAATTTAGAGTCTCATTTTTGTAAGGAATTTCTATCTGAAATCCCTCGGGTAATTCTGGCTAGAAATACCGAAATATCGAATCATGCTGTAAACATCTAAACATGTTAAACACCATCTGATCTCTTCACTATACCGTGTACATGGTATAACAATATTGATTAATCGAAACAACTTTGTGAGAGATCAGTGTTACATCCCTTACGAAAATGCAGGCAAAAATAAATGTGTGCAGAAGCGTGCTGCACGCTTAAATAAGTGTGCAAAAGTGTGCAGAAGTGTGCAGAAGCGAGCAAGAGCGTGTTCATGTGTGCGAACTAGCCATGTGTGTGCAGGCAATGCACGCAAGTATCAATTTCACACATATTTGCACACATAATAAACTGTGCGTTGCACGCAACTTGCACATTATTCCCTGCACGCATTTTTTAAGTGTGCAGTGCACACATTTGCACACCTAATATTCTCTGCACGCAAATTTGAAGCGTGCAGCGCACGCATTGCACACTTGCACGCATAATTGCAGGAAGCAGCAGTGCAGTATGGGATGTCAGAGGTCACCAACTGCCAAGGATCAGAGAAGTGCTGGCTCCTCAGAAGCTCCCAATAACTTTGAAAATGTATAAGTTTGAAGTGTATTTTAGGGGTTTTCATCATTGTCTTGTTGATGTTGAGCATATCAAGAATTGTCTCTGCAAGAAAAATCGAATTGCGTAAGTTTCAAAAGTGTGTTTTTTGCGATTCTTTTCCCCCAGAAACCATAGTCTATGAGGTTAGTGTTGAATTCAGCAGACATGCATGAAGTGTATAAATACCTGTATATTATCATCAGCTCCTGCACGCGTGCAGCTCCTGCAAGCGGCAAGCTCCTGCATGCATGCAGCTCCTGCAGCGTGTAGCTCCTGCATGCTACATAAGCGTGCAGACTGTGCATGCATGCGCGTGCGTGTTTTGAAAAAACACGCATGCAGCTCCTGCAAGCGTGCAGCTTCTGCACACGTGCATGCAGCTCCTGCAAGCGTGCAGCTTCTGCACGCATGCATGCAGCTCCTGCAAGCGTGCAGCTCCTGCATGCATGCAGCCCTGCATGCTATATAAGCGTGCAGACCGTGCACGGTGCATGTGCATGCGTGTTTTTTCCCAAAAACACGCATGCGCACACTTAATATGCACATGTGTGCGCAGTCATGCTGCACGCTTGCAAAAAAAGCGTGCCATTTTCGTAAGGGATGTCTTATTGGCTTTTAATGCGGCGTTCTGAAAAGTAAGCGTGCTAACTAGGAATTAAACAAAATATTAATTCCATACAGCTTAAAACACATAGCAAAGACTTAATTGGAGTTCACATAATTTTCTTTCAGGCTTGAAAGCAAGTATACTTCATATGTACCTGCACTTGGTACTATATTTTATATAATGATGATTGTACTAGAAGTCTCTTTTGCCTGCTCTTTGGAGCCTTGCAAATGTATTAAGTTATGCTACTCTGCGCATAACATAATTCTCAAACGAAACCCACTCATATCGGCAATTAGCTATACTTTGTTCCAATATCATGATTATCTACCAAAATTGGAACAAGCTAAATCCGTTGCTACTAAACATACAGCTAGCAACTTTTGTTGAACCATTTGATTACCGACGGAGTACAAAACAAGCATAATTGGACGGGAAAGAGAAAAAATGATTATAATGGGTGTACTGAAATGATATGTGTTTTGTGAAAGACTAAAGCTAAAACTAAAAGACCTACGCATTTACAGCTGCAAGTGTTACGTTTCTCTACGCAACATGTATATATAGATGGTCGTCTCATGATGGAAGGGCCTTTTGATGACCAATGATCAAAGTCTATTCGGGCCTTCCCGGAGTCCTTCTTTCTTAAATTTCTTGGTGACAAGCTCAAAATCGAATCCTTCCCTTATTTCTTAAGTTTCTCCTAGTATTAATTTAGTGTGCGAAACTGAACTGTCAAGAGCCGGGCCAAGAGATAAAACCAATAGTGTAGGCCTTGATCGTTTTACATAATACGTTTCAACCCTGATCATGCTGATTTTTTGGCATTTTAATCTTTTAACATGTCCACTGAGTATACATTGGAATCAAATTCATTATGTTTGTAAGACATCGGAGCTACCCTGGGAAAAAATTTCAAACAAATGGAAACATTTTGTGCAATAAATGTTTTTATTGATATACGAGCTGTGATTTAATTTGAAACTTCACGTAACTCGTTATTTTCCCCAGATTTGGAAGATGTAGGTTGTTTGGCTTTATGTACAGGTATGATTCGTTTTAAACTTCATATAACTCGTTATTTTTCCTAGATCCTATTAACACGCGCACCGCGTCTTCTAGGTCTATCAAATACCATACATGATTTCATTTTAAACTTCATATAAATCATTATTTAGCCCCGAATTTTGCCTGTTCATGTGCGCACCGTCTACGAATGGGTCTTCCCTATCTAGGCTTATCAAACACCCAGATTTGGAAGCTCGGATTACTCGGATGTCGTTTGCATGATCAGGCTGGGCATACACACAATTAACACTTGTCTAAAATAATTCCTTCCTTGTTTCTATTATTATAATTATTATCTTGCTTTCATTTATCATGTGTATACCTTCTTGTATTACTAACAAACACAACCGTCAAACAAAAACAAAAAATTCAAATTCGGATTGATGCGGCAAAAAGTAACATTTTCAATTTCCGCTTGATTCTTCGAGATGTGTTCATGAAGGGGTGTGTATGGAGTGTTAGCGGGAGTGTTAGGTGGGGTGTGTATGCGGGAGTGGGCGTAGAGAGAACAAATAAACAAACCAAAGTCATTATAGAATTATAGGAGAAAGAAAACAAAACACAGATTCCAGATTCAGTTTTATGCGGCATAAAAGTAACATTTTCCATTTTCGCTCTCATAAGGTATTTCGGGGAAAATTGTGCAATAAATAGGAGTAGGATCCAAAAAGAGGTCTTTCGAGGGCAGTTGCTAACAAATGAGGCCTTTCGAGGGAAGACCCCCCCCCCCAAAAAAAAAAGAAAAGAGTTCTTTCTGGGCCATATTCTAAAACTTGATGGTCTTGGGAGGAAATATTCCTTGGGAGCTAGTCTTTTGCGTGAAAACAATAAGAAAATGATGG
This sequence comes from Amphiura filiformis, assembly GCF_039555335.1. Lineage (NCBI taxonomy): Eukaryota > Metazoa > Echinodermata > Ophiuroidea > Amphilepidida > Amphiuridae > Amphiura > Amphiura filiformis. The sequence continues at coordinate 33,827,258 of NC_092633.1, read as the reverse complement.
GTCTTTGGATGTGTAGGCCTATAAGAGAGCACGTTAATACTAATAATATTTGACAAAGAATAACCCCAAATTAAAATTTTACCGAAATCGTATTTAGTATTAACCAGTTTTGCAAACATTTGCAACTTTTTCTTCTCTTGCGTGCCTCCGATAGGCCTGCGTCATAAGCACAAAACATGGCCCGTATAATTCTCGGGGTCTTAATCAAACTGAGAGCATACTTGACCGGGACTTGTCAAGCAATCGATCGTACATCAGTGTGTATGCTGTGTGTATGCCACGCGGCCGCGCGCGGGGCCCGGCCTTGTCAAGGAAGGTACACCGGTGTATTCTGGCATTTTTGCGTGCTTGGATCATGGTACCATTGATTGAACATAATCACACCCGGCGTTTTCGTGTAAGTGGTAGCTAATGATTTAAAAATTTATTTTTCCCTTAATTGTTTCATTAGGCTATGTCAAAGAAGATCTTCTCTGATTTAATATCTTTTATAGGACTGCAAGTTTTAAAAGTTTTGAACATCTCTAACTGGTAAAAGGTAAAATGAATGATTCGGTTAATTAAATAAAAATACACAAAACTCGCAAGCGCTTTTTTGGCCATAGGCCTATTATATAAATTATTAGGCCATACTGGCCATAATTAATTTAACACTAAAAAGTATGAACTTATATGAAGTAAACATAATTTGTAAAATAAAATAACACATATAATAGGGCCTAATTGATTCTTTTGTTCATGAAAACATATCTGTAAAAGTAAAATACATAAGTATTTAACATAAAAATACATTTATAAGGCCTAAATTTCGGACATATTAAATTAATCATTGTTCGTGAAAATATAAGCTAATATAATGTAAAAAAGTGATGACGATGATGGGAAACTTGGAATCAACTTTCATTACCCTTATGATTTTGTATCATAATTCAATGGCTTTCCTTCGTCTTCGTGTGCATGAATACGGACTTACAAGCACAAAACATGTTTTAACACGGCCCGCAATTACAATTTTTTGTTACGCACACTCCCGCCCTCCAACACGCTGGCAAGTAAAGACTTCCATTGAAATCGCCGGGTATGACATGGGTAAATCAATGGCACTGTCACCGCAGCACGCAACGTATCCAGTATATTCCATTTCCGGGCCATTCCGTGGTTTTTTTTACTTTGGCTGGCAGTCACGCAGGGGACTTGTCAAGCAATCGTCGGCAGCAAATACCCGCGGTGTAAAAAGGGGCGAAACGCACAGCACAGGCCCTGTTCGCTGAAAATGGCCAAAATTTATTTTAAACACTTTATCACGTTATCAAGTTATTAAAGGAGTATTTCGTGATCCTAGCATCCTCTATTTATGTCATTTTTCATTAGATATCCACGAAAAAAACCTATTCCCAAAATTTCAGTTGCTTCCTATTTTGCGTTCGCGAGTTATGCATGATTATGTGTATTACACTGCTCCATAGACAATGCGTTGTAATTCCGTTCTGGTGCACCAGAACGAAATTCAAATTTCACGATATCTTTGCTAAACGAATTAATCTGCAAGAAATATTTTGTACATAAACATTATGTAGCCAGAGGTTTCCAGTGATATAAAAATCTCAACTTTTTTTTTAGAAAAGTGGGGGATGAGGCTGTGGATCACGAAATGCCCCTTTAAAAAGTAGGCTGAAAGTTTTAACAATCAATGGTATTAAAAGAATTAAGACTGCCATATTTTTCTTTATAATTATCTTCATAAAAATTCACGTATAACACACTTTAACACGAAGTTATCAAATTATTAAAAATGCATGTTGAAAAAATGCATACACATATTAAAATATTAAAAAAATATTGTTATAATCACATCAGCACGGTGTGTTAAAAACCGAACATAAGTCTACACCGGGACGGGACGGTAGGGGCCTCAAGTTATAAAACAAACACACACCCCCCCCCCACACACAAATTTGTTAAATATTCCCGTGCATTCATTGGAACGAATCCTTGATCGTATAGTCTGCTACCAACACAGGAACACACGACCCTTCCGGTCACATCGATCGTCATGATACATCCACAACCGCCATTGCAATGCATTGCATTGCATAGGGGGCGAGATGGCACGTAGGCGAGATGCCGTGTAGGCGAAGTTGCGTGTGGGCGAGGTGTCCTGTTTCCATTTTCTGCTATTGTGAGCAATATGATCCAGGGTACTAATTACCATAACAATAGAAGTGTGATTAAATCCATTTCAGCGGAAGCGGGATTAATGAGTGGCCAATGATTTTCAGAAGGGTTTCAGTCCCTTTTCAGTGTGATTGGAAAGGGACTGAAACCCCTCTGAAAATCATGGGTTATTTGCTTACAGAATAACAAAAGAATGGTTTCAGTGTTTTATTGTATTAAATTTTCAGTGGTCATTTCAGATATCAGTGTGATTTTCAGTGTAAAAATAGTGGCAAGAGGGTGTGCTTGCAGGGGTGTGATGAAAATATTTTGGTTGCAAATACGTAATAACATATATAGTTGCTGTGGATTTGGATTGAGGTTAATCCGACTGTCCTTCATATATAATTTCTAAAACTTGGTGCCTATCATATTTTACATTTTAATACATATGTGAAAACTAAAAATCAGTTTGAAGGTGGAGCACTTTTCTTCCATGGGTGACATACAAATATGGCTGCTGTGTATAAGAAATATTTTGCACTACTTTTATCATGTTATAAAACATACTTTAACTATCATTTTAGTATGCTTTCATAATTTGGTTATTTTAGTAACAGCTTTTTGTCACATTATTGCTGTTGTTTTGTTTTTTAATTTTCAATATAGACTTACAAATTCCAGACATTGAATGCCCAGAGGATTTTGAAGTAAATATAGATCCTGCTTCTGCAACTGCTACTGTGAATCTCCCAGATCCAGAAACTCTGTCAGATAATTCAGGCTTGGATGTTACACTAGCTGGGAACATTCCTGGACAACGTATTCTACCTATTGGTCAAACAATTGTAACATACACAGCAACAGACTTCTATGGCAATTCTGCGGAGTGTAGTTTTACTATTACAGTTAAAGGTATGAAAAATATCAACTATAGTTTGATCAGCTCATAATCAGTGCTCAGGCCTATCATGGATTAATATCAATATATTTTATTTTAAGAATTGAAACATCTCACCAGAATCATCACAAATTATTAATTGAAGTCCTACACTTCGTCAATATAGACCAGACAGGTCAACTTTATCACACTTAACGTGGGTCTACTTTTCGACAAAGTGGGAAAAGCCTAGCAAATTCAGCCGATTACGAGCTGATCAAAGTATAGAGAGAAATATGTGCACACAGTATGTGACCCTTAGCTAAACAACCCACAGAATGTTTCATAGTATTTATTTCTTCCCACATTCATTTTAAAACAGATTTAGAAAATCCAGTCATTGAGTGTCCAGAAAATTTTGAAGTTAACACAGATGCTTCTTCTGCAACTGCTACTGTGAATCTCCCAGATCCAGAAACTTTGTCAGATAATTCAGGCTTGGATGTTACACTAGCTGGGAACATTCCTGGACAACGTATTCTACCTATTGGTCAAACAATTGTAACATACACAGCAACAGATTTCTATGGCAATACCGCTCAGTGTAGTTTTACTATTACAGTTACAGGTATGAAGAAGATCAATAAATTCTAAATACAATTTAAAGTGATCGATGCAATGAAATATAGTGTAAGATGGATATACATAAGAGGGTTAGTTCATTGGTAGATCACTAGCACGGTCATCTTCGGAATCTAATTTCACCCTTCTGAAGACGATATAATGTATGTTAGATGTATAAACAATAATGTGATGTGATAGTTGGGGGGAGGGTGCGGTGAGGGGGGGGGGCTAAATGTTGAGTTGCCCATTTGTAAATATTTCCTTCCAAGAAAGGCTGATTTAAAAAAAAAGAAGAAAATTCAGAAAGAAGCAGATCTTTTGTTAATTTTTCCTTCAAAAAAGGGCTTACTTTCAACTTATTTTTTTGGATTTGCACCCACACCTCCCCTGTCTATGATTTGGGATATAAAACAAATTGCAAAAATACAACCCAGGAGTAAGTGTTATATATGATTAAAGCAAGGACCACTACAGTACAAGTAATATGAATATGGCATTATGAGCAGAGGCATACCTAGTAGGTGAGAGTGGGGCCAAGTGAGCAATTGTGTCAACATTTTCCTCTTTCCAACTTTGTACCATTGTTACAAACTTTCATGATGCATGATATGATGATTTTTATTAGGCAATACAATGAGTTACTACTGTAATAATTATGCAATTTACTATTTATTCGTTTCTCCAGATACCGATGCTCCTACTCTGATATGCCCTGGTGATCTATTAGTAATGGTTTCATCATCGTCAGCAATTGTTCAGCGTCCAGACCCTGGATATTTGAATGATAATTCAGGCAATGTAATGCTGAACCACAATTGGCCTGCTGATAACCAGTTTGATGAGGGATCAACCCAAATCATGTATACTGCTACAGATGGTGCTGGCAATGAAGTATCTTGTACTTTTAATGTTGTTGTTGAAGGTGTGTAAATTATAGATCTTTTCATTTCATTAGGGACATATGTTTTGGTAATGTTGAATAGTAGAACTTCATAAATCAAGTTTCTTGGGCATATTATAGGGAATTAGTTTTTGAAAAAAAAAGGTTTTTATTTATAGAGACCTGCAGGGAGTTTTTACGGTGATAGTCCACTATCCCTAAGAACCACTATCACTAATGTGTAAATCCAATGGGGATAAAATGTTTGCTATTTCTAATACAGAAAAAAAGATTTGCGATACCTAAAAAAAGGTTTGATATCACTAATTTTAAATAAAGTTCACTATCACCAATTTTAATTACGGTTTGCTATTTCTAATTTCAAATAAGTTTCACTATCTCTAATTTAAATTACGGTACACTATCTCTATTTTAGAGAAGGTTTGCCATCTCTTATTTTTGAAAGAGATGTCTATTATCCCCTGCCAGTCAATAATATGGTTTTCTTGCATGGTTTAAGTCATATAATTGTTTTGTTTTGGCTTGTTTCCTTTCAGTGGTTCTATTGTTTGCTGTTAACTGTCCTGGTCATATTTCTACTAGCACTGACCCAGGTCAACCTACAGCTTCTGTCACATGGCCTAATCCAACCATTGTCAACAATCCTGGAGGGACGGTCACCATTACAGATGATGCACCGGCTGGAAATGTCTTTAATATTGGGGTAACCACGGTAACAGTTACCGCAACAGTAACAGGAGCTCAGGCTACATGTATGTTTACAGTTACTGTAAATGGTGAGTTCTAAATAGGATGTGTCGAGATATAATAGATGCTAATTAAGGTTTTAAAATCAGAACAAAATGATAGAATAACTTTCTGCTGAGGAAGTATGAAGCCGCACCACATGATAGTATACAAATAATAACTGTCTATGGTCAAAATATAATAACGAGTTGAAAGATTTATTTATTTTTTATTTGACAAAATTGACAACAGTACAGAAAATAACAAATTAGCAATCAAGCATCAACACACTAGAAACACACAACCAAGTCAAAGAGCCAGGATAACCCGTAAAGTAGGCAAAATATGCTCACTTATTTGTAATGGGGTCCATAAATGAAAAGGGGCCTGCAAAAAGGTGATGAAAACAGAGCCACAAAAGGGGGGGACAAAAGTAAAATAAGTTAAACATATATCAGCCATTTCCTGATTCATTGAGGTTGTAGATAAATGGGTTTTGACATGGGATTTGAAGGAATTCCTGTTGGTAATAGACCTGACGTGAATAGGTAAAGAATTCCAGTCAAGGGTACCCTGATAAAAGAAGGAGTTGGAAGCAAGACCACGGACTCCGGGGACATGGAAATGAAAAAGTGGGACCCATTGCATAGAAAACATTGAACATCTGCTTGAGTTTAAGTTGTTTGACTCTATCATGGATTTTCATAAGTTTGATGGAATCTAAGTGAACCTGACCAATTTGATCTCTGGGAGATAAGTTGAGAATTAAACAAACCATTTTATTTTGGATAATCTGTAATTTGCATTAGGATTTGTTAAGACCTGAATACCATATCACCATAATTGGTTTAAATCTATACTTCTAATATTCTCTGCAGATAATGAAGATCCAGCTTTGCAATGCCCAAATGACATAGTAGCACCAACTGGTGAAGGTCTAGCCACAGCCACATTGCAAGAACCAAACCCTCTAGGAGTCGGTGATAATTCCCAAGGGGTTGTCACCGTGGACAGCAATTGGCCAGCAGGGAGTGTTTTTCCAATAGGGGCTACCATTATAGCTATGTCTGCTGTAGACCCATCAGGGAATCAGGCTTTATGCACATATACTGTGACTATTGAAGGTATGGAACAAAAGAGACTCTTCCAATTAGCACTCTCATATACATCTGTGATACTTTTTAGCAAGTGGTATATTTCATGTTATAAATGCATTAAGGGTGGTCTTATAAAACCCTGGAATTATGGAAACTTTTGGGCCAAATAAATGCTAAATTATTGGTCTATCTCTAAAGTATATAAAAGTATTTATATTTAGAATGGCAAAGACTTGATGAATTCATCTGTGAGGTCAAATGTGGGTAAAAATGTTCAGTTTTGGAGAAAGTCCCCCCCCCAAAACGGTTTTATTGGCCCAAATTTTTTCAGACAACATACCAAAAAAAATTTGTGAGTAATTTTTTAAAAACTAGATATTCTTTGGCTTAGTGTATATTAGAATATGACCGTTGCTGGGGTCAAGTGGCTCACGCTTTCTTTGTTACAAACCACTGATCAAAATGATCACAACACAAAGCCTATGGCATATCATTCGGAATAGGTGTATGAGCCTAGGCTTGAACCAGTAACCATTGAATACTAACGTGCACTATCTCAGCAAATAAATATCTAGGACCTGTTTTTTTTGTTTTGTTTAATTTTGATCAACTGCACCAAAATTTTTTGAAATTTGATAATAATGAGTCTTTTTATGGTTTTTTGCAAAATTAAGGAGGCTGTGTACTCTCAGACATGCATGTAGTAAAAGTGCAATAACTTTGTAATTATTCGCATAAGACATATAAAAGTATACATTTTAGGAAGGCAAGACATCAATAAATCTTAATATAAATACAGATTTGGGGTAAAAACAACAATTATGAAGAAAATCACAAAAAGTGAGTTTTTGGCAATATTTGTTAGGTACATCATAACAAAAAACACTCTTTCCAAAATATTTTATTTTGTTTTTAGCTCAATCTTGAGGCTCCATTTCAAAAACTTTTTTTTTATTTTATTGATATTGGCCTTATTTTTTGAGATATTGACCATATAAGGCATCAAATTGAAGTTCTTAAAATTCACAAACGCCTATTTGCACAAAATGATGCCTAAAATCGGAAATAGACCAAAATATAAAAAAGTGAGAAAACTGCTTCTTGAGTCGATCATGCTTTTTACGATGATCATATTTGCTTACCTATAGATGCTGTATTTATTGAGTTATCGTGTACCTAAATCGTCATTTTACCGAGAAATGAACATTGAAATAATGGCCGTTGAAGTTTAAAGTGGTCACATTTTGCACTTTCATCGAATCTCGCAGGAGAATGCGGCAGTTTTTATTTTTCTACCTTACATTACATAAACATCGGGTAAATCCACGGCCCCTTGAGAAGTTTGAGCAAAATCCATTCATAACTTGATATTTAAATCGGGGGAAAGAACTTGAAAAAACCCACATTTTATCAGTTAAAACGGAGCCATTTGACCACTAGGTTTTTGTGCTTCCGTGGTGTTTCCATGAGATGCGCCCGCGCATGGAGATAAGCGTCAGCGTGATGCGTAGCGTATTTTGTGCGTTAACAAATTGCGCGATACGCCTAACGCGATGCGTTGTTATGCAAGCGTGTACCCTGCTGGTACAACAAAGATTTTCTTTCCTTTTCAATTTCAAACACGAGTGGAATAGTGAAATAAAATCCTTAAAATATTGCAGTTGGAGTTTTCAAATCGGGATTTTCATTCATTGTATTTATAAAAAACATAACAAAGTAGAAACATATCAAAAAACTCAATTTTGCAAAAGAAACAATGTCTAGAGTACACAGCTGCCTTAAGCATTTTTCAACCATTTTTGGTAAACATTTCTCAAAGCTTTTTATCCTCTATAAAGTAAGACAAACATTCCTATTGTTTATTTTTTAATTCCTATTTTCTCTTAATTGCCATTCTTACAGACCGAGAAGATCCACAGGTAACTTGTCCTACAGATGTTTTTACCCGTGCCTACGATCCAGCAGTTGAGGGTTCTATGCCCTACTGGCCATTGGATCTGTTTGAAACTAGCGACAATTCCATGATGGAGGTGACGTTGAGAATAGACCCAGAGAGTGGGTCAATATTATCAGGGCTTGGCGATCATACGATTACTGTAACAGCAATAGACAGCTCTTTGAATGAAGCATCATGTACATTTATAGTCACAATCAATGGTAATGATGTATTTAATCTTAAAGGCCCATTCAGTAATTTGCTCATCCAAACGATCGTAAAAGTCATCAAAATTCAGATTTTGGTACCTTTGTCATTGTCATAGATGTGCTAACATAGCCTGCTAGCGGTTCAGCCAACAGCTGTGTATGTAAGACAAAATAAGGCATTTTACATGAATCTGTAATATTATTTATATACTGACAGTTTATAAATTAGCTACATGTATTTGCCCGGGGCTTCAACTTCGTCAATACTACTGTATTCTTTGTTTTTTGCCTAATTTTTCATTTCAAAAATAGCAAATGACAATTTGAATGACTTATCCATCACTTTTAAGCAATTTATAAACAATTTTAATTTTGTTACACTTTCGCTGGGATCACTGAATGGGACTTTAATGAGTTAAAAATATTGACTAAGAATCTTGTATGTTAATGAGGAATGGTTTATACCTTTTACAATTTAGGTAATGTGCAAAGTGTCTTCTGAAAATTAAAGTAAAAGTGGAAAATGTTAACACAACATCCAATGGGGGAATAATATATTTCATTCTTTTGCAAACAGTTGCCTTTTCCCATATATACTACTCACTACTCAAGTTAAAGTGCCTTTTCCCAAAACAATATGAAAGGCTTAATATGGGCTTACTAGTAGAGAAGTGGAACCTAGATATGGTTTACAATGCTTTGCAATAAAATAATTTAAATAATAGCGCTATATATGTTATTTACATGTTTACTGGCACAGACTCATCATTTGGGTGCAGCATTAACCTTTAAAGAACAATGAAGTTCAATATGTGTTCAAGTATATGTAGGACATATATACCTAATTTGGTAAATATATTTTAAACATGTATATATTATACAAATATATACTGCCATGAGAGGTTCTGGTTAAAACTATGGGCCCGAGGTGAGATCAATAGAACTATTTTCCTGAGGGGCGCAGCCACGAAGTAAAATAGTATTAATTGATCTCAACGAGGGACCATAGTTTTAACCAGAACTTCGAATAAAGGCAGTATATATTTGTTTTATATACTTCATTAATATGTTCTTTGTTCATTGATTTGTTAAAAGAAAATTATTTGGCGTTTTGACTCTCCCGCTTCTATCCTGAGTGAACAGCACGGCTAATTAAGCACAACCTACCCTTCAAAAAATCGAATAGCCTAAAATCGGGCTAACCAATTACAGTAGCGCGAAATGACACTATGGCAGTTTTGCGTGCGTGAACTGTTCCGTCAAGATCGAATGCGCCGCATCGCCAGTAAGGCATGGTCAAAAGTACTATTTACGGCTTGGAGGTACTATTTACGGCTCATCCGGGACATTGAAAATACTATTTACGGCTTAGAGGTACTATTTACGGATAGGAGTACTGATGGTAAAACTATTTTTGGTCATGTGATCCACTTTTAACCAATCAATGAACAAGAATATATTAATGAAGTATATATTATGGGCTATCGGCAACCAGTTAAAGCCTGTAGAGTCTACATACTGTAAGTTTAACCCTGTTGTGACCATCCTAGATGTATCAACATGTTTATACTGAACACCTCGCATTACCACGTTACCACCTGTACTTTTCATGTGTGTCACTGTCAACCGGGTCAAAGGCGGGTAACCATGCACTCATTTGTGCATTAAGTGGGGAAATTGGAAGTAGAACACTTTTGTGACTTAAGGTCAGCTGCTTAAGGTCAGGTTTGGACCACTGTATTGTAGCTTATGACAGTTTAAGTGACTCCTGGTGTACCAACTAAATCGTCACCTGTTCTGTTTCTACTAGAAACATTGCCACATATCACCCACTATTAAACACCTCCAATCATGGTTGATACAAGTGGTTATCCCACATCACCGAGCATCAGCCTTCACCTGATATGTTTCTACTGGGATTAGTGTCACATATTTCCTTGCATTACCCCACATCACCTGTCCCCACCTGTTGCATAGTAGAAACAGATATCACTGGTAGAATTTGATCTTAGATGAAATAAAAGAAGTTTGATTTTAACTATAAACAACGATATTTGTCAGGGAAGTTTTGCCGAGGAGAGAATGTGAATTGAAGTGCAGAGTTTGTATTGAAATGTGAGTTTGTGAAAAGATGTATAAGTGAAAGATTTTGTATGGTTAAATTGAATACCTGAGTAGAAGAAGGGCCCAACTCCATCAAAACTGTTTTTGAGATATTAAGAAAAAAACTTAATATTTGGAAAAGTTTTATAGGCAGAGTGTTTTCATCTTCAGAGGACCTTTAATACATGAACATACAATATTACATACAATCAAAATTATATATGATGTTTCCATGGCAACGGTACAGGTCTTGATACGACCTGGAGTTGGGCCCTTCTTCCACTAATATACTGCAAGTGCCAGTTCTGTAAGCAGATGTGTTAAAAATAGCTACAGAAATTTGGTAATTATCCATTGATTGCACAAGTAGAAGCATGTAATATGTTAACAAGAAATTTATTGTAGTGAAAAGCAGATTTCAAGGAAGAACAAAATTCCTCTTTAACCCAATATTTGTGGAAGAAGGGCCCAACTCCATGGAGACCATAATTAAGTGTACTAATGAGAGTTGATTTTGGTTCATCTTTCACACACAAGGAAGAACAGTCTGCTGGCAATAAAATGCTGGGTCTAACTCATTTTAGTAAAAAAATGGAGTTGAGCCCTTCTTCCACTCAGGTATTCAATTGCAACTAGCTAAATAATAATATGATTTACATTGGTAGGGAAACAATAATATGATATGCTAGTGAAAAGGTAATATTGTTTTCCCCTTTTTGGGAAATACTGACAAGATATAAAACCTGCCCCTATTATCTTGACTCATGTAAACAACAATGGGTGAAAATTGTGGTGGAGGCTGAATATCCTGATTGTCTGATGTTTGTTTTATTTTCACAGATCCTGCAGTATCAACTGAAGTTCAGATCACCTTGGATATACCATTTATACCTGCCTACAATGACTTAGACTCTCCAGAATCTCAAGCATTAATAGAAGATATAGTCACTCAGGTATGTCAATGCATCAGTGTAATTATCATTGATATACCAATCAAAACATTGGAAATTTGAGAGACTAGATAATTATTATTTTAATCATGTTATCGTATTATTCGATCAACTTTCATTTTGCGCAATGGAACTCTCATGTTGATCATTCATTTTTCATTTCATTAAAATTTTATTTATACATCCCTTGAGATGTTCTTCCCTGAAGCAGTGTTTTTCAACTTTAAAACTATACAAATTATGAATTTTTTACAATGAAAAATACAAGAATACAAATAAAATGCAATGCATAAATATATTAGTACTTTCTTTCTTTCTTTCTTTCTTTCTTTCTTTCTTTCTTTCTTTCTTTCTTTCTTTCTTTCTTTCTTTCTTTCTTTCTTTCTTTCTTTCTTTCTTTCTTTCTTTCTTTCTTTCTTTCTTTCTTTCTTTCTTTCTTTCTTTTCTTTCTTTCTTTCTTTCTTTCTTTCTTTCTTTCTTTCTTTCTTTCTTTCTTTCTTTCTTTCTTTCTTTCTTTCTTTCTTTCTTTCTTTCTTTCTTTCTTTTAATTTATCATTCATATATCATCCATCCATCCATCCATTCATTCATTCCATTGATTCATTTATCTTTATTTCATTCAATTAAAATACATTAACAACAACAGACACAAAACAATGAATGAGGAGGTACTCAAAATGCCAGATGACCTGAATCAACTACCCATAATGGCCAAAATTAAGTTAACAAAAAAAGAGGGAAAAAAGAACCGTGCACAGTATATGTTTGTAACTTTTTTTTATCTATTCTTTTACCATTGCTAGATGGATAGGACTATGACAAACAGTGAACTTGTAGATTGTTATGGTGGATCTCGTGTCCCACAATTAATGTAAGAACTTCCAATTGTAAAAATAACAGTGATCTATAATTGAAGACCAAATTAAAAATACTAGTGTGCATCAGACGTCAGGGCAAGGGCATGGTGTGATTGGTTGCTGACATTAATTGCGCATTACGGCATTTTTGGTCTGGTTGACAGGACGTCATACGCAAACTAGTCTTTTTTATGTGGTCTTCAATTATAAAGGAGAAAGAAGAAATTTGTAATGGTTATTGGTTAATCATATACTATATATGGTTAATTATACTGGACATAGATAAGCAAAAATAACCCCTTTTATGGTATGTTTCAGTGCTGATTTTCCAAAATTCAGTTGATTCCAATTTTGTTTTTGTGAGTTTTTGTGATTATGTGTATGACATAAGTTCCATAGGCCCCTGTGTTGTAATTTCATTCTGTTGACAGAACATAAAACAAATTTGATAATAATTTTACCAAGCTAATGAACCTGCAAGAAATTACCACTTGTGTGTGGCCCATGGTAAGCTTTGCACAAGGTAGCATGGAAATTTCAGCATTGTATGGCCGAAATTGATCTATTTTTGCTGGAAAATTGAGGGGGTGGTGTTTAATAGAAGGGGAGCGTTTAATAGATAAAATATGGTATGTGAAGTTCTCCAATCAGATGCGTGTAGTGTCCATGCAGATAGACTACAGCAACATTGATTATTATTCAGTGGGAGTGGTCTCTAGTTCGTAGACAAATAATCTGATTGGACAATCACATGATTTTGGGTGTCATTTATCAGGCCGTAGGGTGACCCTAGATCACCACAAGTATTGATAATACATATCATGTTTGTAGAGATGCGCATATGTAGCGTGTTTAATGTGTAGACCTAGTACGTAATACATGCACACGCTTGCAGTATGCGCAATTAAAGATGTAAAGTTGTAAATAAGTTTTTTAGAATAAGGGGATTTTATAGTTTTGCTCAATAAAATAGTTTATAGTTATTAAAATACTAAGAATGGGAATAAATGATATGAATATTTTTACTATCCTCTACCATATGATAGATGACAGGCAGGTCCAATATTTTATCGCAGCTGGTAGCCACTACTATATATATATTCTACTTATTAATATTAGACCTGTCTGTCATATATCACAATAAAGAGAAAAAACAAGAATTCATATCATTTATTCTCCAACTAAAATGTAAAACTATCAGGTTGCTTTTGGTCAGAGTATGTTAAGCACAAACATTCTTTAGAAATATGCGCTAAACCAGATTGTTGAGGATTTTTTTTTGATTTTCTGATTTAGCAAACCTCTGATACTGACTATATTTTTCATTACAGGGATGGTAGTGTGGTGGTGGTTATTACTATTATTTGGCGTGACCCAGACGTTCCAGTAGTTTTAGTCCTTTTTATATTGGATGGTGAAATAGAAATAAATATGGGAAACTTTGCTGATTATCCAATAATGGGAAATCCTAGTATCTCTGCAGGTAAGTATTAGGCTTTTCCATTTAAAGACCACACTACCCTGTGAAAGATTTTGGAAATATCTTCCACAGGGGGGGAAGTAGAAATGTTAAATTGAATGAGCACATTAGGCAATACCATTTGAAACTCACCCTAGATTCAGGTTGAATCTTTCTTAGAGGGTGTATGAAATTCAAATGGAACTGTTTAATATGCTCATTCCATTTGAAATTCATGCTTCCCCTGGGAAAGATATTTCCAAAATTTTCCATGTGAGGGGAGTGTGGGGTAGAGTGTGGATGGGAGCTGGCAAAAAATCTGCACAGTTCTTGGTTGGAGTGGTCACCTACCAATCACATACAAATGATGGAAGTTAATATATGTACAGCAAGCTGTGAAGATCCCAGCTCACTCTTATATGTGTAGTTTTTAAGATTGGTGACTCGACTAGAAATTTCAATTGAATAAACACAGCCTGACATAGCGTGATGATTTCCTGCGTACACTGCGATGTATGGCAGCGTGTGCGCCTGTACGTGCTTAACATGGAAGTGAATCCAACCATGCCAATGCACTCATGATTGGATTTTTTAAAACAAGTAAAAGATCTTTGTATTACCATAGATTTTGCATGACTTAAACATATCTTTTATTGATTTTTACCTTTGTCTTCAGCTGTGACAGTTGTAATTCCAGACAGAACACCGCCTACTTTACAGTGCCCTAATGACACAACAACTGATAGTAATAATGCAGTGATCTCAGTGATTCCAGACCCAGTGTTTCTAGATGATAATTCTAACGGTGATACCACTTTCACTTGTGATTGGCCACGAATGATACATTCTCGGTTGGTGTAACCTTGGTGACATGTGTAGCTGTTGATGAATCTGGAAATCAGGCATATTGTAACTTCACAGTGACAGTAACAGGTATAGATATTTGTTATTCTCTGCTCTATATTTGAATGAAAGTGCCAGATCAGGGGCACTTGTATTTGATATGTATATCACCAGTGTACAAAAAAAAACAGGTAAATTTTTTCCTTTTTTTAGTCTTGGCATGATATGTGTGTATCTTGTTTAGGGTATTAGCAACAGCAAAAATGGGGGGAAAGAGTACCTTAATTACACAGATGTTACTGAAAAAGGGTAGCTAAACTCGGCACCAAGATGCCAACACAAATCAGTTAAGCTGAAGCAACGTTTATGCCCGGCTCTCGCCCAATCATGCACGCCGTTAGATAACACAAAATGAATGAATCATTGTTTATTCACTGTAGGGGGTTTCATGAGTGTTATTAAGGAGGCTGTGTACTCTCAGACATGCATGTAGTAAAAGTGCAATAACTTTGTAATTATTCATAAGACATATAAAAGTATACATTTTATGAAGGCAAGACATCAGTAAATCTTATTATAAATACAGATTTGGGGTAAAAACAACAATTATGAAGAAAATCACAAAAAAGTGAGTTTTTGGCAATATTTGTTAGGTACATCATAACAAAAAAACACTTATTTTATTTTGTTTTTAGCTCAATCTTGAGGCTCCATTCCAAAAACGTTTTTTTAAAATTTTTTTGATATTGGCCTTATTTTTTGAGATATTGACCATATAAGGCATCAAATTGAACTTTTTAAAATTCACAAACGCCTATTTGCACAAAATGAAGCCTAAAATCGGAAATAGACCAAAATATAAAAAAATGAGAAAACCGTTTCTTGAGTCGATCATGCTTTTTACGATGATCATATTTGCTTACCTTTAGGTGCTGTATTTATTGAGTTATCGTGTACCTAAATCATCATTTTACTGAGAAAATGAACATTGAAATAATGGCTGTTGAAGTTTAAAGTGGTCACATTTTGCACTTTCTACCTTACATTACATAAACATCGGGTAAATCCACGGCCCCTTGAGAAGTTTGAGCGAAATCCATTCATAACTTGATATTTAAATCGGGGAAAGAACTTGAAAAACCCACATTTTATCAGCTAAAAAGAGCCATTTGACCACTAGGTTTTTGTGCTTCCGTGGTGTTTCCATAAGATGCGCCGCGCATGCAGATAAGCGTTGCATATGCGTAGCGTATTTGTGCGTTAACAAATTGCGCGATACACAACGCGATGCGTTGTTGCGCACGTGTATCCTGCTGGTACAACAAAGATTTTCTTTCCTTTTCAATTTCAAACACGAGTGGAATAGTGAAATAAAATCCTTAAAATATTGCAGTTGGAGTTTACAAATCTGGATTTTCATTCCTTGTATTTATAAAAAACATAACAAAGTACAAACATATCAAAAAAACTTAATTTTGCGAAAGAAACAATGTCTAGAGTACACAGCTGCCTTAAATAGATAATATTCTATTCTTCGGTTCACCTCAAGTTTGGTAGTGATGTCAAGACGTCTTCACAATTAACATTAGGAACACAATTCGATGCTGCGACCAGCGAAATACCCACCTAGGTCACTACTAAACCTGAGGCAATCCAATGTTTAGATGGTGAAGTAAACTGCATTTCACATACTCTCCATTGTGATGGCGTAATGTGAGTTTCCTAGCAAAGGATTTCAGACAAAAGTTCACAGAGTTATTAATCATATCACAGTCAAGTGGTTAAAATCAGCAAAGAAGAGGGATGCGCTAAAAATCTTTTTCCATATTTTATCAATGACATACCATTATTGAATACAAAGTTTTACATTTGATTGATTTCAGATGTTACGCCTCCAGAGATAGATTGCCCACCTGATATCATCACTAATCTAGTGGACGTAGTCAGTCTTCAACAGCCTGCTCCTGTGACATCTGACAACTCTGGGTTGATGGTTACATGGACCAGTGATTGGCCTGCAAACAATGGCTTCCTTATTGGTGTTACCATAGTAACTTACACAGCAACAGATGCAGCTGGCAATATGGCTTCCTGCAGAATGTTTGTTACTGTTCTTGGTAAGTGTGGTGAACAGCCAGTAAGTAATTCACCTTGTCAGTAAATCCCATAAGCCTTTGTGGGTAAACAGACCCCTTATGACGTATTATCAATACGCACATCATAACTGCACACTTCATGGCATTGAAATGTAGTCTCCGGCATCCACTACTCAAAATATTGGCCAGCCGATGCATTATGACACAGTATTGGATAGGCAAAAGACAAAATTCTATCTTTTGTTCTCCAAGTAACTGTATTCGCTAAACAATTTGCATATCTGCATGACGTCTGGTAACAACATCAGGATCTACCCACAAAGGTTTATAGGATTACCGAAGAGGTGAATTATAAGGGTTGCCAAGCCCAATTGGATATCTTATGAAAATTTTCCCTGCAACTTCTGATCATTTCATGTCCCATAGAAACCAATTGTATCAAAAAAATTGGGCAACATGTGTGCCTAATGTGCATCTTTGGCATCACTCACTGTTCTTTATGTGGTACTCACACCTGTTTGCTCTGTGCTTTTTGCACATCTGCCAATGAAACAAACTAAATGATTTGTTATTTTATGTGTATTATCAAACAATTCCAATACACTGCATGGTAAATTTGCATTTTGACACTAAGTGTTGATTTTGTTTTTTCAAATACGTTTTTGGAGAGTTGAACCAGGTGTAATATCATTGAAACATTATTATCTATGTGTAAACATTTCTCATTATGGAGCATTTTCTGTGAAGTTTAAAAAAATAATGGTGTGACTTATCTCAGACATTGAAATATGAAGCCCTCTATAGATGAGTTGACCTCAATGTTTATCAACAAAGGCAAGGGACTGGTATATCTTTATGCTTGAGTGAACCCAATTAAACCACTACACTGTTCAATAGTATTATTGTGATGTGGCGGGAGTTTTAAAAACACAAGCCCTGAAAAAATATGATGCGCGCGCATACTGCCAGGCAAAAAACAATAGAGATGGTGATGATGCATGCGCATACTGTCAGGCATTGACGTCAGAAGTCAACTCATCTATAGTTTTCACAATTAAAGCCATATTGTAACATTTCCATAAGAAATAGATTGGTATTTCTCTTCCATAAAAGGTTAACTTTTACTCTCAAATATGTCCCCTTTTAATTTTAAGCCCAACAACTGAGGTAAAGCAAAGATCATTGGAATTTACTACCAGCGCAGACGTTGCCAATACATGTCACTCCGTCAGTTGTGCTACGGCACGGTCCTTTGATGTGTGTATGACCGTTCCACAAGCATGTACATACTATGTTATGAACATCGTGTACATGTTTGGCTAATATTTCCATTGTAATATTTAAACAATGGTTCTTGCGCTTTATTCAAAATCACACATTTTGACAAAACTATAGCACCTTAAGTCTTGATTTTTGCAGGGTATGTTAGTTTAATACAGTGCATTACAATTGTGTAAAAAATAGAATTTTGAAAGATATTGAGGGCATCCTCTTCATTTGAAATATGGCATAAATTTTTATAGGTTGCCCCTATAACATTACAAAGGTATATAATGGATAAATTATGTCACCATAGATATTAAGATTGTGTCATATAGTGTTTTTTTTCAATTGTCATAGCTGAATGTCCAGGATACTTTTTATGTGATGACCCAGTACATTGTGAACCTCTTGATGTCATATGTGATTCAGTCCAAAATTGTATCGATGGATCTGATGAGGATGAGCTGTTGTGTCCTGGTAAGTGTACCAATCTGGTTTAAATTTCTAATTAGGAGCTAATTAGGGGCTAATGCTTTCAGGATATTGTGAAAAATTTAAACATTTTGCTTTTGGAATTAATAAATTAAAAATTAAATATCAAATTGATCATCTGGACTTACTGTTTTGACTTGGCTACAGTATCACATCTCATCCGAGACGCATTGTCAGGCCTAATGGGCTGACGTTGAAGTGTTGAGCCGTGACTCGGTTGGAGTGACGTCACGGGAGAGGTGTTGAGGAACCCGTTTGATGGCTGCGTTGTAGGCCCTTGACAGGTTGTGGCATAGTCCCCCTCCTCGGATAAGTGAAAGCTCCTCGCGGCAGACATATATGGCCTCCTTGACCCGTCGCTCAAAGGTAGCCATCAAACGGGTTCCTCAATAACTCTCCCATGACGTCACTCCAACCGAGTCACGGGTCAACACTTCAGCACCAGCCCATTAGGCCTGATGATGCGTCTCAGATGAGACGTGATACTATAGCCAACTCAAAACAGTTATGTCCAGATGATCAGTTTGATATTTAATTTTTAATTCATCTATCTACCTGGATGATTCAGAATATTCACAAATATTTTGGAATTAATGAATTTACATTCTCAAAAAATCTGATACAAAGTCATTAACCTCATTCATAACCATATTTTTTCAATTTGCCTATAATTATTATAATTGCATGGTGATTCCTTGCCCTTGCCAAAATATGTCTGCTGTTCTTCCAGCTTAACCAAAAATAATCCTGTGTATCTTACAAGATACAGCTTTTTTTGTCTCTAGAAAGTGAGTATTGCTGTGTGCTCAGTTGTAAACATGCTGATAGCTTGATGTATGGGCTATTCCATTTAGAATCCACACTACCCCCATGGAAGATTTTGGAAATATCTCCCACAGGGGGAGTATGAATTTCAAATGGAATGAACACATTAAGTGGCTCCATTTGAATTTTCATACATGCTCTGAGAGAGATTCAACTTGAATCTACCACTGAGGGAAGGTGAGTTTCAAATGGAGTTGCTAATGTGTTCATTCCATTTGCAATTCATACACCCTCTGTGGAAGATATTTCCAAAATCTTCCATATAGGGGTAGTGTGGATGTTAAATAGAATACCCCAATATCACCCAATCCTCGATATTACAGAACACAAGAATTAATTTCTTTTAAGATTTTTTGTTTTGAAAATGCAGTATAAAATTACTTGCCACCATCAGGCATGGGTGTTACTTATGTATGACTTGTTCCATATTTACAGGCCCAGACATAGTTTGCTCAGTATTAGAGTTTGAATGTAGCAATGGGATGTGTATTCCAGCTGAACAGCGGTGTAATGGAGAAATCAACTGTAGTGATGGTAGCGATGAGAGCTTCTGTGATCCTGATGGTAAGAGTTGATTGATATATGACAGTAAAATAAACTACAGTGACTAATTCAGAATGCCTTAACCAGAGGGGTTTGTTTTCCAAATTTTGGAAAAAAAATAACTTTTTCAAAATCTGCCCCTCGTTCAAAAAGGTCCAAATTTTGAAAAAAAGTCCACTTTTTCAAATGCAGCCCCCAACATGAATCCTGGTTGCGGGCCTGAACCTTTTCAATTTCAAAGGAGGTATTGGAAGGATGATCTACTGATTTAGACAATTTAGTTAATTGTCATTGTTGAAAGTCCACATTATCTTTTTATGTGGTATTGGGGCTATGAGACCCATAATATATTATAACTTGTTGAGGAAGGTTCAGTAGTGTTTCTTGTCTTAAGACATGCTGGTACACATTTATTCATTATATGTGCAAGGGTCATTAGAGGTGTAGCCTCAACAAATGCTGGTACATCATTTATACATGTGGGTACCAAGGGTCATTAGAGGTGTCACTTTTTATAGCCTCAACATATGCTGGTACTGATTTATGCATGTGGGTACCATGGGTCATCAGAGAGAATCCTCCTACTAAGCTCAACATGGTACCCATTTAAACATGGGGTACCAAGGGTCATCATTTGGAGGTAATGCCTCAACATTATGCTGGTATCCATTTATGTATGTGATACCTGAGGGTCATTATGAGGGGTCACTCTTCTTATGCTCAACAAATGCTAGTACTCGTTTAAACATTGCGTGTACCAAGGGTCATTAGAGATAATATTTATTTATTTGTGCTTTCATTATACAGGGTAGCGTCTTCAATGACAAAGCACTGCTATTCTAGGGGGCCCTGTTATAGAGTGTAACTTAAGAATAATTCTAATCAAAAGTATATTAAAAATGGAATAACATTTACAGTACCGGTACATTGTACATAATGAAATTGGTTAATATACAGTGACAAATATGATTTCATACTGCGTATATATTAAAGTAACAATTAACAGTTTTTAGGAAAATCTCAAAATTTAATTTTACTTTACTGATTTGAGGAAGTATACAGACTATAGTTACTGATTCTTATTTACTAACATAGCTATTTTATCTTTGTTTAGGTGACATTTTATGTAGTGCCCTAATACTGTACATAGAACCAGGGAGTACCATGTCAATTACATCACCTTCATTCCCAGACGTCTACCCCTACCCTGAGGAGCCAACATTGTGTTTCTTTGACTTTCACACTGATAATGGATATCAACTATACATCCACTTTAGATATTTTGATATTGGAGATGGACTTTTGTCAATCCGAAGTGGTCCAAGTGCTGCATATTTTACAGGTCCTGATGCAAATGATGTGGTTGGATCAAATTTTATTGATCTATATGTTGAATTTACTAGCACTTCAGTGGGGTACTGGATGGAGATATCTTCCATTGAGAGAATGGGTAAGTTTCATTAAGGGATCTAAAATGAGCGTTTATTGCATTTCGACAGTATTTTTTGTGGGACATGAGAGCACCTCAGACCTATCAAATTGCATTCTGAATACGAAGCATGTCTTTCTGATATCAAATAATTTACATTTTTGAAAATCACAATATAATACAAATTTTATGACAAATTATAAAAATTTGATATTTTTCAAATTTTGATATATAACAGTCCTCGAAGTAAATTATATAAATCTAATGACATATTCTTAAAGTGTATGTAGCAGGGAGGAAAAGCCGATGGTCAATTGAAAATGTTGACCTTTCATATTGAAGATATGGATTTTTTTCCCAAAAGACCTAATTTTTTGGGTGTTTTGGGAAAAAAATCCATATCTTCAATAATGAAAGGTCAAAATTTTCAATTGATCGTCGGCTTTTCATCCCACCTACATATTACTTTAAGTATAAATCATCAGATTTATAAAGTTTACTTCAAGTACTGTTAAATATCAAAAATATCAATTTTAATGATTTGCCATAAAATGTGTATTAAATTGCGAATTTCAAAAATCTAAATTATTTGATATCAGAATGACATTCTTCAGATTCAGAATGCAATTCGATATGTCTGATGTGCTCTAATGTCCCACAAAAAATACTGTCCAAACGCTCATACCCCAGCCCTTAAGCTAAAGAAGTTTATTTTCTGTAGGAATTACACTTTTTTTGCAATTTTACTGCATTCAAATTTTTTATTCAAGAAATGCAGAAAAAATAATATTTCCATGAACAAAATAGACCAGAAGCTCACAGGTCTCAGCACTTATTACAGAAAATCACTGATCACCATGGCCCAAGACACACTATATGTTAAACCATTCAGCATCAATCAAGAATGCAGCTATTTATATAAATGAAGAACCCTATCAGCCTATATTTAGAAATAATCATCACAACCAGGACCAGTTAGTAAATGGAGACAATAAGTGGGAAGCACGGTGGCCCAATGGTTAGGGCGCGAGCTTCATAATCGTAAGGTTGCGGATTTGAGCCCCACAACGGCCAGTGTGTTGCGTCCTTGAGCAAGATAGCTTAATTTCCAATTACTTCACTCCAACCAGGTGTAAAATGGGGAGCTGCTGGGGGTAATCACAATCTAAGTTGCTGAGAGTACCTGCGCATCAGTTGCGGACTTTGTGAAGCGCACACTAAATCAACAACATTAAAAAGAAATTGCTTCAATCCACCCAGGTGTAAAATGGGGAGCTGCTGGGGGTAATCACAATATAAATTGCTGAGAGTACCTGCTCATCAGTTAAGGTCTTGGTGAAGTGCACGTTAAATCACCAACATCAGAACAAAACATATTGATGGGTAGAATTGTTCATGGTTGTTGCTCTGATAATTTGGGATTTTATTGTTTCAATACTGACCCTTGCATTTGTTTTTCAGTTTTTCCTAATTGCAGTAATGACATCGAAGTGATTAATGAAAGTGACTTCAACAATGGAATCTTTGATTGTTCAGATAACAGTGATGAGCCAATAGAACTATGTAAGTGTAGTTGTATACAGGGGGGATACATTGATGGTACCCATGTTTCTCAACAATAACAACAAAATACAAGGACTGACTAGAAATTGAGGTGAATTAATGATTGAAAAAGGAATACAATCAAAAAGAAATTAATGGAAGATAAAAAAAGGCAAATCTTTATTTTTTTGGGGCCTAACATCAATATTTCAAATTCTATTTACTTGTCTTGTATAATTTTGTTCAAAATTCTAATACATGTAGATGTTTTTTATTATTTCTTTCATAGTGTGCGGACCAGCAGATATAACTTTAGATGTTGCTGAAACTTACCAACTGACTTCCATTAATTACCCAAATAACTACATAAACCAAATACAATGTGTGTATGTCATCACAGCGCCAGAAGGGAGGAGACTCAGAATTACTTTTCTAGCTTTTGATCTTGTGACTGACCGTGATGAAGATTTTATGATAATCGGACCACTTGACAACTCTCCTACTGACGTGTTTTACGATGGAATTAATTCAGTTCCCATGCTTGATATTGTTTCACTCACTGAGACACTCCAACTTAGGTTTTTTACTGGTTTTCGGGAAACTGCTACAGGGTTTGATTTGCTTTTGTCAGAGACTGATGATATAGGCAAGTAGTACCGTATAGGGCTATTCCATCTGAGGAAGATATTGAAAATATTTTCCACAGGGGGAGTAGGTATTTCAAATGGAATTTGGCACATTAGGCAGCTCCATTTGAATTTCATGCACCCTCTGATAAAGTTTCACCCTGAATCTTCCACAGAGGGAAGGCGGGTTTAAATAGGCTTGGTTAATTGGCTAATTCTATATGAAATTCGTACTCCCCGTGTGGAATATATTTCTAAAATATTTCACAGGGGTAATGTGGATTTTAAATGGAATCATAATCCTAAACTTGTTTAGATGGTAATTTTATTTAGATATTTGATGGTACAGAGATGCTAATTACGTGAAAAAATAAGGTCATTTACAGTCAGAATTCCAATTAAATGAACGCAGCCTGACATAGCGTGACGTTTTTTTGCGTTCACTGCACGACGTACGCCAGCGTGTGCGACTGTGCATTAGTAACGCGGAAGTGAATACAACCATGGCAACGCACTTATGATTGGTTAGTATTGTATCCAAGGTCGTGCGTTCGCGTTGTAGTTTGAAATATGCGATATACGATCGCGGTTGGAGCGAGCGTTCATTCAATTGGAATTCTTACTATAGTCATTGGTAATTGATATACTACTCACAATATACGGGCGATAAATTATGTACAGTGTGTGAATTTGTGTTTGAAGTGCTCTAGCAATATGTGATGCTATATAATACGATTTAGACAGTAGATTCATACCCATAATATTTACAACCATAATTATCAATATATTTAATGTCGATTTACAGATCAATATCGTTGTAACAACAAGCTTGAAGTATATGATGCCAATCAGCTTTGTAATTTAGATGATGAATGCCTGGATAACAGTGATGAATGGTATTGCCATTATGGTAAGTAAACAGGGGCAGATCCAGGAATTTTCAATAGGGGGCACCACACAAAGTCAGGCGCCACTCTGCAAAAATTAGGGGGGCACAGCACCTCTCTGCAAAAATTAAGGGGCACGCTGGAGGTGCACACTGGGGCATCCCCCAAATCTGCCCCTGGAAAATGAGCTCAGTAAGTTGGTACATGCAAATTGCATTGCGGTCCTGAAATTGCAAACAGCGACGGTATGCCGTATACTGCTGTAAGCTTATTTTGCAAAGATACAGTGATTTTATGTTAATATAGTTCACTGACATGTTTATAGAAAGGTGCACTTTGCAGAAATATTGCCGCATTTAATCATAGAGGAGTATTAGTAAGCTGTTCCCAGTTGCGTGGGCAGTGGGGTAGAGTGCCCCACAAAACATTTTCAGGGACAAAATGGGAGCAGCAAAGAGTAAATTGTCCTTAAAATGATTAAACATATGACAAAAAGTGGGGATGAAAATTTGTCTTTGCCCCCTCACACAGAAATCCTGGCTACTACTGGCTGTTACCAGTAAAGCTTACTGTACAGAATTTCTGTGCATGTACGAAAAGAGAAATTCATGGACCTATACCACAATGCACTGATAGCGCTAATTTGGTAACCATTTTTACAATTTCGTCGGAAATACATCAATTTGGAATGTCAAATTTCCTAATGGTAATGAGAAAAATATGATCTATTATATGATACCAAAAACTCATCAACAATATGAAAAATCAGGGGGATGAGGCTGTTGATCGGGTTACGGACCTTTAAAAGAAACATGTTTTTCTTTTATCTTTGTCAGTGAATCAACACTATAATGATCACTAGATGAAGATAGTACTCGGCATTGCTGCTGTATGTAACATGGATCCATATTACCTACAGCAGTGGTGTAACCAGGAATGTTTTCCAGAAGGGGACAAGGGGAGGGGGAACAGTGTTTACTCTCTCGGGAAATTGGGTGCGCCAAATGAAACATTTTCTTCCCAAATTGGCCCAATTTTGGCCCAGTAATTCCCCAAATTCACTAATTGTAATATTAGCATTACAAATTTTTGTGAGACAAAATTATTTTCACTGGGCCAAAATTGAGACATACGGCCTCTGAGTAAACACTGAGGGGAAAAGTGACTTGGGGGGGGAGGGAGAATTTGACAAATATGGCAAGAAGAAGTCTGCAGTAGGTCACAATTGCATTTCAAATGCATTTTTGAGATTTGTCCACTATTGTGCATTATTGTGCATATTTCATACACTCCTAGATACTGCAAACCAATCAGAGCAAATGTTACTAGCAATTACTAGCCGTGCATAAATATTGTATAATTGCACTGGTGCACACTGCGCGTAGTACGCGCAGTGCTGCGGGTAGATGCATTTATATTTGCTTGCATTTTCCAACATTTTTAGTGACAATTTTGTTTTAAAAATAGCAAAAATTTCGGGATTTTTTGTGTGTGTATGAAATAGGTAAATAAATGCTTATCACTAATTTGCTCGAGAAATTGTATTGCACTCCCCCCTTTGGGGCTTGTGCATTAGATGCATCAATATCTCAGTTAGCGTGCATTATTTTGTACAATTTAACTCACAACAAGTGATACACATTTATTAACCTATAAATAATAGCAGTTAATGTTAATTCACTTCATTTTTATTTACCTTTGCAGAATGTGACAATCAGATCATAAACATACCAAGTGGTGCTATCTATGAATTATCAGTCGATTTATCAATAACCACTTCATGCAGATGGGTGATACATGCAGCTCCAGGTCAGAGAGTCCATGCCCAAATAATAGACTACCCTGAATATCCATACATTCTTCACGTTGGAAGTCTTGATGATCCATATATAACAAACATTGACTTTGGAGATCTAGAGTTAGGTGGCATTAATGAAGTTGTTTCTCCCAATGAAGTCTTGGTGCTCACATGGGAATCTTTACTGGCTGGTCCTAGAGAAAAGAGGCAAAATGGAAATTCAAATATAATTATTGAATTTGAAAATGTTGACCCATCAGGTAATAAACTCAAATTGTTTGTACTTTAACCCCCTGAACACTACCTGTCGATCTAACATTGCCTCTGATTGGTCAATTACATGATAATTTCACTTCAATCACCAATCAGAATGGACCTTTGTAAATAATTCACCACAAATTTTTGGTGTGGTGAAATTATTCTAACAATGTTGCTGATTGGGCCAATTGATAATGAAAACTTCTTTTTGGCCAATCGGCAGGTAGTGTATATACTCTGTGTGATTAGGTTGGCTCAAGTGGTTACATACTGCAACCAGCAAAATACATTGTGTTTTTGGAATCTTGCATACTATACCTTTGTATGCAACCTAGCTGTCCAATTAATTCATCACTCGGACAGTAGCTGCATTTGCATATTTATGAAGGATATTTCTTCTGAAAATATAATAATAATATAAATTTGATAGATTACTCATGATACATTATCAGTCTTGCTAGAATCTCGCACAATTATATTTGAAAACTCTAACTGGACTGATAAATTTATGTATCATGCTCAATAAAATAAAATTGGATGCTTTACGCCCAATATTTATTGGTCTCGCTATGAGTTTAAAAATATTGGATGAGACGTAGTCCAATATTTTAAAACTCATAGCTCGACCAATAAATATGGGCTCAATGATCCAATTTTATATCACACTACGACTACGTCACTACCAAACTCTAAATGAAATGCAAGTAGGCCTATAGTTTGCTAATCATAGGTAAATGTGGAAAATTTATTTTTGATCACACTATGACAATGCAACTCACAAAGACATAATAAATAGCAAATACAGTAAAACAAAGGAAAAGCAATCAAATGAGGTGACAAAATTATAAATTAAAATGGAAGGTTTTCAAACAAGATTTGGAGTACTGACTCCTAACAGACTCAGAAAGCCTGTTCCATTCTCTAAAGACAACAAGTTGCATAAGATCTGCCTGCTTCATGTAGAGAGACAAATTTTGGACTATTTGTGGGGTTTCTGTATTTCCTTCCAACTCTACTCAGTATGGTTTTCACACTACTGTAGGCTAGCTCTCAAATATAAATCTTCAGAATCTTCGGTTATTGGCTATTAATGACACACTCTGCATCTATACAATATGCTTATTTTCAGATCTAATGACATGTGTTGATCAAGTTCAAGTGATTGAAGAGACAGATTTGTGTAATAATCTTGAGGATTGTATTGATGGCAGTGATGAAACATCTGAATGTTGTAAGTAAAACAAAGCGTCAGTAAAGTAAATTGCATTTAAAGTTTTTCTAATTTTTGAAAACCCACTGGAGAGCACCTAAGTAAAATATGTTTATTATTATTAAAGAATATAGGCCTAATCAATAATATATCTTTCTTTGTTCTCAACATAATACAAAGTTTTTATTCATTCACTAATTATATAGAAGCATTAATCTGCAAATTCATACTACAGTATGCCAAAACATGCACAATTTGACAACCTAGATGTAGTAATAATGATACGTCATGTGATACGACAGTATGTCAAAACAATAGGCAACTGCCTATATGGCGACGTATCATGATACGACTGTATGCCAAATCACAGTTTTCATGCAGGTGGTACATGAAAACCATGGGGTATCACACTAATTTGTGTTATATCTTATTAACTAATTACATTTAGGTCTCAAAATTTTGTGAATATATAGAGTTTCATTCATAGATTTTGAAAGTTTATATAACTCATTTTGCCCAAAAATCGTCATACGACAGTATGTCAAAACACTGAGGATAGCAACCAGTATATAGTTCATTCCAGGTGGTGTATGACGTGCAGTCCCTAAATTCAGTAAATTTTCATCGTCAACCGTGTAATTGAATGGGATTATTTTGAAATTTTAAAACGCTTGAAATATCACAAACAAATAGGCCTATGTTGATAAATAATATAAATACAAGCTAAAACCGTTGGGGTTCGATAATGAACCCCACAAAACTAACCGAGTATATGGAAAATGCCATACGGTCGGGCGGTTTCACGAGTTGCCGGCTCGATCATGTCATCCGCCGCCTGGTTCATTCAGCAAAGATGCACTTCCTCATGTCGTTATTGGGCTATTCCATTTAAAATCCACACTACCCCTGTAGAAAATGTTGGAAATGTCTTCCACAGGGGGAGTTTGTGTTTTAAATGGAATAAGAATATGATAATACAGCTGTTCAACAGATCAACATTAATGTACTGATACACAATAGGGGCTGGAATGAAAAAGCGATTTCATTGTTTTACTACATTTACAATTATAAGAGGACAAATCTAATATTGAAAACTAAACATTTGATAGGGAAAATATAAATCACTTATTTTGCGCATTATTACTGTAAGGGAAGATTTACTTATATACACATACATTATTCTTACATACCTTTCATTTAACATATTCTCATATTATCTGTATACATATCTGTTACAGATGCATTGCAATACCAGTAAAAGCTCGATAGTTAGCATATGTGCTTACTATCAAGCGCTTTTGAAAACATGAAATTGTACCAAAGTCCGTCGCTTTACCAACTGAGCTAATGGGGTTGAGACATAAATTTGCAGGCTTACTTGTTCGTATGTAACTGTGTGTATCGATGATTTGCTCAAAACTCTTTACACTTTGTGGATGGGGCTCTTGATGTTTGCATGTTTCAAAAGCGCCCAATAGTAAGCACATATGCTAACTATCGAGTTTTTACGGTATATATGCAGCAAGTTAAAACTTGTTGCAAGTTGCATCCTTTTATTGATCTTCACTTCAGTTTTGCTAGTCTTTTAATAGGCTACCATTCTTATTATGGGCTATAAGCCTGACATGTACAATATCATTGAACTTGTTTCATCCAGGATTTAATTACAATTCACACAAACTGACAGGTTAAACAACAGACAAACATTAAAGAGATAAACAAACTGCTGAACCCTGCTCTATTTTGATAGCAGGTTCTGGGTTCTTGTCATATAAATCTATTATATAAAGCAGGAGTTTTAAAATGTTAATGCCTTCATAAATGTATCTATTCTTTTACAGTCTGTGGCCCACCAAAGATAGAGCTTGAGATTGGTGCTTGTTACAACTTATCCTTCCCTATAGAAGGCTTGTTGCAAAATCCAGCAGGCCTGCCATGCCGTTGGGAAGTATGCGCTCCTAATGGCTACAAAGTCTATGTCCAGATCTTATTTCTTGGCAGTGCACCATTTCATTTGCAGTTTGATGCAGAGGGAAGCTCTTTAGGATGGTTTAGTCTTGACGATATGCATCCTGATATTGTGTCTCCTGAGAACATTTTGAATATCTTTGTATTTTTGTTTGAGCCTAATGCAGAATTTCTTTTGAAGCTATCAACCACTAATGATCCAGGTAATTAAGTTATTTAGTGTAAAAAGAATTGAAATAAACAGATTAATTCTTAAAGAATACTGGCAATATTAAAAGGGCTTTTCGTGATCCACAGCTTCATGATGCCCTCATCTCCCCACTTTTTTTTTTTAAGTTTAGATTTTTATACCACTGGAAACCTCTGGCTGCATAATGTTTATGTGCCAAAAATTTCTTGCAGATTAATTAATTCAGCAAAAATATTATCAAATTTTAATTTTGTTCTGGTATACCAGAACAAAATTACAACAGTGGCCTATGGAACAGTATGGTCTCAGACATAATCATGCATAACTTGCTAACACAAAATTGGAATCAACTGAAATTTTATGAATAAGCTTTTTTTGTGAATATCTATTGATAAGTGTCATAAAAAGAGGATGCTAGGATCACAAAATCCTTTAAGTTTCATTCCTAGGCAATGTTCTGTACAATATAGCAAATGCTGAAAATCTAGTTTTTCTAGAAAAAAATAATTGGCAAAATTCCACCCATAATAATGACGACAAGTAATAAGCATTAAAATTAATATATCTGTTCCCACTTTTTGCACAAAAAACTTTAGAAAGGTTATGGAGGTGTACAGAAATTTGTTAGTTGCAAATTGCAATAAGATACCCACTTGTAAACATAGATCAAATACTTTCAAAATGATTAAAGTGCTAATTTTGTAACTTAATGTTATGTTCTGGATTTCCCGCAAATTTGACTTAGATTGTAGTACTAATAAAGTTTTTCATCTTATGGATATAGATATTGTTGTTTGTGGCAATGGATTGGAAGTTTTACCAGATGAAAGCTTATTATGTGATGGCACAAGGGACTGTAGAGATGGCAGTGATGAATCACAGGAATGTTGTAAGTATCAAGCAGTGGCGTGGCCAAAGGGGAGGGGGGTAGGGGCAAGGGGGCAGCTGCCCTCCTTTGAGAAGTCTTGCCCCCCCCTGTAATTTGTAATACATTTTTGTTGAAATTTGCTCCCTTGGAAATTTGCTTTGCCTCCCCCTCTGAAAAAGTCCTGGCTACGCCATTGGTATCAAGGAATAAACATATGGGATTGGTCCCTCAAAGCAATAATTTATTGGGATTGGTCCCTCAAAGCTTATTCATCTATACTGCCATCTTGTTTTCATTACATTAAAAGATATATACATATATAATTATGTCTATGCAAGAGACTATATATCTTTTACATCTTTTAACGCTTGTTCGGCTTATAATTAAGCATGAAAATGATTTGGTGTTTTTGTTACTGCACGCATCAATAAGTCCCAACTTACACTCACTTAAATTCACATAAGTGTGCGCCAGCAACGCAGTGCACAACTAGTGTAAGTGCTGTGCCCAACTGGGTGCATGCCATTCAATATCAATACACGATGTCATGAGTTATTTTTTTAGGGATTGCCAGGGGTTGTGTGCAACACTCCCACCCCAAGGCAACAGCCCTGGCTAAGCCTGACTGTTCTTGTTGACTACATACAAGTGTATGGAAGTCCCTACTCTTTGTCGGTATTGTCAAATTATTTGCATGTTAATTCAAATTCTTGGTACTCTAACATTATGTAACTGGTAATACGGGGTGTCCTTGAAAGAACTGTATCGTCGGAATCTGAATTGTTTGGGTATTTTAATGCATCGACCAAACATAACTAAATACTGATGTGGTTGAGGAATACCTCAGCTATCACATCCTTTTTTTGAATTTTGGCAATTGACCACTCCGTTTTTGAAATAAAAGAATTTTTTTGATATTACTTAATTTTCAGCCCATTCCACAGAGTCAAATATCTATCAATTACAATAGACATCTCATGCGCTGATGATGCGCAGTGATTAGCACTCGGAATACAGATCATCGTTTGATATTTTAATCCGTGGAAAGGTTAAAAAATGATGGAGTTTCGTAAAATTCTTATATTTCACAAACGGTGTGATCAATTGTCAAAATTAAAAAAGTATATGATAGCTGATTTATTCTTCAACCACCCCTGATATTTAGTTATGTTTAGTTGTGGCTTTAAAATACATAAACAATTAGGTTTCCGACAATACAGTTCTTTCAGGGATACCCTGTAGAACCTTGAGAAACTCAATCATGCCACTGACAGTTTGATTCTTGAAATAAAACACATATGTTCAACAAGAATGATTTTTTGTGTCATTTTTCTTTTTGTGATTTTCAGATTGTGGTGATAGCGATATTAACCTTTCAGATGATACCGAGTCATGCTACAATCTCTCCTACCCTGTGGATGGCCTATTCCCAGGAGATTTTTATTGCTTTTGGGATATTTGGGTACCAGATGGATTCCGAGTGTATGGTGACATTATATATTTAAGAGATGTATCTGTAAGATTATCTTTTTTCATACTCGGACCAGAAGACTACCTTCTTGATTTTGTGGCAGATGGAAGTCATTTGCGTTTGCAAATGTCTCCAAGTTCCCCATTGGCACAACCAGAATTCTTGTTGAAGCTATCATCAGCTACAAATGAAATGGGTAATTTATATTAGAATTGAATGTTAACGGTGTGTTCTAAAAAGGATAATTGGCTGATTGACTGCCTCATTGCTTCATCATTCACAAGCTTGTACATCAAAAATGGAGAACTTTTTTTATTTTTTTTATCTTTTGACATTGTATGTCAGGCAAAATGCCTTTATTTACTTAAATACACTATAAATATTACAAAAAAAAAAATATTGCACTACACATAATCCATATATATTAGATATTATAAAACAAATTTACATATATAATAAGAAAATCAAAATAATTTAAGCAAACTGACAGAGCCAAGAACAGACACGGAAGTCATCCAAGTATCTGTTCATCTGCGATCAACTAGCTAAAGTCATCGCAGACCAAACCTCTCATACGAATTTCCTGCCTAAAGAGGAACAGAAGACAAGGATGACCCCCGTATCTGAATTTGCCAATGCACATTTTGCCAACACATATAACATAATTGATATATTTTGAACGAGCACTGGTAATGTCATTATGATAATTAAATAAAACATTTTCAACAGAAAGCCTAAAGTTCTTACCAAGCCTTTGTGTAATAACCCTGTTAGCAAATTCCCAAATAGGAGTAGTCTTAATACAATGAAAAAAGAAGTGCTCTGGATGATCAACAGCATTACAAGAATTTCACAAATTTGTATCTTCTTTCTCCATTTTACATAATAGAACTTTTGTAGGATAAATGTTATGAATAATTTTCCAATTAAGTGAAATAAGCCTGGCCTCACTGGTACAACATGGTATTGAACCCCAAATCTTTTCCCAATTAAAATTGTAATGGAGATCTTGGTATCAGTGACAAATCTGTTTTACTCATTAAGGGGGTACTACACCCCTGCCCAATTTTGTGCGTATTTTTGCATTTTTCTCAAAAATTATAGCGCATTGGGGACAAGTAAGATATGTATATTATAGGGGCAAGGACTACAACTACTGTAATGGAAATTTTATTTCAGCACAGGCAACAGTTGTCGAGTTACAGTCAAAAATGAGGGAAAACCAATATTTGATGAATAAATCAATAACTACTTGCTTTGAGTTGCAGAATTTTCATTACAGTAGTTGTAGTCCTTGCCCCTATAATATACATATCTTACTTGTCACCAATGTGCTATAATTTTTGAGAAAAATGCAAAAATAGGCATAAAATTTGGCAGGGGTGTAGTACCCCCTTAACCATGTGAAATAGAAGAGTTGAAAATGTTTGTTTTGGATTTCACGAAAAAAGCAGGATATGTGAACAGTAGTGTATCAGATCTTAGATTTACGTATTTACTGAGAACAGGGTGTGGTGAAATCAGACCATCCACCGTGCCATTAATATTTTTTATATGAACATGTTTGGTAAATAGAAATGGATAACTATTGAGGCACACATGGACTATTCCCGATTCCAGAATAATAATTGTTTAAAATGATATAGTGCTGTATTATTCTGGAATCTGGAGTAGTAAGGACCGCATGGCCTATTTTTTATTTTTTTGTTTAAATATATTTTTGAACAATGAGCTGCCAATCTGAAAACATGGGTGAACAATTTTGGAAAATCCAGTTCATAACTTTGCAACCAAGTATTCAAGAGACCTTGGGATTCAGAAACAGTAAGTGTAGGTACTGAGAAAGTTAGTAATGATAGTAACTCAATTGTCAACATTTCTGGCTTTGGTCTGAGTGGATCAGATTGGGTCACATGATGTCAGCTATGGTGATTGGACCATATACCGGTATATATGTAGATAGATAGAATACTAAAAATTAACAAAAAATCAAAAAACTGCAAGCTACAGGGTGAGTCAAAAAAAGTGCAATAGAGAACAGAATCCATTTTTACTTAAGAACCGAGTTGAACTTTTTAGGTTTGAAAACATTTTATATATTGTATATCCATCAGTGACTTTATGTGAAAAAATTAAGGAATTAGCAGTTACCGTTTTGTTTTTATGACACATTTTATAGCGCTACCCAATTTTAATGTTTGTCCAAGAGACATCTAAAATTTGAATGTGAGCCCACTATGTGTAAGGTAGATTTGGAACAACTGCCATTTTCTTAACCTCATTGGCATTAAAATAAAATGGAGCATCCAAAGTGATATTGCCCTTGGTTTTGTTTAAGGAGAAGAAACATTATTTTTTGTTATTTTCACTTTACCTTTACTTTAAAGATGTTTATTCTCTATCAAAAACATACAAATTTGCAGGCGGGGTTTTCAAATGTCAAAATGAAATGCGCAAAATTGAAATGGAGTGAATTACAAAATATCCAGTAAGTTGGACATATTGGGATTAAAAACTGGAGTTGGAGTCGAGTGAGGTATGAAGGACTTAAAGTAATGTTAGAAAGTTTGTTTGAACAGAAAAAAAGAAATTAAATTAACACAAAAATTAACCTTATTTAAGTTAAAGTCAGTTTCAGCTATGGTGCCTTTACCGCGCACTGTGTGCTCTCATTCAAAATACATGGTACCTCGTGGACAAATAACGAAATTGGGTATCGCAACAAAAGGACTCATCAAAATTAAACGGTAGTTGCGATTCACTTCATATTTTCACAGAAGGTGTCCATTGAGTGTAGCATTTATAGAATCTTTCAATATTGGGAAAGTTCGATTTGGTTCTTACATAAATATCGATTCTTTGCTCTATTGCAGTTTTTTTGACTCACCCTGTACATGGATTTTTTTATTGCTTTTTTTGACCACTTTCTTTCTATTTTAACGTTTGCCTGACACCCCAAAATATACACTGATCACATAATTATAATTTCTTTATTTTTTTGTTTATGTTTAGATTTCCTCCTCTGTGACAATGGATTTCAAGTTCTACCAGATGAGACCTATACATGTGATGGAATACGACAATGTCAGGACGGTAGTGATGAACCATCATATTGTGGTAAGTCAGACAGTAGTGTCATGAGGGGAACTGGGGAATGTAAATCGTGTCAGAAGGGTAGGGCCAAATCTGGACCATATCATAGACATGTATTTTACTGCCAGCTTGTTTTGGCAAGGGAGTCAAGGGGTGGAAGTCAAGGATCTTGAATAATGAACATTATTAAATGTGATTACAGTTCTATATTTGATTTTTCTAAAGAAGGATGATTTTTGCATCATGTATTGTATGCATAGAACAAGGCCAAGATTGACTGATGTATGATAGCTATACCTATGCTACATAATGTCAGCTCTGAAAATAATCAAGCAAAATCAGTCAGAAGCCAGAAATATTGATTTTGAGATATAGTCAAACAAAGGAAATAATTTCTTCACTTTCTTATTGTTTTGGAAACCCTTCAACTGCTTATCTTTGTAACAATTTGTCCAATTTCAATGGGATTTTCTGCAAAATGTAGCTTTGCAAATGCTTATACATCAAATCTTATACCCAACTTCAGACTGATTTGGCTTGATCACACCACATATGCACTTTTGCACACCAATGTTTCACATAAACTTAATATTTACATTTTTTTGTATTAATTTGTCCAGGTTGTGGTGATCATGAACCACTAATCTTTCTGGATCCCCTATCTGGCGGAGAGTATCTGTTGACATTAAAGAATTACCCAGCCAATTACTTCAATTCAACACAGTGTGAGTGGACGATAGTACAAGCCCCATATCTAGCTGACTGCTACCTGTATGCAGAATTCCTGGATTTCTGTTTAGCAAGAGAAGATTACCTATATGTGAGCGCCAACGGAGATTTTGAAAATGCGCTGAGATATACCAAATATCGGATTCCACCTGGTTTACTCTCATCAGAATCTATGCTTATTACATTCACCAGTGATGAAAGTGAAAGTGATGTAGGATTTCTTATTCGATTCTCAGTTATTTGTGGTGATGTAGGTAAGAATTATTGAATGATGGTTTATTATATTGTTGAATGATGGTTTATTATATTGTTGAATGATGGTTTATTGTATTGTAAAATGATGATTGTTTTGTTGAATGATGATTTATTGTATTGTTGAATGATGATTTATTGTATTGTTGAATGATGATTTATTGTATTGTTAAATGATGATTGTATTGTTGAATGATGATTTATTGTATTGTTGAATGATGGTTTATTGTATTGTTGAATGATGATTTATTGTATTGTTGAATGATGATTTATTGTATTGTTAAATGATGATTGTATTGTTGAATGATGATTTATTGTATTGTTGAATGATGGTTTATTGTATTGTTGAATGATGATTTATTGTATTGTTGAATGATGATTTATTGTATTGTTGAATGATGATTTATTGTATTGTTGAATGATGATTTATTGTATTGTTGAATGATGATTTATTGTATTGTTGAATGATGGTTTATTGTATTGTTGAATGATTGTTTATTGTATTATTGAATGATGATTTATGGTATCGTTGGTAAAGGGATGGATAGTACTTTCAGTGATGGGAGTTGGTATATAGCAAAGCCTGGCATGCTAATGTAGGAGTGCAGTAACATTAAATGCCCAGTTATATAAAGGTCATGCACATTTTTTAACATTTTGAATTAAAAAAACACTACCCAAAATGTTTTATCTGGCAACTTTTCTAACCTTGAAAACACTGTTGAAAAACAAAATTTTCAGCTAAAAAGGGGTGTAAATATTGATGTTCCAATCAGAAGTAAATCTGGTAACTCCCATATTCAGATTCCTGTGAGTCTCCACTTCATTTTGATATATAATTTATACTGTTAGTCTTCCATTCTAAGCATCTGAGAACATGTTACATGTATTTTCACACTTAAAAGTGTACTTTTCACTTTCCTTTTTTGGTCAAACCTTAAAATTAAAATAATCTGTTCATCAAATTTATTTTTAGTCAATGGGTGTGGTTTAGCTTACAAGCACTTAATTTGATTGATTCCTTGTTGTCATCTTATTGGCGATAGATGATAGCAGCTGCATTGTTGTGAAACATGCTTGTTGAAGTGGGCATATGTAGCATGTTGTAGGTGTATGCCTATAGTGTGTAATACGTGCATACAATCACTTTACCTGCAATTGAATTTCTAAACAAGTTTTGCTTCCGCTACACCCCGCGCTACGCAAAATTTTAAATAATTATTTGCTGTGGTGCTGTGAGCCATACCCATAATGCAACTGTGCAGGTTATTTTATATCTGGTATTTTGGTTTGTTTGATTTTCTACAGATACTGATACCTGTGATAATGGAATTGAGGTTCTCCCTGCCGGTGCCACCTGTAATGGAACTGTTGAGTGTAGTGACCTAAGTGATGAACTTTATTGTCGTAAGTTTATATCATTGTTGATTCTAAACAAGCAAAAGAAAATAAAGCATTAAAAATTAGTCAGCCAATCTTGACAGATTAATGAGGAAATACAGTTATCTAACCCCCTGCATGTTGCATAGTATTCCAAGTACAAATGTGGTTGTTGTAATTTTTGGCTCCAAGCTTGCTTGACAAGCCATCGTGATCGCGCTAAGTGGACAGTGTATTTTGCTTCATATTTCGGCCACTTCCGATGGTGCTTTTTTATGCTAAGGTTAT
Source organism: Amphiura filiformis (assembly GCF_039555335.1). Classification (NCBI taxonomy): domain Eukaryota; kingdom Metazoa; phylum Echinodermata; class Ophiuroidea; order Amphilepidida; family Amphiuridae; genus Amphiura; species Amphiura filiformis. Next base: position 33,789,311 of record NC_092633.1, on the reverse strand, counting down.
TTCTGTGTGCAATATGTGCTTTTAAAATTGAGTTCTAACTTTCTAAAAGTTATTTTTCAATCGATTGCACTCCATATTGGTTTGAAATGAGGTGGGGAAAGTAGTTATTTTATGAAAGAAAAGTCCGAAATCGTCATGAGAAACGAGCAATTTCAATCGCTTTGCTTAGTTCCCTGTGTGTGCTAGAGATTATTTTGGTCTGTATAATTTTAAGTTGTGAGAAGATGACGGAAATAGACGGATTGCACTATTTTTCTTTGGCAAGTCAAGTGCACCTGTTATCTGAACACAGATCGAAAAGTCATGCAAGCTGTTCGTATTTCATCACGCTCTTTGTAGATTTAATTGTTAGAATATAATTAAAAACAGTAAATTAAACCATATTGTGGACATGATTCTGAGGAAAAATTATATTTTCAATGGGATTTACCCCTCTTCGCAAAATTGAAATTTTTTCGTATTTTTCTATAGCAAAAACAGTCTAAATAAATGATGTTATGTTCCACTTTGCCCAACAATTTTATACTTCAGAATATCAAAGATTAATATGTTTTCTCCTGAAAAACAACATAGTTTTTAGGCCAGGACTTCTTAAGAAATTCAAGACCACGGTTTATTTGATCGATGTTACATCGACTGTGCCGACCAATCTCGCCATTTTTGACTGTTTATTTTGGTTTCACCACATCCACACAGAGGTCATGACCTTACGGTGCATTGATTGATCATATTGATTCTGATTGGACGGTGCCAAGGTCATCACAGTTATGAATGAATAATTCATAAGGGGGTGGCAGAAATAAAAAAGTTGAAATAAAATGTACATAATTATTGAATTAAAATGTGACTGAAATTAGTGGTTTCAGAAATCATTGATCATGTTGATTGAAAGTTGCCAAGTTTAATGTTTTACTCTAGGCTGTGCAATATTAATCATGAGCTAAGTTTTTGAGAGAAATCAAAAAAAGGAATGTCAAGCAATCAATGACAGCCCGGGGGGGGGGGGGGAATCACTTTAAAAAAATATTCCCCAATCAGAAAAAGTTACAAAAATAATAATAATTTGACCCGATTGCTTCCGGAAATTAGTAACAACTGTCGTAGGGGCATGAAACTGGGGTGGGTACAGTCAACATTTGGAGTCAAATTTTGGAAGGTCAATTTGGGGTCACCAGGGGTCATCTGAGGTCAAATTAGTCAAAACTATCGTATGGGTATGAAACTTGGTGGGTACCGTCAACATTTATAGCCAAATTTTGTGAAGGTCATTTCGGGGTCACCAGAGGTCATCTGAGGTCAAGTTAGTAAAAACTGTCGGATGGACATGAAACTTGGTGGATACAGTCAACATTTGGAGTCAAATTTTTGGAAGGTCATTTCGGGGTCACCAGGGGGTCATCTGAGGTCAAATTAGTAAAAACTGTCGGATGGGCATGAAACTTGGTAGCTACAGTCAACATTTGGAGTCAAATTTTGGAAGGTCATTTCAGGGTCACCAGGGGTCATCTGAGGTCAAATTAGTAAAACTGTCGTATGGGCATGAAACTTGGTGGGTACAGTTAGAGCCAAATTTTGGGAAGGTCATTTCGGGTCACCATGGGTCATTTGAGGTCAAATTAGTAAAAACTGTCGTATGGGCATGAAACTTGGTGGGTGCAGTCAACATTTAAAGCCAAATTTTGGGAAGGTCATTTCGGGGTCACCAGGGGTCATCTGAGGTCAAATTAGTAAAAACTGTCGTATGGGCATGAAACTTGGTGGGTACAGTTAGAGCCAAATTTTGGGAAGGTCATTTTGGGGTCACCATGGGTCATTTGAGATCAAATTAGTAAAAACTGTCGGATGGGCATGAAACTTGGTAGCTACAGTCAACATTTGGAGTCAAATTTTTGGAAGGTCATTTCGGGGTCCCAGGGGTCATCTGAGGTCAAATTAATAAAAACTCGTATGGGCATGAAACTTGGTGGGTACAGTTAGAGCCAAATTTTGGGAAGGTCATTTCGGGTCACCATGGGTCATTTGAGGTCAAATTAGTAAAACTGTCGTATGGGCATGAAACTTGGTGGGTGCAGTCAACATTTAAAGCCAAATTTTGGGAAGGTCATTTCGGGGTCGCCAGGGGTCATCTGAGGTCAAATTAGTAAAAACTGTCGTATGGGCATGAAACTTGGTGGGTACAGTTAAAGCCAAATTTTGGGAAGGTCATTTCGGGGTCACCATGGGTCATTTGAGGTCAAATTAGTAAAAACTGTCGGATGGGCATGAAACTTGGTAGCTACAGTCAACATTTGGAGTCAAAATTTTGGAAGGTCATTTCGGGGTCACCAGGGGTCATCTGAGGTCAAATTAGTAAAAACTGTCGTATGGGCATGAAACTTGGTGGGTGTAGTCAACATTTAAAGCCAAATTTTGGGAAGGTCATTTCGGGGTCACCAGGGGTCATTTGAGGTCAAATTAGTAAAAACTGTTATATGTGCTTGAAACTTGTTAAGTACAGTCAACATTTAGAATCAAATTTTTGGAAGGCCATTTCAGGGTCACCTGGGGTCAACTGAGATCAAATTAGTATAAACTGTCGTATAGGTATTAAACTCGGTGGGTACAGTCACTAATTAATTATAGCCAAAACCTTATTCAGACAACACTATTCTTGAGATTGGCTTATGTATTTTGATACATTTTGATCAGTTTCGGTCCATTTGGACCCATTTCTATTTAATTCCACCAGATTCGATTCATGTCGCTAAATAGTAATTCCCTAAATTGATTGATGTATTCTTGTATGCTCTGCAAATGAGATAGCTACCAACCAACCAGATGTACCCATTGAATGTGATCTGTCACATTGCACAATCGACTCCAAGAACAATTACTTTCACTGTCACCAAAAGCGCAGAGCCACAGCGCCATTGGTGCTCTTGTTCAGGTGCAAACTGCATCACAATTTGTTTCTCTTTTGCCAACTTTTTCATTGCCAAAATTCATAAATTTAATGATTTATCCTTCACTTTTAAGTTATTTATACACAAATTAATTTTTTTTACACTTTCGCTGGGATCACTGAAAAGGCCTTTCAGTATTTTTGATGGTGTATACTTGATGGCAGAGAAGAACAGCACTTGTTTACATTTTGAGAGCGTACACAGTGTAAACACAGAAGTGGGGCTCTGATTGGCTAGTTCAATTGTCCCACAATCGTAACAACATACCGGTAATTTGAGTAGCCGATTATATGTCATTGCATTGGTTGGCGCAGAGCGGTGCTCATGAAGGGAACACAAAGTGCCGCATATGTCGCTCATTAAGAGGGCGCTCACAGCAATCAGATCAAGAGAGTGCTGTTCTTTTATGAAAGCCAGTGTAACATTACATCAAGGTGTTTGAAGTGTATAGTTGAAATGATATATTTACTTGCACAATTCTTTAAAACTTACGTATAACATAAATGTCATCCCTTTCAAGCACTCATGCAAAAAGAAAATGTAAATGTTTTTTGTAAATGTGACTAATTCCTAATGGAATTACCGACATTTATACAGTGTGATATTGGTAGTCTACAGTGTTTTTATTAATGATAATCATCATTATCATGTAATATATTGATTTCAAGTGAAAGGTCCTATTTGTCTCATAAGCATGTTGAAATTAGGAGTTCCAACTCAGTGTTTTTCCCAAGATATCATCAAAAAACTGCCAAATTAGTCAAAACTATGGTATACCACAGTTTTTTGATGATTTCTTCGGAAATACACCGATTTGGAACGCCAAATTTCAATATGTTTATGAGAAAAATATGAGCTTTCTTCTGATACCCAAATCAGCATTTTGATGAGGTAAAGTGGGGGATGAGATTTTCAATCAGGTTACCCAGCTTTAACAACACCGTAATCATTAGCACCCATAATGTTTTGAAACAAATCATGGGGTCCATTTTACTAAACTTTTAACCATTTGTAACTTAGGTAACCGTTCGTAAAGTTACGAATACCCAATACTAGACGTAACTTTACGAAGGGTTCTTGTAGTAAATCCCAATTACTTACAAAGAGTACCATTCGTAAGTATGTTTAGTGAAATGGATCTTAAGACTTGTCGTAAGTTACAAATGATTTTGAGTCTTACGAAGCTTCGTAAAGTTTAGTGAAATGGACCCCAGATCAGATAAGTGAGTACATGACTTCTTTTGTATTCATAAAATCACATTTGATATTTGCAGCACCATGTGAAACAATTCCAGTGGAGGAGTGCCTCATGCTTCTTCCCTATAACCGGACATTTTATCCTGATTCTCCGGCTAACTCATCAGAAGAAGCTGTCCTACTCTATGACTACTATCAACAAGAGATCACTGACTGTTCTGAGGATGCCATCATAATGCTGTGTGCAATAGTGTTTCCACCGTGTCCACATGATGCTGATGAGGAGAGGTTATGTCAGAGTTTCTGTCTAGAAACTACGGATAATTGTCCAGCTCTATTTGATTTGATAGGTTGTGAAGATTTGCCTGTTGGTGAAGAATATTTCTGTGCAGTTGCAGAAGGAGGTATAAATATCTGCCTTAAATGGCACTCCCCATAGGCAAAATAATCACCCCCTTCCTTTGTACAAACCATACGTTTGTGAGATCATATGTGATGCCATCAAGCAAAATCAGTCGGAACGTGGAAATATTAAATTTTCAGTTTCTTATAGGCTAGTAAAAAACATTTACAAAGCTTTATTTTGCAGAAAACCCCCATTGAAATTGAACAACCAGTGCCATAGATATGAGCAATTAAAGAGTTTTCAAATCAGCATGAAACAAAAGGAAATATTTTCTTTGTTTGGCTACATCTCACAATTAGTATTTCCGAGTTCCGACTGATTTTGCTTGATCGCATTATATCAAAACTTTATGGTCTGCATAGGTGATGCGAGATAAGAAAATGGTGCCTTTTTAAAATTTCATATAGCCTCTTCTTTTGGCCTTCTCAAATTACCATCTCATTTTTGCCTCAAAATAAAATGTTTTCCTCTTTTTTAATCCTTTCTCAAATTACTCACCCAGGTCCACATGTATTGTATATTTTCATATCAAGTTTGGTAGTGATGTAAGTGCGTATTTCACTGATGGCAGTATCAAATTGTACATGCTAACCTTTCTAGCAGAGCGTATAGATTAGCATACAAACAAAGGCGGTTAGGTGGCGCAACAGCATTAAGGCACTGACATCAGGTTATTCCAGTTGAAATCCACACTACCCCTGTGGAAAATTTGGAAATAGCTTCCACAGGGGGAGTATGTTTTTCAAATGTAATTGGTCCAAGCTAATCATTATGAATCCCATACTCCCCCTGTATTACCTATATCTTCCACAGCTGATGTAAGTATTTCAAATAGAAGTTATCCATTTGCCTCTTCTATTCAAAACTCATACTCCCACTGTGGAAGACTTTATCTTATTCTTCCATAGGGGTATTGTGGATTTTAAATGGAATAGCCCATTGCAACCAAACATGAGGTGAAACAAAGTATATCGAGGGCCTAGAGCCAGAACCACCTATGTCCATTTGTTTTCTCAATTACCTGTTACTCATTTCGGCGGACGGTTAATTCTGCCCTCCATAATAAATGTAAGTGACTTTGGCGTATATGCATGGTCACTTAAACAGTTAGTTAGATGCAAGTGACCATGCATATACCCCAAAGTCACTTACATTTTCTTATGGCGGGCAGAATTAACCGTCCATTTGTTACCGAAATAAGTAACATGTAATTGAGTACACAAATGGACATAGTTGGTTCTGGCTCTAAGCCCTCGATATATATAAAAAATAATACCACTGGACCTTTTTTTTTTCAAGATTATAACTGTGCTTGCAGGATTAAAACAGATTCATAAATTAAATGATCAAAAATGTCCCTCTTTAGCATTTTTATGATTTTTTATAGTTTGCTTTACTTGTTTTTGCTTTCTTTTTTTTTCAGTTTTAATGTTGATGTAAAATTGTTTGTGTAATAGCCCTGCATGTTATTTATATTTATACCTTGTCATCAGATATCTTTGAAACGGGTTTATGCGGTACCCGTCCTGCATTCAATCCATCAATTCGTGTAGTAGGAGGAGAAGATGCGCCCCCTGGATCATGGCCCTGGATCTGTTCATTGGAGAGATATGATGACCATTTTTGTTGATGTACATTGCTCAAGGGATGGGCAGTTACTGCAGCCCACTGTGTGTAAGTATACAAATGAAGAGCTTGGTTCCAAACCACGTTTTCCCTGTGCGATATTGCAATGGGGTTGTGATGCTATAGGTATAGTAATTTCAGTTGGATGCACCATTACAAAGCAAACAGTGGTTGGATGCACAGTAACAATACTGTGTGAGGCCCTTGGTTCCCAAATGAGAAAAATAGTCTACATATTGTTAAGCAGCATTGTAGTGGTAAATAATGGCTTGTTGATAGTACAACTCATTGTTGCTAATGTCAAACTTGTCAGAGTAATTGTGATTGTATCACACAAGTTAATGAGAAACATGTGGTTGTGGACTTAACATGGTTTGGAAACAATACAACATGCATTTTCTGAGTAGAAGTGTAAACATTATGTATTTCTGCATACCTAATGTACTCTGCAGCACTATCTAGTTTGATTTTATTGGAGGTGAGGGTCTTTTAGCCCAAATTAATTTTAGGATTTTAAGCTAGTATTTGTTTTGCTTTAAAAATGAGTATGTGATGTGATCAAGCAAAACCAGTCGGAAGTTATAGATTTTGAGATATTTTCAAACTAAGGAAATAATTTCTTCCCTTTCCTATTGTTTCGGAAAACCTTCAACTGCTCATGTCTTTGTAACAATTTGTCCAATTTCAATAGGTTTTTTTGTTGCAAAATGTAGCTTTGCAAATGCTTTATACATCAAAGTAGAAACATTAATATTGAATATGAAACTTCTGGCTGATTTTGCTTAATCACACCACATATAATCTTCTCAATTGATTTATTTTTTTCTCTTCTTCAGAGATAGTGGTTCTACATTTGGATTAACAGCCAGGTTTGGTGTTTACAAACAAAGTGAAAATCTTCCATACGAGCAAACGAGGGACGTGACAAGAGTGATAATTCATCCCGCATATACCTATTTTAATGACCGAAATGACATAGCACTTTTGCAATTGGATAGTCCTGTTCAATTCTCTGACAATGTTAGACCAGCATGTGTGGCTACTGATTTAAATGAACTTGCTACATATACAAATTGCATGGCAGCTGGCTGGGGACGAACGCTCGAAGGTAATTGAAGTCTTGAGTTCCAGATATTCCTGGTTCTGGAGAAGGAAGAATGTTGGTGTGTGTGTGTGGGGGGAAGGGGCGGGGGAGGGTTTGTAAACTGTGGCAAACAAGGACACACATGAGAAAATCTGTGTGTAACAGCGGATGCACATGCAATCATGCAATACAGTACTGGACAGTGTTATTAGATTGACTGCAACTGGGACAGGCCCCACTTGCATAGTGAAATTTATGTTAAAGCAATTAAATTCAAATGTATGTGTCTGGTTTTGGAAATATCTGCCACAGGGGGAGTATGAAATGAGCACAGCTCTGTTTGAATTTCATACACCCGCTGAGAAAGATTTAACCTGAATCTTCCCCTGGGGAGAGTGAGTTTGAAAGTGAGCTGCTAATGTATTAATTCCATTTGAAATTCATACCCCACTGGAAGATAATTTCCAAAATTTTCCACAGGGGTAGTGTGGATGTTAAATAGAATAACCCAAATACACATCAGTTGTTAAGAAGTTCATCTGATTAGCATGGATTAACTCCCCTGTCTTGACCCCAACGCTAACCCAAATCCTGAACCCTACACACTAATCCCTAAGCTAATCATGACACTTAATCCTGAAGTACTAGCTATAGAAGGCTTCAATTCTAAGGTAGTGTTTGAATAGGATGCAGCATCACATTAGGTAGCCATTTACATCACTCTTCAATAAAGGCAGACGTAAGAAACTTCTGATTCTGTATTTGGTAGAATAGAGATGTTTAATAGCCATTTTATACATGCCAAATAGGCTAATTTATAAAAAGTCCAGTATTGATACATTATAGTGAGTTTTGTAACAAATTGGTAGGTAGAAGTTGTACAAAGGGGCTAAGTTTTAATTTTCTCAAAAATAGTGAAAATTTATGCCATTCCTAAAACTACTATTTTCAACTTAAAATTAATACCTTTACAGGTGATTATTATTTTTATGGACCAGATGATCTCCAGCAAGTGAATGTTCCACTGATATCATCAGAACACTGCAGAAGCCCTGATTTCAATTATGGTTCTAGAGTTACAGATGAAATGATCTGTGCTGGTGTTGAAGGAAATGATACATGTCAGGTATGTCTATAGGTCTCTAGCTCATTCATTATTTAGGTCGTACAAAGGGAAAAGAGAGACCTTATGGCATCACAAGTATGTGTCCATCAGTCGGGGGAGGGGGTCTGTCAACAATTCTGTAAGGCTTTCGGTTAAAATTTGGTCTCATATGAACAGTTTAAACATAAACATAAACAATGCGATTTATAAAGCGCCTTTTACAAAATTAGGCAAAGCACTAAAAGAGAGAAAGACAAGAAAGGAAAAAGAGCTAATTAACTGTCCATGCCCCTATATGTGCCCATTCAGCAACTTTACAACAAGCAAGATGTGATGCTAACACTAGCAATTTGAAACTGCACCTGATGAAATGCACACTGACGCCACTGCCACATCAGGGTGAAAAATGGTTAAATTAGGAGGGTTATCAGCTGATGTCAGATTATTAGCAGACTATGATGAAATGGTCAGCAGAACATGATTACAGTCTTTTATTCAGTGCGGTGAAAGAATTTAAACTATATGTGACCAGCTCCAGCAAAACCTGGAACAAGTCGCCAGACATGTTTTTGAGTTATAGGCCTTTAAAGATGACATTCCCATAAAAAAAATGAAATTTTGGAATTCTTAATTTACATGGTATTTGACCTTGGGACTAAGTGGACTTTCAAATCCTTGAAAGTACTTATTTAATAGAGGTTTATTTAATCAATAATTGACAGTTGAAATATGATATTCTCTATTCAATCTTGCGTAAAGCAAGCAACTACTTAGCCCAACACTCAGAGTAGCAATGTGGCAAAAATATCAAGGTATCATTTACAAAATTATCCATATCTTGAAAAGAATTTATGATATGTATATAATTTTAGTAACATTATATATCTTATTGTCCCTTGCTTACATTTTTATTCAAATCATGAAGTGTTCTTGGTTTTGTCGGAATTGGTCACATATTTACTCCCTGTAGGCCTATCCTGTATTCATTTGGTCCATTTGTTCTGACACCATTTGTGATTATATCTTGGGTTCCACAGGGTGATAGCGGTGGTCCACTTGTATGTAAAGATGTCAATGGTTTATGGCATCTTGTTGGGATAACTAGCTGGGGCTATGGATGTGCTGTAGACAGACAGCCAGGGGTCTATGCAAGAGTAGCATGGCTTCTAGACTTTATAGAGGACACTATTACTGGATTGACAGGCAGTAAGTTGACAGAAACAACTAAATATTATATTTCAGTTTACCTGAGATTTCCATTTTGAAGAATATATAATCTCAGAGTAGTGGGATTTTTATTATTTGTAACGCAAATAAAAGAAAACGGCGATACGTGCTATTATCATCAAATGTGGTGTTTGTAGAGGAGGCAGTGTTATCCCGTTTACACACAGAGAAGTCAACTTCAATTGTGACATCAAATTCAGATTGTGATTACAGATTAGCATGAATTATTTATTGGCAGGGTGTTTACACAGTAGACGACTTCATGTGAATGCAGGGTTGCCAAAAGATTTCAGCCCGAATCGGGGGTCAAATAATCGAAAAATCGCCCAATTTTTCTCTTTGCCATTGGTTTCTATGGGGCAGGAAACTATCGGAAGTCGCGGGAGCCAATGTTGAAAAGTCGCCCAATTTTTTTCTTAACCATTGGTTTCTATGGGACAGGAAATTGTCATAAGTTGCGGGAAAAATCTTCAAAAGTCGCCCAATTGGGCTACCAAATCGCGGGTTTGGCAACCCTGTGTGAATGATTGATGTATGACCTTTAGTTTACTTCTATTGACAATGTCCTTTTTTGACCTTTTGGAAGGTGTTTCTAGAAGCAAAGTGTCATAGATTTTGGAAAGTTCTCGCCAAAATTTTAAGTAATTTAAGTTGCGCCAAAATGTCACTTTTATTTGCCTAATGAAGCATTTATTATATGTCTTCATTACAGCTGGATTATGTAGACCGGATCAATTTCAATGTGCAGATGGAACATGCACACCAAGTTGCTGGGATCGTTGTGACTTTGTAAGACAGTGTGCTGATGGTAGCGATGAACTAGATTGTGACTGTAAGTTTGTGTTCTCAAATATATTTGATTATATATAGACCCTATAATGGAAGACAGAGATAAAAAAGACTAGTTTGCATCTGACATCATGTCAATCAAACTCGAGCATGGTTTGTTTACAAGTGTCGTGATGATATGAGTTGCCTAGGTTGTGACTGTAAGTTTAGTATTTGAGTTTGTGTTCTCAAATATATTTGATTATATAGACCCTATAATGGAAGACAGAGATAAAAAAGACTAGTTTGCATCTGACATGTCAATCAAACTCGAGCATGGTTTGTTTACAAGTTTCGTGATGATATGAGTTTCTGAACACGGCGGTAAAACCGGGCGCTTTATTGTTAATTTTGCACCTTCAAACATACAAACAATCTCAAAAATTAGGTCTTTATAGTAGGAAACTTTCTTTCCCAAAGGCACCATGTCAACAATGCCTTGAAAAGTTGCTTTTTGCTTTGTAAAAGTATGTAATTTTTCGCCATTTTCTGCTATTCCTTTTCTCCGATCGGCACCAGATAAATCGACCTTCCTTTTACATGCTATTAGCCAATCAATTGCAAGGATTTGATTGACAGTGACGTCAGACGCAAACTAGTCTTTTTTATCTCTGTCTTCAATTATAGTATGGCATGTAGTATGTATATGCATTCCTTGATGCAGTCAAGTAGAATAAAATTTGTTGATTTTCTCAAAAACTGCTTAATATATGCAGGAATCTATTATGCTAGTTGGATTCCTTGCATCATTTCCTTTCTGGAAATATATGTTTATATACTTATCATCATCATGTTAAAAAACAATATCTAAATTACTGACTCGAGGAAGGCATACAGAGTATAGCAATTGGAATGGCAGCCATCTTGGATCTATGGGCTATGTGTTTCACAATGACCATTCTGTGTTTGAATCATGTATTGTTCTCTAAACTGCATCTTCACTGGAATCTATAGAGGACAGTGTTGTTTATACACACCCACAACCAAAGCATTATATATCAGCCAATTACAGAAGAGTTGTTAGAAATGTATGCCCAGTATATTGAAGGTTCTAATCAGTACAGGAAATCAACTTCATCTATTTTGTATACATGCATATACAAGGATGGCACATAGTCATGTGCTATGTAAGAAATAATTGATGCTACTACTTCAATACATAAATGTTTTCCTCGATTGACTAATTTTGCTTGGTTAGATCATAACATAAACAGTGCACAAAAGAACTAAGGTACCAGTTATGTTCACTGATTTAAGACCTCATTTGTTGAAATTGGTTAAGAATGAAAGAAACGGTGATCGAACTAAAACCTAAGGAAGGAACCAAAACTTGCACTTTATTTTATGTTCTCAATGAAAGCATGATTTTAGTTTTAATGCGCTAATAAATAGAAATCTAGTTCTCTTGTTCGAGAATGCTCTGTACAATATACTACAAATCAATAGGGCATGCAATGGAGCAAACTGCAACTTTTGAATTTTCATCTTCCTTTTTTAGTTTTTGGATCATCATGTCTAATTTTTTGAACAATTTCAATGAATGAGGTCTTAAATCCGAGCTAAAAGATGCAGCTATTGGCTGCTGGTTCCAATTTTGACATACCTGTCTTTGTCTAGGATATACAGGGGTGAACATAACTGGTACCATAATTCTTTTGCGCACTGTATTTAAACCCTTTCAAAAATTAAAGGCCATGGTTGTTTCACAAAACAAGACAATTGCATCTGAAACTCTTAAATATTTTCTCAGGAAACTCTAAAAAACAGAATTATATCAAGGAACCATTATTAACTCTCTTCACGCGGGTGTCGACTGCAGACGACAAGTTTCAAAAAAAATTTTAAAATTTCAGAAATGTGAATTTTCATGACCATATTTGGAATCAGCATGAAAAATGCATTAAAATGAGTACAAACAAGCCTAGTATTGATTCAGTAGTTCTTAAGATAGCTTTTGATATTTTGAGAAAATACCTGAAAACTTGGACTTTTTATGTTGAAGCCTATGGCTAGCATGCAGAGCATTAAGCATAAACTTTCTTTATATCACCGCACATAATCTTTCACTATTTTTTGCATTGTAGATTGTGGCACTGATCCCGAAATATGCATTTGTGATGAAATCACACCCACCTATACACTGACATCAGCAAATTACCCAGCCAATCACCCATGGTCTCCTGAGTTTGACATCACCTGTCAGTGGATAGTTACAGCCAAATCTGGAAGCAGAGTCTATGTGGAATTCAGAGACTTTGACCTCGTTTATTATGATTCATGGCTCTACTTTGGATGTAATGTTAACAACTGGAATGAAGTTGCTTTGACAGGTACCAATCTACCATTGGACTTGGTGTCACCAGTTGGAACTAATACACTTGTTATCACCTTTGTTGTGGAAAGGTACTCAACTCCAAGGAGAGGCTTTGATTTGGAACTTTCATGCACTGATGACGGTATGTAAACTCTACATGTATGTGATATGATTTGGAACAATCTGCCATTTTCGGTTCGCTCTGCCAAGAGCTTGTGTAGTTTCAAAACAAATTTGAAAACACATTTGTTCCAAAGTGCTTTTAATTGACTCTTTGCATATCATGAACTATACAACACTGATGAACTGTTTTTGTTATTAATTGTTATAATATGTTTGTATCATTGTACATTGGTTGTTTTTTGCAAAGCGCCATGAGCGTCTCTCGACGGATACCGGCGCTTTATTAAGTGTACATTATTATTATTATTATTATTTATGATCTGATTGGAGAAGATATTTTACAATTCCCATAATGTATTTCTCCCATTTTAATTTCCCATACTGATTTGCTACTAGTGGAACATGGGTCGATAGTGATAAAAATTACCTCAATGAACAGAGCACTTCCAGAGCTTGCAAAATATGTTATTTTTAAGGAGTCATTTTAAAGAAAATTTGAACAATGATGCTGGTATTATCTTGTTTGCATCTTTAGAAGGGGTAGACATTTGTATAATGGTATTAGAACATCAGCAAAAAGACTACCAAATGACAAGGGAATTTTCAAAAAACTTTTTTATCTTGAAATGTAAGGTACAACTCATATTATTTGGCTAATTTAAATTAAAAATATAAAAATATATGTAAATAGCGCCCTCAATTTGCACACAAATGTACCATAAATTTACAGTCAAATGCCATGTCTTCACATGTCACTGTCACTCACAAAAAACAGATAGTCCTACCATCTAACTCTAGAGTTAAACCTACTATAAACCTTGAGGATGAGGGAAGGGTTGATAGAAGCCGCTTTAAACTCTATAACCTATTGTTGAAAATACTTTTATTGGTATACCACACTTTGTATTTTGGTTTAAGAGCCATTCCCTTTAATATTCAGTTGAAAATATGTGGGGGGGGGTTATATATTCAGCTGCAATCAAACTTCTGATCTCTATACCAGCATGATCTTTGTAAAAATCCTTTTTATGTGCAGATATAGGATTCTACATGTTCAGTGGCGTATCAGGGTCAATTGTCCAAGGTGGCAAAGATATTTCCTGGCATGATTTTGGCTTTGTGTTACCTTGACAATGGCATGCAAGCAATTTTATGCTATTTTAGCCCAAAATGAAGGTAACATTTTGTGTTTACTGGGCCAATTGAAATATTCTTTTTGTAAGTTGGTTTTAGGGGTTGGAATTTTTGTTTTGGGGGTTGAGTTAGCAAACAAATTCATTTGGGGGTTTAATCCCCTTACCCTCTCCCAAGACCACAATGATCTACATCACTAAGCCACAAATTAAGCAGTTCAAAAACAAAACAAAACACTTAAGACTGAAAATACATCCATTTTGTATTCTTGCTTTTGAAAATAATATCTTCTGCAGATTTCTGCACATGTTTGAATGGTTATGAAGTGATCGACGAATCTATGTGGTGCGATGGTAGAATTGACTGTACTGATGACAGTGATGAACGATTTTGTGGTAATGTATCAACCTATACTGCACCAAGAGAGTATCCTTACACTTGGAAAAATGATCACAATTTCAAAACTGAACCATATTGGGGTAAATTTAGTTTTGTACTAGATGTACTATCCAATCCTGCACATTATGACACCACAATGAATCCAATATGACCTCAAGAAGTAAAGTTACAAGCAATTGAATAGACGAAGGCCCAGTTTTAAAAGTGACAAATTGGCCTATACAATGCGCAAATGATTCCAACAAGCGCATCAAAGAGACTACACACAGTTTCTTCAATGAAGCCTTATTAATTTTATTTGTCAGCTCTTTTGTTTCAGTTTTCTTTTGTTCCTTTTGTTTTGAATTAAAGGCACACACAAATTAGCCATTTATCACTCTCAAACCAGATGTCTAGTCCGTGAAGTTTTGAATAGGCCAGTGTGTCACTTTTAAAACTGGACCTTCGTCTAATCAAATGCTTGTAACTTTACTTCTTGAAGTCACATTGGATTCAATGGGGTGTCAAAATATGCCGGATTAGATAGTAAAAAGTTACCCAATATAGTTCAGTTTTGAAATTGTGATTATTTTTCCAAGTGTAAGGATACTTTCTTGGCGCAGTATATGGTCAATTCCAGCGAAAGCGGGACAAAATTCTCTCTATGTTAACTTTCCACTTTAAAATGTCATTAATAAAGGAAATCACGTTATTGATGGAGCATATCATGCCACGTCCAATGTGCTCTCTTTGTGCATATAGGCCTTTACTAGCAAGTCATACCAGGGGACAAGTTATGATAGCTTAAATGAATTGGCGTTACCCACTAATTCAAAGATAAAGCACCATATATGTCATTGAATGTCCTTCAATCAAAATGAAATTATTACCGTTAGAAAGACGCTTGCATGATCTCTCATCATATGTAAAACGATTGAATTCCACCAAAGTTTGTGGACTCTAGAGGCCATTAAGTCAATTTGGCTAATAATTTTGTTACCCGCGTATCAAAAATAAAATGATCGTTCTGAAAATGTTAAGTGAATATGCCATAAATGACTATATCATGAAACGAAGTTTCGCTTCTATAATTCTGAGGTCCAAGTGATTATTTTATGCAAATACGCTTTACCCATAAAATTCCATAAAATCAAATTTGACGTTACCCACGTATCAACTGTTACCCACGAGTCCAGCAAATATAATTGCCATAACTTAAATTAACATTTAATGACTTTGGACACTGAATTTAGTTTGACAAGCGCTTAAAATTGTAAATCGTAAAAATACATTCACCGCTTTAAAAAAGAATCTACGACGGTTTAAACTTTTGTTACCCACGAATACCGAATAGATGCTAACCTTGAAAAATAAGGAGATTGTTTATTTTAAGTTTAAATCAGCACATATTCAAGCCATGGGTATGCTATAATTTTGACAGTACTTACAGTTTATACACCTAAGAAACGCAAAACCCCAAACGGTACTATAGTACTTATAGCTTTACCCACTTAATTCGGCGTTACCCACGAATCCAAGGATTTACTCAGAAATTATATGTTTCTTATGCATCTTAACATTTTGAAAACATGCGAAATAGGTTCCAAAACAGTCCTGTTTAATAGCGTCCTCTTGAAGGTGTACTGAAGCTGCATCATGAAGTTTTGATTGATTATCCTAAATTACCATTTTTTGGGTAAATGCAATTGGTTAGAAAAACGGGAATCATTGAAACACAATGGAGGAATAACCGCATGGTGGTTTCCAACCTTCTGTAATATTTTCTATTTTGCCGCTTACCAATACATACCTTCAAATATGTGTTACCCACGAACATTTTGGTTACCCACGAATCCCTACTTAAATTATAGTTAACAATGTATTGATAGTGTTTTAGTTCGTAGGAACTGTCAAACACGAGTTAATTACGTTTTTCAAAGTTGAAAATCTTTTAAAAACCAGATTGTCTCAGCATCAGGGGAGCTGGGCGTTCATGTGCAGCCAAGTCTGGGCAATTATCCTATCATTTCCACTTGAGCCATATCAAGTCCTCTTGAAAGTTTATGCTATTGATTTGGGTCATGGTATTGGAATGATGTAGGAGTTGTTGTGTTGTTATAGCAACAATCCCAGATTCCTGGCCATTCAGTTGGCACTTTAGTGGGGTGCAGCCAATCAGGTCTCTGCTTTAATTCCATTTCCTTTGATGTGTTCATACCTTTCTTAGTAAGCCACTTGCATTTGCTCCTCCGATCATGCTGGACCAAAAAATCCCACCCACCCTCCCAAATTAGTTATCTCATTTGTCAAAGATGCTTCAATAAAAGTATGTCAAATTATGCTACTCTCTGGTTTGTCTGGAGTTTCTTCAAATCCTGAAGAATCTCGCCAGTAGATTGTCTCCACTTTCTACTATGCTGCTTTGTCTGGAGTTTCTTCAAATCCTGAAGAATCTCGTCTGTAGATTGTCTCCACTTTCTACTACGCTTTGTGTTGGCTTTATAAATGCTTTGTCTGGAGTTTCTTCAAATCCTGAAGAATCTCGTCAGTAGATTGTCTCCACTTTCTACTATACTGCTTTGTCTGGAGTTTCTTCAAATCCTGAAGAATCTCGTCTGTAGATTGTCTCCACTTTCTACTACGCTTTGTGCTGGCTTAATAAATGCTTTGTATGGAGTTCTTCAAATCCTGAAGAATCTCGTCTGTAGATTGTCTCCACTTTCTACTACGCTTTGTGCTGGCTTAATAAATGCTTTGTATGGAGTTCTTCAAATCCTGAAGAATCTCGTCTGTAGATTGTCTCCACTTTCTACTACGCTTTGTGCTGGCTTAATAAATGCTTTGTATGGAGTTCTTCAAATCCTGAAGATTCTCGTCTGTAGATTGTCTCCACTTTCTACTACGTTTTGTGCTGGCTTAATAAATGCTTTGTATGGAGTTCTTCAAATCCTGAAGAATCTCGTCTGTAGATTGTCTCCACTTTCTACTACGCTTTGTGCTGGCTTAATAAATGCTTTGTATGGAGTTCTTCAAATCCTGAAGATTCTCGTCTGTAGATTGTCTCCACTTTCTACTACGCTTTGTGCTGGCTTAATAAATGCTTTGTATGGAGTTCTTCAAATCCTGAAGAATCTCGTCTGTAGATTGTCTCCACTTTCTACTACGCTTTGTGATGGCTTAATGAATGCTTTGTATGGAGTTCTTCAAATCCTGAAGAATCTCGTCTGTAGATTGTCTCCACTTTCTACTACGCTTTGTGTTGGCTTAATAAATGCTTGTCTGGAGTTTCTTCAAATCCTGAAGAATCTTGTCAGTAGATTGTCTCCACTTTCTACTACGCTGCTTTGTCTGGAGTTTCTTCAAATCCTGAGGAATCTCGTCAGTAGATTGTCTCCACTTTCTACTATGCTTTGTGTAGAGTAATTTATGCTTATTTGAAGTATCTTTTTAGCTTGATTGTATTTGTCAGTGGATTATTTCATTTATTAATATTATTTATAGTAAATTGTGGCTGACTTTTCAATAATTACCAGAATATAGGGATTTAAAGATTTAATTCATTAATAGAGTTGGCATTGTTTCT
Organism: Amphiura filiformis; assembly: GCF_039555335.1. NCBI lineage: Eukaryota > Metazoa > Echinodermata > Ophiuroidea > Amphilepidida > Amphiuridae > Amphiura > Amphiura filiformis. Next base: position 33,771,364 of record NC_092633.1, on the reverse strand, counting down.
TCTTTTGGAGATTTCTGTTTATTTAATAATTGCGTTATAAATTTTGTTTTCCAATTCAATCCTCTGTTTGTTCCAAAGAGGTATCTGTATTTGCTTAAGATGAAATTTGGTTAAATGTGATACAGAAGTCAATTCTTGCATGTCCAGCCTGTATGGTTGGCTTGTTGTACACATTTTCCCAATAATTCTTGTATTGTGTTATTAATAATATTTATTGGAAGATAAATAATTTAGTATGGTTATCTGTATTTATATTATGTCTTAATTGCTATGAAAGTGCTATGAATCTATCATTATTTATCTCAATTATATTTATGTATATGAATATAAAATTGTTATAATGAATATAAAATTGTTGAATGGTCATAAATAGCTTAATAAATGGTCCCCATGATCGTGAGGGCAATGCGGAGTCTAATCATTGCTTTGGTGTTGTGTTTTCCTGATGTCATGAGACAATAGAATATTGCTGCATGAAAATATGGAATGATTTGACTAAAATAATAATATAAAACTGTTTGCTCTGTCTATTTGAATTTGGCAACTTCATTATTCTCAAAATTTTTATACCCAAAATGCCATAATGATCCATTCTAAATATTCCATGTAGTCTGTATTTTGATTAAAATTCATTTTAGTGCCATTGCAGCCTGAATTATTGACATACGGAAAAGTATTTTTTATTTTTATTAAAAAAAATTAATAGGAATTGCTATTTTCCAGATGCTGTTACCCACGAATCCATCCGAGATCTTCATCCTGCGACGAGATACAAAATCTAACTATATATTTATATGAAGCATTTATTCTAATCTTTCGAAATAACCCTTACAAAAATTGCTGGTTGTTTGTCTCTTGTCAAAGTGGTTGAAAAGTGGTTGATCAATGACTCTCCAACCATTTTCCTACTGGTTCCCAATCAGTCGCTAGTTGGATCTGATTGAAAAGTGGTTGAAATACACAATTTCACCAGTAGAATACTTGATGCATCAGTTGAACAACTGGTCGAGCAAATGGCGGGTATTACTTAAACCAACCAGTTGTGACAACCAGTAGTTATTTATACCACCAGTAGAACTAATCAGTAGTCAACCAGTTGTGCCATCCAGTGGTTATTTTCACCAACCAGTAGAACCGATCAGTTGTTACCCAGTTGTACCGACCAGTAGTTACCAGTAGTCAACCAGTTGAACCGACCAGTAGTTACCAGTAGTCAACCAGTTGAACCGACCAGTAGTCATGGTAGTTCAACCATTGTGCAAATAGCAGTTTTAGTTTAAATTGACAACCCCTCAAACTGGCAAATAAAGTACTAGACTTGTTCATCTCAAAACATGTTTACCAAGGTCGTTATACTATTGAAAAAATCTGAAAACAAACCATGTGCTGGCATGCCTGTTTAACCACATCAATGGCTCAATCATTTCCGGATGAAAGCACAGACAAGATTATTTTATTTTGAGTGATATTATGTGTTTGCCAAAGTTATAGTGCAATGTTTGATGTAGTAGTATTCAACATGTTTAATGCCTACAGTATTACTAACTAGTCTAGCAATGTTGAAACTGTGTATAGGCATGGAGGTAGAGAATATATTCTACAGTACTGCTCTAAAGTCTAAGAAAATTGGCAGCGTGTCTGAGCGTGCCGCATGTGGCTTAGGTACGATATTACCGGCTGCCCCTGCCACGATAAGCCGCCATCGTTTTCGTGGTACAATAATCGTGGCTCAGCCACGGGTGCTTTTCATTGGTCCAAGTTTACGCCCACGCGGCAAATTTAACATGAATTTTGGTATCAAAAGGGTATGAGAAAATACACATCGTGTAATGCGTTGATCGACCAATATTTGGATCGACAATATTTATATAAAATCCTGTGTTTCGATTCGAACTCCATAGATTCCGCACGTAGAGAATGTCTCAACCCCGGTCTCAACTCCCGGCTCAACTCATCCGACGGACGACTTTCACAAGTTGAATGAGATGGCTTCGTTGTACTAAATTATAATACTTTTTAGTATTTCGCTAACAATTATTTGTAGAATTGTTCACATTGTGTTATATTGTTGGATATTCTTTTTTCTTTTTTTTTGCGTGATTTTTTCTTGCCGTTGTAGGCCTATTTTAAAAAACGGCCGTCAATTTCACTCATCATGCCTGGTCCCCAAAACTCGTCACTGGAAAATCCATAAAATGAAGTGCTTAATTTTAGCTATCTGCAAATAAAATCCCCGTTTGGGTCAAGTTCAAGTAGGGTCTATTTCAGTTTACTGCTGATATTATTATGATGCGATCGATACTGTATAAATTGTACAATAAAAATGTGTGCAAATCTTCTTTCATTTGGCCTACGGATATGGCCGCGCCGATACGTGACTTCGGACTCTTGAGACCGCTTGAATGACAGCATCTTACCTTATTATCAAGTCCATTAATTTAACATATCTGCCCGGCTTCAATAAATTATATTCCTGAAATCATTTGCTACAATGTGTAATATTTCCTTCAATTCTTTGTCGTCCGTTTTTTCCAACAAGATTCAAAATTATCCATTTTGTTTTTGCCGTTTTAAATTCCTCTTTTTGATTTATTCCAGCATAATTCCAGTGTAGGGCCTAGTAGTACGCATATCACTCCATGTTCATTCCAGTTCAAGTTTTGAAATCCAGAGACCCAATATCTAGGTGCTAGGTCCCGGACTCCCGGCTCTAGATTTCCCTGTGCAATGTTCAATATTATGCATCATTGCATGCCGATGTGTGTGTTTCAACTCAAATAGAAGTTAAAACACCTGTTGTTGGACGCAAAGTGCACGAAGATTTATACATCCAAATGATCTATTTGCCAAGTGCACCGAAGCTGGATGAGTACCCTTGGTCTTCAGCCCGGCGGTCTTCAGTGACTAACCCAAGCCATGATGCGCAAGCGGCCGGCAGCTCCCGGTCCAAACAACCCAATGCACCATGCCAAGATATGAATCCGAGGACTTGCAAGACCGCACCCGGAAAGATCATCCTGCAGACTGTATTGATTTATTGAATGTTATGTTGTTGTCATTGTCATGATTTATGCCGAAAGACCAATAATTATATTTATTCAATAGCCAAATATGAACAGTCGTACCGCGTATATAAATATCTCTGGAATGTGGTAAATGCGGTAAAATATCATGCACATCGTATACACATGGGTATGGTCATGATGATGCATGATGTAAACAATAATATGTCCATTGTCCACTCCCAGCATTTTTGATGTCATGACATTAACCTATTTACCACTTAAGGACGCACTCATTAGATATTGGGGGGTAAAAAAACACTAGTGAGACGAAAAAAAAAAACTTTGCCCACCAGTGAGATGAAAAAAAAGCCTCACTGATGAGTAAAAATAAATAGAAATTTCCCTACCCAATTCTGTAAAAGGTATGCATTAGAAAAAATACAACTACGCCGCCGTGAAAAAAATTCCGCCACATCCGGAGGCAAAAAAAACCCAAATTCTGCCTGATTATAACTCCCTAGCCCCTCCTATAATACGGGTATCTAATGGTGCGTATCTTCAGCTGTAAATCAATGCTGCTGCAGCATACCGTACAAATTGTTAAAAAATGTGCATGTTTTACACACTTGCTTTTAAATCATTTTCAAAAGAATAATATTTTCAATTAAAAAAAAATTGTTTAGGGAGTGTTCAGAAATACTTTGGTGGGGGGGCTGGTAACAAGGGGGGGGGCGCGCAAAAAGTTTTGGATCTTAAAAGAGGGGGGACCAAAAAGTTTTAGGTGGTAGAAAGGGGGCCAAAAAGTTTTCCTCTTCAAACCCAAAATTTTCACACAAGCATTGAGACCCTCTATATCACTTTTAAAATGGGCAAGTTTTGGTTTTCAGTGCTTTTGTTTGAAAAAATGATGGGACTTAGTGTACATATATCTATTAATTAATATAACATTAAAGATGATCAGCAACATGCAACATCTGGGTTGGTCTAAGAAATACTGGCACTTTTTATCATAGAATTTTATATCTCTTCAAAGTAGGCTACAAATATGATTATGTACCAATCTGATCAAAATACAAAAATCAAGATCAAGAAAATATTGCAAATAAATTGGATTTCTTTGCACGTAAACTGCACACTTCAGTTTAGGTCGTGTGTCTTGAGCTCGCCACCAAAAAAAGGTGGTGACGTTACATTTTGCCAAAGTCGACTCAAAACAAATGATGATATCTCTGTCAAGCAAGAAAGTATTGTCATGCTTGTGGTCTCATTTTATTGCTAAATAAAATGCACTTTCAACCCTGTAAAAAGAAATACTTTAGCTTTTTTAATACTGACACTGTGCTTCTTAGAATTCAGAATGGGCAGGGTGGCGGTGGTGGGGGATGTGGTGGTGGGGGATGTGGTACACACAAACTCTATGGGATTGGTATTTTTAGTGCGTAATCTGCTTCTGTAAAGGCTGTCAATTGGATTTGGACTCTATTTAGCATCTAAAACACTCATGGCCTTACAGCTAAACAATTCTACTAATTGTTTTTAATAATTTATGATTGGTTTAGTCTAGAAAATACAAACTTTTCCATACAAAACTACCCGTGGTCATATTAAACACTGTAGTAAGTAATGCAGATGTCTTCAAAATCTAAAAGTTACTGTAAAATTTTAATTACTTATCCTATCATAGTCAAAGTATAGATTTTCTAAAGGGAAATTTGACGAGGAATCTAAATATGGACATATTTTTTCTGTATGGGTCAGGGGGAAAATTTTTAGGTTCGAAATATGTTGAATTGTAAAAAATCTAACATACTTTGGGACACCCTATATTCCTAGATTACCAAACCGCTGTGATTTTGGTTTCTTCCAAAGTCAGTTGGCTCTCCATATCCTCTTACCAAATGAATGTTGCTTACTTCCAGTTTATTACTGTAAGTTGGTAATAAGTAATGCATTGAGTGACCCATTTTTTATCAAAATCTTTTTTTATTCCACCCTGTATAACTTGCAGGTCACCCTGTATAATGAGTTGAAATGTATATATTTGAATTGCTTATGCTTTCAGCTTTCCAAAAATGTATATTTTTGCTACTTTAGGGTTGATGATTGTCGAGATAATCTAATTAGAAACCCGGTTGGTGTAAAATTCATAATATTTGTCATGTAACGCTAAGGGTGGCGAGTTCAGGACACACGGCCTTTACGATTTCTCATTGCACAATTATTTTGCACACATAGGCCCGATCTTTGGGGGCCAAAACTGATACCTGTGTACATTTGCGTGACCAAATTAATCTCACATTTGACCATTTTAGCTTCTTGCATATTAAATTTGTTCCAATTTAAACAATATTTGACCATACAAGCCTCAATATGGCCAAATTCTTTGCGCGGGTTGCGCGCATTTGTACTATCATAATAGCCACGGATCCAAATTATGCTGATGTGCCTATAAACCTCCAAATAAATCCTCTATTTCATTTATGTAAAATCAGACAAACACCCTTATTTGGGACAAATCTAAATTAAGTATTTAATTTCCTTGTGCTTGTATATATTTCATGCGCAATTGTCCCACCGAGAATGTTTCAAACATTTGCCTCCCTCAATGACATGTGAAGCAGATACCACACCACTGGAAAAAACACTATTAAGTAATAATGCAGCTGTCACTTGCAAGACGCACCTATTGACCCCCGGGAATGGTGCGTCATTGTCCCCATGTGCGTCGTACATTTGTGTACCATGACGCACCCTCAGTCATTAAAGTGACTCACCATTTAACAGCATTGACGCACTTATGAATTGAAATTGTGACGCACCATTTCATGAAATGACTCACCCAATGACGCACATAAATTTCGTTCTTGTACACAGGAACGAATTGCTTTTTGAGCAACATTTTAGATTTCTATCACCCCTGTCACCCCATCCTACAATGGAATAGGCCATCTTTCATTCATAAGCGATCTCAGAAATGATGTATGCAAAAGACCGTACCATTTACACAAAGGATGCACGGATGCATTCACTTCCGCATACGGGCACCATTTTCTTCTCCGATCAATTCATCGAAAATGTTTCCGTAACTCAAAATGAGAGTATACTTAATTCATCAATATAAATTACAAAAAATAGTTAAGGTATCGCAGAATATAAAAACTAATGTTCATAAATATTTACACAAATATTTAAGTAAGATTTGGGTCTCAAAAATCATAACTTTGCAACCCATAGACGGAATTGTTTTGAACGAGGATAGAAATCATCTATCGATCTATCAGGGTCTGCGATCTATCCAATATGCAGCAAGCTATAGAAAAAGCCATTTGAAATATGCATGTTAGTGAAAAGCTGCTCATGATAGCTTTTACCGTGGCTAACATGGACGCCGGTGTAAACAAAACCATCGCGACACAGAAAATGCCTGTAGTAGATCGGCCAGAGAATTATTATTTCAGCACATTATGAACGATAAAATCAGAATATAGCTTCTCAAAAGGTAGTTTCAACGTGTCATGACAAATCTTTGCCGTATTAAGAGAAAAGATTTGTGAGAAATCATAATGGAACTTGGGAAAGTTTGGAGATATGTGTACCGTGTAGACCGTGTAGCCATGTTATTTTTTCTGACGCACCTTCCGACGCACTCATGGCACATTGACTGACCATGACGCATATATTGGTCAAATTCAGACGGACCTTTTGCTTCCATGACGGTACTATCGCCATCAATATGGCGGTACATGACGCACCCATGACGCACCTTTCCCGGGGTCAATAGGTGCGCCTTACAAATGACAGCTGCATAAGTATACGATAAGGGGGGGGGGGGGTCAAAAAAGTTTTGTCTGTCAAAAGAGGGGGGTCAAAAAGTTTAGCGGTCCATCGAGGGGGGTCAAAAAAGTTTTCGAGCGAAAAATGTGAGGTGTACCAGCCCCCCTACCAAAGTATTAATGAACACTCCCTTATACTAAGATTTGAGTGAGGGAAGGGTGGGAGAGACAGAAAGAGAGAATGGTATAATGGTGCCAAGTCGCCACATCAATACCAAGCACAACCAGAATTCCATCGAGATAAATATTGTTTATGCGATGTTTGTGACAACCATGACAACGCTGGGAATTCCCAGCTCTTGCATGCATGACTGTCGTAAACTAGGTCAATGCTCCATGCATGCTAAGTTAGGGCCGTGAGAAAGTAAATGAATAACATAATTTGACCGCTGGGTGAACCCTTGGTTTAATTAATGTTCCTGTGAGCGGGCGTGCTATACTAATTGCTATACTGACTGGTTGGGTATGTACGTGTGATTGTTTTAATGGGTGGGGGGGGGGGGGGGGGGCTGGGCTGGGGGGTTCCAGATAGGCGGGGGGGGGGTCATAAATTTTTGTAAAAAATAGGGGGGTAAATTTTGATGACCTAAAATAGGGAGTCATAAGATGACCAAAGACGGTGTTTATTTTATTCAAGAGACTAATTTCAATACAATTTTAGCTTGTTCAGGGGGCAAGGTGTATGGGGGGGGGGGACATAATTTTTTTTGTTGCCGAAATAGGGGGGGTCGCAATTTTATTGACGCCGACTTTTTGTAAATTTGAGACACCCGCTCCCTCAATGCCAGCCCCCTAAATTTGCGAATGTTTTTTTAAACTCAAGTCCGGGATTGTAATATTGAAGTTTAATATTTTCATGCGTATTTTACCTAATTATCATTTTCTTTCTTCATACTGCTTTCTTTTAGTAAATCTGATATGTCGCCAATAATTATGTTTCTTTAGAACACGGGCCTAGTAACCAGGGTTCAATTGCTTAAAAATTTTGTGTAGCAGTTTTGGCTAATTCATCATAATCAGGATACTTCCATATATACTAAAAGCACTATAAAAAGTGCTATACAAATGCAAAATTGGGTAGCAGTTACTTCAAAATGTGGAGCAAACTGCTATGCGATGCAGCCGAGGTTACACGTCGCTAGTCATAAGGGTCGCTAGTCATAAGGTTCATAAGTCATAAGGGTCGCTAGTCATAAGAAAAGGGGTTCATTAGTCATAAGGTCCGCTAGTCATAATAGGAAAAAAGGTTCGCTAGTCATAATAGAAAAAGAGGACAGCTAGTTATAATAGAAAAAAAGGCTCGCTAGTCATAATAGAAAAAAAGGACCGCTAGTCATAATAGAAAAAAAGGCTCGCTAGTCATAATAGAAAAAGAGGACCGCTAGTCATAATGCAAAAAGAGGTTCGCTAGTCATAATAAAAAAAGGACCGCTAGTCATAATGAAACAAATCACGGCCGCTAGTCATAATATAACAAAAGGACCGCCAGTCATAATAGAGAAACACGTTCGCTAGTCATAATATAAATTTAGGACCGCTAGTCATAATAAAAAAAAGGACCGCTAGTTATAATAACAAAAAGGACCGCTAACCATAATACAATAGAAGGTTCGCTAGTATACAAATATTATTATTCTCAATTAGGTAGCTTTTTTATTTTGTAAAAACAATTTGATAACATTAAATGTCGGGTTATACAAAGGTCATGAATTAAAAAAAAATATTTGTATGAAAACACACTACAACAATATTTTTTAAATGATTATTAAATGTTATTGTAAAATAATTTTTGCAAACATTTTTTGCAAAATATTTTGTCAACACTTGAATAAAATTATGTTAGAATATTTGCAGTAATCAAAAAATATTTTAGAATGTTATGAAAACGTTTTATACCCTTTATATAACCCGACAGTTAAACGTTTTCCGGTCACCTTTTTCGGGGTCCTCCGAGGTCACCCAGGGGTAATCTGAGGTCAAATTACTAAAAACTGTCGTATGGGCATGACACTTGGTGGGTACAGTCAATATTTAAAGTCAAATTTTTGGAAGGTCATTTCGGGGTTATCCAGGGGTCATCTGAGGTCAACCTACTAAAAACTGTTGTATGGACATGAAACTTGGTACAGTCAACATTTAGAGACAAATTTTTAGAAGGTCATCCGGGGTTATCCATGGGTCATATGTCGTATGGACATGAAACTTGGTCAGTCAACATTTAGAGTCAGATTTTTAGAAGGTCATTTAGAGGTCATCTTAGGCTATCCAGGGGTCACCTGAGGTCAAATTACTAAAACTGTTGTATGCGCATGAAACTTGGTGGGCACAGTCAACATTTAATGCCAACTTTTGCCAAGGTCATTTTGGGGTCATGCGGGGTTATCCAGGGGTCGTCTGAGATCAAATTACTAAAAACTGCCGTATGGCACGAAATTTGGTGGGTACAGTCAATATTTAAAGTCAATTTTTGGAAGGTCATTCGGGTGGTCATTCGGAGTCTTCCGAGGTCACCCAGGGGTCATCTGAGGTCAAATTACTAAAAGTGTCGTATGTGAATGAAACTTGGTGGGGACAATCAACATTTAGAGTCAAATTTTGGGAATTTCATTCTGCGGTCATCCGGGGTCACCCAGGGGCCATCTGAGGTCAAATTACTAAAAACTGTCATAGGGGAATAAAACTGTTACCTTCCCAGCATTTAAGAATGCCGGTACCCATTTAAACACCTGGGTGGAGAGGAGTAATCGAGATAAAGTGCCTTACTCAAGGGCACAACACGATGGCGTCGCCGGGGCTCGAACCCGCAACCTTCCGATTATGAGTCAGTGCCCGTTCCGCTAGGCCAACGTGCTCCCTGCAAAACTTGTTGGGTATAGTTAACATGTAGAGTCAAACTTTTAGAAGGTCATTTTGGAGTCAGCCGGGGTCACACTGGGGTCACCTGATGTCAAATTACTACAAACTGTCGTATGGGCATTTAGAGCCAAATTTTTGGAAATTCATTTTGGGTTCATCCGGGGTCAGCCATGAATCATGTATAACTGTCTCTCTCGAGGACAACATTAGAACTTTTACAATGAAACAATTCCCAGTTCATTTTACTAAGATCCACAACATTCTCATCTATCAAGGGAGGTATGTATACCCCAATACATTTGTACATTCATTGAAGTTTTCCCTATTATTGTAGGCCTATATAATTGTCTTAAACATACATCCTGCAATGGCAAATGCCGAAAGTAGAAACGAAATGGGCACTTGCTTATTCACTTTCACGCAGAGGGTCTGAGGATGGTGTCCCCGGATTGTGCCCCCAATCAGACCCGGTGCCCCAATCATGGTCGGTGCAACCACCACCCCCACCCCCAATGTGATGACCCACGCTACGCCACTGGAGAGGAGAGGAGAGGAGAGGAGAGGAGAGAAGAGGAGAGGAGTCTACCTAGCCTACCCTCTCCCTTTCTCGATCCCCTTTCCTATCATACACCCATATAACCCATGGCGACGTCCCGTCTCAATCTCGCTCTCTAGTTCTTACTTTTATTAAGGCTCCTTTTTTATTATGACTAGTGGTTCTTTTTTCTATTATGACTAGCGGTCCTAAATTTATATTATGACTAGCGAACGTGTTTCTCTATTATGACTGGCGGTCCTTTTGTTATATTATGACTAGCGGCCGTGATTTTTTTTCATTATGACTAGCGGTCCTTTTTTTTATTATGACTAGCGAACCTCTTTTTGCATTATGACTAGCGGTCCTCTTTTTTATTATGACTAGCGACCTTTTTTCTATTATGACTAGCGGTCCTCTTTTTGTATTATGACTAGCGAACCTTTTTTTCTATTATGTCTAGCGGTCCTTTTTTTATATTATGATTATTGACCCTTATGACTAGCGGTCCTTTTTTTATATTATGTTTAGTGAACCTTATGACTGATGACCCTTATGACTAGCGACCCTTATGACTGACGGCCCTTATGACTAGCGACCCTTATGACTAGCGGGTGTTCACCGAATTGGTGTTCGAACCCTGCTAGTAACATTATTAGGAAAACATCCGGGGTTTTTTTTCGTAAAAAATCTGTAAACAAATTATATGATTCGCGATTGTATAAACTGATGGGGCTTTATTTCCCATGGCAATACGATCGGAAATTCCCACTTGTTTACACGCTTTGACCCTGGGGATTTTCCGAGCGTAAGCAATTGCAAAGAAACATGTGGGTGGTAGAATTATGTTAGGGACGCATCATTTGACTTTGGGGGGGGGGCTCAAAATATGGTGGGAGAGGGGGCTACAATTGACCCGAATTGTCAAGAAGTGGCTGAAAGTAGCAAAAAAAAAAAAAAAAAAAAGAAAAGAAAAAAGGTTGCCAAAACTTGGAAGGATTATACAGCTTACAGTTGCTTTGTGTATACAACTTATAATTTATCTATTGTTACCATTATACTTTTTGTCAATATTCTTGTAACTTACTGCTTATTAACTTGGATGTGTATGGAGATGTTGATTGATGAATAAATAAATATGAATATATTCCCGTGCTAACGTGGCGCCGCCACTGGAGAGGCAGAAAGGTCACTCTTGAGAGGTTTAGGAACGTTTTCTACAAATGTTTTTAATTTTCTAAGGGATACTGCAATTTTTAAGTTGATTAGTATATATATTATTCAAGAATATTAAATAATACAGGAGCTTGTGTTGGAAATAATCTCACTTCGATACTGTTTCAATCATAATATTGCAAAATGTCTCATATATTTTTTCTCATAAAATTTTCTGCTTTATATGGTGCATTAGCCAACTGCACACATACAAAATGTATCATACTGGTGCTCCCTCAAAAGAACGGAATTTCCTAGCAAATCCCCAATTTTTATGATGGATGATTATGTAATTGTACAAGGGATGGCAGCCCTACTATCATTTTAATAAATTTCGGGTTGGTTGATCAACTTTTATCAATATTTACTTCAAATCAGAACTTACTTGAAAGAAAAACTAATTTGGCTTATTTGCTTTAACAGTTTAACTGAAATTGGCAGGAAATTGTTTAATTAATTAATTTATTTTTTGCAAATTGATTTTTAAAGTTCAGACGCACAGATGACAGATTTAGGCCTATATTTTTTAATTGATGCTCAAAACATATGTCATCAATCATTTAACATGTAGATTATCAATAATAAATAATAATAATAATCAGGAAGCTGCATATAAGGGTCTTTTGGTGTATTGTGAAGCCAACTGCACCCTCCCCAACACGAGTTCACTCTGCGTCCCTCTCCCGAGTTCACTTTCATCACCCCCGAGTTCACTCTCATCACCCACCACCAACACCAATCCCGAGTTTCAGTCTCACTTCCATCCCGCCAACAAAGCTCCTCCCCATCACACAAAACTTTGGATGTTGACTTTTAATTATGACCACACGCACACCTGTGTAGGTGCCAATTGTCTAGTAAACATGGTACATGGTTCCACCCCGCCCTACCACTATTTATAGGTCATCACTGGGTCAAGTATGTACATGTATAGATGGGGATTTTCCTGTGTTGTCGCAACCGTCTGTCGTCAAGGTATTTTATTTGATGTTTTCTTCTCATGGCGATATACCTCTACAGCATGATTTAAAATCACAAATAGGTTTCCTGTCGTGAAAGTATTGTTTGATTTTATTTCTTGAATACAATTTCTTTTCGTAACTGAATAACTGAAAAAAGCCTATAGGATATGTCGGAACTGGACTCTATGCAATATTAATGCTGCGGTCGAAATAGGGATACCCTCACCCCGGGACCCTCACGGCCGCATTGTAGATAAAATAATCTCAATTCTCTCGCGCTGATGTTGCAAATACCCATGGATGGCGGGATTGAGCGTAATTTGAATTATAAATAATAAACAAATGAAACATTAACATAAAAAAGAATACTAGTATCGTGATCAAGAAAAACTTTTTGAATTATAAAAATAAACAAATGAAACATGTATGCGTGAAAAGGGTATTTTGATAGCATAACTTAACTTTTAGGCCAAAATGTCAAATTTGCGATTTTGCCCCACCCCACCCCCGCTAAAAATCATGGTAAATTGGTGCCGCCTCTGACCATATCTACCAATGTCTACACCCTGACTCATGCCCACAGTAAACGCATATACCATATCTGGTAGGTTTATATCGACTCAGTTTCTCGTGCATGAGCGCCAAAGTTAAAACATTAAGTTTTATAGCTCAACTTTACTTCTGCAGGCAAGGGAGAGCGTGGTCTAATGGTTAGGGTACTTGCCTTTAGTGCATGAGGTCCCGGTTCAATTCCCCGGCGCTGGAGATTTGCTGTGATATTGGCTTTGAAAACAAATAGGTATAGATATACAGAGAGCTATACCTGTACATGTATCTCGCACAGTCAGTTTCAAAAAGAGTAGGGTGTTAACCCCTGACTGTTCCCAACCCGTCCCGGTGTTTTAGATGGACCCCAATGGAAATATAAGCTTCAATATGCTTTTTTGGGTTATTTATGTTTGTCAAAACCCGAACAAATCAAATCAAATCATGAACATGAAGTTGGAGTGCCCCCCCCCCCTATGGTAGGCCCCTAAGGAAGCGTTCAGGCCTAACCCTTGCTCACGTGCATGGGATGAATTCGGAGAAATATGGATAGGCCTACTTGTATTTTATTGATATGGGTGGGGTTATGTTATGATTAGGTGGCTCAAAATATCAACAAATTACGGTAAACCAGGCGCGTGCCCAGGTGGTGGGGCTTTGGGGCCTGCAGCCCCGGGTCTTAAAAAAAGAGGGAGACAGAGAGAGAAAGAAAGAGAGAGAAGGGAGAGGATGGGGCAGTGGCATAGCCAGGCCCGTTTTTGTTTTTGTTTGGGGGGTGGTGATTTTGTAAAAAGTGGACCTTCTTCACAAACTTTGGACCTTTTTTGACTAAAAAGCATAAAAAACCTATTTTTTGCTCGCTTCGGTCGCATAAATTATGTTTTTGGGGACTTTTGCCCCACATGCACGTCCCCACCCCTGCGCCAGACGGACCTGAGCATAGCCAGTTGGGTATATAGTGCCCCTACAAAATTGAAGGGGTGGAAAAGGGAGGGAAAAGTAAAAGGCCTACTTTTTCGGTCTAATTTCCTAAAAATTGAAAGAAATATCCTCACAACTGAAAACAAATATACCGGGAAGAAAATGTTACAAAAATATTAGCAAAACTGGGTTGAAAATGTTTTTTTATGCCACAGCCAGGCTCATTTCAATGTCCGGAATTATAAGGCAAAAGAAAGGGAGAAAATGGAAAGAAAACAAGGAAGAAAACAAGAAGAAACGAGAAAGAGTACATTCTGAGTCATTAGCATCATAGGTTCTTGCTTGAAATTTGTGACACGGATCCGTTCTAAAATACATTTTACACTCTTAGAAATCACGGTTTATTTTACGGCACAAACCGTAAAATTTTGTGGTAATTACCGTAAACTGAATTTTAATTTATCTACAAATAGGCATGTTAGTACCGTTAAATTTGATAATTTTGTAATAAGTTGCATCGTCCACATTTTTCAAATAGGAAATAGCCGTATTTGTCTTGACAGATTGTGTTTGAAGACTACTTCATATAATTTATCGTGTATATATTTACGGCGCTACTGTAATTTTAACGGAAAACGTTGGCAATAGAACTGCCAGGTTTTTTTACCGTAAATATTACGGGCCATACATTATTTTACGGCAATATATCGTAAATATGCTAATTTTACGGTAAAATACTTGTTAAATCGTCATTTTTACGGGAAAAGGTTGGCAATAGAACTGCCAGGTATTTTCCCGAAAAATTTACGGAACATTTCTAACAGTGTATGCATTATCATGATTCCCCGGGCATGATTCATGACATGATTATATGGCCTATAGGCTATGCTTAATCATAATGGTCGGAAAAATAAGTTAATAATAGGGGCCTAATGCAAAATGTGCACCAATTGGCTTTAAGTTTGAGAATAATATCCCCCTCACAAGTCGGGTCCGTTGAAATCTATTATGCCCAAAATAATACCAAAAATAAGTGTAAACTTTTACACCAAAAGACTTTATTGTGCCTTTCATTAACTTTTAAAATAATTCTCCAACTTCTGAGGGAGGCACCCTTCTTCGTCAAAAAAGAAAAGGCTAACTTGCAAGTATCCATATAGGCCTAATTGAGCAGGTTCATATCCATAAAATGTGCGGCCCAGAAGTCAGGTCCGCAGGAAATTTGTTATGAAATTTAGGCCTATCTTAGATATTATGCCTAAAGGCCTATGAGCACATCCCCTTCAAGTGTTGCGTCAAAACAGAAAAGGCTAAACTTAGGCTGAATTGGAGGAATTATTGAGCACGAGTGTTCATATAAAACTAAAATTCATGGCTCAGTTGGAAATCTGCAAAAATATATGCTCCAAAAATAACCAATAAACATGTTGCACCAAATGGCTCCATTGGGTCTTTCACATTGAAAAAATGACTAATTCGGAGGGGGAGGGGGCACATCGCCCCTCAGACACCCCTAGCGGCGCTACCGCGACGATGTTGAACCTTTTGAAATTTTGTGTAGTTCAGCACCCCAAGGTCCCGGATTCTATAGAAACGCTCTGTAAGTATAACGATGATAATAATTTTAAGAAATTAAAACTGATCTTTTAATGAAATAGTGACAAAAAATATTTCTAGTTTCTTCTTGGTATTGGTTGAAATTGTTTCCATGACTCGGGGCCTGAACAATTAATTTACTACTCCCCATATAATGCAGAGGCTCCGGAAGATTTTGAATATTGGGGGCCCAAAATTTGTGGCCTTCTCCGAGGCGCTAAACGCTGAAGTGGGTGGGTGCGGGAGGGGAAGCTTTTGACATGCATACATTTTTACATAAATTGTACCTTACATTTTGTATTATACCCTAAAATAATGAATTTTACCTTAAAATTATTAATCTGACCCTAAAATTATGAATTTTACCTGAAAATTTATGAATTTGACCCTAAAATTATGAATTTTACCCGAAAATGTATGAATTTTACCCTAAAATTATGAATTTTACCCTAAAATTATGAATTTTACCTTAGATTATTGGGGGGCTCTAGGGTACTTGGCCCCTCCCCCACCAAAATTATTGAGGGGGCCGGCCCCCAGGCCCCGGCGGTTCCGGAGCCACTGTAATGTTGCAGTTCAAGTATAATACTCTATGAAATATTAATGTAAAAGTTTGGTGCATTCATCACCACGTGCTGAGTTTTGATGTGTACGGAGAATTGAAAGTCTGCAAAATTTCGTCGAGGGAGGAAAGTTATACTGCAGCATTTAAGCTCATGAAAAAGAGCAACTAAAACTATTTTAGCATTCCCCGATTTCTCACGTTCACTAGAAAGAGTGTACCCCGATTTAATTCATAAATTGGATAGTAAAATTAGCACGGGCACTCAACTTGGGCTAGCTACAAGTTCAACCATGATCATGTTGATCAGGCCAACTCGCAACTCGCAAACTCCAAAATCGGAGTTTCTGCGGACGCCGCAAATACTCCAAAATCGGAGGATTTGCGCCCCTTAAATATTGTTAATAATGTTTACTACTCCAATTTCGGAGTTTTTATGATGCTACGCAAAAATCAAAATCGGAGGATTTGTGCCCGTTCTAAATATTGTTAATAATGTTTTCTATTTCACTTTCGGGTAATATTTTGCGGATGCTACGTAAAAACTCCAAAATCGGAGGGTTTGCGTCCGTTTAATCACTATTTATTATTTATTTATTCGGACATCATGTACACTTTAGAATCAGGAGTTGCAGTGCAGAGCAATGCCCCAAAATTTAGTCTATGGTGGGTCGTTTTTCAAAATATTCTTAAATTCTTAAAAAAAATATATAAAAAAATATTCTTAAATTTAAACCAATTTAAAAATCGGGAAATTTTTGTGAAAATTTAGCCCATATTGGAAAATTGGTATATGCATAGGTCTATTTTCAATTTTCCAGCGGCACGTCCCTACCAAAACCAATCTTAAGTACCCCTGTGTTTTTTTTTCTCGCTTGGTTTTTTTTCTATAGGCCTAACACATCCGCATCGGTTTCTTTCCTTCGCGTCGATTCTCACATCACCCGCGTTGGTTTTTTCATACAGTCGCATCGGTTTCTCGTTTCGCGTTGGTTCTTTTTCTACAATCGAATTGTTGTCGATTGACTTCAATACTCACTGTAAAAAAACCCAGTTTTAGCAAAGGTAGGCTTTTACTATAATATAAATTATGTTATACCAGTTTTGATATGTAACAAGGAAATGACTAAATTTAGAGAGGAAACTATAATCGTAAGTAATGCAAATGGACATTTTTATCTTCAATTCGCGTTTTTACATTTCTTTTAATAATTACTGTTACTAGAGTTAATACCCGTATGTCGTTCAATATGCCCATATGCATAACAGCAACATAGCCGACCTCGGATGACGATTGATTGATTGATTGATTGATTGATTTAACTGACCATTTCTTTCTTCTTAAAGGTCCGTAACCCGATCGACAGCATCATCCCCGATTTTTTTCATTGTTGATGAGGTTTTGGTATCATAAATAGATACTATTTTTCTCATTACTATCCTGAAATTTGACGCTCCAAGTCGATGTATTTCCGGAGAAATCATGAATCACAGCGGTTTTTACAGGTTACCAGTTTGTAAACAATAAAAATTTCTTCGGATCATGGGAAGAGAAAAAAGCGAACTACGCTAAGTGTAGTCTCGCGGCCAGACTGTATGTGGCGTGGCTATCACGAGGATCGACGAGTGTCAGACCGACGCAAACTGGCTGTGTAGGAGACTACGCTAAGTGCTGAGGAGACGGTCCGCCGTATATAATTAAAACAATTCCTTGATTATTTCAGTTGGTGAAATAGCTCAATTGGCTAGCGCGCCGTTATTTTACCCGAGAGGTACCCGGTTCAAAACCCGGTATCGGAAGGTTTTTTACTCAGCCGTGACGTTAGTCACGGCTGTGTCTTTTTTCTTACAGGTTCTTTCTTCTTCTTCTTCTTCTTCTTCTTCTTCTTCTGTCAACCATTACATTTGCTCTAGCACTCACATGCTTACATCGATTTTGACCTAACTTGGTCACAATGATCATTGACCGTGCCCCTACATGTCACATGAAACTTGTGGTGTCAAAGGTCATGCAGGGGTCACAGGGGTCAAAAACGTGATTTTAACTAAAAATGCATCTTCTCCCACAACTTACGTTGGACAGTACCTCCACGTGCACACATGCATTGTTATTACCCAGTGTATATTTGGTGTACACAGATTTGAAGTCAAAGGTCATTAAGGGGTCACTTCCGGTATAAAACGAAAAACCTTCAAAAATTTTTATTAGCTAAGTAAACCATAGCACAGTAACGGTATGTTCACATATGATCTGTAGTCACCCAATGTATATGTGGTATTTTTTTTACTTAGGGTCAAAGCTCGTTAAGGGGTAACTTCCGGTATAAAAAGAAATACCTTTAAAATGCATCTTCTTCCACAAATTATGTGGGACAGAGACGCCACTTGCACACATGTATTGTTATTACCCAGTGTCTATGGGGTGTACACAGATTTGGGGTCAAAGGTCATGAAGGGGTCACTTCCGGTAAAAAGCGAAATATCTTTAAAAAATTTATAAGCTAAGCAAAACATGGGACAGTAACGGTATGTTCACACGTGATCTGCAGTCACCCAATGTATATGTGGTATTTTTTTATTTGGGGTCAAATCTCATTAAGAGGTCACTTCCGGTATAAAACGAAATACCTTTAAAATGCATCTTCTTCCACAGATTCTGTAGGACAGTGGCGCCACTTGCACACATGCATTGTTATTACCCAGTGTCTATGGGGTGTACACAGATTTTGGGTCAAAGGTCATTAAGGGGTCACTTCCGGTATAAAACGAAAAACCTTCAAAATTTTGTATTTGTTAAGATAAACATAGGACAGTAGCGGTATGTTCACACATGAATTGTGGTTACCCAATTCATATGTGGTATTTTTTTATTTGGGGTCAAATGTCATTAAGGGGTCACTTCGGTCTGAGGCGAAAAACCTTCAAAATGCCCTTCTGCCACAAATAACATGGCAAAGTGATGCCACGTGCACACATACATTGACATTAGCCAATGTCTGTGGGGTTTTCATATATTTTGGGGTCAAAGGTCATTAAGGGGTAACAACACGGCTGTGTTCGTGGTCTTAGACCACAGCTAAGTCTAGTTTCCTCTTCATTTTTAACCCAAACTTTTTTATATTCATTTGAAATGTACATATTGCAAGGGGAAATATATTTTGTTTCCTTTTTTTCTGAAACGGTGCGAAAAACCAAAAAACAAACAAATATTTTCCGTTCAATACGGGCCGAACATTGCAGCATGTCAGCATTCGTCATACTGAACGGGAATTGTTGTTGTTGCATGCCTACCCAGAATGCAATTCACGTATACAAGGTATTGGATTGCAAATTTGGCTATTTATTCACATTTACGCTGAAAATGCTCTCGTTTTTTCACAAAGCAGCATAAAGGGGGAGATATTTGATATTATTATGTAATTTTAAAGACAATCCATATCCAAAACCAATAGGGTTACCCCCCTTTGATATAATACAATCACCAGCATAAAGTGGTATAGATCTAATAGGGACTTTTATTTACCATAGCCTGATTCCTCAGATTTATTTTACCAAGTTTAAGCCCAATCCAGCTGATAGGGTACTGTTTCACCCCGTTGACCCATTATGACCTTTGACCCTGGATGACCTGTTGGATGACCTTTGACCTCAGATGACATCACTTATTTACCGGTAATTACAGGTGGTGTATGACATGCAGTCCCTAAATTCAGTAAATTTTCATCGTCAACCGTGTAATTGAATGGGATTATTTTGAAATTTTAAAACGCTTGAAATATCACAAACAAATAGGCCTATGTTGATCAATAATATAAATACAAGCTAAAACCGTTGGGGTTCGATAATGAACCCCACAAAACCACCCGAGTATATGGAAAATGCCATACGGCCGGGCGGTTTCACTGATTTGCCGGCTCGATTATGTCATCCGCCGCCTGGGTAATTAATTAAATCAATTAATTTATATATTTTTATTGTTTTACTGACTACACTTTCTTCCTTCCTCCATTTAATGGGTTAATATAAAAACCCACAGTGGAAGACATTGGCTTTATAGCAAGAGTTGGTATATTGTGCAAGGCCTATACATGTATTAGCATGATCACAGCATATCATCAGAGTTATTTATAGATTAAATTAGAGGGCATTCAGGGTGCAATACCATACTGTGGATTTTGGATATTAAACAAACAAAAAATCACATTTTCATGATTTTGAGCCCAATTCTTTACCGATCTCAAGCAAATGTGACCTCCACATTCCGCTTACACCAAGGATTCCACCCACCGAGTTACAGCCCAATCGGACCAAGTTTAAAATTTGACCTTTGACCTTCGACCTCCGATTTCGACCGAATGTAGCTTACGACACTCCCCGTATTTTTCTGCATCCCCCGTGCGAATGACTCTAAGTGTAATCGGACCAAGTTTAAAATTTGACCTTTGACCTCCGATTTCGACCGAAGGTAGCGTAGGACACTCCCCATATTTTCCTTGATCTCCCATATGAATTACAGGTACCCGTAGCGTAGGACACTTCCCATATTTTCCTTGATCTCTCATATGAATTACAGTCTAATCGGACCAAGTTTAAAATTTGACCTTTGACCTTCGACCTCCGATTTCGACCGAATGTAGCTTACGACACTCCCGTATTTTTCTGCATCCCCGTGCGAATGACTCTAAGTGTAATCGACCAAGTTTAAAATTTGACCTTTGACCTCCGATTTCGACCCGAAGGTAGCGTGGACACTCCCCATATTTTCCTTGATCTCCCATATGAATTACAGGTAGCGTAGGACACTTCCCATATTTTCCTTGATCTCTCATATGAATTACAGTCTAATCGGACCAAGTTTAAAATTTGACCTTTGACCTCCGATTTCGACCGAAGGTAGCGTAGGACACTCCCCATATTTTCCTTGATCTCCCATATGAATTACAGTTCAATTGGACCAAGTTTAAAATTTGACCTTTGACCTTCGACTTCGACCGAGGGTAGCTTAGATCTCCTGTATGAATTACAGCCCAATCGGACCAAGTTTAAAATTTGACCTTTGACCTTCGACCTCCGATTTCGACCGAAGGTAGCTTACGACACTCCCGTATTTTTCTGCATCCCCGTGCGAATTTGGCGAGGCTGGGATCAAAACTGAGGGACTTACCCACATACACACACGCACCCCTACATACACGCAACATAAGGCAAATTATAGTAAGATTCATGTTGCTAGCGAACGTATAGGCCTACCCGCCGCTTTTAATGGTCACTATATTACGTTAAATGAGTGTATATGCCTATTCCCCAACTTGTTTTGATTACATGTAGCCTACATCCGCATGATCAGTAAAACACCTATGCTATAATAGGCCTGAATTTGATATTCTTTTGTTTTTATGAATAGTATAAGCCATGATGCCGTATTTTTTAGTTTCGATTTTGCCGATCTTATGTGAATAATCTTTCATCGGCGCTTTTACACTGCAAAATTTTTGTCTAGCATGGAGATATATGTCTTTCAGTAAACATGTTAATTTAACGTGTTTGTGCCAATCACGTATCCTAATGTCTTATGGTTAGTCAATACGGGTACGGGTGCAGGGTGTCAGTCCGAAACGTCTTCAGTCCGAAACGTCGTCAGTCCGAAGTGCAAATTTACTATATCTGGGGGTTCGTCAGTCCGAAAGTCGGGAGCAGCGTGGCACACTGGTTAAGGTCTTTGCCTTTGGTGCGAGCCTAGGTCCCGGGTTCGATTCCCCGCAGGGCCAAAAAAGAAAAAAAATCTCCGCTCTCCCCGTGGTTCATCTGGTAATGGCGGGGCAGATGATCCATGATAAAAGACCTCGTTTACAGGCGGTTCCGATCAGGGTAACGCCCGATTGTCGGCTAGGCTATCCTGTATCCGACCAGCTACCCAGCAAACACAAAAACGTTTTAAAAACGTTTTAAATAAGTTATATTTTGGCTTTTGGTTTAGGTAAAAACGTTTTAATAACATTAAAATGTCGGGTTATATAAAGGTCATGATAACGTTTTAAAACGTTTTGTATGAAAACTCACTACAACAATATTTTTAAATGTTTCAAAAAAATTTTATTGTAAACTATTTTTGCAAACATTTTTGCCAAATATTGTGTCAATACTTAAATAACATTATGTTAAAATATTTGAACCCAGCAAACACAGAAATGTTCTTTTAATAACATTTAAATGTCGGGTTATATAAAGGTCATGAAAACGTTTTTAAAACATTATTGAAAATATTTTGGGCAAACATTTTTCGCAAAATATTTTTTCAACCCCAAAATAACATTCTGTTCAGAATGTTTTGTATCAAGTTTTCAAGAATATTTTTGGAATGTTATTAAAACGTTTTTATACCCTTTATATAACCCGACATTTAAACGTTTTCTGTAAAACATTTTTGTTTGCTGAGCAGTAGATTATCAAAAATGTTTTTAAGGTTATGAAAACGTTTTATACTCTTAATATACCCTTTATATAACCCGACATTTAAACGTTTTCTGACAACCTTTTATAACCTTTTTGCGAATGATGTCGAAAAACGTTTTGTGTTTGCTGGGTATCTCTGGCGACTCCTTCGTTCACCAGGTCACTTGTATCTGGCGAAGTTTCGTCAGCGTTATCTCCTAGATTTCAGCTGTTAATGCCTAGATATGCCCGACATTAAAAAAAAAAAAAAAAAGTCATTTTAGGTTCGTCAGTCCGAAAAAAAGCTTCGCTAGTCTGAAAATACAAAACACGTCATTAGTCCAACACTTCATCATCAGTCCGAAGTCTTCAGTCCGAAACGCCTTTCGCCCGAATCTGAAAAGCACGTCTGTAGTCCGAATCTGAAAATCACGTCGTCAGTCCGAATCTGAAAATCACGTCGTCAGTCCGAATCTGAAAATCTCAACACGCGCTGGTTGGATGATGCATTTGGCGGGCAACTTGGATTATAGTTGTGTTTTTATGTAAATTATTACTTCTTTTTGCCTCTGGAGAGTATACAGCAACCTCAGGGTAAAACCTCATGCACAAAAAGCATTTCAGAGGTCAAGATCAACCCGAGTGAAAAATACACACATCAAAATGGGTACATCCACTTTTTTCGCTCGGACAGAAACCATTCTCCTCAAGTATACTGAATGCCAGAGCATCATTTTCAGAACTTTTTTTCTTGTTTTATTGAAGTTTGAATTGTTTTTCGTCCCAGTTTTCCATTGTTTTTCGTTAACACAAAATGTGCCGCTGCCGACTTTGACTAGTTAACAATAACATGGTTAACATAACAACCGTAGCTGAGCTAAAAATGCGCTAAATAGGCCTATCGATGAAACATAAGCATACATTGAACTTTTTTTTTTTTATTTTCACTTAAATTGACAATTCAGAATCAGCAGAATGGGGAAGAAAACAAAAATAGAACGCAATCAAACTTTAAGCAGAAAACAACTGTGGTCTTCCATCCAAGAAATAGCTAAGAAATTAAAATCAACATGCATAGCCTAATAAACACGTGGTAATCATGCTGCGTGGTACATCAGAGTGGTACATCATCGCCCCAGCCTGGCCCGGGATATGGGGCGAAGTTACGCTATTCGAAGGTTCGCTATTCGAAGGTTCACTATTCGAAAATTAAAAAGGTTCTCTATTACGAAGGTTCTCTATTCCGAAAACAGAAAAGGTTCTCTATTCGAATATGAAAAAGGGTTCTCTATTCCGAATATGAAAAATGGGTTCTCTATTCCGAAACGAAAGAAGGTTCTTTATTCGAAATAAGTCACCGTGTTCCCTACTCCGAATATGAAAAAAGTTCTCTATTCTGAATATGAAAAAAGTTTTCTCCATTCCAAAATCTAAAACAGGTTCGTTATTCCGAAATGAGGCCCGTAAAGGAAAGAAAAGAACTTAGTGAATATGTTAAACAGCTTAAACAGCAAAGAAAAGATACCTTAAGGTACCTAGAATGAGCGTTTATAGGCGTGTCGACAGTATTTTTGTGGGACATGAGAGCACCTCAGGCGTGTCGAATTGCATTCTGAATACTGAAGCATGTCTTTCTGATATCAAATAATTATCATTTTTGAAATTCACGATATAATACAAATTTTATGACAAATTATTAAAATTTGATATTTTTCAAATTTTGATATAACAGTCCTCGAAATAAATTTTATAAATCTAATGATATATTCTTAAAGTGTATGTAGCTGGGAGGAAAAGCCGACGATCAATTGAAAATTTTGACCTTTTATATTGAAGATATGGATTTTTTCCCAAAAAGACCTATTTTTTTTGTGGTGTTTTGGGAAAAAAATCCATATCTTCAATCTGAAAGGTCAAAATTATGACCATTGGTCGCGGTTTTCATCCCACCTACATACACTTTAAGTATAAATCATCAGATTTATAAAGTTTACTTCAAGTACTGTTAAATATCAAAAATATAAATTTTATTTTAATTTGCCATAAAATGTGTATTACATTGCGAATTTCAAAAATCAAAATTATTTGATATCAGAAGGACATTCTTCAGATTCAGAATGCAATTCGATATGTCTGATGTGCTCTAATGTCCCACAATAAATACTGTCCAAACGCTCATACCCCACCCCTTAATGGACCCATCAAAAAGAGACCTCGGAGGGCCCGTAAAAAGCAAAGAAGAGATACCTTATGCCCAATGCACAAGAAAAGAGACCTTTGTTGGCCCGTAGGCCCCTAAAGCAAAGAAAATATGCCTTATTACAAGGTATCTTTTTTACCTTTTACGGGCCCCTGAGGTCCCTTTTCTTTGCTTTTACTGCCCCGTAGTAAAATATGTTTTCTTCAATTTTTACGGGCACTCTAGAACCCCGGGCCCCGGGCTAACGCAGCAGGTTCCCCCCCCCCCCCTTCGTCTGCGACACTGGATGTAGGCCTACATAATGGTAAAATTTTGTTGAATTTTCAGCTTGACCACAGATATTGTTCCAATATCTGTGGTTTGACTGATTGGCAATACTTGATGACCATGCATGATGACGGTGAGGTGACTACCTTATAAGCAAATTGTATACAAAGTAGCTAATTTTCTATTGTTCACGTGCAAAACGTTGCAGACTCCACAGTTACAAACCTCAAACTGTTCTCCAAGTAATTTAAACTCGAAGAAAAACACATGACACATTGGTAAAGCGGAATTGGTATTCGGAATAGAGAACCTTTTTCATATTCGAGTAGAGAACACGGTGACTTGTTTGAATAAAGAACCTTTATTCGTTTTCGAATAGAGAACCCATATTTGAATATTCGAATAGAGAACCTTTTTCATATTCGAATAGAGAACCTTTCTAATTTCGAATAGAGAACTTGTTTGTGTTTTGGGAATGTTCGAATAGAAAACCTTCTTAATAGAGAACCGGTTTTTTTTTCGGAATAGCGAACCTTTAATTACATTCGGAATAGCGAATGGTAAAATTAAACGTTCGGAAAAAAACCCTTTGGTATGGCGGACCTTCGGAATAGCGAGAGGACCCCATATACCAGTATACAGTCAATCGTGAATCCCAACTAAGGAGCGGTCATGTGCCGTGCGCATGTACAAAATCAGGTTCCCACGTGTATAAATGAACTTATGAATAATTAATACCGTAATTAATGAGCGAAAGTACCAGTTGTTTGAAATACGAGAAATATCTCCGGGAAATATCATCTTTCCGTGAATATTAAATGGGCATTTCATTTTGGAGTCATTTTTCAAACAACATGTCATCAGTATGAATGTAGGCCTAAATTGTTAGATAAAATAACGGTTGTGCAGTAATGATTAACTTCCAAAAATATTTCTATTTTATTTTACTTATCGTTTTATTGTAGTATGGCGGAATCTTGCATCGTGCATGGGCATTAAATGGCCTATAATTAATGCTAGAATGGATTGTTTGATTATTGCTAAATAATCACTTTTCTTTGTTTTATTTTGCAAATCAACACAAAAGTTAGACATTGTACACAGTTTTTCACTATTTTGTGGCATTTTCAAATTTCCGTGAGCAAAGCCCAAAATTCTGTGAAATTTCCGTTTTTCCGTATCGCGGAGAAATCGTGGCTTTAGTGTAGGCCCATTGTTTAAAGAGTTCGTGTTGATTTGAATTGGTTTTTTTTTTTGCAATAGGTTTCTTATTTCTACACCATGTCTCGTTAAGAAAAATTATAAAAATTGTTGCGAGCGCAGAGAGCAGGAAAATAATAGCCTTAGAGCGTTCTATTTAAAAGGCGCCCATGAATGTTTGCCAAAATTGCTTGCCCCCCCTCGGCGTGCCAAAATTGCTTGCCCCCCCTTGCTCGCCAAAATCCCCCACACACACACTTTTACCCTCCCGGCCAGAGCTCATAATTATTGCACAGCTAAGATATCCATGTAGGCCTACCCACACCGATTTGGCGCCCATGATGACTTGAAAACTGGAATTTGTCACTATCATGGAAAAATAGAGTGATTCACTTTCTTTTATCATCAAACTTCTAGTTTAATTTATTTCATATTTGAATCCACACAATTTGGTTTGCACAACTTCTGGCTGGGTTTCGGCGCACCATGTCAGTTCCACCATCGAGTTATACATTTTTCATGTAAGCTGTTATAAATAGTAACTAGATGGTTTCACCGGCACACCGTGGACTGTACCACTCTTTCGACCACTCTTTCGACTGTTCGCACCCACCGTACAATAGCCTGAGCACCCAATCCATTCAATTGTTCCGACCGTCAGCGGTCGAAATACACCCAATTCCGACTGGTAGCCCACACAATCAACTAGTCGGAATCGATATTTCGACTATAGGCAGTGGTCGAAATCTATATTCCAACTTGTCAAAATTAGTATTTCGACTGATCGATTAGACTGATTAGTAGTCCAATCGGTTGAAATATATGAAGTATACGTAGAGATACAGATTCAGGAT
Source organism: Amphiura filiformis (assembly GCF_039555335.1). Lineage (NCBI taxonomy): Eukaryota > Metazoa > Echinodermata > Ophiuroidea > Amphilepidida > Amphiuridae > Amphiura > Amphiura filiformis. Next base: position 33,744,380 of record NC_092633.1, on the reverse strand, counting down.
ACAGATTTCGACCTACGCCGGTCAATCTCAGCTGGACATTTATAGCATGCAGTGGCGTAACCAGAAGGGGTATGAGGCATTTGTCCCCCCAGTCAGAAGCAATGGCTAAAGCCATGATTTCTCCGTGATACGGAAAAACGGAAAAATTCACGGAATTCGGGGTTTGCTCACGGAAATTCGAAAATGCCACAAAGTAGAGAAAATCTGTGTAAAATGTCTAACTTTTGTGTTTGTGCCTGACCTCAGACTTCAAAAAATGTTTAATTCCCCTAAAAAAGGGTGCATGGACTTTTTATCCCCCTTTTATGGTCTCAATTTTTGACCCCCCTTGAGTCCTAAAAAGAAACCAAAAATATCGTCATTAACAGTGGCATAAGCCTAGATTTCTTTTCGACATTGGGGATGGAGAAATTTTCGTTAAGTCCAGTGATTTCAGCACTTTTTTTTTTGCTCATGTAGTATGATGTAGGCCTAGTCATGGTAGTGGGTGAATTTAGTTTCCAAAACTTCCTACCCCGAGAATCTAATGATGTGTCCCTAATAAAGTTCCCTGCTTGAAGGTCTTTATTACCATTACTCAATCAATAAACCCAACTACAAATAGCTACACTTGGCGTCTCATAGAAAAGAAAGAAGTTGAAAAGTTGTCATGATTGTTGATCAATTTGATCATGTTGATGTTGCGGAAATCGAAATATTAACCATTTATATGCAAAGATATGCGCATATTTACATGCATGACTGATTTAAAATTGGGACTAGTACAGTGTATTATCATTTGGAGTCATTTCATTGGATTTCTGGCCAAACTTGTGTGCTGAATTGCTAACGAAAACGCGAAACGGCCAGGAAACTCGACTTGACTCGACCCGTTCGAGACCCGGGTCGAGACGAGTCGACCGGCTATCATGGCTATGGCAATCGCATGCGCAGGGTTCACGTTGAAGACGTGTTGTGAGGAGGCCGAGACGGAAGGAAATATTTGGCAGTTGGAAACCTTCTTGATGACATTCATGGGTAAGAATCTATTCTACTGATAACCAACCGTATGGAATCTGAGTATATTTATTTGAAACTACAATTCTGATTCACCAGTTTTCTACTATTCTTTCCTTCCACAATATCTCGCATTATCATGTGGTCCGTCAGGCACCTCACGTTATCGATGCCACGGCCGTGATTTAGTCGGGATTATGCACTTTCAGTTTCTCACGCGTTTGCACGGGAATTGGATTGCGTACTTTTTCGATGTCTAGTGAGCAAATTTCTTCAATATTTTGAGAAAATGATGTCAAATTTTCTATTCTATATTGTTTGGTAATAATGTCTTTTGCCAATAGTATGTTTAAAGTTGTAATTTTGTGTGTTTGATCGCAAAGATCGGATATTTTCGTTCCGATTCAATTCTGAACCCTTCATGAAGTGCCGATTTCGGCAGAACTTTGACGATAATTTTGCCTTTTTGGACACTAAAATGCATTCGATCCTTAATTTTGTTTCAACCGAGTCTTAAATTAGCAAGCACAATAAGGTTGGTACCACTTTTATTCCCGCAGGCGGGTATAATACTGAATTTATTGGGGATAAAATATAATTATTTGACACATAATTGTGACTGTGGAAATTGTTTTTGTGTTTGGTAGCTTTATGTATAACAAGATTGACTTATGTAAAATTGTTGTTGTATATGCGTTGAGTTTGTGTACGATAATTTGGAAAAAAACATTCATTTTAATATTCTATTTTTAGAAACACACTCTGTCTAGAAACACACTCAGAGCTAGGCGCATGCGTGGTGTCAATTTTGTATAGAATTGGGCTCATTTGCATATGCATAAGTTCGTTGATAAGGCTGTATGCGTACTTAGTGATAGTAGAGTTCCAGTAAAATGAAGTTGCACGATTGCGTTTGGTGATATAATGCGTATATATATTTAAACTGTTGAAACATTTGTTTTTTTTAAATCTGCACAATGTCCCGGCATGTCGCAAATGGCAAATATTGTATTACATGTAATAATATGTCCTATGTATTGTATTTGTTCGAAAAGTTTAGCCCGCTAACATACTTCACAAGAAGGCATAGTTAAAGTTGGATAACTTAATTCATGATAAAGGTAGGGATAGAGATATGACGTCATCGAAAAGTGATTTGTTTTAGATTGAGAAATAATGCATGTCAAGTAAAATTTTCGCTGACATTTTTATTTTACTGTTGTATTAATTGTTGTCAATGAAAGTGACAGTAAAATTTCGAAAATAACCTTGCATTTATGACGAATTTATGTCATGGGACTATTTGTTATGGTTTTAATGCGGAGGGACATGGAGCTATAGAGGTCAGTAAACGTGAAATGGTCAAAGTCAGCGTGGACAGGCACATGTAGTTGCAGACACGTGCAATAAATTATGCATGTCAAGTAATAATAATTGTGGGAAATGTTAAATTGTTTTATTGTCGTATACAATTGTTGTAGGCCTATAGGTCTACTGAAGCTGACAATCAATTCAAAGAAGATAATGAAGAATGATGAGGAAATGTTTGTCATGGGACTATATTTTGCTTTAATGTGGAGGGACATTAAGTAACGTTCAGATAAAGTGAAACGGTCAGATCGCACATTGGATGACACGTGAATTGAAAAAGTCTTTGTCTCCGGTTGTTTATTGCGAGTTATCGGCATGGTTCCGGGTTTGGAGTAAACTTATTTTCTCGTTTTATACATTTTGTGATGGGGTTAAAGGAATAGTGGGGTTAATATAGAAGGTTACCATGCGAAATGACTTGACCAGGTCAGCACCGCTTCCTGCTCGTGATCATGTATAAAATGGGATTGTGCCTAGTGGATCGATAATATTGTACTCATTAACATTTTGCCATGTTTTATGTTTGTTGATTTATTGTGTTTTCTTGTTTTACTTTGTAATTTTGTGAACGCACAGTCGGGTAGACGTGTGCCGCTGATATAAAAGCGTATGTTCTAATAATAAAATAAATAAATAAATAAAACACAATGTGTGATCACTGTGATGTAATCGGAAACCAGCGAATAACGGCTGGCGTAACATTTTGTGATGGGGTTAAAGGAATAGTGGGGTTAATATAGAAGGTTACCATGCGAAATGACTTGACCAGGTCAGCACGCAGTGCATACTGCGAGTAGTTTGTTATCAAGATTTTTATGAACCCAAGCTCAAGTGCACTAATTGCTTCTTGTAGCATCACCAAGGTAAACATTCGCATGGCCTTGTAATTAAGTTGTGCATGTTCTCTCACACAGTGGACTTGACATGTACGCATTGCTAGATGAAGTTGGACAACACCTACCACTAAATGTTATGACCATGGCGTGCATTTTGTTGATGATGTAGCTAGCTAGGCCTATTGAAGTTGAATCCTCACAATGACGTTCTTGTTGTGATGATTATTAAAACTTGAAGTGTTGAAAGAAAAGAGATATTAAAATTGTCTCTAGAATTAAGTTATTCACCCCCCATAGAAGCAAATAGAAGATACTTTCAAAAGCAATTACTTTAAAAAGATTTTGTATTAGAAAGATATAGGTCCTACTGATGATCCTAGACGATCATATTTTGGGAAAAAGCTTCCTTCACACCGCCCCCCCCCCCCCATTAACAAACACTCTCCACCTCATCATCACTATACCGTATTCATATAGATAGGCTATACACAAGCAGTCATAGTTTGATGATGACTTGTTTTTCACCAAAAGACCGAAAACAAATCTGATCATGGAGCGAGATTTAAATGTTAACCAGCCAACCGTCACACGCGAGATTTAAATATTAACCAAAGGCAAAACTGTGCGAGGAGTAAAGGTTCAAAAAGAAATAAAGTGGCAGTAGACAGAGGTGAAAACGGTCTATATCATTGCATCTATGTGGGGAGCAAGGACTAATCGTTGTTCCACACATAAAAATATTTAGTAGGTGTTGTCCAAGTTTCATATGCTATGCGTTCTCTGTATGCTGCTTTCAGCATAATTATAGACCTTATAGGGTCTATATGCTTTCAGTTGACAAAAATCTATTACTGTACTTAGTATGTGCATCGCCTATTACCAGTGCACACATGATTTATAAAGCGCGCGTTAGTCTATAGCTATGTGAACTGTTAGTATTATGTTAGTATTATAGTTTCAAGTATTTTACAAACCTGTTACTCAGATAAAAAGTATCATAACTCCAAAAATGCTGTTTTAAAGAAAACTAAAAACCACATTCTTGTGATTCCATTGAAATTAAGTTATGTGTAGTAGGCCTACTGATTTAAAAGCAACCCTTTGAACCCAATAGGCCTACAAAGTCTGTGAAATTCCAGAAGTTACGTATTAAATTTGTGACACAATCTGATCATGCAGAACAAAGGAGGCATTTTTCACAATTGATTTCCCGTAGGGGGGGGGGGCACTCTATTGTCGCCTGTACACCATCCGCGATAATCAGCTTTTGAAAGCACACTAAACAAGGATTTAACCCTTGGCAAAAACGACACCATAAACAGGTAACACGCGCCTGTTTCACATTCCTTGTATCAAATTTCATACCCTAAATGTCATTTCCGCGTATTAGCAATTGCAATTTTGCTCTTTTCCCCCTATTTTTCATGTTTATTACACCCTAAACACGAAACGCGCGTATCGCGCCTACCCACAGAAAGTACCCGTTTTACGCGTTTTTATTATTGCGGATGGTGTACATGCCACAATGGGAGTGACCCCTACCGGGCAACCGCCATACTTCAATATGCTTGGTTCTAGAGTTCTGATGATTTGTAGTATCCATTTTCTTAAATGTTATTTTTGTTGGCCCCTACACCATATTTTTGCCTTGATCTCAATTACAAATTTGCGGCTTGGGCCCTAAACCAGATATCACACATTATTACAAAACATTCCAGCAACCTGTTATTTCAATTACTTGTCTTTATATGAATATACTAAAGTGAAGTCAAATAGGCCTACAGCATCTAACTCAATTCATACAAAATCTCAGTTTTGTTAGGCATTGAGTGTTAATGCTGTGCTGACCTTTCAATTAATATTAATTAACAACATTGAAGACAAACCTGCAGTGACAAAATCATTAAACGGAAACGAATATAACTATTCGTCTCAGATGTGACATGTTTGCATTCAAAGATTATTTATTCTATACTTCTCTTAAGTTAAGTGCTTTCAGTGATCCCAGCGAAAATACAAAGAAATTTTGTCTTAAATACATAGCTTTCTGCTGAATTACTATGTTAGCACATCTATGACAATGCAAAGGTACCAAAATCTGAATTTTGATGACTCACGATCGATCGTCCAAATGAGCAAATCGCGAATGAGCCTTTAAAACCTGTTACTTTTAGATCAGTGGCTCCGGAACCGAGGCAAATCCATCATGTTTCTTTTAATCACTGCGTTGTCTTTTTTAAAGACATTTCTTGTATACATTGATACAATTTTAAAGATTTTTTTTCAAGTTTCTAACCGGCGCAAAAGCGTTAAGTGTGTATTTCCCATTGACATCCAAAATGGGAAATACGAGTCTGATGGACATACATTTGTAGGAACGGCGTCCATGAGACTCAGCGAGTCTAGCCGTGATTAAAATATGGGGTAAATTTCCCCAAACTGTCGTCACTCCCTCTGGTATTTCAGCAGCCTATTAGATTAGGAGTAAAGCATTCCCCTTGAAAATCTCCATCGTCGTCGGAACCGACATATTTTAATATTAATGATATTGTGAAATAAAATACATTACAAGACGGAGCTCGGAGGAAACTTCGAACTCATGTTTACCATGTCCAGTAGCGTGTCCAAGGGGGGGGGCTTTGGGTGCTGAAGCCCCCGCACTTTGTTAAAAATCATGTAAAATCAGCCGTTTTTTTGCGATTTTAGCCATAAAGCCCCCCGCATAAATCTGAAAAAGGGGCTGAGCCCCCCGCAGGAAAAGATCCTGGACACGCCGGTGATGTCAGAGAAAATAAAGGTAGAGAAGCGACACTCCGTACAATTAACGTGCAGACGGCCTATACCGATGTGAGGACAGAAAATGTGACTCTCCTGCTAGTCTCGGGCGCGGGCCAGACTGTATGCGGTATGAACAAAAACATAATTAACTGGTTGTGTAGGAGACTAGCAGGAGAGTCACATTTTTCTGTCCTCTGCTGTCCTCCGGAGTGTCGCGGTCCTGACCATGTTTACGTGGTAGGGGATTCCATCAACATCCGGGAGTGGAGTGCACTAAAAGTTCATTGTTACTTACCACATCATACAAAGGCTATGGGGCCTGATATCAGGGTATGGCATGGTATCATGATACTGTACCATACCAAATCAAGCGCTGAAAATGGTCGCTGAAGAACTAGCCCCAGCCCATTGCTTAGACACATTTTCAGCGCCATCCCTAGATACGGGAATCTCCCACGGACTGGGGAAAAGCAAACATTACACCAATTAAAAGCAGGGCCGTTTAATAGCAAGCCATGATATATTGACATAAGCTGACATAAGTCATGCATGTGCCCGAAAAAGACCCCGGTATTTTTGGCAAATCCTACACCCTATGGTGACCCCGTTTTTTCAGCAGCATACACTGAATAGGCTAACCCCCCTTTTTTGAACAATTAGTCCTTAAAATTGAACCAAGTTTTGTCTATTTTGTATTTTTTTTATACTGTAAACTTGGGTAAAATGCTATTTTTGATGTGAAATCTTGGACGCTCACATTTTTAGAATTTTCATAAAACATCAACGTTCAACATAGTACATACCATGAACCTTCAACATGAAACACTTCGTCATTAGGGACCGTTCACAAACACGTAAGGGGGACCTGGTGCAAAAACATTTCATCGCGAACATTTTTTGCCCCGCCCCCCCTTTAGGGGCTGTGCAATAATTATGAACCCTGGGGGCAAGAAATTTTAGGCGAGCCAAAAGGGGGGCAATTAAGCGATTTTTGGCATGCATTCAAGGGGCGTCTTTTAAATAAAACGCTCTAAAAAGACATAGGAAAATAGTACAGAAACGCTTAAATATGCAAATTTTCCTGCTTGCTGCGCTCGCAACATAAATCTAGACCATTTAGAGTTCGGAATTTGGGATCTCAAAAATTTGGCATGTTCAAGGGGGGCAAAGAATTTTTGGCGGGCCGAGAGGGGGGGCAAGCGATTTTTGGCGGGCGAGAGGGGGGGCAAGCGATTTTTGGCGAGCCGTTTGGAAATTCCACAGCCCCTTACAGACCTCAAAAATTGCAGGGCCCACCTTTTTGACATGAAAATTGTGGTTCAACCCATAGAAAAGCATATAAACTTAATTTTTCCAGGAAAATTTGTGGTCATTTTTTTCATGGTCCCCCTTAGGAGGGTCAAAAATTTTCAGGGCCACCCTTTTTGCATCAGCCCCCCCTTACAAGTGTTTGAAACGGTCCCTTAGTAAAGGATTAAAATACATGATACTACATGTATTACCATGATTATCCAAATGAAGGTCAGCTCATGAGCTGATCTACATGTAGGCCTATAGAAAATGTTGAAAATTAAATGACATGAAATTACTGTATTAATTATATTACCCATCCACCCCTCCCTTTTCCTGGATTTTGCCACAGGCCTGCAATAAAAATTCAACAGTCTACAAATGTATTGTTAACTTGTGTTTGAACTGTCAATCACTTCCCTTTGAAATTCAATTAATTGAAAATGGTAAATAAACAGGTAGATATTCAACAATCATTCATTCTTACACTATTTTGAATTCAATAGCTATTCAGAATGCATGCATGCATGCATGCATGCACATATTCCAAGAAAAAGTAAATAAAGATGATGCAAAATGATGTGTGGTTAACATACAATGTACTAATACTAGTAGTAGTAGACTCTGCCCTCCTCCAACCAGTTGGATTGGTCTATAATTGGTGGTTTAACGACTGGTTGATTCCAACCAGTAGACTGGTTGATTCCAACCAGTAGAAGTGGTATATCTACCAGTTGACTTGGTGGTATAACAACTGGTAGAATTGAGTTGACTAGTGGTATAACAACTGGTTGACAACTAGCCTATCTACCAGTTGAGTCGAGTTGACTGGTTATTAACAACTGGTTGACTCTACTAGTTCCTAGGTGATTGGAAAGTGGTTGAAAAGTGATTGGAATTCTTTGTCTAAAAACAACCAGTACACACCAACTAGTTGAAATTTAAGAGACAAACAACCAGCAATTTTTGTAAGGGAATGCAGTAATGTTAAATGACAGCCACTTTGGAAAGAGTTCAAGAATTGACACAATCTTAACTGTACACCTGGTTCTTTCTTAAAATTTGTAATAACCAAAATATTTCTGTATAGATATATGTAATAAAATTCTATTTTACGTTCAAAGTCTTCACCGATTTCTAGTGTATATGAGTCACACATAAAATATTGAAAGATATTAAAGAAAGTGAAATTTTATGGCGCATACAATAGGTGAAAAATGCTTGAATTAAATGGGTAACATGCATATGCGCATTTAACACTTTATTTGGTCTAGCAAGAAAAGTTATTTTTCAATCCGATGGCACTTCCACCTGATGATTCACTAGACATGATCGTCTCATTTGATAAGTCTAGAATTGAAAAGGAAAACATTTTCAAAATGGCCCCAGAGAGAATTTTGGCCGCTTTGGCTGGAATTGACCATATATGCATCTCATACTATAAATGGTGACATTGGGCTTTTCCATTTGAAATCCACCACTGTGGAAGATTTTGGAAATATCTTCCACAGGGGGAATATGATTTCTAAATGGAATTAGCACATTAGGCAGCTCCATTTAAATTTCATATACCCTCTGAGAAAGATTCAACCTGAATCTTCCACAGAGGGAAGGCGAGTTTCAAATGGTCCTGCCTAATGTGCTAATTCCATTTAAAATTCATACTCCCCCTGTGTAAGATATTTTCAAAATCTTCCACAGGGGTAGTCTGGATTTCAAATGGAACAACCCATTAGTCAATTCACTGGCCCTGTTTCAAACCTTTACAATAATTATTGTAGTTTATACATTGCAAATAAATCACCTATCTTTTGTGTTCATTTAATTTTAGATTGTGGTAGATGTTTAAAAATACGGCTACAATCAGGTGAAACAAGAAGTTTCTCAACTTTAAACTATCCCTCCGACTACCTGCATAGACTGTACTGCCCATGGACCATACATGCTTCACCTGGGGAAAGAGTACATGTGTCATTCCAAGACCTTGCTTTGCAACGAGCTGACTATTTGTATATAGGACTTGATAGTGACACATCACCAGCATTGAATCAGACAGCAAGAGAAGTGTATAGTGTGTTAAGGTATACTGGAGATTATCTTCCACCAGATATAATATCACCAGGGGAAACTTTGTATATGACATTGGAATCAGATGATGAGTACAGCGACAGGGGGTTTCTTGTACAACTAACATCTACTACTGAATCATGTGAGTAAATTGTGCAGTGCTCAGCACATAGAGAGCAGATTTTGAAATATTTTTCCTTCAAATGAAGAGCTTATTTCCAAACCGTGTTAATTAAGTCCACAACCACATGTTTCTCATTTACTTGCATGATACAATCACAATTACTTTGACAAGTTTGATATTAGCAACAATGAGTTGTACCATCAACAAGCCATTATTTGCCACAACAATGCTGGTTAACAATATGCAGACTATTGTTCTCATTTGGGAACCAAAGGCCTCACACAGTATTGTTACTATGCATCCATCCACTGTTTGCTTTGTAATGATACATCCAACTGAAATTATAATACCTATAGCATCACAACTTATTGCAATATCGCTCAGGTAAATCAGAAACATGTGTTTGTGGACTTAACATGGTTTGGAAATAAGCTCTTCAAATAATGAATCAAATTTTGCTGTGGTTATTTTTTGGTGTGATACACAACCTAAAATAATATTCATTGGTCGCAACACATACATGAAGGACAAAATACGTTTCAGAGCTAAATATTTTGGAAGGATATGCTACTTGTATGGGACTTGTTATAAGTGCCCCAATTTCATTTGAAATTGAAGTTTAAATTTTTAAACTAACAAGGAATAACTATTATGAGATACAAGCTCTAAACCTTTACGCCACTGTGAGAAATGGAAAACTTTTGGAAACTCACTCCACGCCACGATGTGTTGTAATTTGTAATCAGACTGGTTTTGATGTAATAATACTAGAAAGCAAATTTATACTTCTACGCTACTCAAATTTGGTACACTCACCGGAGCGCTTTCACCGGGTCAACCGGCGTCTTCAGCGGATGTTATTGCTCTGAAGATTGTTGTTGCTAGTGAGGTAGTACTAGGACACCTCCGATGACGTCACAGATGTTGATGACGTCAAACTTGAAGATGTTGTGCTGCCCCCTTGGTTCCGGGGGTGCAGGAGGTTGTCCCAGACAGGGTCGATGTCCAACCCTTTGTCACGGTTCAGTCTGGATCTTTTAGTTCTGATATGGATTGCTTCCAAGACCCTGCGAGGGAAGTCCTTGGACTCCCTTTCTAACACTTTTACGTTCTCCCAGTCAATCTGGTGTCCTTTGCTCCTGTCGATGTGTTCCTTGATCGCTGACTTGGAACTGGCCGCTTTGGATTTAGCCAAATACTAAGACTATTTGAGGAGTAGTATTTTTTGTGTTATTGAACTGAACTGAATTGAATCAAATTGAATTGGAATGCATTTGATTAATTGGATTGGACTGTATTGGATTGGGTTGAATTAAATTGAATTGCTTGTGGAATTACATTTTCATGTCACAAAATTTGACATATTAATGAGTATAAAATAAAATATCTTATTTTATTAATTTAATGTTATTCTCCTACAGTTACTACAATTTGCGGAAATGAACTTGAAATTGTTCCAGAAGTGGCACTTTGTAATGGCAGTGTTGAATGTTATGACTGCAGCGATGAACTTCTTTGTCGTAAGTAATCTTGCTCCAGACATAATAAGAACCAATGAGATTGCAAGAATTTTCTTAAGGAGGCTGTGTACTCTCAGACATGCATGTAGTAAAAGTGCCATAACTTTGCAATTATTCACGCAAGACATATAAAAGTATACATTTTTATAAAGGCAAGACATCAATGAATCTCAATATGAATACAGATTTGGTGTAAAAACAACAATTATGAAGAAAATCACAAAAAAAGTGAATTTTGAACATTGAAATAAAGGCCGTTGAAGTTTAAAGTGGTCACATTTTGCACTTTTATCGAAGCTCACAGGAGAATGTGACATTTCATGTTTTTCTACCTTACATTACGTGAACATCGGGTGAATCCACAGCCCCTTGAGAAGTTTGGGCGAAATCTATTCATATCTTGATGTTTAAATCGGGGGAAAGAACTTGAGAAAAAAAATCACATTTTATCAGATAAAACGGAGCCATTTGACTGCTAGGTTTTTGTGAAATTAGTGCTTCCGTGGTGCTTCCATATGATGCGCCGCGCATGCAGATAAGCGTTGCGTATGCGTAGCGTATCTGTGTGTTAACAAATTGCGCGACTACAAAAAGCGATGCGTTGTTGCGCGTGTGTACCCCGATGGTACAACAAAGATTTTCTTTCCTTTTAAATTGCGGAAACAAGTGAAATAGTGAAATAAAATCCATAAAATAGAGCAGTTAGAGTTAACAAATCTGGATTTTCTTTTCTTGTATTTATAAAAAACATAACAAAGTAAATACATTTCAAAAAAGCTCAATTTCGTGAAAGAAACAATGTCTAGAATACACAGCCACGTTAAGTGACATATGCTATCCTAGCCCATGCATGGAACCTAATTTGTGCATTATCTCAAGGTAATTGAACTGACCTTCAAGAAATATGAAGCATAACCAGTAATTTCATTCAATTCTCTTTTTTTTTATCATTTAGCTCCCTGTGAAGGCATCCCTGTTCAAAGATGTGTGGAACTTTTGCCATACAACACAACATATTATCCAGATTCTGATGTAGCTAATTCATCCGTGGCCATTGAGATATGGGAATATTATCAAGAAACAGGAGAACTAGTAGATTGTCATCCTAAGGCTGAACTATTGCTATGTGTAGACCTCTTCCCACCATGCCCACTTGAGGAGATGACCCCTATGATTTGTAAACATGTTTGCCAAGATGTGACAGACTATTGTGCAGGCTTGTATGAGTGGCCATCTTGTGATAGGTTGCCTGATGACATTGATGAAGATGTTGACTGTTTCTGCTCTTTTCAAGATGGAGGTAGGGCAATATATAAATTTTCCCAAATCTGTTTATAACTTTATTGGCTATGAAGATATATAGAGTGTATGCAATAAACCAACTGGACTGGTATAACAATTGAAATGGCAGCCATGCTGGAGGACAATTCTAAGATAATTTAAGATGATAGATTAAATCTTTCTCAGAGGGTGTATGAAATTCAAATCAGGGCCGTAGCAAGGTTGAAAAATGTGGAGAGGCCATCACAAATCTGGGACGGCCAAATTACAAATATATGCCCAAATTGAAATAAAGATATAAAGAAAAACATAACAAATTGCTCAAAAAGTGGGGCGGCCATGGCATCCCCGGCTACCCCGCTTGCTACGGCCCTGATTCAAATGGAGATGTGCTCATTCCATTAGAAATTCATACTACCCCTGTGGAAGATATTTCCAAAATCTTCCATAGAGAGTAGTATGGATTTTAAATGGAATAGCCCATTGTTATGTTTTATGAAGTTGATAATAGCATATTTAGTTAGAATCTTGAAATTAGATTTATTTTTCCTCCTACATGGGCATTGTTTAGATGGGGGGAGATTATGTGAGAGTTAGGTAGCCTAAACAAGTTTATAAAAGCAAATAGAACAAATGATTATTATTTACTAAATGATGTTAAAGCAATGTTGTAACATAATTATACAAAAGAGATATAATTGTATTTCTTTTCCATAAAATGCTAGTTTCATTGTCCCCTTTTAATTTTACCCGAAATTTGTCACCAGTGCATGTCACTTTGTCGATCATGACTGATGTTGGTCCTTTTGATGTGTTAAGACCTTCCTGCAAGTCATTTACATACAGTCGTTTGAACATGGTGTATGAGTTCTACTAATATTTCGATCATAATAATTAAAGAATGTATTCTGTTGTTTTATTCAAAAGCTCAAATTTTGTCACAAATACAACACCTAAAGCCTTGATTTTAGCAATGTATGGTCATTTACTTCAGGGGTACTACACCCTGGCCAATTTAATGCATATTTTGCATTTTTCTCAAAAATTATAGCGCATTGGTGACAGGTAAGATATGTTTATTATAGGGGCAAAGCCTCAAGACTACAACGACTGCGCTGCAACTTCAGCAACTCAAGGCAAGTACTTATTGATTTATTGATCAAATATTGGTTTTCCCTCATTTTTGACTGTAACTCCACAACTGCTGTCTGTGCTGAAATAAAATTTCCAGTGCAGTAGTTGTAGTCCTTGCCCCTATAATATACATCTTACTTGTCACCAATGCGCTATAATTTTTGAGAAAAATGCAAAAATACGCACAAAATTGGGCAGGGGTGTAGTACCCCCTTAAGTACATTACAATTGTGTAAAATGTGTTTTTTAAAAACCACTGAAGTCGTCCTCATTAGTAAATATTATTACAGTATGGCTTTAATTAAGAGGGAGGGTGTGCTTATTCAAGATTTACATTCAAATTTACCTAAATGGAAAAATAAATAAATAATGATGTTTCATTTGTTTTGTCTTGACTCTAGATATCTTTGGAACAGACATATGTGGGACAATTCCTGCCGTGGAAGCAGACAGAGGTCGTGTTTTTGGTGGTCGTGATGCCCCTATGTGTGCCTGGCCTTGGATAGGCTCTCTGCAGATATATAATTCACACATATGTGGTTGCACTCTGATAAACGACATGTGGGCTGTGACTGCTGCACATTGTGTGTATGTATTTATAAGAGTCCTAACTGTCAATGAAACATTTATTATTTAAAATGACCATGATACAACTTTGTTCCTTTTTTTAATTGTGTGTAGTCTGTGCCTATGAAACCATAGACTATATATAGTCTATGGTGAATCACTGATAGATTTTTTGCATGTTGCATTTATTCTTCTCTTCTCAATTTCATTTCTTATGTGCTTGCTTTACCTGCCTTTAGAACAACTATAGCCTCAGGTCCTATACTTACTATAATTGCACCGAGATGTGTCCTTTAGTAGTTTTGCTCAAGGGCTCCAAGGACAGTGGCGTGATTTCTTTTTGACATGGGGAGATGTGGTTGGACAAAAATTCAAGACATTCACAAGACAAGTACAAGACATTCACCAAAGGTACCTCTGAGGTACCTCAGGCTCAGAGGTACATAAAGGTACTTGACACATTCAATGAAGGTACCTCAGAGGTACATAAATGTACAAGACATTCTCAAGACAGGTACAAGACATTTACCAAAGGTACCTGAGGGGTACACTATAGATACTCCCAATGAACACCAAAGGTTCCTCTAAGGTATAGCAAATGTACTACATAGGCACAATGAATATATTCCTGTAAACTTGCATTATTCTTTTGAAATCGGCCAATATCACATACAAATCTATATATTTTTAATCAATATATATTTTTTCCTGTAGATATTTCAGATCTACCAACGGAATGACTGTGGAATTTGGCATACTCAACCAGTATACATATGAGCCTAGTGCTACTCATATAAGTAGGAATGTCATGGAGATTATATCCCATCCAAACTACGTTGATGCCGTTCTTGGGAATGATATAGCGCTGTTACGACTGTCTGCACCACCAATAAACCATACTGAATGCGTGAGACCGGCATGCTTATCTACTGAATTGAATGAAGGAGACAAGTATGATCCTGATAAATGCAAGATTGCTGGATGGGGCCGTGCACATTTTGGTAAGAAATACCCCATTATATTCATAAGTAATTCATTTGATTAAATATATTTGTCCTGATTGAAAGCCTCATTACCTCACTTTACCCCCACCAAAATGCAGATTTTGGTATCGGATGAAAGCTCATTATGTTTGTCATAACCCTAGTGAAATTTATGTTTTGTGCAAATGGTATGAACAAAACATGGTATTTGGTGGTATACCACCACGGAAGTCATGTACTATTCTTAGTTGGTGATGGGAGTGGTCTAGTTCGTAGACACATAATCTGATTGGACAATCGCATGATATCGGGTGCCGATTTAACTGACTAAGAATGAGAATAAACAATAGGAATTTTTGTTTTTACTATCCTCTAGCGTGTGATAGATGACAGGCAGGTCCAATATTTTGAATAGCTTTAATCCAAACTACCAGAGCAGTTTAACTTGGAATAAGAATGTCTGGGTGATCGGTCTCCATGTGAGATAGAAAACATTGTGTGATGCAATTAGACTGCTCATAAGGCAGCTGTGCACTCTCAGACATGCATGTAGTAAAAGTACCAAAACTTTGTAATTATTCATGCAAGACATATAAATGTATACATTTTATAGTATTCATTTTTTTAACAACCAGACATCAAGGAATCTGAACATAAATGCATATTTGGTGTAAAAAGAACAATTATGAAGAAAATCACAAAAAAGTGAATTTTTGGTAATTTTTTTGGGTGCATCATAACAAAAAAACACTTGATTTTGTTTTGATTTTTTCTTAATCATGAGGCTCCATTCCAAAAATAGTTTTTATTTATTTGATATTGGCCTTGTTTTTGTCTCGCCTGAATGTTCAGGGAGAGACTTAGTAATCACTATGGTGTGTGTGGGGGTGTGTGTGTGGGGGTGCGTGGGTGGGTGCGTGTGTGCGTGTGTGCGTTCGGAAAAGCTTGTGAACGCGTTATCTTGAGAACCGTTAGTGCTATGATGATGAAACTTTATAGGGGGTAGCATGACCAAAGGGTGTCGACCTGATTAGATTTTGAGCGCAAAATATGGTAATTAAGTACCTAATTTGCATAATTTATGCGTAATAAGCAAAATACCTTGTGAACAGATTATCTGGAGAGCCGTATGGGGTACAGTGGCGTAACTTGGTGGGGAGTAAGCGTGGCCAGATGTTCTCGACCTGATTAGATTTTCAGCGCAAAATATGCTAATTAAGTACCTAATTTGCATAATTTATGCGTATTTGATGCGTATCAAGCAAAAAAACCTTTGTGAATAGCTTATCTGGAGATCCGTATGGGGTACAGTGGCGTAACTTGGTGGGGAGTAAGCGTGGCCAGATGTTCTCGACCTGATTAGATTTTCAGCGCAAAATATGCTAATTAAGTACCTAATTTGCATAATTTATGCGTGTTTGATGCGTATCAAGCAAAAACCCTTGTGAACAGCTTATCTGGAGATCCGTGATGGGGTACAGTGGCGTAACTTGGTGAGGAGTAAGCGGGGCCAGAGGTTCTCGACCTGATTAGATTTTGAGCGTAAAATATGGTAATTAAGTACCTAATTTGCATAATATATGCGTAATAAGCAAAATACCTTGTGAACAGATTATATGGAGATCCGTATGGGGTACAGTGACGTAACTTGGTGGGGAGTTGCGTGGCCAGAGGTACTCGACCTGATTAGATTTTCATGAGGTCAAAGGTCACATACAAGGTCAAAGGTCAACTGAGGTCACCAAATCTTTTAATAATTAATTTTCAACTGTGCATCACATATCCCAAAAACAGCTTAATCGGTCATGTAATTAAGGAAATATGACGACTTTAAGATAGTCGCTTTCTTTGTAAAGTATAGCAAATTAGCACTTTCAATGAGTGATAACTCGTAAAGGAAGCATCTTTCTGTTTTGATTTATTTGATGAAATAGTTCTTTGGTATTGCCAAATTTGATTTTTCAGCGCAACATACTTTATCCAATTTCGTGAGGTCAAAGGTCACATACAAGGTCAAAGGTCAACTGAGGTCACCAAATCTTTTAATAATTAATTTTCAACTGTGCATCACATATCCCAAAAACAGCTTGATCGGTCATGTAATTAAGGAAATATGACGACTTTAAGATAGTCGCTTTCCATGTAAAGTGTAGCAAAGTAGCACTTTCATTGAGTGATAACTCGTAAAGGAAGCATCTTTCTGTTTTGATTTATTACTTTGATGAAATAGTTCTTTGGTTTTGCCAAATTATTGGAAGGTCATTACAGGGTCATCCGAGGTCACTCAGGGTCATCTGAGGTCAAGTTATTAAAACTTCGTATGGGCATGAAACTTGATGGGTACAGTCAACATTTCAAGGCAAATTTTGGAAGTTCATTTTGGGGTCACCAGGGGTCATCTGAGGTCAAATTAGTAAAACTGTCGTATGGGCATGAAACTTGGTGGGTACAGTCATCATTTAAAGCCAAATTTTGGAAGGTCATTTTGGGGTCACCAGGGGTCATCTGAGGTCAAATTAGTAAAACTGTCGTATGGACATGAAACTTGGTGGGTACAGTCAACATTTCAAGCCAAATTTTTGGAAGGTCATTTCGGGGTCATCTGAGGTCAAATTAGTAAAAACTGTTGGATGGACATGAAACTTGGTGGGTACAGTCAACATTTAAAGCCAAATTTTTGGAACGTCATTTTGAGGTTAACAGGGGTCATCTGAGGTCAAATTAGTAAAAACTGTCGGATGGGCATGAAACTTGGTGGGTACAGTCAACATTTAAAGCCGAATTTTTGGAAGGTCATTTCGGGGTCACCAGGGGTCATCTGAGGTCAAATTAGTAAGAACTGTTGCATGGTCATGCAACTTGGTGGGTACAGTCAACATTTAAAACCAAATATTTGAAAGGTAATTTCGGAGTCACCAGGGGTCATCTGAGGACAAACTAGTAAAAACTCGTATGGGCATGAAACTTGATGGATACAGTCAACATTTAAAGCCAAATTTTTGGAAGGTCATTTCGAGGCCACCAGGGGTCATCTGAGGTCAAATTAGTAAAAACTGTCGTATGGGCATGAAACTTAGCACGAGGGGTACAGTTCACATTTAGAGTCAAAATTTTAGAAGGTCATTTCAGGGCCACCAGGGTCATCTGAGGTCATATTAGTAAAAACTGTTGCATGGGCATGAAACTTGGTGGGTACAGTTACCATCGGCCAGATAATCGTGCCCAGCCTATAACCGCCAAATTCATTTACCTCTCTACCAACAGTTATCGCAAAAAGCAAGGCGGTCACAAAAGCAGGCGAGACTCGTGGTTCGAGAACCGCCTTGTTTGAGATATTGACTATATAAAGCATCAAAGTGAACTTTTTTAAATTCACAAATGCCTATCTGCACAAAATGATGCCTAAAATCAGAAATAGACCAAAATCTTTTTTACGACGAGCATAATATTGCCTGCCTATAGCTATAGATGTTGTATTTATTGAGTTATCATCTATAATAAATTACTGAGTTTGGCGACTTGGTAAGGCTAAAAACTTCTACGTTTTACATTATTATGGAAAAGCGGATTTTTTGCGTTATGAGTAAAGTTGTCCGCACCCCAATAAAACGTCCAATTTTGTTTTTGTTTACGTTAAGGGTGTCAAATTATGTTAATTAGTTTCAAAGGCACTAGCAGAGCACCTGCATGCTAAAACTTTTCATGCCAACACAATACACTAATGTTGACATAGCCTGAATTAGGCCTTCTATCCTGTCATCGGTGTGAGGATATTATGCCTGTAGTCTCAACTATTACATGACACAGTAGCAGTATGCCTGTAGTCTCAACTATTACATGACACAGTAGAAACTCAATTAACATCTGTTGTTTATTCAACTAATTTATCAACATTAGCATGTATTCTGTGTTTTTATGGAGAACCTATAGTCAACAGTAGAGTGTTTGTTTATTGAATTAGTTTGTAAGTGAAACTTTTGAAGGACAAATTAATCAGGGTTGCCACACCTGTGGTTAGGTAGCCCAAATGGGTGACTTTTGAACAATTTCACTGAGACTTCCCATAAGAACAGATCATGGGGTGACTGTCAACATTTACTCAAAAGGCTGAAATGTCCTTTGTCAACATCTCATAATGTCCTGATCCAATTGCCTATTTGCCTTATCAAACCACTGAATTTTACCATGAATAGGCCTACTCTTTGTGGTGCTATGTTATCAGCATAATGTATGATCATAACTTTATATGAAATAGAGTGTAAGGAAATGTGAATAAAATTGTTTCAGCTGCACAGTGGTGTAGCCAGGACTTTTTTCACAAATGGGCTAAAGAGTACGACAAATTTATCCAAAATGGGCTAACAAATAAAAAGTACAACAAATGCATAGAAATCTAAAATATCAGATCAGCCAGCAGGCCACAGGGGCCAAGAGGGATGTGAATAAAATTGTGTTCATCTACTCAGTGATGTAGCCAGGACTTTTGCAGGAGGCGGGGGCAGCAAGGTACATTTCAAGGTGGGGGACAAACTTGGATGAAAATGATAAAAAATGAGCTAAATGGTACAACAAATTTGCTAAAAAGTACTGTAGAAACAAATGCATAAAAATCTTAAATATCAGAGCGGCCAGCATCCCACAGGGGCAAGACTTCTCACGGTGGATATGATATGGTGGCAAGAAGCCGGGGCAAGAAGACTTGCTTCGATCAATAATCTAATTTCAAGCCATTGATTTATATGGAAAAGATACTAAATATTATACTTCTAAGTTCTAAATGATAATCTCCTCTCATACCATTAATCACATTAAATAAACATTTACATGTACACAAAATATACAAAATTTACCAACCGCGAAAGACCCTGACCGCGAAAGACGGGTGACTGCTAGTGTACCTAAATCGTCATTTCACTGAGAAAATGAACATGGAAGGTCACATTTGGCATTTTGATTAAAGCTCACATGAGAACATATGCAACATGATGCGTTGTTGCACATGTTTTCCCCGCTGATTCAACAAATGTTTGTTTTCCTTTTTTTTAGAGAAGAGTGGGTACCCAACCCCTTGGTTCCATATGTATGCGATGTAGGGATTCAATCATGTTTCGCCCTTGCTCATCAGTTAAAGCAGTGATGAACAACAGTAAACATGATTAAATCCCATTCAACAACAAAAACAAGCCAAAGATCGTATAATTCACATGACTATGTCAAGTAGTCATTGCCACTCAATGTTACAAGAAGATCAATGATTTCTCTATTGATATCAATTATAAAACTACAGAATAAAAAGGGAATGTTTAGCCGCTACCTCCAAAATAATGAACATGATGAAACTCACGATGTAACACGTATGCGCATTTCCATTAACTTGCGTTCGCGTATATATGCTAAAAGTGTGGATTTATCACAGATTATCATCGGTTGGCGTCTGTACAAAGGTATAGGAAGAGTTGTTGAAAACATATTGAACAGTATAGATGAATCAGGATTAAGTCGGCATAGCTGGGGGCCATCCGCCCCAAACTAGCTTAGTTCGTTTGGATTGTGATCCAAGACGCTCACTATCGCGAGAGCATCGGAGCGGTAAACGTTTCATGCCTATGATTACTGGCGTCGCGTAAAATTGATGGATGGCCACCAGCTATGGCCGCCAGTGAGGTGTAGGAATGTGGCTCGTCTTGTCTATAATTTAGTAATAATTTGTTATCTAAAAACCAATTTGTTTTACTGTCCTGACAGTTTCGACCATCTTGGACGATGGTCATCTTCAGAGTGATGTTTTTTCCGACTTCTGTACACCAACAGAGGGCGCACCAGCACCCAGAAGTGGATCGTACACATGACTAAGGTAATGGGCCCCCTCGTCTCTGTTCATGGTGTTCGGTGCTCTCTTCCTTATCCAGATTGCTTCACGGATACGGCGGGCTTCCGAATTACATTCTTTCTCGAGGACTTGGGCATCTTTCAAATTGATAACATGATTTTGTTGTACGGCATGATCCGCAATTGCTGATTTGGATTGTTCACTGACCGATTGTTTCCTTGTTTGTCAAGTAAAAGAGACAAGGGGCCCCCACAGAGACGAGGGGGCCCATTACCTTAGTCATGTGTACGATCCACTTCTGGGCGCTGGTGCGCCCTCTGTTGGTGTACAGAAGTCGGAAAAAACATCACTCTGAAGATGACCATCGTCCAAGATGGTCGAAACTGTCAGGTCAAATTGGTTTTGTCAAGATGAAAAATTGTATTTGAGTTTCTACAAACCTAATGAACCTCTTAATTTGTTATCTACTTACAGATGATTCTCCAACCTTTCTTCAGGAAGCTGAGACTCCATTTATACCAACTCCAATGTGTCAAAGTGATGATTTTGACTTTCCCCATCCTATCACTGAGACTATGATATGTGCAGGGGGTGAAGGGGAGATTGATAACTGTCACGTAAGTAAAATGAATGCCATGATCTCTTTATCATATCAATTAGGCTGGTTTCATACTTTCCTGCCGCTTTGCCGCTCTGAAGATGATTTTGCTTCACTGCGCAGTCGCACCAGAAACGCTAGCGGTGACCAGCGGCAAGCCGATATATCGATCACTGTGCCGGGGCTCAAACTCTCACCGCTAAATATCAATGTACTTGAATTGAAGCATGACTTGGGAAATAATTCAAATGTATTTTGGTCAAAATAAGATGGACCTGGTGCGTGGATCCCAATGCAAAATATGACAATGGCTTGGTCAATAAAAGTGAGCTACTATACCATGTACGATTTCAAGACTTCAAATAAAAAGATCTGAATTCTCCCCATGGGTAAGAGAATGTATTCCATCCTTCTCAGAGATTGTCTTGTGTATAGAGTTAAACCTACGTTTATTACTAGTGTTATTATTCTTAATCTTATTCTGAATCTTATTTATGTCAGGGTGACAGTGGTGGTCCACTAATCTGTCAGAGCGAAAATGGTCGGTGGCATTTAGTAGGAATTGTAAGCTGGGGTGAAGGTGCTTGTATTGAACCTAATTCACCAACAGTGTATGGAAGAGTGGCATGGTTCAATAGCTTTATACGCCATACCGTACAAGACAGAATCGGTAAGTGATTTGAGACAGATTGCAATTTCAAGTTTGATTCAGACTGGATGAGCTAATGGCATTCTACTGTGGGATTCTTCTAAATTTTGTTGGATTTGCAAAATTCAAATGGCCCCAGCAGTGGAAATAAGCTTCACAAGAGGCTTTCTTAGGTTCCGGATTGTCAAACCTGAACAAATCATATAAATTCTAGCACCAATGCAATTATGAATTAATTCCACATGGGGGGGGGGGAGCAATTGTCATTGTTGTGGGGACCGCCTTAACACATGGTGATATTAAAATGATGTGGTGAATCAAATTTAAGTACACAGCAAACAGTGGGGAAGATTAAAAGTTATGGAGTGCTCAGGAGAATTTCCCACTGTCAGTCCAATTAATAACTATATTGATTTCTATCAGTTATGATCTTAAGGAGCCAAAAACAGCATTAAATGCTTAATCCATAAGTTATATCCATACAGAGCTTGATCTTCTTCCCCTTTAATGTTTATTCATCTGGATTTTTTATGAGCACACAGAATTCAGGGGCCCAAATGATGTGTGAAAGCTGCAGAACATGAAATTCTACAACATTTTTAGTTGGTTAAATGATTCTCCCTTTCTGACAGTTTTACATATACATGTCTTGTTATGTTGTTCTTATTATTGTTGATATTTTGACACAGTGGATGGACTCTGCAAACCAGACCAGTTTACATGTCTTAGTGGCCAGTGTCTACCATCAGTGTGGGATGAGTGTGACTTTGCTACGGAATGTGATGATGGTAGTGATGAGGCTGACTGTGACTGTAAGTTTAACCAATTCCAAAGATATGAGCAATTAAAGAGTTTCCAAAAGCAACAAGAAACAAAAGGAAATATTTCCATTGTTTGGCTATATCTGAAAATCATTATTTCCGAGTTCCGACTGATTTTGCTTGATCGCATCACACATGTGTTCATTAACACCAGCAAATATGGACATGTACACACACATGAGATACCTGTATACAACAGTGGATGCACAGGAACCGTGAATGCTAAATGTCATAAGAAAACATTATAGCTAATAACCACAGTTGCCATGTAGGATGAGTCTCCACTTAAAACTTATCCACATCCATGATAAGGAAATAAATTATAATATGTGTCCATGGTTGGATGTTTAAAACTTGATTGTGTGTATCAGCCAGTTATTTACAGCATTAAATCTTGTACATGTAGCAGCGATTTTGGAGTTTGTGTAACTGCCACTTATGACCTTCTAGCACATACAGATGCAGATATGTTTTCGGACCTTTTCACATTTCTTTTGTCATTTACTTTCCATGTATACTTTCATATTCTTGCCATTATTACTTCAAAAGTTATAGTGAAAATATTGTTTAGAAAAACCCCAACAAAACAATCCTACATGCATTCTTAAAGAATTGTCACCAAAAGTGGTCATTTTTGCCAATATTGGGCCATTCCATTTAAAATCCACACTACCCCGTGGAAGATTTTGGAAATATCTTCCACAGGGGGAGTGTGTTTTTCAAATGTAATCGGTCAGGGTTGATCATTTTGAAACCAATATTCCCTCTGTATTATGGCTTTACATAAATCTTCCACAACTGGAGTGAGTATTTCAAATAGAAGTTCCCTAACTGTCTATTCCATTTAAGACTTTTACTCTCTCTGTAGAAGACTTTAGAATAGAATCAGAGATATTAATTCCTTCCTTTTACTATTTGTGCTACTATTTACCTTGCTTTTTCATGCAGTGTCATACTATGTAAGTGAGAGCAATGGGCTCTTCCATTTAAAATCCACGCTACCCCTTCTACAGGGGGAGTATGTTTTTCAAATGTAACTGGTCAAAGTAAATTATTTAGAATCCCATACTCCCCCTGCATTATGGCTTTACGTATATCTTCCACAACTGGAGCGAGTAATTCAAATGGAAGTTACCCAATTGTCTATTCTATTTAAAATTTATACTACCTCTGGAAGACTTTAGCTAAATCTTCCACAGGGGTAGTGTGGACTTTAAATGGAATAGCCCATTGCTGCTACTACTGCGGATAATGACAAAGGTGTAGGCGATAATATTTTAATAATGGTGATGATATCATGCATAATGTAGCATGAGTTATGTATGGGAGGTTGTAAGGGTCAAAGATGATAAACCATTTAGCAATTCTACTGGAAAACTACAGAAGCAGTTGTAAATATAGCAGCATTATGTGAAAAGGCAACAGTGTTTACCAAAATGTACTCTGGCCCCAGTCTCTATATACAAGATGGCAACTTATGTTTTAAGCTGATGTAGTGCCATTCCGCATGAATAAGAAGGAACATAATCAAATAGCAAATGCTACAAAGGAAACATGTGATTGTAGAAATGTCAAAGCTAAAGAAACTGTCTCAACAGGAACAGAGCTAGCTAGTTGCCATGGTTACTTGAATTTATCTCTATATTGATGAAATAAAAAAAGACTAAAAATATCTGAACGTCCCGCCTCATTATATGATTGATTCAACGTGAGAAAAAAAGTACAACCCTGACAAAAGTTATCATTGTTTATGTTCATTCTATGCAATATTTTTATTTTGCAGATTGTGGAATTGAGCCTAACATAATTTTACCTGATAATAGTGTGGTATTCAACCTAACATCAAAAAACTACCCATCCAATCACTTTACAAGTTTTGAGAGTGACATCATCTGCCGGTGGTTTGTAAGTACCTCAGCTGGGTACGGCGAATTTCAGGGGTTTGAAGTCGTAACAGGAAGCAGCATCTACATCCACTTTATGGATTTCTCCTTGGATACATATGGTGCTTACTTATATTTTGGACGTGATGAGACAAATTGGAGAGAAGTGGCGCTAACAGGAAGTAGTCTGCCTCGTGATATGATATCACCTAATGGAACTGATATGATAGTCATCACTTTTGAGGTTCGCAGATATGCTTCTCCACGAAGGGGATTTTACATACAGCTATCTGAATATACTGATGATATAGGTGAGTGGAAGTGTGCAACATCATTCTTAGGCCAAGAAAAAAAATTGTTTGCTTGCCCTCCAGTGGGGTTTTTGGGGTGGGTCGGTTGGTCAGAATTTTTTTTAATGACTCACTTCTGTATAGGCCTGTAGGCAATGAACATTGGTCTTGGTCATGTGGAAAGATACATCAATACTTCACTTTCAATATGCAAGATACACCATAGAAATTGATTCAATTAGAATGACTGCATACTTGCTGGAATAAGATGCCAAGTTCATTGGAAACATCGATGCATGGATGGGTAGTTATAAATGTTATAATGAGTTGACGGTAATGATTTTCTTCTTAAAAAATGTTGTTAGTCAAATTTAGCTTTGAAATGAAATTTAGACACAGACAAAGCAATAAACAATTAAAATTAGGCCAAAAAAAAAGTTTGTCTCAAAGTTTGTGCGACGTTTGTAAAATGGTGCAATTTGAAGAAAAAGAAATGCGGAATTTTTTTAATTAAAAAAAAAAAATTTTAGTTTTTTCCGGAAAAATTCGTGAAAATCAGATTTTTTTTTTTTCAAAATACCATAAAAATACCAAGTTGGTAATCAAAAAAAAAAAATCGCATTTGGCATTTGTTTTCAAACCGCTCGTGAGCTTTGAAACAAACCTTTTTTTTTGCCTTATAAACTTAAAACTAAAAAAAAAATTTGTTAAAAGGGCCAACCCTGATTTTGGCCAACTTTGGGTCGGTGGGTGGAGGGCAAGCAAACATTTTTTTTACCTAATGGTAAGCTTTAGCTGTTCAACCTTGGATTGTGCTGTTCATGCATGTGTGTGCTTTCAATCAGCAAAACAATGCAAGCAAGGCTGGCCTAACCTATCCTTGACTAGGCCTAACCTACTGATGACTAGTTATGCTTATGTCTTTTGGCCTATGTCATTGCAGGTTTCATTGGCCTAGGCCAATGCTTCCAAATCTTATTAGGCCTGAATATAAAAATGCTTTTAACCAATCAGATGCCAAAAAATTATGTATGAAGTGTGTAAAACAAATATAGACTGCTCTTTATTCGGGAGATGGTGATGACGGTTTCAGGGAAATAGTAGGCCCATGGTCTCAAGATCAACTCGGGGAAACAGTACCTTAGTGAACAGTTCCCTCGTAATTCCTGTGGATCTTGCCACTGTTTTTCTTGTTCTTTTTAACTTCTTTAGATTATGTATTCTGTGACAATGGATGGGAGATTTTGGGTAGTGAGGATTTGATATGTGATGGCATATTTCATTGTAGCGATAGGAGTGATGAACCAATGGATTGTTGTAAGTATTACATGCCTATGAGTGTGATAGTATACAAATACAACATGTTTTGAGGGAAGTATTCAAAACTACTGGTCCCGAGGTGTTGGATGATTTGACTACTTCCCAACGCGTCAGCGGAGGGAAGTAGTCAAATCATCCAACACCGAGGGACCAGTAGTTTTGAATACTTCCCCGAAATGAAACATGTTGTATTTGTTTTACTATACCTCATAAATATTTTCACTATCACGGTAAAATTGTAAACAAAAGTAAAAACACACACCAGTCAACGTGCCGGCTGGCATGGTAAATCAGCTTAATATTTTGCTTACCTGATTTTATTGGAGGATTTCTGTTTAATCAATATTTACATTTTGACCTATATTATTCTATTTTTCTTTTTAACTTTCCATAAATAACATTTTGTTTCATAAAACGTTAAATTCACGTGTTATTATCCATCGTTAATCTCGGCAAAATAACTGCAGCAGACGCCATTTTCACGATAAACGCATATGCAGAATCGCCGTTGTGTAGCATAATGCTACGCTGAAGGAACGGTGACGCTGGGTCGAGACACTGTGTGGTAGTAGGGTGCGGAAGTTTTACTACTTCCACAAGCGTGCGCGTAATTGCACAGGCGCGGGAAGTAGTCAAAATACCATACTTTCGGACGCTGGCGTTATTAACCAAAAAGATGTCTGGATTACCTAATAAATATTTATGAGGTATAGTAATACAAAATATATCATGAGGTCAAATTTTGACTTTTCTTTTTCACGAGGCGTAGCCGAGTGAAATAGATCAGTCAAAATTTGACCAAATGATATATTTTTACTATTACATGCAGTGGCGTACCGTGGCCGCCCCAACCCCGGCGGGCTGAAGAAAATTCAATTTTGCTTGAAAAAGTGAAGAGCAAAAAAAAAAAAAAAAAAAAAAGGTTTCAGGCGCTTAGCGCCCTAAAAGCAGCACATTTTTCAAATGTTTTAGGCTTTATCAAATTTTTCCGCCCTTTTTTATTTACTTATTCTTTTTGCTGCCCCCTTCGTTTTTGCCGCCCTGTTTTTGCCGCCCTTCTTCTTCCGCCGCCCTTCATTTTGGCCGCCTCTGCTTTTACCCCCGGGGCTGACGCCTAAAGCCCCCCAAAATACGCCGCATGACATGAATATTGGCATGTAATATTTGTTTTATATCATGATCTCACATGGGTTCCTTCATGCCATGTGATAGTAAAAATTATATCACTCATACATCAATTCTAGACAGTTCATTGGTTGATTATCATTTTTACCATCAGCCTCTCCGTGCGATAGTTTTTACCATCATGTGCTTTGCCGTAGTGCGACTGCGCCAAGCCGTGGGCTGACTCTAAGACTCGCCGATTTAGTTATGGGGTGGACCCCAAAATGTGAAGTATATCACAGCAAAACATGGTGTTATGTTGATGAAAAAATGTATTTCCTACCTTAAATTGTATTTAGTAATAGAATTTATGTACGAGTGATATAAAACAAATATTAACTGTCTTAAATTCGTGTAATGGTCGAAATCTAATCACTCGGTGAAAGACGTATTGTTCCATTCCATCCATCATCTCGTGATTATATTTCAACCATCACACTCATAGACAGTTGATATTTGTATACTAAAGTGTCAAGCAGAATTCCTTTTACATTTGCAAAATGGGTAGGGCTTTTAAGCTATAAAATACTGTTAATAACAGTAACTGTATTAAAATACTGTTACTGACTATAGGTAAATTGTATGCAAGCAGCCAATCACAGCACTGCATAATTACATGCTAGACATCGGTTGACAATATCCACTTTCATCTAAAGCAGTGCTTATCCAAGATGGATCCACATATATTCGGGTCACGTTTTACATTACCTGATGAAATCAAGTCATTGGGCCATTCCATTTAAAATCTTCACTACCCCTGTGGAAGATTTTGGAAATATCTTCCATAGAGGGAGTATATTTTTCAAATGTAAATCATTTTGAAACCCATACTCCCCCTGTGTTATGGCTTTACCTATATCTTCCACAGCTGGAGTGAGTATTTCAAATGGAAGTTGCCCAACTGTCTATTTTATTCAAAACTCCTTCTCCCTCTGTGGAAGACTTTAGCTAAAATCTTCCACAGGGATAGTGTGGATTTCAACCAGAATAGCCCATTTGACTTCTATTTATTAATTATTTTTTCATTGTCTTATTTGCAGTTTGTCCAAATCCTGAAATCATTATACCAAGAGATGGCAAGGTTGATTTGATGTCTTATGGCTACCCTAATAATTACATGAATAACATGCGATGCTTCTGGACTGTGCGGTGCCAGGAAGGTGGCAGAATACTGGTGGAGTTTATAGACTTCTATATAGAAAGAGGATATGACGACTTGTACATTGGAACAGCACAGAATGGAAGAATTTTAGGATACACCGGTACTTCCCTGCCTAATTTGGACGTTTTGTCACCAGTTGATGGAAGTGCCCTCCATTTTGAATTCTATACAGATGGAAGTGTGACCTACCGTGGCTTTCATATTTGTTTAACAAATATTAATGCTGAAGGTAATGCTTTGTTAAAGCAGTAGCGAGTAATGAATTTTTTGGTGTAGTGCTCTGAATTACATCCCTTAAAATTAAGTTGTTTATTAATAATACTATTCTTCTTCTTCTTTGTTACTATTGTTATTATTGTTTTTTAATTATTATTGTTTAGTGTTGTTGTTGTTGTTGTTGTTGTTATTGTTGGTGGTGGTGATGGTGGTGATGGTGGTGGTTGTGGTATTGATGATAGTTCTTGTTGCTGTTTGTGATATTATTAGCCCTAAATATATAGGCTGGCTGGCAACATACTCTTCATTTATATTGTATTATTAGTATATTACATATTGATAATTTAAATTAAAACCTCCGGGTTCTGGCCAACTTTGGGAGGTAATTTTAGACTTTCAGATGGACATAATGAAAACATGATCATACAGTAAGCTTATTTGGACAAAATATGGAAATTTCATTTTTTTCCATATATGTGACACGATCTGTCCATGGGGGCCAAAGGAGGCATTTTTGAAAATTGAGTTACTTTAACTATTTCTTTGTAGTAACATTAGGCTATCATATACTGAAAAAACAAGGTCTAGCATACTTGGTTCTAAAGTTATGAGGTTTTGTGATGTGTATTTTTGTATGTATTTGATTGTTTGTTACTCCATATTTTTGCCTTTATCTCAGTTTCAAATTTGCCGCCTTTGGCCCCATGAACCAGATCGTGTCACATATGTCGTACAGTGTCCAAAATGAACAGTTTATTTTGATATGTTGGATTTAGGGTCATGTCGATGATAATACCACACATACGACAATCAGTAACACCTTTAATGTAAATGTTATGTTAATTAATTGTGAACATTTATGGAGAAGTTGGGAAACATAATGTAAGTTACCCATCTGTATATTCTATTCAAACATGTACTCCCTCTGTGGAAGTCTTTCATCTTCATCAGGGGTAGTGTGGATTTCAACTGGAATAGCTCATTAATATCAAACATTTCATCTTATATGTCATTTCAGGCTTGATAGTGTGTCCTGGAAATCAACTTGAAATGATTGATGAGTCAAGGTTTTGTGATGGCAGCAATGACTGTCAGGATGGAAGTGATGAAAGCCTTCTTGCAAATTGCAGTAAGTTATACTCGTGCAAAAAAAATTGGGGGTGACGTCTAAGAGGGTAGAGGTTAATTTGACTTGTAAAAAATAACCAATAATTTGAAGTCTTAAGTCATAGAAAAAGTAGTATAAGGTTGTGTGTCTTGAACTCACCACCCAAAAAGGTGGCGATGTTACATTTTCCCAAATTCGACTCAAATCAAATGATGATTTGTCATGCTTGTAAAAAGAATTCCGTTAGCCTTTTTAATACTGACACTGTGCTTCATAGAAGGTGGCGGAGGTGGGGGATGTGGTACAAGCAAACTCTATGGGATTGATATTTTTAGTGCATAATCTACTTCTGTAAAGGCTGTAAATTGGATTTTGACTCTATTTAGCATCTAAAAGACTCATGACCTTACAGCTAAACAATTCTACTAATTGTTTTTAATCATTTATGATTGGTTTAGCCTAGAAAATACAAATTTTTCCATACAAAACTACCTGTTTTCATATTAAACACTGTAGTAAGTAATGCGGATGTCTTCAAAATCTAATAGTTACTGTAAAATTTTAATTACTTATCCTACCATAGTCAAAGTATAGATTTTCTGAAGGGAAATTTGATGAGGAATCTAAATATGGACTTACTTTTTCTGTATGTGTTAGGGGCAAAATGTTTCAATTCAAAATATGTTGAATTGTAAAATATTCTGTAAAATATTGACACCCTGTATTCCAAGATTACCAAACAGCTGTGATTTTGATTTCTTCCAAAGTCAGTGGGCTCCCCCTATCCTCTAACTAAATGAATGTTGTTTACTTCCAGTTTATTACTGCAAGTTGGTAATAAGCAATGCATAAAATTAACCCATTTTTATCAAAATCTTTTTTATTCCACCCTGTATAACTTGAAGGTCACCCTGTATAATGAGTTGAAATGTGTATTTGAATTGCTTATGCCTTCAGCTTTCCAAAAATGTATACTTTTGCTAGTTTAGGGTTGATAATTGTGGAGAGAATCTAATTAGAAACTCGATTGGGGGTAAAAATCATAATATTTGTGATGTAATGCTACTGGTGGTGAGTTCAGGACACATGGCCATAAACCTGTGTCGTTATGAATCCTTCGCCTGTATTTTTATGCAATTCCTACAACAGGCAAATTCCACTAGACTGCTTCCAGTTTTTTTATTGCACCTTAGACGTAGATCAGCACTGTAACTTTCCTGCACCCATTTTTATTTTATTCTGATTTAAAAAAACCCAAATATATTGGTCGGATTAATCCCTGCTGATCCGAGCCATGGTTACCTGCCTGATAAAGTTGCCAAAAATATGCTGTAGGGGCATAGTAGTTTTGTCTGCTACAATTCTTGGAAGCCAAAGCCATAATGTACGATCTTATAATATAAAATTAGTTAATTTTTTTCAAACCTGATTTCCCAGCTTACACCTAAATGGAATCAGCTAAGTTTGTTGTGTTTGTAGGTCAAGAGCGATTTTGACATAAAGTCATAATCATGACTTTATGTCCGCCATAACTATGTTAAATGATTGAAATAGCCAGTGGGGTTTCTTTTACTTCCCTTGTTATTTAAGCTGAACAGAAAGCCTTCCTGGCAGTTATCACTCAATTATTTCAGCATTATGGGTAAAGAATAACACATTCAAATTTGACGGAAATTGTACATTATGGCTTTTAACAGATGATGCTGGGATTTGGAGAATCCTCCACAGGTAGTTTTAATCTGCAATATGTCAGTATATGCAGTGATCACAGTAATAATGTAATAAGTCTCTTTTATTTTGACTTGTTCATTTGCAGCTGTAACATGTTCTCCTTTTGATTTTCAATGTTTTGATGGATCTTGCATACCGGAATACTTGGAGTGTGATGGATTTAATCACTGTCCCTCTGGAGAAGATGAGAGAAACTGTGGCACAGGTATGCAGCATTTACATTTTCCTGACATTCAAGCAGGTTAAAAGCGGATGATCTCCTGCTATTACCTGTAAATATTAGAGTCACGCGGTAGCCGTGACCAGCAAGTTTTTAAAAAAAAGACTGATAAAGAAGACTAATAACAGATGCTCCCGAGACTATATTTACAGCTAACATTAAAACACTTGACTTCTATTGTTCGATGTTATTTTTCGCTGGGTACAAAATGTATCTAAAACCATGCTAAATGTTATTTACAGTCCCAGGTGTAATATCTTGACAACTCATTAATTCAAAAAGGGCCACCAATCCTACAGTCAATCATTGTTCGTAATAAACAAATATTTTTGCTTCCATTTCACGCGGTATTTCATAGCGAAAATTAGTTGCAAATCATACTGATCCAGAATTTTTAGACACTGCTACAGGTCTACCTGGTTATCACCTTCACACTACTTTTTCAGATTCACTTCCAATTATACCCTAGCAATTTCTGAAATACCGTACATACAAATTCAACCCCATTCGCCAAAAAATCAAGTTTTTCACAATTCTTTTGTTGTTTTCGGACGACACATCAATTCATATAATAAATATTGTACATCGACACGCTATTTCGCAGCCGAGTCTCGTGGTGTAATGGTTAAGGCATTGAACTCCTAATCCGTTGACTAGAGTTCGAAATCCGATGACCAACTTATTTTTTTTTTATTTTATTAAACAATAATTTTATTGTAATTAATCAAGGATAACACAATTTTAATCATCCAGTTCTATTATGATATTATATTTTTTTATCAAAGCAAGATGTTACCAATATTTTTCTCATTTTTAGTTCTGTCCTACCACGGGGTGATTCGCATGATAATAGGACAATAAAACATGTGATATGTATGAATGGTTGTTGAATCGACCTAGAGACCTGTCATCTTCAGCTATCGTAGAACTGTATTCCAACATGACTGTCATTTCAATTGTTATACCGTTCCGGTTGGTTTATTGCATACACTCTATAGGTGTGAAAAATTATTATAGTATGGAAGGCCAGCAGGGACAAAAACGTATCCAAAAAGATACAACCAAATATGGAAGGCCACTAAAGTCATAGTTACGTAAAGGCAAATTAGCAAAGCGGCAAAAATACCCAAAATGCCTATTAAAAGGAGGGACTGTCCCCACCACAGACACACGGAACCCCCGATAGAGAGCAGGGCTTGAAGAATGAGGGAAATTAAAACTACAAACTGCGAAAGACCGCCAACAACCGCCGCTTAATAGGGAAATCCAACTAGATTGCCCCGCAGGGCTACAAAGAACTATCAACTGCGAAATTTGGATATCCAACTAGATTGCCCCGCAGGGCTACAAAACCACAGTCATGGTTGGCATGAAGAATGAGGAAATTAAAACTACAACCCGCGAAAGACCGCCAACAACCGCCGCTTAATAGGGAAATCCAACTACATAGCCCCGCAGGGCTACAAAGAACTATCAACCGCGAAATTTGGATACCCAACTTGATTGCCCCGCAGGGCTACAAAAACTACAATCATTAAAACATACCGGTAATTATCTTGCTAAGTCGTGGCACTTAGACGCTTCCGTAGTATAAGCCTTGCTACATATACACGCATTTCTCAGCTTCAATTTGAAGTAAATCGCACTGACTCTGTGTCTCGCTGGCATCGTCAACATTGAGTATGTGTTGTTCATATTTACATTTTCTTAGTTGCCTTGAATAAAGTTTATTATAATGTATATGTATCCCTATTAACATTACAGTCACGCTGGTAGCTGTGACCAGCAAGTTTTAAAAATAAACGGCTGATAAAGTTTTATTAAATTATTTACTGTCATAAATCAAGGATAACATATAATTTCAAACATCTATGTTTCGTTTTATTCGTTTTATGGAGTACTTAGTAACCCGATGACTTTCCAAACTTAAAGCTGCTTGGCTACATTCATAAAAAGAAATAAAATCCACCAAAAAAACGTTGACAACGTAAAGAAAGCAGCAAGTTTAAAAAGCCCCCACCTCGGCTCACTTTTTGAAACTTGGTCCCATTTTGAATATCAACAGCAAATCGGTGTTTTTAACGCTTAAACAATAGCATCATTGCCATTAACATGCCTACTTATTATAAAACAAAACATATTTAGGATATTGGCCAAGAACAACATAATAACCTTTCTGATCGTTCCAGAATGTTAACAACTTAATATCGCATCGGCACATTAAAGATACATAACACTTCTGGAAATGTTTTAAGTTGATAATTATGACAAAGTTTAAATCAGTATCTTTTACAGATGGGACCAAGTTTCAAAAAGTGAGCCGAGGTGGGGGCTTTTTAAACTTGCTGCTTTCTTTACGTTGTCAACGTTTTTTTGGTGGATTTCAATTTACAATATATAGTTTTGCAACCGTCTAACATCCACTTGCACAACACATCCAGAATTGAAGTCACATTTCCGCATGCTAATTTATCATCAGTACATACATTCGTTATATTTTACCATTTCGTATTTAACTGTTGCTTGTAAAGATGAATATATACTGTAAAAACTTGATAGTTAGCATATGTGCTTACTATAGAGTGCTTTTAAAACATGCAAACGTGCACAGCAAACATAAAACATCAACTCAGCAGCCAGAATGTCTAGAAACTACCAACTTGCAACTTTACACTCATTTCGTGGTAGTAGGTCATATAAGGAATTTACATGCACGCATGTGGAACTACAAATCCTGACTTGCTTTCCAACATGTTTATCATTTGATAAAAATTGTGCAGTACTGCTGGTAGAAGTGCACAGAAAATGTTGCATTACTGTATGCAGAAGTGCAAGACAGAGATTTCACTTCTGCATGCGGAAGTGCAAGTGAACATGTACCTTATGCAGTAAAAAGCTGTAAATGGTCTATTGTAATATTTGAGGTATGACTATAAATCAGGGAAATTCATCGGTATCAAAAAGGTTTCATTATTAGACTTAATTTCAATACTGAATTGTTTGAATTGTCATATTTTGGAAGCTACTTTAACAGACACAATTGTTTGGATAAAGTAAAATTGGCACCCATTCCTCCGATCAAAAAGTTGAATCTTGTAAATTGGCCCATGCACTTGGTATTGATTGGTGAGGAAAGGGGGAGGGCTGTTAGATTGAGAAAATGATGCAATATTTGACATAATTTTTGATGTTTTATTTACAGGGTGTGGGAGTAGCAACACTACTGTTATTGGTATGGATGAATGCTATGCCGTGGAACACCTAAATTACCGTAACAATGAATTCTGTCAGTGGACATTCAACACTACTGAAGGAAGATATATCTCTGTTCAGTTTGAGACATTTGGACTTGAGGGATGTTGTGACTTCCTACAGTTTGGTACCTTGCAGGATATTGATGTATATGGTAGATACAGTGGGGATAGCCTACCACAAGACTTCCTTATTGCTGATAGTTTCCTAGCAGTGACATTTACAAGTGACTTCAGCATAACTTATTTGGGATTTGTTATTACACTGTGCGATGTCAATCCAGAAGGTATGCATCTTTATTAACATATGTGACACGATCAAGGGAAATGAGTAGGATGTCGCTAATATTGATCTTGAGATATTGGCAAAGAAAGTGTTAAAATTCTTTTCTTTTATATTGTTTTTAGCGATTGATAAATTGACATAACTTTGCAAAGAAAAGTCTTATTAACACAGGGTTTTCAGTTTCTTAAAGCTCTAAATGTTCTCTTTAGAAACAAATGTAAAACTCATTTTCGACCAGGGTTGACATGTGACTCATTCCCTTGATCATGTCACATATGTGATCAGACCCATTTGCTGTCAATCTTTATACCAGGACAAAAGTTGCAGTAATAAACAACATGTACACATGTTGCATTCATGTTGGGTACATGTTTCATTTGTTTTGTACTGCTAAATTTCTTGTCATCATTTGTTATTGCAAGTTAATGTAATAAAATAAACTGTGTTTGAATACAGGCCAACCCACATGAGTCATGTTCAAATACAAAATTGAATACTGATCCAAATCTTTATACTGTAACCTTGGGGTATCCATTAGGGGTACAATTACCGAATAGGGTGCAACTTGCTAGTCCAGTCCTCGTTTACAGAGTTTAGGGTTGGGGTAGGGCAGTCTTGTAATAAGACTAGTAGAGTTGCACCCTATTCGCAATCGCCTCCCAATTAGGACAGATTGAATTTGGATTACAGATAACAATTAAATGTAAAATTGAGAAATAATTTGTTTCCTTAACATTTTGCTCAAAATAAACTAAGCATTAGGCTTCCCAAATTTTTTCCCATTACCCAAATTTTGTAAGAAAAATATTTCATGAAACGCAGCATAGTGCAAATGCTGTTACTTACCGAAACTCATCAGAGGCGCACCATGAGGCAAAATTTCAAATATGCCCTAATGACGCCTCCCGGAAAGACAAATAGGAGTAAAAAAAGGGTCAAAATGGGCTTACATGACCAATATGATGTTATCTTGCTTCTTAATGCATGGAGATGGATTTAAAAAAAAAATTAACTTAACTAATATTTAACTAACATAATTTATAATGCACCTTTTCCTGTGGCTACAAAGCGCAACAAGCATATTAAAAAGAACAGCAAACATGATCAAATACAGAAAACAATATTATGGAAACAGATATGTCTTGAGCATAGTTTTGAATGATTCAAGAGTAGCAGCATTTCTAAATTTGAACCGGTAAGGTGTTTCACAAACGTGGAGCTGCCACTGAAAAGGCTCTATCGCCAGCACCCTTCTTGGAACGAGGCAAAAAGAAGGAAATACTATCTGCCGAGCGGGTCTTCATTGCCCTCTGGGATGATTTTTTCACAGTGAGGCAGTTAGTTATGTACTGGGGAGAGAGTCCATTCAGAGATTTAAACACATAAATCAGCATCTTGTATACAATCCTCTCACTGACAGGGAGCCAATGAAGTTGGCTCAAGAGAGGGGTAACATGCTCAAATTTTGGTTTGAGACATATTAAACGTGCATACTTATTTTGCAACTTCTGCAAACGATTCTTGCATGTCCCACAATCTCTTTTGGCAGAAGTTGCAACCCCCAAAAGGGTTGCGACCCACAGTTTGGAAACCGTTGACTTAGCAAATTAGTGTCCTCCGATCTTTTTTTGAATATTATTATTATTTTTGATCACGTATCATAGCTAAACGGCCAAAAATACAATTCGTACATAAACTTATATAGATTGAACACTTTAAGAACTTTAAAAGACTTCAAAAACAGAATGAAATTTCACACAAAATATTTACTATTTACTTGGACCGAATATTGCACAAAGTATTGAAAACCACCAAATATACTAAATTCCAAAACATGACAAAAATATTACAACAGCTGCAACAGACTATAAAAAAACTCATTTGTGGCACTGAAGAATAATTC
This sequence comes from Amphiura filiformis, assembly GCF_039555335.1. Taxonomy (NCBI): domain Eukaryota; kingdom Metazoa; phylum Echinodermata; class Ophiuroidea; order Amphilepidida; family Amphiuridae; genus Amphiura; species Amphiura filiformis. The sequence continues at coordinate 33,707,001 of NC_092633.1, read as the reverse complement.
CAAGAGGTGATCACTGATTTAAAAGATCAATAAAATATGGGACAGGGCTCAGCAGAAAGTGCTCGGTCCTGGCACGGAATTGGAAAAAATTGTGGGAGTTGCGCAAATAACACCATTATCCAAGAGAAGATATCTTCCCCTTCCCAGAATATTTTGCAACATGATGTATCATCTTATCACAGCAAATAACACTCCTATTACTTAAAGGAGTATTTTTGTGATCCTAGCATCCTCTTTTTATGATATTTTTTAGTATATTTTTCCATTAAAAAGGCTTATTCCAAAAATTTCAGTTGATTCAGATTTTGCATTTGCGAGGTATGCATGATTATGTGTATTTTCACTGCTCCATAGCCAATGTGTTGTAAAAATAACCAATAATTTGAAGTCTTAAGTCATAGAAAAAGTAGTATAAGGTCGTGTGTCTTGAACTCACCACCCAAAAAGGTGGCGATGTTACATTTTCCCAAATTCGACTCAAATCAAATGATGATTTGTCATGCTTGTGGTCTCATTTTGTTGCTAAATAAAATGCACTTTCAACCCTGTAAAAAGAATTCCGTTAGCCTTTTTAATACTGACACTGTGCTTCATAATAGGTGGCGGAGGTGGGGGATGTGGTACAAGCAAACTCTATGGGATTGATATTTTTAGTGCATAATCTACTTCTGTAAAGGCTGTAAATTGGATTTTGACTCTATTTAGCATCTAAAAGACTCATGACCTTACAGCTAAACAATTCTACTAATTGTTTTGAATCATTTATGATTGGTTTAGCCTAGAAAATACAAATTTTTCCATACAAAACTACCTGTTTTCATATTAAACACTGTAGTAAGTAATGCGGATGTCTTCAAAATCTAATAGTTACTGTAAAATTTTAATTACTTATCCTACCATAGTCAAAGTATAGATTTTCTGAAGGAAATTTGATGAGGAATCTAAATATGGACTTACTTTTTCTGTATGTGTTAGGGGCAAAATGTTTCAATTCAAAATATGTTGAATTGTAAAATATTCTGTAAAATATTGACACCCTGTATTCCAAGATTACCAAACAGCTGTGATTTTGATTTCTTCCAAAGTCAGTGGGCTCCCCCTATCCTCTAACTAAATGAATGTTGTTTACTTCCAGTTTATTACTGCAAGTTGGTAATAAGCAATGCATAAAATTAACCCATTTTTATCAAAATCTTTTTTATTCCACCCTGTATAACTTGAAGGTCACCCTGTATAATGAGTTGAAATGTGTATTTGAATTGCTTATGCCTTCAGCTTTCCAAAAATGTATACTTTTGCTAGTTTAGGGTTGATAATTGTGGAGAGAATCTAATTAGATACTCGATTGGGGGTAAAAATCATAATATTTGTGATGTAATGCTACTGGTGGTGAGTTCAGGACACATGGCCATAAACCTGTGTCGTTATGATTCCTTCGCCTGTATTTTTATGCAATTCCTACAACAGGCAAATTCCACTAGACTGCTTCCAGTTTTTTTATTGCACCTTAGACGTAGATCAGCACTGTAACTTTCCTGCACCCGTTTTTATTTTATTCTGATTTTTAAAAAACCAAATATATTGGTCGGATTAATCCCTGCTGATCCGAGCCATGGTTACCTGCCTGATTAAGTTGCCAAAAATATGCTGTAGGGGCATAGTAGTTTTGTCTGGTACAATTCTTGAAAGCCAAAGCCATAATGTACGATCTTATAATATGAAATTAGTTGTTTTTTTCAAACCTGATTTCCCAGCTTACACCTAAATGGAATCAGCTAAGTTTGTTGTGTTTGTAGGTCAAGAGCGATTTTGACATAAAGTCATAATCATGACTTTATGTCCGCCATAACTATGCTAAATGATTGAAATAGCCAGTGGGGTTTCTTTTACTTCCCTTGTTATTTAAGCTGAACAGAAAGCCTTCCTGGCAGTTATCACTCAATTATTTCAGCATTATGGGTAAAGAATAACACATTCAAATTTGACGGAAATCGTACATTATGGCTTTAACAGATGATGCTGGGATTTCGCCAGTTAGAGAATCGTCCACAGGTAGTTTTAATCAGCAATTTGTCAGTATATGCAGACCTGCCAACTGTTCCTCATTTTGAGGGACTGTCCCTCATTTGGGGTTTACCAAAGTGAAAAAGAGGGACAGTCCTGCTTTCTGAAAATTTCAGTGATGGCAAATTTAATGTAAGAACAGCAAAAAATGATGCAACTTTCACTTTAAAATTTTGCTATAGCATTCTATTTAGTCTATTGTGATAAATTCAGACCTGCAAAACCTTCTCCGAATTCTGAAAGTATTCCACACCTCAAGTCTTTGAATTTGTTGGTACCAGGTTTGTGAACATGTGCAAGGTTTTTGTCTCAATGTCCCTCTCTCTGACTTCGTAGGTTGGCAGGTTTGTATATGCAGTGATCATAGTAATAATGTAAGTCTCTTTTATTTTGACTTGTTCAATTGCAGCTGTACCACCATGTTCTCCTTCTGAGTTTCAATGTTTTGATGGATCTTGCATACCGGAATACTTGGAGTGTAATGGATATATAGACTGTCCCTCTGGAGAAGATGAGAGAAACTGTGGCACAGGTATGCAATATTTACTTGACATTCAGGCAGGTTATAAGGTACACAGTGTGGATGGTCTCCTGCTATCCTGTAAATATTTCAATTTGAAATCTGGTTTTGCAACCGTCTGACATCCACTTGCACTACACATCCAGAATTGAAGTCACATTTCCGCATGCTAATTTATCATCAGTACATACATTCATTAAATTTTACCATTTTGTATTTAACTGTTGCTTGTAAAGATGAATATATACTGTAAAAACTTGATAGTTAGCATATGTGCTTACTATAGAGCGCTTTTAAAACATGCAAACGTGAAGAGCCCCATCCACAATAAAGGGTTTTGAGCAAATCATCGATATACACATAGTTATATACGAACAAGTAAACCTGCAAATGTGTGTCTCAACTCCATTTTCTCAGTTGGTAAAGTGCTGGACTTTTGTACAATTTCATGTTTTCAAAAGTGCTTGATAGTAAGCACATTATACTCACTATCGAGTTTTTATGGTATGTGAATAAATGATGATGTAAATGAAAGAATATGCAGTTCCGCATCAGGGGGATGAAATTTATATCTCATGTGGATATATTTTTGCCGCATGTTTGCATGCAGCGGTCAATCAATTTTATGTTGTATGTCATTGTGCAGATATTTTTTTCATGTCATATGGAAACAGAACATGTGAAACACAAAATACTTCAAAAGACATTGTAGTTTCTGTATTCACATGTCATATAATTATTGTATTAGCCTTCCCACAGTGCTTACATTTTACATCTTGTTAACAATAATCCTCCTAAATGCATTGATAATACCCCTTATTAGCTAATTAGTACCAGTTAAATTAAATTAAAAATAAAGTTAATTAACTAATTGAATAAATAATAAATAAATAGCCTTACTCCCCTAAATCATATTGGACATGCAGCACACAAAATAATAATGTCAGCATACAGACATGTGATATTTAAATCATCTGCACATGATCAATATGTGACCTGCAACCACGAAATGAACATAAAGTTGCAAGTTGGTAGTTTTGAGATGCCCTGGCTACTGTGTTTGGTGTTCTTTGCACGCACCTGTTCCAGCCAGTATAGCATGTCTGTATGTCCTTTGTGAATGTTGGCACAATGGGCCATTCACGAAGGACATACTACTGGCTTGTACAGGTGCACAGCAAACATAGAACATCAACTCAGTCAGCCAGGATGTCTAAAAATACCAACTTGCAACTTTACGCTCATTTCGTGGTAGCAGGTTACATATGGAATTTACATGCATGCATGTAGAACTACACGTCCTGCATTCCCACATGTTTATCATTCAATAAAGTTCTGCAGGTGGAAGTGCACAGAAAATGTTGCATTACTGTAGTACCTCATGCAGTAAAAAGCTGTTTGTTTGTTTGTTTGTTTAAATGGTCACTCTGTGTGGAGACACACTTGGGTCCTGATGGGACCAGGCAAACAAAATTCTCAAGCCAGGCTAAAAAGCCTATATAAGCATACTGTCCTTGTATGGAAAGAGAAGTGAGAAACAGATTTGAAGACAAAGAACAAGGAAAAGAAGGCCACTCCCGACAATCAAGTTACCAATTTTACTGTCAGCCTTAGTGTGAAGAGAAAGGAAGGGCTTAATCCAATCTCAACTGCCACTGCAGGCTTAAATGGTCTATTGTAATATTTGAGGTATGGCAATAAATCAGAGAAATTATGCAACGGTATCAAAAAGGTTTCATTATTAGACTAAATTCAATACTGAATTGTTTGCTGTCATATTTTGCAAGCTACTTTAACAGACACAATTCTTGGGATACTTTTAGTAAAATTAGCACCCATTCCTCCAATCAATGTTGAATCTTGTAAATTGGCCCATGCACTTGGTACTGATTGGTGAGGAAAGGGGGAGGGCTGTGAGATTGAGAAAATGATGCAATATTTGACATAATTTTCAATGTTTTATTTACAGGGTGTGGTAGTAGCAACACTACTGTTATTGGTGTGGATGAATGCTACACCGTGGAACACCTAAATTACCGTAACAATGCATTCTGTCAGTGGACGTTCAACACTACTGAAGCAAGCTATATCTCTGTTCAGTTTGAGACATTTAGACTTGAGGGATGTTGTGATTTCCTACTGTTTGGTACCTTGCAGGATATTGATGAATATGGTAGATACAGTGGGGATAGTCTGCCTCAAGACTTCCTTATTGCTGATAGTTTCCTAGTAGTGACATTTACAAGTGACTTCAGCGTAACTTATTTGGGATTTGTTATTACACTGTGCGATGTCAATCCAGAAGGTATGCATCTTTATTAACATATGTGACACGATCAAGGGAAATGAGTAGGATGTCGCTAATATTGATCTTGAGATATTGGCAAAGAAAGTGTTAAAATTCTTTTCTTTTATATTGTTTTTAGCAATTGATAAATTGACATAACTTTGCAAAGAAAAGTCTTATTAACACAGGGTTTTCAGTTTCTTAAAGCTCTAAATGTTCTCTTTAGAAACAAATGTAAAACTCATTTTCGACCAGGGTCGACATGTGACTCATTCCCCTTGATCATGTCACATATGTGATCAGACCCATTTGCTGTCAATCTTTATACTAGGACAAAATTTGCAGTAATAAACAACATGTACACATGTTGCATTCATGTTGGGTACATGTTTCATTTGTTTTGTACTGCTAAATTTCTTGTCATCATTTGTTATTGCAAGTTAATGTAATAAAATAAACTGTGTTTGACTACAGGCCAACCCACATGAGTCATGTTCAAATACAAAATTGAATACTGATCCAAATCTTTATACTGTAACCTTGGGGTATCAATTAGGGGTACAATTACCGAATAGGGTGCAACTTGCTAAACTTGAGTTCAGTCCTCGTTTACAGAGGTTGGGGTAGGGCAGTCTTGTAATAAGACTAGTAGAGTTGCACCCTATTCGGCAATCGCTCCCAATTAGGACAGATTGAATTTGGATTACAGATAACAATTAAATGTAAAATTGAGAAATAATTTGTTTCCTTAACATTTTGCTCAAAATAAACTAAGCATTAGGCTTCCCAAATTTTTTTCCCATTACCCAAATTTTGTAAGAAAAATATTTCATGAAACGCAGCATAGTGCAAATGCTGTTACTTACCGAAACTCATCAGAGGCGCACCAGGCAAAATTTCAAATATGCCCTAATGACGCCTCCCGGAAAGACAAATAGGAGTAAAAAAAGGGTCAAAATGGGCTTACATGACCAATATGATGGTATCTTGCTTCTTAATGCATGGAGATGGATTAAAAAAAATAATTAACTTAACTAATATTTAACTAACATAATTTATAATGCGCCTTTTCCTGTGGCTACAAAGTGCAACAAGCATATTAAAAAGAACAGCAAACATGATCAAATACAGAAAACAATATTATGGAAACAGATATGTCTTGAGCATAGTTTTGAATGATTCAAGAGTAGCAGCATTTCTAAATTTGAACCGGTAAGGTGTTTCACAAACGTGGAGCTGCCACTGAAAAGGCTCTATCGCCAGCACCCTTCTTGGAACGAGGCACAAAGAAGGAAATACTATCTGCCGAGCGGGTCTTCATTGCCCTCTGGGATGATTTTTTCACAGTGAGGCAGTTAGTTATGTACTGGGGAGAGAGTCCATTCAGAGATTTAAACACATAAATCAGCATCTTGTATACAATCCTCTCACTGACAGGGAGCCAATGAAGTTGGCTCAAGAGAGGGGTAACATGCTCAAATTTTGGTTTGAGACATATTAAACGTGCATACTTATTTTGCAACTTCTGCAAACGATTCTTGCATGTCCCACAATCTCTTTTGGCAGAAGTTGCAACCCCCAAAAGGGTTGCGACCCACAGTTTGGAAACCGTTGACTTAGCAAATTAGTGTCCTCCGATCTTTTTTTGAATATTATTATTATTTTTGATCACGTATCATAGCTAAACGGCCAAAAATACAATTCGTACATAAACTTACATAGATTGAACACTTTAAGAACTTTAAAAGACTTCAAAAACAGAATGAAATTTCACACAAAATATTTACTATTTTATATACTTTGACCAAATATTGCACGAGGTATTGAAAACCATCGATATATTTGCTAAATTAATTAATCTGAATTTGTACATAAGCATATGTAGCCAGAGGTTTCCAATAGTATATAAATCTGAACTTTTTTTTGAGAAAAGTGGGGGGGGTGGAATGATGCTGTGAATCACAAAATACCCTTTTAATTGTACTTCAAAAAGGTTTCTTTTGTTTTCATGTTAAGAATAGTCAAGAAATAAACATTTTGCAAAATCTGGATGTGCGCTATTCATTGAAGTACTTTTCAGTACAGAAAATTGAAATGGAAGAAATGCATTATGGGAAGTGTAAAATATCTTCTCTGCTTTTATCCAATGTTATTTTATTTTATTTTATTTTATTTTATTTTATTTTTACAGGTCTGTTTACTTGTCCTGATGATTCTGGGGTATTTGTTGATGATCCTATATGTGATGGCTTTCTTGATTGTGCTGATTCCAGTGATGAACGATTCTGTCGTAAGTTGTCCAACCTATGTGGTAATTTTACCTCGTGATTACAAACTTTTATTTGCATGGTGTTACCACTGATGGTAATGATCACAATAAAGGGGCACTTTATGATTTCAACATCTCTTTTTTTATTTAATATGGATCAATATATATCATAGGCGTAGATCCGGGGGCAATATTTTTTTCCAGGGGGATGGTCCATACAATCACCGCCCCCCAATGTTGACGCCTGATAATGGGTTTCTGACCAAATTAACCTATTAAATATTTGCCTATTTTAGCCCCAAAAGTGCAAATGTTTGTGTGCCACGTACGCATTTATTCTACTTTTACACCATATTTCATCAGTTTAGCTTCAAAATCGTAAAATTCGCGAATTCGCCAAAAGGTGCTGCATTGACTATACTTGAAGAATTTTTTTCCAACTCCATTCCCCCCCCCCAATGTCAGAAAGAAATCTATGCCACTGATATATATTGAAGAGATATGCATACATGTATTGCACCGCTCCATAGACCACTGTGGCAACAGCCAGAAATTGCGTACACATACTGAAAGGCTAGTATAATAGGCTTGCATCTTTCCATTGCAATAAATGTTGCTTTTGACAAATTTCTGTGGTAATTTGTTGTTTTCTGCTGTGAATTTCTTCTCAATTGATTTGTTTTGTTTGGGTCTTAGTTCTTTTCAATTTTACCAATACCATCAGATATTTGCCACTGCAGAAATCACCGCTGCAAAATTACTTTTGCGTAAAACATGGAGCTATAATATTTAGCAGTAAACCTTTGCATGAGGAGCACATACTACCATGATGTTGCAAAATCAGAGCTAACAATGCCTACGGCACAAAGTTCATTCATAAATTTTCATGTGGCAACAGCCGATTGCCTCAGCAGCCAATCAGAGACAAGTGCAAAGTGCATTTCAAGGCAGTAAATATGCGATGTATGCTTAAAATACGCTCTCATCAAAGGTTTATTACAAAATATTATATATTCTATTCAAGTTGTTTTCTTATTAATAATAGTCTTTTTGTCTTTCATAATGTAATTCATAAAAATATTACACTTTGTTTTTCCATTTCTCATTACAATTCAACCAGTTTTATGAAAATTGCACTTTTTGCAGCTTTTATTTCTGTATGAAAAACACCAGTAAAGGCTACATCTGAATTGTACTGTCTCTTTGGTGATTTGGTAAATTGTTAATTGACTTCATTTAAATGTTCGTTTTTTCCATCAGCTCCCTGTGTTGATGTCCCACCACAGTGTGCATCTTTGCTGTCATACAACCAGACATATTTCCCGAATGATTTATCTTGTACTCTTGACGAAGCACTGGGATTATTCAATAATACATTTTTGGAGGATTGCCATGACGATGCAACATGGCTGCTGTGTTCTATTCTATTCCCTGAATGCCAAGGAGATGCAGCCACTGTTTCGCCATGTTATCAACAATGCCTGGACATTGTCGATAGCTGTCCCAATCAATTCGATGAATTAATGGTTGATTGTGATGAATTCCCTGCTAATCAGGAAGAGCTCTGTTTCCTTCCAGAAGGAGGTGAGTTGTCAATGCTCATCTTGTATTGTAGCTGTGAATTGGGCCTCAGATAATAAAAGGATGGAATCAATATAATTATGTCTGCCCTAATTCTAGAGAAATATTGAACAGATCAAGCTGTTACCATGGTAGTTTCATCTGCCGTATTTGAAAAGTGCTGGATATGGTATAGAGGCAAAACCAGCAGCAAAGCATTCTAAACTGAGCTCAAAAAGAAAGTTAAAATTTTTCACAAGGTCATATCTTGAAATCCTGTCCATCAAATTGAACCAAAATTACACACAGATTTACTTCAATACTCTACTCTTAACACATGTCAGTAACCAAGCAGTTATCCAACTGACACAACAGTAAAATGCACTGACATGGGACAGCTTCCTGGACCACATTCACAGCCCAGCCCTGTTTCATGAAAAAAGTGTATGAAAAGCAGAAAGCAGCACCGTTTTATCATCTGTGCAAGGATCTTGTGTGCATTCTCACAAGATTTTTTGTCCTGGGTGCCAAATGTTGGGCTGTGAAAGTGAAGGAAGTCCAGGAAGCTGTCCCATGACAGTGCATTTTGCTGTTGTGTCAGTTGGACAACTGCTTGGTTACTGACATGTGTTTTGATAGAGTATTAAGGTAATCATATGTGTAATTTTGGTTCATTTTGATTGACAGTATTTTAAGATATGACCTTGTGATTCACAAGTTGTAAAAAATTTTAAGTTTCTTTTTGAGCTCAGTTTATTTATAAAAAAATAGAATCAGAGATATTAATTCCTTCCTTTTACTATTTGTGCTACTATTTACCTTGCTTTTTCATGCAGTGTCATTCAATGTAAAAGTGAGGGCAATGTTATTATTTTGCTTCAAGAAGTTGAAATGGTCATTTTATAGTGTCACATAATTATATAATGAGGGACAGTCAATATGTTCCCACAATTATTATTTGTCTCCGCTCATGCAGGACTTTGACGGGGACTTTGATGACTGTTGCTTATGATAAATACAAGTTTGTACCTTTGTCTTTCAAAACATACAACAGTTATCATTAGAGTTTTTAATTGAATTATGTAATGTCGTTTGCATGAAATCATTGCTATATGATGTACACTGACAATTGTCAACATTGGCAGGAAATTTGAATTGCAGTCAAGGAACGTGTAATAAAAAGAAAATGCTTTGGTGAGTTTTTTAACAGTATTTGAGCAATTTTGAATTTTAACCTCTCTGTTTAACACTCCTCATCTCAAATTACTCAATGGTTAAAATTATCTTTCAAATAGAAGCAAAATTTATAAAACAAAACTTGAGATGCCTGAATATCTGGGGGGGCAAAATCAGTTTTGCAAGAAATTGCCGCAAAAAGCGGAAATTTACGTAATTTTGGGGGTTTGCCTTAAAACTGGGAGGGGGGGGGGGGGCAAGAAAAACACTTTGGGGAAAATGTGAGATTAAAGGCATTACACCTGTAGAAGTGACTACACTTTACAGATACACCGCGTTTGGTCTCGTGTGTATCATACACAGACACTACTGTCTCAAGGAAGCCAACTACTTGAAGGATTGGAATTCACCGTCCATGAAATATTATTTTATTTCAGATATTCATGGTGAAGGACTCTGTGGAAGCACACCAGCAATAGAAGAGTCCAGAATTGTGGATGGAGCAGATGCAGTACTAGGAGCATGGCCATGGATTGCATCACTAAGACATGTGCAATATGGGCATAATTGTGGTGCTAGTTTGATTTCTGAAAGCTGGGTTGTTACAGCTGCACATTGTGTGTAAGTATAGATGAGTTGACCTCAATGTTTATCAACACAGGCAAGGGACTGGCATATCGATATGCTTGAGCAAACTGCATACAACCACTACTGTTCAATAGCCTTCATGTGATGTGGCGGTAGTTTTAAAAGCACAGGCCCTGAACAAAATATGATGCGCGTGTATATTGCCAGGCAGAACACAATGGAAATTGTGATGATGCATGCGCATACTCCCAGGCAATGACATCAGAAGTCAACTCATCTATAGGTTTCAAAGAAATGGCAACAAAGACAAAACTGTCAACCAATACATCATGCTTGGGCGCTTCTGTGTACAAATGTGTCGGGCACTTCCAAACAGCTTATATACCTAAAAAAATAGTTTTGTTTTGGAGAGAAGCCCTTAAGAATGGGCATCTTCCTGTGATAGATACTAAAAGGGGCAGCCTATTTTTTAGTGATAATAAAATGATCGTATTAAAATTAACTTATCTTGTCACAAAAACATGCAATGTTGCCACAAAAACTTTAGAAATCAATGTTTAAGTAAAAACTGTTTAACATGGTAAGACTTTCATGCGTGCGGAAACCGTATCTGGTGCATAATCTTAGTTTGCATCTTTTTCTACCAATGAATGCAAAATGTCTCCTTTTAGCGTAATTTGCATATATACACCAGGCACAAAAAGAAACTCGTCAGTTATATTCATCCTTGCTGTTCAATAACTTGACAATTTTGGATTATTCTGAAATATACAATTTGTTCATTTGACACCCTGTTCGTGAACATTGAGCAAGAATTGACCAAGATATGCCTCAAACTCTCAAACCCCAAAATGAAAAGTTGCAATTTTAACGATTCAATTGTGCCTGTTACACTGTGTGCTTTATTGATTGGCCCATGGTGCTTGTGTGCAATACAACGATGCGTTCCCATTGAAAATCGTTGAAAATGCAACTTTTGATTTTTGGGTTTGAGGCTTTGGAGGCGCATATCTTGGTCAATTCTTGTTCGTTTTTCACAAACAGGGTGTCAAATGAGAAAGCAAAGTCCAATTAACAAAATGTATAGTTCAGAATAATCCAAAATTATCAAGTTATTGAACAGCAAGGATGAATATAACTGACAAGTTTCTTTTTGTGCCTGGTGTATATATTTTCCCACCAATTTCCTTCAGCTGTTTTGAGCCATGTGACTTTTTAAGAGTTGCAAAGAGTGAAATAGTAATTTTTAAATCAAGAAAAAATGGAAGGAAGTTGTTTTTTCTCAGTTTTCAGTGAAAGAATACGTCTTAGTGTTTATAAGTATGGAAACAAATCCCAAATTCGGTGGTGGATGAATGTGTCTCCCTTATTCTGCCCTTATAAACCAAGTAATTGTGTATTGGATGATTTCTGTGATGTTTTTTTTTTCAGGGATTTTTTTAATGGTCGTTACACAGATTGGTTTCTTGTGTTTGGAGACAAAATAATCAATCAATCATCAAGTGATGAGCAAGTGAGATATTTTGATGCTGTCATAATAAATAGAGAATATACAGGCCCACCAGTTTTTCATCATGACATTGCACTGTTACATCTATGTGAGCCAGTTATATTTACCGATTTTGTACAACCAATTTGCCTAACAAGAACTTGGGAAGAAAGAGATTCATATGAAGATGAAGACTGCTGGATTGCAGGATGGGGCAAGCTTGATGAACAAGGTAAAACGGATGAGTGTGATAAAGCCATTGCTTGCTTGCTGGTCCAAATTTGCTGTTCTTATTTTATTGAAATGCCTAATGAATATTAAATAAATTGCCTTCCATTGTATTTTTGTTGCTATCAATATGAACAAAACGGTAATCATTTCTAGTCAGCTCTATGAACAAAATGGTATTCATTTCTAGTTATATTCATTTCTAGTTATATTTCTAGTTATTCGTTTCTAGTCAGCTGATAAATTATCTTCCATTCTATTGATTGTTGCTAAGAATGTGAACAAAATGGTATTCATTTCTAGTCAGCTTTGTGTTAAATTTTACCTGTATTATGATTCTTATTTTTTGTCATTTTAGATCTGCAGTTGTTCAAAAGTTTCCCATAATTATGATCATCACCATAGGCATAGATCCGGGAGGCATTTTAGCCCAAAAAAAGTGCAAATTTTTTGCGTGCTTTGCGCAAATTTATTCCACTTTTGCGTCATATTTCATCAACTTAACTTCAATATGGCAAAATTTTTCACATGCGAACTTATTCTGTTGCCAAAAGGAGCTGGATTCACTATACTTCCAAGAAAACAACCCCACCCCACCCCCCATGTCAAAAAATAAATAAAAAATTACGCCACTGATCATCACCATTCAATCTGATCGAAGATCTGTGGTCTGATTTATAATTTGCAGCTTTTGATGTGTCAAATGTTTTGCAAGAAGTTGGAGCACCGCTGCTGTCACAGGAAGATTGCAGCAATTATCATATAGATAATGGCTATCCAGAATTAGCACCACCCGATACAGAGATATGTGCTGGTTATCTTGGCAATGGGCCAAGTACTTGCAGGGTAAGTCAGGCCACATTAAAGCCTTAATGTACCATCTTTTTTCAGAATATACCTATATTTTTTTTCGAAACCAATTTTTTGGCATATTTGTAATACTTACACATGTTCTAACTTACATCTATGAGCAAACTGTCAAATTCGCCCTTAGTATTTGTAGTAAAGCGGGATGATTTTCTGTTGGTCTGACATATTATCATAATTTTTCAGATTATGATTGGTTGCGCTCCACACATGTGTAGGGAGCATAATCAAACTGGCTGCGTAGGAGACTAACTCTGAGGTCACACACGGCGTCCTAATCCAAAAAGTGTGAGCTATTACGAGTGATAGAGATGAAGTTTATGATGTTGTTTCTTTGCAAATTTCCAATGTTTTTCAAGCGTCCAATTTTATTGGGAACTTTCATAATGATTGCATATTATCATTTTGGAAGAAAAAAAAAAATCTTAAAAATTTAAAAAGATCGTACATTGAGGCTTTATCTGTATGCAGTGTATATCATAACTAATCACTGACATGAAATTTGACTGCTGAATATTGGATTTTTTTTTGCTTTGGGGAGGCTACATGTGAAATCTCAGCAGTGCTGCAGATACTAGCTCAACTTTTATTCTTAGCCAGTGGGTGTGGTTTAGCTTGTAAGCATTAAATTTGATTGGTTCCTGGAGGTCGCCTATATGTGTAATAGAGGATAGTGGCAGTGTCGTCACACAAAACACGCTTATCGAGGCGCAAGCATGTAGGGCGTTGTAGAGTGTAAATGTGAGGTCTGTAAATCTGGTATAATAAAAATATTAAAGTAACCCCTGATCAGATCTCCTTGACCCTGAGATCCTAGGAAATTTGAGGCACTTGTTTTCCAGGATCACTGATCAACTGAGCTGAGAGTAAAAACACTGTATCACCTTATCGATATTGAGCTAACTTGACAGCATGAAAAAAGCTTTGATGGTCTTATAACATCAGGACACATAGCTGCTGAGTGAAGCGAGATTGAACTTGAATATCACAAGATATTCTTATTACAGACACATCATTGTTATGTGGAACCAACTACTCACCCCAGCAGTCTAAGTCTTTGATCTGGTGGATTTTAAAATAAAATTTGCTATAATTAAAGACAGAGATAAAAAGATTTTATCGCGTCTGACGTAATCTGTCAATCAAGTTTGAGCACGGTTTGTTTACAAGTGTCGTGAAGATGACTTGCTGAACGCGGCGGTATAAGCGGGCGCCTTATTGTTAATTTTGTACCTTCAAACATGCAAACCATCTCAAAAGTTAGGTCTTTATATTAGGAAACTTTCTTTTCGCTGAAGGCACCATAAAAAGCTGCTTTTTGCCTGTAATTTTTGCCATTTGCTGCTATTCCTTTTCTCCGATCAGCACCAGATAGATTGGTCTTCCTTTTACGTGCTATTAACCTGTGTAAACCAATCAAGGATCGTAATTGACAGTGACATCAGACGCGATAAAATCTCTGTCTTTAATTATAATCTCTGCCCAAACTGTGCACTCAAACCATTAACTTTTTAGGTGCATAAGCACTGCAAATCCTCTCCAATGATCAACACATATCTTTTGTTCATTTGATAGGGTGATAGTGGTGGTCCGTTGGCATGCCTAGACCGAGAAGATAATCGATGGCATCTTGTTGGAATCACCAGTAAGATAGTGTATTGTGGGGAGTGGCCTGCTTTGTATACAAGAGTTTCCAGATATTATTCGTTTATTGAATCCACCATCAGACGATATAAAAGTAATTATGGTTGACTTGGAATATTAGTAATCACCCATTTGTTTTTGCAATATATAAAACATAAACTTAAAATCCCTTGCTATAATGAAAGACAGAGATAAAAAGACTAGTTATAATAGAGGTTATCCATGTTACTCATGTGTGACTTCTAACAAAAGGCACTGGTTCCCGTATAGTATTCCTCATTCAAACCAATTCAATGCACAACCTCGGAGTCACCTGCATGACTTTGGCGGGCTATTTTGAAACATTCATGGTTGCACATGCAGGTACTTCTCTTGAAAGTCCTAAACAAGGTATATCAGTTGCTGATAGGATATGCAACTTATAGAACACGGATAACCTCTATAACAAGTTTTCAGCTCAGCTAAGGTTGACTTACTGTCATTCGGGATCTAAATCATCTTGTTTCGTTTTATCGTGGTTTTAAAGTTACATCAATTGATAAACATTGATTTTTCTTACAAAATTTCCGCATAACATGTTAACTTAAACATGTCCTACTGTTACTTTATTTTGACTTAATATATTCATTGGGTGTGGAGGGTGGGTTTTTTAATACACATGATCTCTCGATGATAGTCAAACATGAAATGACCCCTAATACAATTCATAAAGATATTCACAACACAGTAACATCTGTGATTCGTTGAACCATAGCAACGACAAATACAATTTCCCCAAGCCATTTATATATGATTGCTAAGAAAGCATACAGCCACTTGGTTTAGTATGCATGACCCCACATCTTAAACCAATGTGATGTGCAACTAAGTGAAGCAACTTGGCCTAAACATAAAATATACGCAAGGTCAGAAAAATTTCTCCCCAATGACTATTTGGTTGTAATTTGAATTCGCTTAATTAAAAGCCAGTCTCATGTATGCGTTTATCTTCAGAATGTAGTCCTCCTGATTTACTCTGTAGTAGTAGATACTGCAACAGTACTGACTGTAGTGACAGTACTAACTGTACTGTATGTGTATTTGAAGAACAGCAGTGTGATGGGATCCCAGACTGCCTGGAGTATGAGGATGAATTACTCAACTGTAGTAAGTAGTCTGCACAAAATGAACATTTTGTTTTATTCCAAACCTTGATCTATATTTAGTTCAGAATGTTTCCCTCTTTGTCAATTTAGAATTATGTCTTAGTTCCTTGCCTATCAATGTACATGTTATGCAAGTTGTATTTACATTCTATTAATCATTTTGCATTCATTTTTTGATCTACTTATTCTTGGCATCTGTGATAGTCATATGAGATGCAAATTACAGCCATGCATCTGTTGTTTTACTGCATATCATGTAGATAAATTAGAAATTTGGCAAATGCTCTCATTCTTTGAAGATAAAATAAATAAAACAAAATAGGTAAATAAAATGTTTTTCTGTTTTGTTTTTTTGTCATTTTTCACCAGTAACATATTTTTTTTTCATTTTATATGCTTGTATGTATTTTTGATTTATTATATAATATATCGTTGAGTGCACTGTGTCGTTTCGATTCCTTCACCTGAATCTTAATGCAATTCCTGCAACAGCTTCTAGTTTTTTATCGCATAGTTCAGCACTGTAACTTTCCTGCACCCACTATGCAAAAAGCATGTTTATACACTATGTGCGGATTGTACTATATTGGAAGAAGAAGAAACCCCCGAAATCGTGTTTGAATTTGCAGAAGAGATGCAGAAATATGGCCAAAATTTAACCCATACTGTGATAGGAAATATCGCAATTAAAGACAAGATATTTTTTGCAAATGTTTTTAACCAAGCAATATTAAAATCCCATTTAGTGATCCCAGCGAAAGTGTAAAAAAAAATTAAATTTTTCTAAATTGCTTAAAAGTGGAGGATAAGTCATTCAAATTGTCATTTGGTAATTTTGAAATGAAATTTTTGGCAAAAAACGAAGAAAACAGCAGTATTGACGAAGTTGAAGCCCCATTCAAATACATGTAGCTAAGTTTTGCCTTGAATACACGGTTTTCGGCAGAACCAGTAGCACTCTAGCAGGCTATATTAGAACATCTATGACAATGACAAAGGTACCAAAATCTGAATTTTGATGACTTTTACGATCATCCGGATGAACAAATCACTGAATGGGCCTTTAACAAAGAAATGAAAAAAAATCTTCATCAGTAGGCCGGGGGATACTTGAATATTTTTCTAACGGAGGTGTGTCTTAAGTTGCTGAACCCTTACTTATATTTACTAAGGGTAACTTTACCAAAAATATGGACCTATATCTATGTATTTTGGTTAATATGGGTCAATATTTATGTAGTATCTTAAAAAATGGGATTTTAAGCAAAAAAGAGTCACCTTGGGGTGTTTTTTGCACGTAGCACTGACATTTTTCAATGGAGACACATGTCTAAGATTTTTTTTCTTTCAAAACAGACCTGAGAAACATTGATAGGCCCTAATGATATGAAAAAGTGAGAGGGGAAAAAGTGGAGACATTAGTCATCCCGCAGTCAAAAAGTGGAGTATATACCCCCAATAATGTACTGTCATTCGTGTGATATTTTTATTTTGTTCTGAATTTTTTTTAAACAAAATGTTGGTGGATCAATCCCTGCTGATCCAAGCCATGGTTACGTGCCTGATAAAGTCACCAATAATGTGCTGTCATTTCGGGGAAAATGACTGATTTCCCCAAAATGACCAACAAAAGTGGGGCTATGCCCCTGCCCCCCCTTTGCGCACGCCACTGTAGTACATGTCGTTTATCTGCTGCAATTCATGGAATGATTAGCCATGATTGAAGCCGTGTAAGATCTTAATATGAAATTAGTTCATTTTTTTCAAACCTGATTTTTTAACATATTTGTAATGGTTACACATGTCCCAACTTATACCTAAATGGAATCAGCCAAAATTGTGGTGTTTGTAGGTCAACAGAGCAATGTTGACATAAAGTCATAATCATAACTTTATGTCTACCATAGAACTCCATATAAATGAACAAAATAGCCAGTGGGGTTTCTTTTCACTTTCCATTGTTATTTAAGCTGAAAATGGATCGAAAGCCCGTTCGCGGCAATTATTACTAATATTATTTCAGCATTTTGGGTAAAGAATAAAAAAAATTAAAATTTGACAGAAATCGTACATTATAGCTTTAACAGATGATGCTGGCATTTGGAGAATCATCCACAGGTAGTTTTAACACCCTGACAAAAAGAAGTCTTCATTATCAATTGGACCAATCAGCAAGATTGTTAGAATAATTTCACCACACAAAAAAAATTGGGGCAAATTATTTGCAAAGCACTATTATGATTGGTGATTAAAGTGAAGATATCATGTAATTGACCAATCAGATGCAATGTTAGATCGGTAGGTAGTGCTCAAGGGGTTAATCTGCAATTTGTCAGTATATGCAGTGATCACCATAATAATGTAATAAGTGTCTTTTATGTTGACTTGTTCATTTGCAGCTGTTACACCATGTTCTCCTTTTGAGTTTCAATGTTTTGATGGATTCTGCATACCGGACTTCTTGGAGTGTGATGGATCTAATCACTGTCCCTCTGGAGAAGATGAGATAAACTGTGGCACAGGTATGCAGCATTTACTTGACATTCAAGCAGGTTATAATGTGCACAGTGTTGATGGTCTCCTAGCTATCCTGTAAATATTTCATTTCAAAATATAGTTTTGCAACCATTTGCATTTCACTTGCGTTAGCCTTGATCAAGGCTTCCTCCTTACTTTTTCTCTATTCATGCTCCTCATAGGACCCATGTACATTGTATCAGTGGTAGAAGTAGGCCTATCATAATTATACTGGACTCTCTAAAATTTTTAGTCAGGTCAGATTTTTTGTGTAGGGCGCTGGCAACATGAGCTAGGGAGGAAGTGTGCCTTGTGGGGTGGGCGTGGTGGCATTTTGCTCAAACACTACCCCTGCAGTGCACAGTATGCCTGGAGTAAAGTAAGATAAGAAAGTCCACTATCTGGCCTCAACAATTCAAATGTCAAATCAATTTTTACAAAGTTAAGATGCTAAATAATTATTTCAAAAGAATAACTTTTGAAACAGAAATTTTTTTAAAATGTGGCAAACCTTCCATGAATTTTACATTCATTAACTATGGATGCTAAAGGACTTGAAACAAGTCTACACGTGCGTACACATCCAGAATTAAAGTTGCATTTCTGCATGCAGTAATGTAACATTTTTGGTGCATTATTTTGGTTGTATATCCACATACCTTGGCCATTATTACATTATTATTATTATTATAACTCTATTGTTTGATTATTGCTTTAAAACTTATTCCTATAATTTATCATCAGTACATACATTCATTTAATATATTTTACCATTTTGTATTTACCTGTTACTTGTAAAGATGAAGATATATGTGAATAAGTGAATGATATAAATTAAAGAATATGCAGTTCTGCATGCGGGGATAAAATTAATATCTCATGGATATATTTTTGCCTCATGCAGCAGGTACTCAATTTTATGTTGTATGTCATTGTGCGGATATTTTTTTGTTTTCATGTCAGCATCCGGATATTGATTTTATTGACGTATTACCATGGTTGGTTGGTTGGTTGACGTAATTCCCTCCTGTGATTTAGGAACACCAGATATCATAAATCTGTAAAAGTCATATACACCAGGCACAAAAAGAAACTCGTCAGTTATATTCATCCTTGCTGTTCAATAACTTGATAGTTTTGGATTATTCTGAAATATACATTTTGTTAATTAGACTTTGCTTTCTCATTTGACACCCTGTTTGTGAAAAACGAACAAGAATTGACCAAGACATGCGCCTCAAAATCCTCACACCCCAAAATCAGAAGTTGCATTTTCAACGATTTTCAATGAGAACGCATCGTTGTATTGCACACAAGCACCACGGGCCAATCAATAAAGCACACAGTGTATCAGGCACAATTGAATCGTTAAAATTGCAACTTTTCATTTTGGGGTTTGAGAGTTTGGAGGCGAATATCTTGGTCAATTCTTGCTCAATGTTCACGAACAGGGTGTCAAATGAGAAAGAAAAATCCAATTAACAAAATGTATATTTCAGAATAATCCAAAATTATCAAGTTATTGAACAGCAAGGATGAATATAACTGACGAGTTTCTTTTTGTGCCTGGTGTAGTTGAGAGTATAAAGTCATAGTGGAGGGTAAAAAGTCAAAGTAGAGGGTATAAAGTCTATTTGTTAGGCAGATTAGCAATGATGGCAGACCTCTTTACACGCAGCCAGTAAACTAGATGTCTAGCAATGTGTTCTGTGCTGGCATAATTGGGATAGCAGGTGATGTGGGTAGGGTCGAGGATGAGATGGGCTAATGAAACTGATATCTTGTCCCAGCTTCCAGGATATAGGCCCTCACACTCTGTCTTCAGTTGCTTGAGGAATGGGTCTCTCTGTTAGTGAAGTTCTAACAGCATTCAAGGAAGTGCTCTCTGGTTTCTGCAGCTTCGCCACACAGGCACATGGGGTTGATGTTAAATTGGTTGAACTTTGCTTGGTTGTATGTACCGGTCAGAAGTTTTGCTTTTATTGATGCTCTGTAGACATCTCTCTGGTTTGGTTCAACTGTTTCCCATGCTGGATGAGTCTTGCCAATATCACAACCATCAATGATGAGATATTTTAGGGATGATTTCCCTATTGCATCGTCCTTGAATTTACAGATCCAGAAGGAAAGCACAGTAGAGTTAATGAGACTTCTCCAGACTGCTTTGGTGGAGGATTTATCATGGGCATTTGGAAGGTCGTATTTGTTGAGTAGCCTGCACCAAAAAAGTACTTTTTAGGGCTTGATGCTTCAAAATGGTACATTTTCTCTCATCATGACATTTTTGTTATAATAGTACCAAAATTCATACGCATGGCTTCGGTTTCTAGTAAATATTTGTCCTACCGTATTGTAACTTTCAGCTTCGAGGGCGCACTGTCATTTTAAGGTGTTTACGGTACAGTGCGTTAAAACAAGAAAAGTCTCAGGTCAACCTACGTTGAATTTTTTGATCATTTGGCATCTAAATCATATAGTTTCACCTGATATTAGTGGCATTTAACTGTGAGAGTTCTGAATATGAGAAAATTCCACCCGAAATTAGCCATTTTCCCATTGAAACCCGTGTAATACATAATTAGTGGTATTTAATCACATTATGGCTTTAACAGATGATGCTGGAATGTTGCCAGTTGGAGAATCATCCACAGGTAGTTTTAAGCTGCAATTTGTCAGTATATGCAGTGATCAATGTGATAATGTAATAAGTCTCTTTTATTTTGACTTGTTCATTTGCAGCTGTACCAACATGTTCTCCTTTTGATTTTCAATGTTTTGATGGATCCTGCATACCGGGATTCTTGGAGTGTGATGGATCTAATCACTGTCCCTTTGGAGAAGATGAGATAAACTGTGGCACAGGTATGCAGTATTTACTTGACATTCAAGCAGGTTATAAGGTACACAGTGTGGATGTGTGGATGGTCTCCTGCTATTACCTGTAAATGTTTCAATTCAAAATATAGTTTTGCAACAGTCTGACATCCACTTGCACTACACATCCAGAATAATTTGAAGTTGCATTTCTGCATGCAGTAGTGCAAAATTTTTGATGCATTATTTTGGTTATATATCCACATACCTTGGCCATTATTACATTATTATTATTATTATAACTCTATTGTTTGATTATTGCTTTAAAACTTATTCTTATAATCATCAGTACATACATTAATTATATCGATGGTCTACAAGCGAAGATATTGCAAATAGTGTAAAGTAGTCCTGAATCAGCTTGGGCCATGTGTCTTTGTGTAGCAAAAGTGTTTGAATTGAGTCACGAACCATCTGTTTGGTGCTTGTAAGATGGGTAATTTCAAACAATGGGGCATTTGAAGTGGTATTTTAATTTATGGTTTTGAAATAAATGTCATATTATTTATTTACTAATGTCAATTAAGCCAAAGAAAAACATGAAAAACCTTCGCTTTTGTTATGAGATCTTTGATGATAAGCTTATTTTACATGAGAGTTTTACATTTTATATGAGAGTTCATTTTACATGATACAAACTTGGTGTGAAAAATTGGCAAAAAGTGGCCCAACTTCAGTGGCGTAGATTTCTTTTTGACATTGGGGGGATGGGGTTGGAAAAAAATCTTAAAGCATAGTGAATCAAGCACCTTTTGGCGACAAAATTAGTTTCTGGTACAAATGCGCGCGAAAAATTTAGCTATTTTGAAGCTAAACTGATGAAATATGGTGCAAAAGTGGAATAAATATGCACGAAGCGCGCAAAAAATTGCACTTATGGGGCTGAAATGGGCAAATATGAGGTTAATTTGGTCAGAAACTCATATTCAGGTGTCAACATTGGGGGGATGATTTTATGGACCATCCCCCCTGGCAAGATATTGGGGGGGGGGGATAAATCCCCCATCCCCCGGGATCTACGCCTATGCCCAATTTGCGGGCATAGCATTTGAACCTGAACTGGGAAAGACACCAAGTAAAGTTTTTCTGTTAGCCAAGATATTACTGATTCTGCTGCATATCACATTTACGCCATGACCCCTTTAATTTTTTTTCTTAAAAGTAAAAATTCAATTAATCATGAAAGTCCATTTTACGCAATGCAAGCGTGATATGCACAAAAAATGTCAACAGTGGCCCAACTTGTTTTCTGGACGATTTAGTTAATTGAGCATAGCGTTTGAGCCCGAGCTAGAAAGGAACCAAGTAAAGTTTTTCTGTTAGCCAAAATGTTACTGATTCCACTGCATATAACATTGATGCAATGATCTCTTTTTTATTTTTCAAATTTTACTTCTTCATTAGTTCCTGGTACTTGTGAGGGATTTACATGTCCAAATGGTGATTGTATTCCATGGTATTGGGAATGTGATGGTGGTGAAGACTGCCCCAGTGGTGAAGATGAGCAAAACTGTGGTACTTATTGTAAGTATGATAAACGCATCCCAAAAAGAAAGTATCCAGTTTGATTTTGGTCCATAAATCAAAGATGGGGTCTTGAATCAAGACCTACCAAAAGTATGGTACAGATTAATTTATTTCGCACAGTTTGATACCTCATTTGTCCAAATCGATGCAGAATTGATGACACAATGACCTTTTAAATGCAATCACCTCAATTTTAAAAGTTGCCGTAATCCCTATTGATGTGGTTTTCCTGCTTCATAAGATTCTGCATAAAGGTACACAATAATAGAGACGGTATAAGACTGTTTGACTTCACTTCATGTGTTTTATTCAATACAGATGCTCCTTTACTCCTTCCTCAATGTTTTACCATTCACTCTTCACAGTCAATATCTGGTATGTCCTCCTGCTGCATCAATGACTGCCACCCAGACATCTGCGGCGCACTCTCTCAGCGAGACGCCTAATGCGCCTCTGGCCTTAATCTATCACTGCCCATATTGAGCATGTTGAATAGCAGGACCAAATGAATAAAATTTACTGCAACTTTTAAAGTCGAGGTGATTGCATTCAAAAGATCAGTGTGTCATCAATTCTGCATCGATTTGGACAAATGAGGTATCAAAATGTGCGGAATAAATTTATCTGTAACATACTTTTGGTAGGGTCTTGATTTAAAACCCCATCTTTGACTTATGAACCAAAATCATACTGGATACTTTCTTTTGGGGATGCGTTTATGATATTCATACCATATTACCTTACTATAGGAAATTTTGATTGTCCACATTTTTACTAAGAGATGGGATAATCAATTAGCCTATTAATTTTAAGTGTCTGAAGCCATTAGTTCATCTATTTTCCCTTTTGCACACCCAAATCATGACAAATATACTCAAAATCAAACTGTTAATACCCTGATGTTTCCTGCATGGAAATTTTCTGCTTGTAGAAAACCTTTCATTATAGAGTTGGTGAACTGTGATTAAACTTCCACTCTCTGCTTTCCTTTTTCTGCAAGTTCAATAATACTAATTGCTGTCTAATAATCAAAGTGGCCAACTTGTTTTCTGGACGGTTTAGTTAATTGAGCATAGTGTTGGAGCCCGAGCTAGTAAAGAAACCAAGTACCTGCCTGAACTAGGAAAGACACCAAGTACACTTTTTCTGTTAGCCAAGATATTACTGATTCTGCTGCATATCACATTTACGCCATGACCCCTTTAATTTTTTGTCTTAAAAGCAAAAATTCAATTGCTAATCATTAAAGTCAATTTTACTCAATGCAAGCGTGATATGCGCAAAAAATGTCAAAAGTGGCCCAACTTGTTTTCTGGACGATTTAGTTAATTGAGCATAGCGTTGGAGCCCGAGCTAGAAAGGAACCGAGTAAAGTTTTTCTGTTAGCCAAAATGTTACTGATTCCACTGCCTATAACATTGATGCAATGATCTCTTTTTTATTTTTCAAATTTTACTTCCTCATTAGTTCCTGGTACTTGTGAGGGATTTACATGTCCAAATGGTGATTGTATTCCATGGTATTGGGAATGTGATGGTGGTGAAGACTGCCCCAGTGGTGAAGATGAGCAAAACTGTGGTACTTATTGTAAGTATGATAAACGCATCCCAAAAAGAAAGTATCCAGTTGGATTTTGGTCCATAAATCAAAGATGGGGTCTTGAATCAAGACCTACCAAAAGTATGGTACAGATTAATTTATTTCGCACAGTTTGATACCTCATTTGTCCAAATCGATGCAGAATTGATGACACAATGACCTTTTAAATGCAATCACCTCAATTTTAAAAGTTGCCGTAATCCCTATTGATGTGGTTTTCCTGCTTCATAAGATTCTGCATAAAGGTACACAATAACAGAGACGGTATAAGACTGTTTGACTTCACTTCATGTGTTTTATTCAATACAGATGCTCCTTTACTCCTTCCTCAATGTTTTACCATTCACTCTTCACAGTCAATATCTGGTATGTCCTCCTGCTGCATCAATGACTGCCACCCAGACATCTGCGGCGCATGCTCTCAGCGAGACGCCTAATGCGCCTCTGGCCTTAATCTATCGCTGCCCATATTGAGCATGTTGAATAGCAGGACCAAATCAATAAAATTTACTGCAACTTTTAAAGTCGAGGCGATTGCATTCAAAAGATCAGTGTGTCAAGTCAAGTCAAGTTAAACTTTATTAATCCATTTCTGGAAATTACATGCACATATGAGATTGGACAAATGGGGTATCAAAATATGCGAATAAATTTATCTGTAACATACTTTTGGTAGGGTCTTGATTTAAAACCCCATCTTTGACTTATGGACCAAAATCATACTGGATACTTTCTTTTTGGGATGCGTTTTTGATATTCATACCATATTACCTTACTATAGGAAATTTTGATTGTCCTCATTTTTACTAAGATGGGATAATCAATTAGTAATTATTAATTTTAAGTGTCTGAAGCAAGTAGTTCATCTATTCTCACTTTTCCACACCCAAATCATGACAAATATACTCAAAATCAAACTGCTAATGCCCTGATGTTACCTGCATGGACATTTTTCTGCAGGTTGAAAACCTTTCATTATAGAGTTGGTGAACTGTGATTAAACTTCCACTCTCTGCTTTCCTTTTTCTGCGAGTTCAATAATACTAATTGCTGTCTAATAATCAAAGTGGCCAACTTGTTTTCTGGACGGTTTAGTTAATTGAGCATAGCGTTAGAGCCTGAGCTAGTAAAGAAACCAAGTACCTGCCTGAACTAGGAAAGACACCAAGTACAGTTTTTCTGTTATGATTCTGCTGCATATCACATTTACGCCATGACCCCTTTAATTTTTTTTCTTAAAAGCAAAAATTCAATTGCTAATCATGAAAGTCAATTTTACGCAATGCAAGCGTGATATGCGCAAAAAATGTCAAAAGTGGCCCAACTTGTTTTCTGGACGATTTAGTTAATTGAGCATAGCGTTGGAACCCGAGCTAGAAAGGAACCGAGTAAAGTTTTTCTGTTAGCCAAAATGTTACTGATTCCACTGCATATAACATTGATGCAATGATCTCTTTTTTATTTTTCAAATTTTACTTCTTCATTAGTTCCTGGTACTTGTGAGGGATTTACATGTCCAAATGGTGATTGTATTCCATGGTATTGGGAATGTGATGGTGGTGAAGACTGCCCCAGTGGTGAAGATGAGCAAAACTGTGGTACTTATTGTAAGTATGATATGATATTCATACCATATTACCTTACTATAGGAAATTTTGATTGTCCACATTTTTACTAAGATGGGATAATCAATTAGTAATTGTTAATTTCAAGTGTCTGAAGCAAGTAGTTCATCTATTTTCCCTTTTGCACACCCAAATCATGATAAATATACTCAAAATCAAACTGTTAATGCCTGATGTTTCCTGCATGGAAATTTTCTGCAGGTTGAAAACCTTTCATTATAGAGTTGGTGAACTCTGATTAAACTTCAACTCTCTGCTTTCCTTTTTCTGCAAGTTCAATAATACTAATTGCTGTCTAATAATCAAAGTGGCCAACTTGTTTTCTGGATGGTTTAGTTAATTGAGCATAGTGTTGGAGCCCGAGCTAGTAAAGAAACCAAGTACCTGCCTGATGAACTAGGAAAGACACCAAGTACAGTTTTTCTGTTAGCCAAGATATTACTGATTCTGCTGCATATCACATTTACGCCATGGCCCCTTTAATTTTTTCTTCAATTGCTAATCATGAAAGTTGATTTTACGCAATACAAGCGTGATATGCGCGAAAATGTCAAAAGTGGCCCAACTTGTTTTCTGGACAATTTAGTTAATTGAGCATAGCGTTTAGTTGGAGCCCAAGCTAGTAAAGAAACCAAGTAAAGTTTTTCTGTTAGCCAAGATGCAGTAAGAGCACTGATACTCTCCAGGCTCGACTATTGTAATGCACTCTTCCTTCAGCTCTCTGCAAAAGACATAAGCCGTCTCCAAAGACTTCAGAACTCCGCCCGTAGCGTGTCATCTTTGCTGTTGGGCGTCCGAGTCGAAGCTCACCCATTAGTCTCATCTCTCCACTGGCTCAGCATTGATAAACGATCAGTTTCAAAATTCTTCTGTATATCTTCAAGTCTCTCAACAACCTTGCTCAAGTACATCTCCAACAAACTGACTCCTTATATTCCTCAAAGGACTCTCAGATCAAGTAATGACACCACGCGTCTCCTGGCTGATAGATCCATCAGTGTCGCCGGTGATCGTCGTTCCCTGTAGCTGGTGTTAAGCGCTGGAACTCATTACCAACAGAAATCAGACTTTCGCCATCGGTCACTCTTTTCAAACAGAGACTCAAAACTTATTTATTCTGAACTGTTTTATTCTGAACTGTTTTTCTTATGTATTTTGTTTTTTACTGTAAGCGCCTAACGATGCTTTCTTTTGCAATTAAGCCCTAAGAACTTTGTAGTAGTAGTAGTAGTAGTAAGATGTTACTGATTTCACTGCATATAACATTGTTGCAATGATCTCTTTTTTTATTTTTTAAATTTTGCTTCCTCATCAGTTCCTGGTAGTTGTGAGGGATTTACATGTCCAAATGGTGATTGTATTCCATGGTATTGGGAATGTGATGGTGGTGAAGACTGCCCCAGTGGTGAAGATGAGCAAAACTGTGGTACTTATTGTAAGTATGATATGATATTCATACCATATTACCTTACTATAGGAAATTTTGATTGTCCACATTTTTACTAAGATGAGTTAATTTCAAGTGTCTGAAGCAAGTAGTTCTACCCCACCTTTAATCTATTTTCACTTTTGCACACCCAACTCATGACAATAATGCTCAAAATCAAACTGTTAATGCCCTATATTTCCTGCATAAACATTTTCTGCTGGTAGAAAACCTTTCATTATAGAGTTGGTGAACTGTGGAATAGATTTCCACTGAGCATTGGTTATAACAATGAGCATGAATTGTGCGAGTTCAAAAATACTAATTGCTGTCATAATTCTGTGTTTAAGTTTTTCATTTACGATTCATAATACCTTTCTTATTGTAATGTCATTTTCATGCTTTTATATTCATGTACAGGTTGTAACAAAAAAATTATACAATTGCATGTTTTTGCACCATTTTACCTCAAATTGCAAACATATTAAAATTTGACTTTTATTGCCAATTAGGACTAACTAAAGGATTAGGATTTAGCTATGTTTCATTTGGCAAAACCGGATAATATTTTTTTTAATTCCAAAAAGTTAGTTCTGTATTTTTCTGGAATAGGGAGTAGGTCCATGCCTATCAATGTTTATGCAAGTTGTATTTGCATTTGGTTAAATAATTTTGCCTTCTTTTTTGGTCTATCTATCTGTGATAGTCATATGAGATGCAACTTACAGCCCTGCATGTCCTGTTGTTTTATGTCCTGTAGATAATTTAGAAATTTGGCAAATGTTCTCTTGTTCTTTGAAGATAAAGCAAATAAGATAAAATAGATAAATAGAATGTGTTTTTTTTTTTTTTTTTTTTTTTTTTTTTGTAATTTTTCACCAGTACCATAATTTTCTTCATTTCATATATTGTATTTTTGATTTTGTAATCATATTGTGTGATCTGGACTTCTTAGGAGATTTTGTATTGAAAGAGCTATATAGAATGAAGATAAATAAATTAATATAAAAAATTATTTGTTGTTGTAGTTTTTCACTAGTTATGTATTAATGTATGTATATTTTTACCCCTTCCTCCTTCAAGGTACTTACATATATTTTTTCCATTTATTTTTTAATCATTTGGCAAGCAACAACAAATTTGGAACACAACAAAACTGAGGTCTGATGAGCTGCCAGGGAGCACTGAAAGCACAAAAGAGCACATTCACCACAATTAAGGTGCAGTGCTCCAAACTCGGCAGAACTCTACACATACAAAGCATATAAAAATACAAAAAAGCATCAATACAATTAATAAACATGATTCATATAGTGAGATTTTAGTTGAAATTTAAATATAAATATTTATATGTTTCCTGGGGTTGAATAAAGTTACACTCTGCTTTATTTCAATTGATTGATCATTAGTAACATTTCTGTTTTTTTAATCTGTCAAATTTTGCAGCCACATCAGTTCCTGGTACCTGTGAGGGATTTACATGTCACAATGGTGATTGTATTCCTTTCTTTCTGGTATGTGATGGCGATTTTGACTGCCCCAGTGGTGAAGATGAGCAACCCTGTGGCACTTCTTGTAAGTATGATATGATATTCCATATTTCCTTAGTGAACTGCAGGAAATTTGATCGTCCACATAATTTTTACTTGAAGTTGTAAATGGGATAATCGATTAGTAATTGTTACTTTCAAGTTTCTGAAACAAGTAGTTCCATCCTACCTCTCGTCTATTTTCACTTCCACACACTCAACTCATGACACATGTACTCAAAGTCAAACTGTCAATGCCCTGATTCACACCAGTGAACCGTAGTGAAGTGCAGGATATTTGTCCACATTATTTTTGGAAGTGAGTTTTTCCTGAGGCAATTTGTGGTTAAAAGTTGACCCCTCACTACAAAAGTTATTACCATCGATTTGGTTGAAAAAGGAGGTGAGACATGATCAAATCTTTCCATGTAACAAAACATAATGTGTCTGAAGCAAGTAGTTCTATCCCACCTTTAATCTATTTTCACTTTTGCACACAAAATCATGACAAATATACTCAAAATCAAACTGTTAATGCCCTGATGTTTCCTGCAAGGAAATTTTCTTCTGGTAGAAAACCTTTCATTATAGAGTTGGTGAACTGTGGAATAAACTTACACTGAACATTGGTTACAACCATTTGTCCATGAATTGTGTGAGTTCAAAAATACTAATTGCTATCTAAAAATTCTCTGTATAAATTTTTCAAATACGATTCATGATACCTTTCTTATTGTAATGTCATTTTCATGTTTTTATATACATGTACAGGTTGTAACAAAAAAATTTATACAATTTAGAAAATAGTATTAGGCAAACATGTCGCTTATTGATTGTATTGAATTTTACTTGTCGTCAAGGAGCTTTGTTTCAATAAAATTGGTGGTCTACAAGCGAAGATATTGCAAATTGTGTAAAGTAGTCCTAAAACAGCTTGGGCCACATTTGTGTCTTTGTGTAGCAAAAGTGTTTGAATTGAGTCATGAACAATCTGTTCTGTGCTTGTAAGATGGGTAATTTTAAACAATGAGGCATTTGAAGTGGTATTTTAATTTATGGTTTTGAAATTAAGCCAAAGAAAAACATGAAATACCTTCGCTTTTGTTATGAGATCTTCGATGATAAGCATGAGAGTTCATTTTACATGGTACAAACTTGGTGTGCAAAATTGGCAAAAAGTGGCCCAGTTTGCGGGCATAGCATTTGAACCTGAACTAGGAAAGACACCAAGTAAAGTTTTTCTGTTAGCCCAGATATTACTGATGGGACACTTATGGAAAAGGTACACTATATTATGGCCTTATTTCCGTTATTATTAACATGATAAATTGGAGGTTTCTTTGGTGTCAAGCCTAAACCCTTTCCTAACACCCCAGCCCTCCCCCTTCCCCACCAATTAATGTTGGGTGCCACTATAGGCCCGTGTGACCAAAAAAGTAGGATTCAACATTGATCGGGGGAGAGGGGGGCTTATTTACTTTACCCTATCAAACCGTCCCAACACTTATGACCAGCATTGTAGGTACGAGACCCCATGTCTATAGTGAGAACATGCCCTTAATCTGCAATTTGTCAGTGTATGCAGTGATCACAGTGATGATGTAATAAGTCTCTTTTATTTTGACTTGTTGATTTGCAGCTGTACCAACATGTTCTCCTGTTGAGTTTCAATGTTTTGATGGATCCTGCATACTGGGATTCTTGGAGTGTGATGGACTTAATCACTGTCCCTCTGGAGAAGACGAGAGAAACTGTGGCACAGGTATGCAGTATTTACTTGACATTCAAGCAGGTTATAAGGTACACAATGTGGATGTGTGGATGGTCTCCTGCTATTACCTGTAAATGTTTCAATTCAAAATATTGTTTTGCAACAGTCTGACATCCACTTGCACTACACATCCAGAATTGAAGTTGCATTTCTGCATGCAGTAGTGCAACATTTTTGGTGCATTATTTTGGTTGTATATCCACATACATTATTATTATTATAACTCTATTATTTGATTATTGCTTTAAAACTTATTCCTATGATTTATCATCAGTACATACATTCATTATATCGATGGTCTACAAGCGAAGATATTGCAAATTGTGTAAAGTAGTCCTAAAACAGCTTGGGCCACATTTGTGTCTTTGTGTAGCAAAAGTGTTTGAATTGAGTCACGAACCATCTGTTTGGTGCTTTTAAGATGGGTAATTTTAAACAATGGGGCATTTGAAGTGGTATTTTAATTTATGGTTTTGAAATAAATGTCATATTATTTATTTACTAATGTCAATTAAGCCAAAGAAAAACATGAAAAACCTTCGCTTTTGTTATGAGATCTTCGATGATAAGCATGAGAGTTCATTTTACATGGTACAAACTTGGTGTGCAAAATTGGCAAAAAGTGGCCCAGTTTGCGGGCATAGCATTTGAACCTGAACTAGGAAAGACACCAAGTAAAGTTTTTCTGTTAGCCCAGATATTACTGATGGGACACTTATGGAAAAGGTACACTATATTATGGCCTTTGGTGTCAAGCCTAAACCCTTTCCTAACACCCCAGCCCTCCCCCTTCCCCACCAATTAATGTTGGGTGTCACTATAGGCGCGTGTGACCAAAAAAGTAGGATTCAACATTGATCGGGGGAGTGGGGGGCTTATTTACTTTACCGTATCAAACCATCCCAACACTTATGGCCAGCATTGTAGGTACGAGACCCCATGTCTATAGTGAGAACACACCCTTAATCTGCAATTTGTCAGTGTATGCAGTGATCACAGTGATGATGTAATAAGTCTCTTTTATTTTGACTTGTTGATTTGCAGCTGTACCAACATGTTCTCCTGTTGATTTTCAATGTTTTGATGGATCCTGCATACCGGGATTCTTGGAGTGTGATGGATCTAACCACTGTCCCTCTGGAGAAGATGAGAGAAACTGTGGCACAGGTATGCAGTATTTACTTGACATTCAAGCAGGTTATAAGGTACACAGTGTGGATGTGTGGATGGTCTCCTGCTATTACCTGTAAATGTTTCAATTCAAAATATTGTTTTGCAACCGTCTGACATCCACTTGCACTACACATCCAGAATTGAAGTTGCATTTCTGCATGCAGTAGTGCAACATTTTTGGTGCATTATTTTGGTTGTATATCCACATACATTATTATTATTATTATTATTATAACTCTATTATTTGATTATTGCTTTAAAACTTATTCCTATGATTTATCATCAGTACATACATTCATTATATCGATGGTCTACAAGCAAAGATATTGCAAATTGTTTAAAGCTTGGGCCACATTTGTGTCTTTGTGTAGCAAAAGTGTTTGAATTGAGTCATGAACCATCTGTTTGGTGCTTGTAAGATGGGTAATTTTAAACAATGGGGCATTTGAAGTGGTATTTTAATTTATGGTCTCTTTTTTTATTTTTACACAGCCGTGACGTTAGTCACGGCTGTGTCTTTTTTCTTACAGGTTCTTTCTTCTTCTTCTTTCTTCTGCCGACCACTACATTTGCTCTAGCACTTACATGCTTACACCGATTTTGACCTAACTTGGTCACAACCATCATTGGCCATGCCCCTACATGTCATATGAAACTCATGGGGTCAAAGGTCACGCAGGGGTCATAGGGGTCAAAAACGTGATTTCAACTCACAATGCTTCTTCTCTCACAGATTACGTGGGACAGTGACACCACTTGCACACATGCATTGTTATTATCCAGTGTCTATGGGGTCCTCACAGATTTGGGGTCAAAGGTCATGAAGGGGTCACTTCGGTATAAAACGAAAAACCATCAAAATTTTTTATTTGCTAAGAAAAACATAGGACAGTAACGGTATGTTCACACATAAATTGTAGTTACCCTGTGTATATGTGGTATTTTTTTATTTAGGGTCAAAGGTCATTAAGGGCCCACATGCGGCACAAAACGGAATACCTTTAAAATGCTTCTTCTCCCACAAATTACGTGGGACAGTGACACCACTTGCACACATGCATTGTTATTACCCAGTGTCTATGGGGTCCTCACAGATTTGGGGTCAAAGGTCATTAAGGGGTCACTTCCGGTATAAAACGAAAAACCTTCAAAATTTCTTATTTGCTAAGAAAAACATAGGACAGTAACGGTATGTTCACACATGAATTGTGGTTACCCAATTCATATGTGGTATTTTTTTATTTCGGGTCAAAGGTCATTAAGGGGTCACTTCCGCCTGAGACGAAAAACCTTCAAAATGCCCCTTCTGCCACAAATAACATAGCAAAGTGATGCCACATGCACCCATGCATTGACATTAGCCAATGTCTATGGTGTTTTCATATATTTTGGGGTCAAAGGTCATTGGGGGTTACAACACGGCTGTGTTCGTGGTCTTAGACCACAGCTAAGTCTAGTTTAAATTTTGCTTCCTCATCAGTTCCTAGTAGTTGTGAGGGATTTACATGTCCAAATGGTGATTGTATTCCATGGTATTGGGAATGTGATGGTGGTGAAGACTGCCCCAGTGGTGAAGATGAGCAAAACTGTGGTACTTATTGTAAGTATGATATGATATTCATACCATATTACCTTAGTGAACTGAATCATCCCCCCAATGTTGATGCCTGTATGTGGGTTTCTGACCAAATTAACCACATATTTGACCATTTAGCCCCAAAAGTGCCAATTTTTTAGCGCTTTGCACAAATTTATTCCAGTTTTGCACCATATTTCATCAGTTTGGATTCAATATGGCAAGTAAGTATGATATGATATTCATACCATATTACCTTAGTGAACTATAGGAAATTTTGATTGTCCACATTTTTTACCAAGATGGGATAATATATTAGTAATTGTTAATTTTAAGTGTCTGATGAAGGAAGTAGTTCATCTATTTTCACTTTTGCACACCCAAATCATGACAATAATGCTCAAAATCAAACTGTTAATGCCCTGATGTTTCCTGCATGGAAATTTTCTACTGGTTGAAAACCTTTCATTATAGAGTTGGTGAACTGTGGAATAAACGTCCACTGAACATTTGTTACAATCATTTTGTCCATGAATTGTGTGAGTTCAAAAATCTGGTAAATAATTCTGTGTATAAATTTTTCCATTACAATTCATGATACTTTTCTTAATGTTATTTTCATGCTTTTATATACATGAAGTTTATACTTTTCTACACTCTTGCTACGTAATGTTTATGCAAGTTGTATTTGCATTCTGTTAAATAATTTTGAATTCATATAATAGCCATACAGAGATGCAATTATCCTTGCATGTCCTAAGTTAGAAATTGGGCAAATGCTATTGTTCGGTTAATTGTATTTCTATTGTTTCATTGCTATTTAAATATTTTTGCACATCATTTTTATTTTATATGCGTGTATACATATATTCTTGGGCCTTGTTGATTTTGTAATTATATTGTGTGATCTGGACTTCTTAGGAGATCAGTACTTATGTATTTAAAGAGCTTACAAAATATAAAATAAAATAAATAAAATAAGATAAAAAACACAACAGCAGTACTTAAGGGAAGGGGTATGAACGTTTGGACAGTATTTATTGTGGGACATTAGACATATCGAATTGCATTCTGAATACGAAGAATGGCCTTCTGATATCAAATTATTTTGATTTTTTGAAATTCGCAATGTAATACCGGTACACATTTTATGGCAAATCATTAAAATTTATATTTTTGATATTTAACAGTACTCGAAGTAAACTTTATAAATCTGATGATTTCTACCTAAAGTGTATGTAGGTGGGATGAAAAGCCGACGATCAATTGAGACATTCTTCGTATTCAGAATGCAATTCGATATGTCTGATGTGCTCTCATGTCCCACAAAAAATACTGTTGAAACGCTCATTCCAGATCCCTTAAGAGCTTACAAAATAAAAATAAAATAAATAAAATAAGGTAAAAAAAAGCAAAATAGGTTTTGTCTCATGTCCCATGAGTGATTCAAAATCCAATACGTTGTGCATTTAAAAAAAATGTTATTGTCGCATCGGTAATGTTTACTCTAGTCGGATTTTCATGGGGACATGAGACAAACTTCTTTTTTTTTTGTAGCATAGTTTTCTCTAGTACTTATGTATTAAGTGTATCTATCTTTTTACACCTCCTCCAGGTTTGGAGATACTCCTGGGGTACATAAAAGTAACAATCTGCCTTATTTTCCAATTGATTAACCATTTACAAATTTATGTTTGTTTTTATCTTTCAAACCAGCCCCAGCCACAACAGTTCCTGATACCTGAGAGGGCCGATTTACTTGTATACTTAGTGGTGAATGTATTCCGTTCTTTCTGGTATGCAATGGAGTACCTGACTGCCAATTTGAAGAAGACAAGCAAAATTGCCCCTAATTTTTTGTGAAACTTTAGCAAGTAGAAATAATATGAACTTATGAATTCATACCAAGAAACAATATCTACCAAGACAGTCTGTTATCATCAGAATCAAATGTTGCATCAAGTGTGTATGCGCATGCATGCAATCATGACCTGGGATGCAGTATTTTTTTCCATAGTTAACATTTGCATCGCATGCATCATGTACATAATTATGAGGCTAGATTACACAGTATTCAGTTTTATTACGCAAATTTATTGCCAATATTATTTCCTCTTGCTTAACAAAAAGAAAAGAAATTTATCAGAATTAAAATTCGACCAGGGTTCGAACCAACAACCTATGGATCCATAGACTAGAGATTATGCCACTGTGCTATGAGGCATTCTTCCAAAAAGGTGTCTGTTTATCATACTTTTTTTCCGTAGTTAACATTTAAATAGGAGAAACTTATATATATAAGTTTTCTCTCCCTAATAGGGTTGTGCGGGGCACCATGTATATAGTTGCTTAAACAGGCTTCCTATTCAAATGTTAACTACAGTGAAATAATTCGCACCGGGATAGCCATGCCATATTGACAATCACCTCAAGTGCAACTTTGATTTAGACAATAACAGATTTTCTGGCCCTAAATCTCCATTATTTTTTGCTAAATTTTCACAAATAACATGTCAAATAAGAGATCTTCCGTAATAAAACATATTTACTGTATGTCAGATTTTGTTTTGAGTGACTTAAGCGCTTCAGACTCCGTGATTATGCGTACAATATTGTATGTACAATACTTTTCGTGACGCCAAAAAAGTATTACACGTGCAATAAATAGTATGTACCGGGAAAATATATATTTTGCTACAATCATTGGTTGCTTAATTGATACGGAGTTGCCAAATTTCTAAGAGTTCTAAATTTAGTGAGTGCACAGAATGATGAACATCTTTTAATGTCTTCTTGTATTCAACCATGGTAGGTAGGTATCATAATACCTACCATGATTCAACTGTACTTGAATTATTATATAATCAATGGGCACCTTTTTAAAGTTAATAATACGTCGTATTAATACTAATATTAATAATATTAAAATTGTAATAATAATATAAATGGCACATTCAGATCTTATTTATTTATTTATTTATAGATTTATCTATTTAGGCCTATTTATTTATTTATTTATTGATTGATTGATTGATTGATTGATTGATTGATTGATAACTGATTGATTAATTGATTTAGAGATTCATTTATACTGATATTTAGTCATATACGGTATTGATTTAGAAAGTTTAAAAGTATTATTTGTAGGCCTTTGTATTTATTCTGGTTCTGATTTTATTGATACTGATATTTTTGTTAATTTTTAAAGTTTTGGCATAGCATTTGTTACATTATAACACGCTGTGTTATGAATTTGTAACACCTTTTTACATATTGATATCGTTGAGGCATGTTATGATAGGCCTACTTATGATCATCACAATACATCCATAAACGTGTTAATGCAGTAACCAGTGGCGTTAGGGGCACGGAAGCCCCCATTGATCTGAAATATTAGAAAATCCCATAGGAAAACTGCCGAAAACGGCTTGTGCCCCTCCCCCCTCATCAGAACCGGATGCAACGCCTTCTATACTTTTTCATTCATTAATTATAGGCGTATTAATAGTAATGTGTTGAGTTTTTAAAAAGTAATATCCGCCTTTTTTTCTTTCTTTTTGAAATGACATAAGGTACTTGTTACAAAAACAAATCAGCATGGAAAACATTTTTTTTCGTCAGAGGCAGATATTTGGCCTATTCAGTGTCATAAAGCTACAAAATAGACGATCTTTTAAAATCATTTTAAATGGCTATTTATTTTTCAACCTTATTGTTTGTATTTGTAATGTTCACACAATCTGAACATGTGCTTGTAGGACAACGATTTTGAATTAAACATGTTAATTGTGATATTTTAATTCCCCTAGAACACCACAGTTAAGCGTCCAAAATTGTAAGTGGGTTTTCTTATATTTAACCTCATTATTTCGCTAAAATTACTCGAAAACCCTCCTAAGAGTTGTTGTTACTAATAAACATTTCATAATTTTGGGCAAAGGATAGCCAAATAGTTGACCGAAATCGTATATTTGCACCAATATTTGACTGAAATCGTATATTAACATTACATTTCGTGGCTTTATTGCAAGCCAAAGTGTGAAAGCGAGATTACTTGAAATATATATTTCAGAGTTGAAAGAGTTTCAATCCTACGAATATATTTCTGAAATATGTCTCTCTGATTGGTTGATGGTCAAGAGGATTACGGCATCCCCAAAGCCTCTTGCTGTAATTCTGTAATCGATATCTATTATAGGACCGATCTTCTGAAATCCATACAACCGTGTCAAATGAAATAGTCTCGAATCATAATTTGTGCACGATACAACGTTGATACGTCAGATTTGAATTTTATTAAAAATAGGCATAAATCACATTGAACAGGTTGAATGCTGGCAAAAGTAGATAAAATAACTATGGGTCGAATTTACATTAATCAGTGTCCTGGGGCAAGGATAACATTTAGGACTCCTTCGAATTCTAAAACAATACTTCGCCAAATGTCCTTGCTTTCATTTTCTCATTTAATTTGTTTTAATTTTAATTAATTTCTTTATCCACTGGCTCTCTGGTAAATCCGGTATTGCCAAATATTTCTTGTCCATTACCCGTGTTAATCTATTTATTTATTAAAATGAACCATCTATTAAATTCCTATAATACAATGTATAGGCCTAGTGTATTTGATAACAAATTTGTTTTTATTTTGATTGGAATTTGGGTTCCATTACACGATTTCATAATAAGATATGTTTGGGCATGGCGGAATTAGTATATGATTAAAAATAGACATACTCTTTGGCCCCCTTTTTTAATGTTTGTAGGCCTACATTATTGATACCAATATTTATGTACAAAATGCAAAAGAATGTATATATATTTGATTGTTTTGTAAACATTAACTTTGATGTTTACTCATAAGTATGTCTGGAAAGTCAGGGAAAAACTAAGGAGTATCGGTATTTAGTTTCCTGGGAAAGTGGATCAGATGAGCAGTGAGTAAAAACATTTGCCCTAAATCTTTATTTGATTTTTATTGTTTTATGAATTTATTAGGGCTACTGGTAAAGTGCAGAAAAAACCTCCAAACGCACTCTAGGATTTTTCATCAGCAGCAGTAGAAATTTCTCTTGCATAGATTTTCTGGTGACCTCGCTTGGATTTAGCAAACAATGAACCGTCAGGGTTATAGCGCGTTATTTAATCCGATTCAACTCGTCGTGGCACGTATATTTATTGCACGTGTAATACTTTTTGGCGTCACGAAAAGTATTGTACATACACTATTGTACGTACAATACGGAGTCTGAAGCTAGCCTTAAGAGCAATGGCAGTTTATAAAACTGATATTTCTTTTGTTTGGTGTACTTACCTGGTTTTGAAATCTTGTATTGTACTTCATTATATTTGATTGATTGTTTTAAATAAATCAGTTAACTGAGATTTTCTGCCAATCATTTGTCTTTCAAAAAGGTGTATAAAAAAGGACCATTGCTGTGCGATGTATGGTAAATATTTTTACACAGAATTCTATTTTTATAAACTCTATCATTAAAGTCCAGTACTAACATGTCAGTACTATATTATATTTTGTTTACTTTGTTACAAAGTAGAAAATATTTTGTGATTTAGATTATATGAGTAGATATATTTGTGTAAAATCTTGCGATTTAGATAAAGTGAGATTCTTTAGAATCCAACAAGAAATGTAATATTTTGTAGTATTCAATATAAGGAGAGTTTCTCCATATTATACTCTTAATACCATACTGATCTGGGTACTGGGTATAGGTCAATGCATGGTTATAATAATTTTTAAAAGATTCAGATATGTGACCGTCCACGACGAAACGCTCGTAAAGTCGGCCCCTGGTCAAATTTGTTTTCTTCCGTGTTTAGAAAATATATATCATAAGCTTTATAATGATATATCATTTGACTTCAAACAATATCCAGAAGTAGATTTATGGCTTGTTAAACTTTGCTCCTTCAGTTAAAGGGTACATTATTTTGGTGCTACATTATTTCTCTTTTTCCACATTGCTGGTATTAAATATCAAATGGTCATAATTAACGGTCACTTCAAATCATCCCCAAGTCAATGAGGTTCAGGAATGTCCCCTCATTGTTAATTGTTGGTTAACCCACCACTTGAACAGGAATTAGCCAAAGCAAAGAAAGACTAAAGCTATTTACTAATTCTATACATAAGTATAAGCTTATTATCCTCTTCAACAATAGGATTATAAAGATTGGTGTTTGACTGGACTAAAATGAGAAACATGTAGGACAAACATTAG
This sequence comes from Amphiura filiformis, assembly GCF_039555335.1. NCBI lineage: Eukaryota > Metazoa > Echinodermata > Ophiuroidea > Amphilepidida > Amphiuridae > Amphiura > Amphiura filiformis. The sequence continues at coordinate 33,667,305 of NC_092633.1, read as the reverse complement.
GTACATTATGAATACAACCTTGAATACAATTTGCACTGTAACTCGAAATACAATTTGCCGACTTTACGAGCGGTTTGTGATGGACGGTCACATATGTCAAGATCAGTGTAAAAGATTAGTTGTTGCGCATATACTTCACAAACTGCCATTAATTATTTTGACACTTGATAGTTTTATGTTGGTTGCAGATCCAAGTATAACAGGCTTTCCATTTAAAATCCACACTACCCCGTGGAAGATTTTGGAAATATCTTCCACAGGGGAGTATATGTTTTCAAATGTAATTGGTCAGGGTTAATTAATTTTGAAACCCATACTCCCACTGTATTATGGCTTTACCAATATCTCCCACAACTGGAGTGAGTATTTCAAATAGAAGTTACTTAATTACCTATTCTATTCAAAACTCATACTCCCTATGTGGAAGACTTTAGCTAATTCTACCACAGGGGTAGTGTTGACTTCAAATGGAATAGCCCAATCCCACCACCTAATTCTGATCTTAAGAGTTGCCAGTAGTGTTATTTCGATTCAGAAAATGAATTTCAGTTCAATTTGGATTCATTTCTTATTTTATAAAATCATTTTGATGCAATTTCAATTCAATTTTTCTCTGGTTTAAATCATTTTGATTCAATTCAATGCATTGAAATTAACTGCTAATTTAACTGATTTCATTTCTAATTTATAGCATTTGAATTCAATTCATATTCAAATTCAATTCTTATTACCAACACTGCTACATTTTATCGAGCATTTGGCTAAAAGCAGTTCAGGGAGAAAGTTTATTGCAACTGATAAGCTGACAATACAGGTGAAATGGCAGAATCAAAATACATGTATGCATTTTCAATTCAATGAATTGAATTGAACAAAAAACACATTTCGATTCAATGCATTAAATTGAAATGAAAGAATAAAACCATTTCGATTCAATGCATTGAATTGAAATGAAAAAAAAATTGATTCAATTCACTGAATTGAAATGAAAAATGGCCCAAATCAAATTCAATTCCTATTCCAATGCATTGAAATAACACTAGTTGCCAGTTGTTTTTTCATCAAGGGATTTTCTTGATCTGTTTCAGAAACTTGTACTGTTTTTCCTCTCTGTTCATAGTGGTGACCCTCTTCCCATTTTCACATATTTCAGTTATTAGAGGTCACACTATACCCAGGTCAGTATTCGCTGTCGTAGTGCACGTTACAATATGACCGTTGCTAGGCCAACTGGATCACGCTTTCTTTGTTACGAACCACTGATCGAAATGATCACAACACAAAGCCTATGGCATATCAAAATTCGGAACAGGTGTATGACCCCAGGCTTGGAGCAGTAACCAATGGTTACTAACGTGCACTACGACAGCGAATAGTAATTATATATAAATTGATTGTTACTCAGATATTCAGAACTTTGTAATTGGTTCAGTGTGCATGGGGATGTTAAATTAAAAAGTTAGATCAAATTGGAATGGAAGCAGCAGTTCCCATATATGTTGAAATTTGTCTTAAAATGGCATTCAGAGATAAATATTTGGAATGTTTGTTTTACATGATGATGTGGTTCATTCACATCATTTAATATTAAAATTGATGGAGAGTTTCTGATACAGGTTTTATTTAAACACAATGCCTATATTTGTGCTTAGAACTCAAAGGTCTGATTTCTCGAAGCTTGGCTGGTGGTCAGGCTTCCTAAGCCAGCAGGTTAGCCCTACCAATGTGGATCTATTTTTTGATTAATCTTTCTAGCTGATGTACGATGTGAAATTGTAAACATTGGTATATAGGACTAATTGGGCTTAAGCCTGATGGCTTCGGAGGCCTGACTACGGCTTCGAGAAACCGGCCCAAAATGTCCACCTGAGCATGAAAGCATAAAACCTAGTATGCGACTACTTGGCTATGTACCTGTGAACACACAACATCCCTTGAATACTGAATCACGCTTGGTCCACCTTAATGACACTGGAGAAATGCTGCTCCAGATTACTGATAGTGAGTCTGGAATAGAAGTACTTGCCTTTTTGAAGCGGGGGGGTGTAATATGCATCAGAAAAACATCCTATGTGCTTGTGGCCCTTGAATATGTTTGAAACAAAACTACCAAGAGATTACATAAGCGGTTTTGCTTTAAACATGCTTAGGGGCCAATGATGTAATTGTATGTATATGTATGGCTACAATTTAATTATATTTACACAGAGTTAATTGTGAACTGTACTTGATTCACATTACAAGGCCAGTACTGAAGTAGTTGGCATGGCTCAAAATATGAGGGCCAATGATGTAATTGTATGTACATGTATGGCTACAATTTAATTACATTTACACAGAGTTAATTGTGAACTGTACTTGATTCACATACAAGGCCAGTACTGAAGTAGTTGTCATGGCACAAAATACGAGGCCTTTGTAACGGATTGTATCCAAATTAGCCCTCTTGTTTATTTTGCCTTCAACATTTTCTATTGGGGGCTACTTTGTGGATGTTTGAGGGCTAATCACCCCGTAGCCCCCAGATATTTTAGGGCCATAATGTTTAAGGGATCTGGAATGAGCATTTTGAGTGTTTCGACACTATTTATTGTGGGACATGAGAGCACATCAGACATATCGAATTGCATTCTGAATACGAAGAATGTCTTTCTGATATCAAATAATTTTCATTTTTTGAAATTCACGATATAATACAAATTTTATGACAAATTATTAACATTTGATATTTTCTATATAACAGTCCTCGAGTAAATTTTATAAATCTAATGATATATTCTTAAAGTGTATGTAGCTGGGAGGAAAAGCCGGCGATCAATTGAAAATTTTGACCTTTCATAGTGAAGATAAGGATTTTTGGGAAAAAAATCCATATCTTCAATACGAAAGGTCAAAATTTTCAATTGATCGTCGGTTTTTCATCCCACCTACATACACTTTAAGAATATATCATTAGATTTATAAAGTTTACTTCGAGTACTGTTAAATATCAAAAATATTAATTTTGAATCATTTGCCATAAAATGTGTATTACATTGCAAATTTCAAAAAATCAAAATTATTTGATATCAGAAGGACATTCTTCGTATTCGAATGCAATTCGATATGTCTGATGGGCTCTAATGTCCCACAATAAATACTGTCCAAACGTTTATACCCCACCCCTTAACAGTACAAAAGCATTTTCGACCCTGATGTGGTAGTGACGTCAAAGCATTGAGGCGGCTATTTCGCATGTGCATCGATGCAGCGTCGTTTAGTGTGTGTACGCCAGCAATTTGTAACTGCGCCCAATGAAATGCGCACTGACGTCCTTGCTACATCAGGGTGGAATATGCTTTATGCACAGTAAGTGGATATTTTAGTTAATTTCATAAGATGAAATATAATTTGATAAAAAAAATTGTGGAGGATGAGATGTCATATAAAGTGATTCAAATAAAGTCAAAAACCACAAAGATAATAAATATTCTCTTATTTTGACTCATTTGTCCATATATGGATACTGCATAAATTGTTAACCTGATTAAATAGCATATCAATGCAGTAGCGTTTAAAATGCACCTCACCGTAAAGATAAAATGTGGCCTTCGGTGATGAAACCCAAAAAACCCAAATTGTTCTATGTGTGTGGACGTACCTGCCAAGTAGGGTTGGTCGGTCAGAAATTGTATTCCATTTCAGCTAAAAAAATGGCTGCTTTTAATGAAGTTCCATTGTTCAGGGGACTCTCAAGGAAGCTCACACAAACAGAAATTTCATGAGAATAGAGGGGGTGAGGCGTGGGCGCAATGGTTAGGGTACTTGCCTTTAGTGCATGAGGTCCCGGTTCGATTCAAGCGGTGGCGATTTGCTGGGATATTGACTTGGAAAAAAAAGTCTGAAATTAATTGGCAACTTCTGTAGATTAAATTCAGACTTCCGCTCTCCCATGGTTCATTTAGAATTGGGTAAATGAATCATGAAAGTACTCCGTCCTTCGGAGGGGCGTTAAGCCGTCGGTCCCGTGTACAGAGAGCCATACCTGTACATGTATCTACGCAGCCAGTTTCGAAAAGAGTAGGGTGTTAACCCTGACTGTTCCCAACCCGTCCTGGTGTTCAAATGGACCCCACTGGAAATAAGCTTCAATAGACGCTTTCTTGGGTTATCCAGGGTTGTCAAAACCCGAACAAATCAAATCAAATCAAATAGAATAACGGTTATAATGTTTTAATAACATTTTCAAAACATTTTTACATAAATATATTAGTACAAAACAATGTAACATAATGTTATTTATGTGTTTACAAAAGATTATAGTAAATTATTTGCACATGTGTGACATGATCTGGTCAATGGGGGCCAAAGGCGGCAAATTTGAAACTGAGATAAAGGTAAAAATATGGAGTTAAAAAACAATGAAATACATAAGAAAATAGACATCAAAAAACTTCATAACTTTAGAACCAAGCATGTTAGACCTTTGGTGTTTTCAGTAAATGATAGCCTATTGTATGTATAATGTAATAATTACAGTAACTCAATTTTCAAAAATGCCTCCTTTGGCCCCCATGGACCAGATTGTGTCACATATTAAAAGTAACTCTGAACTATCCTAACAAGAATACACTTCGTTATGAATTTGGCAGACAGCTGAATCCGAATTCGTCTTTTTGATAAAATTGATGTTAATCATGAATTATTTTGAATTAGAGAACAAGGGATCAAGTGCCTTAGCATATCAATTTTTACCAGTGTTCAGCATGATAAGTGAAGGAGTGCAGCATACATGGTTAACTAACGGTGCAGCGCAGTACGGTCAACGATTATCACCGTTAATCAGACCTTGTTCGCTAATTCAAAAATAATTCATGCGTTCAAAAACGAATATGGATTCGGCTGTCTGCGGAATTCATAATGACATGTTCCATACAAACTGTAAAACGTCAAAGGCAAAACTAAAGTATTAACATGTAAACAGTATGATTTTTATGCTTAAAAAACACCTGGTGTAGCACTGGAAAAATACAAAAATGAGATTATTTTCATGAAAGTGCACAATCTGGCATGCTTTATTAATGATAAAATTCTCTTCTCACTTTTCTTCAAATGAAAAATTTTCGAGCAGAGCAGAATTGATCTAAACCCTGGAATAAAAAAAACTAGGGCCAAATTGATGGCATCATTGTCTGCAAAAATGTTTGCTGTTACAAATTACCTTAAAATGTGACCCACTCTGACAAAACCAGGAACAAGTCGCATTTTTGACATTTCATGATTTTAATATAAATGTAAGCAATAGACAATATGCTTAGCCCCACATATATGTGGGGGCCAAAAAGTATACATTTGTGTGTTAAAAACTTGACACTTAAAATTGTCGTCAATTAGGAAGCCAATAAAGAACATGATCTATCAATCGGAACAACATGGTAACAATTTGGGAAGGGTCATTAATCCGAGAAGAGTTGGGGTTTAGAGCATTTTAGGGTTAAAGATGGGCAGTGATGGGGTCAGGTTCAACATTCAGGTTATGTTTTATTTAAAGGTTAGGTAGGGGTCAATCAATCAATAAATCAACCACTCAATCAATCAATCATTAAATCAATCATAGGATTAGGGTGCATAACAACCCTTATTGATTAATCAATCATAGGATTAGGGTGCATAATATCCCTTATTGATTTTTCGGACTAACAAACTGAAACTAAATATTTCACTGCTAATCACGGCCTGATTCTCAAAACTCATTGTAAACTTGCGACAGTCATATGTCCTACATTTACACTATGAACATTTCGTGTGATGCATCAATTAAAATAATATTCTGTTCATGGACAACATACGACTGTCGTACAGTGGCGTAGATTTCTTTTTGACATGGGGGATGGGGGGGGGAAATTCTTGAAGTATAGTGAATTCAGCACCTTTTGGCGACAGAATAAGTTTATGGTACAAATGCTCGCGAAAAATTTTGCTACTTTGAAGCTAAACTGATGAAATATGTGCACTTTGGGGGCTAAAATGGGCAACTATGGTCAGAAACCTATATTCAGGCATCAACATTGGGGGGGGGGTGATTGTATGGAACATCCCCCTGGCAAGATATTGGGGGGATCTATGCCTATGCTGTCACATGTCTACAACCTTGTTCCGTGTACCAGCCCCTGGGCCCCAAGGGATACATACAATATTAATATTATTTTATAAATCAAATCTAAAACTGGAACTAAAATTTGCAACTCACATTGCTATGTTGCATCCGAAAACATCGGACTTCATCAGGCATCCGATTGATGATGGTGTGACCTCTGATGTTGTGACATCAGACGTTGAGGAATGTCTCGCAATGCCGGGTCCCATGCATGTGACAACTGGAAACGGAGTCCCCCTTTGTGAATGGCAGGCTCCTCCTCGCTGTCTGATGTCACACCATCATCAATCTGATATTTTCGGACGCAACATAGCCAAGCGAATTGTTTAGTTTCAGTGTTAGATTTAATTTACAAAATAATGTTTTGAACTACTGGATGAATAACCTACACCAAGATAATACAATACTTATCTTACAAAACAGTAAATAAATACATCTTTATAATATAAGTTAACCGTCTCATATAATTAAAGGATTTTATAAAATATAGTTGAATATACAATTATGTATAAAACATACAGTAAGAATGTATGTACAGTAAAAATAAGATACAGTTGGAAGAAATTTTGATCGGTTAAAAAACAACTTTGTAAATACATATAAATTTCATATCTGTCAAAGGCACTACTCACGTTTGGATTTTTATGAGATAATGACCCTGCCATGGTGAGCAAAGTCAGCATAAGTCAAATATATTTAAACAATTAAGCAACATTCACCTTTAATTAATACAATATGTGATGTGATCAAGCAAAATCAGTCGTAACTCAGAAATTTTCAGTTTCTTATAGGATAGTAAAAAGCATTTACAGATCAGGATTTTGCAGAAAACTCCATTGAAATTAAACAACTAGTTCCAAAGGTAAAGTTTCCAAAACAGCAGGAAGCAAAAGAAAGTATTTCCACTGTATGGCTATATCTCAAAATCAATATTTCCGAGTTCAGACTGATCATTCAGACTACATCACATATGTATCCTGCATACATATGGTACATAAATATATTAGTACAATTCAATAAATTCTATAAAATTAAGTATGTAATGGAGCTACACATATCCTGTTGTCTTGTTTAATTGTAACTTTTTGAGTTGCTAAACTGTTCTTCTTTATTTCTTACAATTATATACTTAATATAGTTCAACTTGAAATAGGCAAACATGATTCGTTTGGGTTGATCCAAAGCCCCAACCTTCACTAGCAGTTAACTCTCAGGGTGCTCCAGTCACACTGCATGCAAAGTTTGTTTGGCGTAGGTAGGTGCTGTGTATCCAACACTGTGTACCCAGTGTGCATTAACACTGATCATTCTACATAAATCCAGTAATTTCAACAGTACACATCTGGACCAGAATAATCAACTTGTTCAATAAACATTAGACTTTTATAGAGTTAAATAAAATAATGCCCATTGAATTGAATCACACACTTGTTTTTGACCTCACCTCATTCACATAACCTGCCATGGTGTCAAATTTTTGAATGATTTTATAGATATATAAAACACCCTGGCTGAAATTTGATACACTTTTGATATGTGTACCCAGTGTGCATTAACACTGGTCATTCTACATAAATCCAGTATCTTGCCTATTACAAGTTTAACAGTACACATCTGGACCAGAATATATTTATAATCAACTTATTTAATCAACACTACACTTTATATTATAGAGTTAAATAAAATAATGCCCATTGAATTAAATCACACACTTGTTTTTGACCTCGCCTCGTTCACATAACCTGACACAAGGTCAAATGTTTGAATTACTTACCTTGAGACTAATTTATGCAAGAACATTCCCCATTCATGACCACTGACCAGGCACTATTAATCGCTGGCATTATTATGATTACATTTGTCAGGTTCTCTTACAACTGCATTATTTCTTGCGTAAACAGAGCTTGTCAAATGTATAACTGACAAAAGTTCGTCTTCCTGTAAGTTTTTCCCACTCATCCAGGTTCACCATCTCTGTCTGTGACTCCTCAACAAAGATCCCTGTGTTGTGTACACAACCGTTGACGCTAACAAACACCTCATCATCGATGATGAAAGCACCAGAACTATTGAGAGGTACAAGTTTCTGTGACTGGATAGATGTTATATCAACAATGTCTGTTTTGGCACGGAGGTCAGAAGTGCTGAACGACAGTAGAGTCACTACTGGCTTGGTCATCAGTACATCTGATTCATTCACTACATGTATATGTGTGTAAGACACCAAGAAACACTGGCTGTTGTGCACCATAAGCAAAGGAATAAGCTTCTTCTTATTTGGTTTGGCTTGTGATGAAATGACTCCTCCCAGCAACTTTTGATCATACCACATATTGCTTTTTGGGTCATACAGATAAAACCCTGGGTTAGCATACACAAGGATTCGTCCCTCAAACCCTACAGCAGACATACTTCTACATGTTCTTTGCACTGGCAACGGAGCAATCTCGCCTGGTTCAGACCACTTACCACTCTTGAAACTATATCGCTCCACAGACGCCTCATTTACACCACCAATAGCATAGATGTAATCATCCAATGCCACCAATGTGCACCATGACCGTGCAACTTTCATATTCTCCAGTCCTGTCCAATCATTCAGGCGTGGACTATATACTGAAAAGTTTTTTGTCTTAATTTCCCTCCATCCTGACTTATCGGTCCGATACAAACCACCTGCTGAGTACAGATCCTCATTGGCAACCAGCAAAGTATGGTCAATGGTGGAATGGCGTTTACCATTAATTTGCGGGCCACAGAAGGGCACTCGTACCCAATCTTTCTTAACCTTGTCATAGTACCAACTTGCATTTTCTCCATACGCAACCAGAGGTGCCTGAAAGAATTCAAATTACAGAAAATGCAATACAGGATTAGAATAGAGTGGCAAGTTTTCCGTGATTTAAAACAGTAAAAAACACAGAATTCCGTGATTTTCCGTGCATGGTTTTAGATACTAAATTTAATTTCAATTCCGTGTTCACATTCGGGTAAAAAGAAGTTACTTGCATTGTCTTTTTAGTTGTTTAAAGCCTGATATCTTTGAAAACAGACTTCATTTTCATTATTTCAACCTCACATCTCATTATTATTTCTTCATTTTTATTTTTCTCAGGGAAAAAAACATGTTTTCCATGAATTTCTGTGTTTTCCGTTTTTTTCTTAAATTCTGCGAATTTGTCAGTTTTTCCGTGACACAGAAAACTTGCCACTCTAGATTAGAATATCGGATCTGCAAATTGATTTTCACAAAGATTCTCTCCATTTGTGAGATTCAAACTTGACCCTCGTAATCTTTCAAAGTCTACTCTAAACTGTACATGATTTGACAAGAATCAAATGATACCTGTAAAATTCCATTACAAGAATTAAGATTTATTTTTACATTAGGCAATATAAATATATTAAAGGAGTGGTATTGATTCACCTGTTGACTTGGGCTAGCCTGAGAAGACTACAGACGAATCCGACGAGCCAAGTGATGGTCAGGATTAAGTTGGCCATAGCTGGGGGCCATCCGCACCAAACTAGCTTAGTTCGTTTGGATTGCGATCCAAGACGCCCACTATTGTGAGCACAACAGAGGGCATAGCACTTGCGTCGCGTCACGGGAGCGGTAAACGCTGCACGCCTGTGATACTGGCATCACGTAAAATGGATGGAAGGCCCCCAGCTAGGGCCGCCAGTGAGGTGTAGGAATGTGTCAAGTCGGATTCGTGTACAGAATCTGATAAAAGCCTTGAACTAAAAACTTCACTGCATTGAAACTTCAAAATAAGAGCATCAACAGCTGCCATGTCCTGGCTGACGCTAGGATTGACACTTCATGGACAAAACATAGCAATGTACAACATCTTTTAAATACACTACACTTATGACACGTCGTAAGTCTCAAAAATGTAATAGGGGTTTGTAACAGGAACACATTGCAAGTTGCAAGTTTTTTGAAATTTGCAAACACTGAAATTTTTGACATTTAACTGTCCTCGAAGTTAACTTTATACCATCCGACCATTAAGTGAAAATTTTGACTTTTGTATTGAAGACCTACAATTTTAGTTGTTTGAGAAAAAAATGTAAGTTCAATATGAAAGGTCAAAATTTTCATGATTGACAGCTTTTCATCCCAGCTACATAAACTGTAAGTACATATCATGATAATAATCAAAATTATTTGATATCAGGACATTCCTTGTATTCAAAATGCAATTTGGTGTGTCAGATGTCTCACAAAAAATATGTGAAAACATCGCTATCTGAGCCCTTAACCAAATTAAAGTTACTTACCGTCACTTGAGTTCTTGTAGCACACAGCTTTGGGTACTCTCTAGCAAGCGTCAGAGGGTGTTGGTCACCAACATCTTCCAATAAGTCTGCCACTGCTCTTAACAACTTTGTGACCTCTGGCATCATATTGAATTCTGTGATTTTGCGGTGCAGATGTTCTTTCGGGACAAGACCAAGACGCACTTCTCTGAGGAGCTTCATAGCATCTACTTTACGCTTGGGCCAGTCATGCTTCAGCCAGGCTAGTACTGCATCTAGAATCTGCGTAATACAAAAATAAGGTGAAGAAAATCACACAAAAAATACACATTTTGTCTGACAGAAATGATCAGGTGCATTACTAGCCTGTTGCTCACTCATTCTGTGAAACATGAAATTTTCCTCCCATCATATTCAATTGTTCATGAAGTTTACTTGAGTGTACCATGAAGACATACATATTTATATACTTTTGCCAACCTGATTTTACTTTTTTACTGATTTTCACCCAAATTTCAAAAAATATGTACAGTAACATATAGGAAAAACTTGTCTTAATTAGCATTTATTTTGGCAATTTATTAGTTACACCTTTTTTTATAGTTGATCTACAATGACTGGTAGATCTACAATCTAGGATGATATACAATTTGCGGTCCATGCTAATTGTACTTTTTAAGATACAAAGGTTTGATGTTTGCCATATTTTCACAATTTTGTGCACAACCCTATAGTGCTCACCTGTCCGGCTTCTCCATTGCCACATCTTACATGTTGAATTATAAATCTCAAAGTAGTTGTCCAATTGATTTGGGAGTTTTCGTATTTGACAAAGAACATGATTATCTACAAAATGACACCAAACTTTCTACAGTAAGTATTATGGTATACTTTTAGAATGAACCAAACCCCGGGAACCAAACTTGAAGTGTGTAGAAAGCATTTTCATGTTACGGCTCCTCCATTTTTGGGTGACCTATTTGTGTCATGCGACCATATGTGCTTTTAAAGTTGGCATAAACTTGGATCTTACATACCGTCGGGTGCATTACAAAGTGACGGATGTTGAAACCCGGGGCGTTTTACATGGATGTTGATCGCAAATTCATCAAGAAATGGGCATCAGGAAAACAATGATTGGGCATATAGATTAGATTATAAACTTAATGTTCAGTTTTTATGTCTATTAAAAGTAGACATGTGAAAGTTATTTTCAAAATGTTAAAATGTTATACATCTCACATACTGTAATGTAATAGATTGCCAAAGTTATCCGTCATTATTGAATAACCATTTTTTGTGAAATCGCAACATCTGTTACTATGGTTTTACCCAATTGATCAGATTTGTCAGTATGTAATGCACCCGACGATTTATATTACATAGATGAGTTGATGCGCACGCATCAATCATATTTTGTTTAGGGCCCATGTTATTTAAACTACCGCCACATCACAATAAGGGCATTGAATAGTGTAGTGGTTGCATGGGATTCACTCAAGCATATTGATATACCAGTCCCTTGCCTTTGTTGAGGTCAAGTCATCTATATATATATTCATTATTTATTTCACTATACAAACCTCTCCTTCATTTTTGCTTTGAAGTTTTGCTATGCTAGGGCTCTGTAGGAACCTCACAATGCACTCTGCGGACTGCAGTTGCAGGAAACAGTCCATCTTGGTAAACTCCAGAAAGTTGTGGACTAGATAATCATTAGCAGCAAAGGTCAATTCAGCCAATCGTGCAAAGTCATGTTGCTCATCAAAATCGGACACTGCCATGATAGTCTCTATTGATAATAGTTTGCGTTTACATAAGTCTTGTATGTATTCAACACACATATCAACTGCTTTTGGGAACTGTAAGTAGCAGGCCAGTGACAAGGTGTCCAATATAGTGGCTGAACATAACCGGATATTTCCGGTGTAGGCATATCTCAGCAAAGATCCAAAAGCCGAACTGCTTCCTTCTGTGATATCAAATAAATCAATGTTATATTTGTTTATATGTTTTGTTACTTTATAATCTACATTGTATGTAATGTAACCTCTCTGTATAAGCCCACTCCTGTAGATGGGTAATTTAAAAATGCAAAAATGGAGATGTGCTTATAACCAGAGAGGCTAGTACTTGAATTTAAAAAAACAAGAATCTAAGCTAATTGAACAGACAGTAGTACTTGAATTAAAAAAAAACCACAATCTTCCCAATTTGTTTAACATTCATGTATGACTGCCATCTATGTTGATGTTTGAAGTATGGAATGTCAATTTGTAACTGATATGTTTTTTATTTTTCTATATGAGAGCAACTCATTGATTTGATTAAAAAAACTTGGCCAAAATTACTGCTGGGAGTTATATACCAGAGTGTACCCTTGTTTTTAGAATATTCTCAAAATAGGGGGTGGGCTTATTGCCGATGGTTACGGTAATTGTAATATTCTAGCTTTAAAACACAAAAAGAGAACAAAAAGCCCACATTGTACAATCACCATTAAAAACACAAATTTTTATTCAGGGGGGGGGCAAAGTAAGCTAATTTTGTGCAAAATTGCTACAAAAAGTGGAAATTTTGGGTTTTTATTGGGTAAGAATTCTGACTGGGGGACCTTTGCCCCCCCCCCCTCCCCGGCACCACCACTGAACATACCTTGTAGTGTCACTTCTGAGCTCTTTGTTTCCTTGCATCCAGAGGTGTACATAGCCTTGAAATATCCACAGTGTACTCCAAGCACCACCTTGTGAGCAAGGTAACTATCATCTCCAATCTTGATGGTGATATCACACATGACTTTCTCTTTACGCAAGTCATTCAGTCCTGACATGAGGTCTGTTTTCCAGGTTTTATCCTGCAGGTAAACAATCTCATTACTGAGTTTCTTTGATGATGTCATGATGGTTGTAGTGAGCTGAAAATAAGAATAAGGTTTCATTGATGAAATATCATGAGTGCCCTGGGTGCCACCCAGTGCCGTACTATTACGCTAGGCACCGGAGTTTCGCGCGATTTAAAAAGGCAAAATGCGCGGCCGGTTTTTTATAAAGCGCGAAAATGCGCGAAAATTCAAGTCAAAAAGCGAAAATCGTTTTCCACCACTTTTGTATCCATTGATGAAGTCGCACGCAATTCAAGTAAATCAAGTATGCGAATTCTGCACCTATTTCACACGTGCTAGTCCGATGTTTTTCTCTCCATGAAGTTGATACATTATGTGAACAATGCAAATTTTATGTGAAAAGCTACTACTGTACTGTACAATAAACATTTTAATGCATAACTGTACTTTTTTGGCGTCCATACATACATACATACATACATGAGAGCTTTTGTTACACGCCATTTCAAAAGATCACAGCGTGAAAAACCAAAACATATGCAAAAAATATACAAGAAACAATTGAAAAACAAAAGAAAAATGAAGCAAGCAAAATTATGTTTGCGGAAACAGGTGGGTTTTGAGGCCTGTTTTAAAGGCAGAGACTGTTTGAGCACTTGTTTGAGCACAAATGTTGTTTTTGTCATGAACTGATTCGTATATCTCGCGTGCGCTCTGTGACTTATATCCTTCCCTTCTTCGCTCAATCAATTATGCATATGATTAATGACGTCACTCATACATACGATCGATGTAAAGAATTAACTACCACACATGGTAACACGTCATGGAAAAAATCGGACATTTGCATATCATGGAAGGGCTTCCGGGGAGGATATAGTGCTGGTCTGGACTCACGTAAACAGGCGCTGGGCCTGTATCAAATGGAATATTGGTGAATTTACATTGAAAAGTAGTGTGTTTGGCAAAATTCTCAAAATTCACGATGGACCACCAAAATCGCGATGGACCCCCAAAATCGTGAGAGGTAGACAAAAAACCGTTCCGCTTGTCCAAACACTCAAGTATCAGAAGGATGGTCCACACTAGCGTGATTCACGTAACCTGAATATGGATTAAAAAGCTGTCACATAGAACCATGTGCTTCTATTGTCCAATTTGCCATCAAGATTTCATATGGAAACAGTTCAGACCCAGTACACGATCATGTCAGAAATTAATATTTTGTTCTGGGTCTGATTATTCAGACTAGGTGCCACCCTTATTAGGGCGCCGAATTGACTAATTCAGCATCGATTCTGCGCCCCCTCCTAGCGATTAAAACCATAATTTTCGCACACATTTAAAGGTGGGTAACCTGATTGACAATATCATCCCTCCACTTTACCTCATCACTTTACATGTACCTCATCTTTTGAATTTCAATTGAATGAACACAGCTTCCGTATATCATGTATTTCAAACTACAGCATGAACAAATGACCTTGGATACAGTAATTAAAATACTAACCAATCATAAGTGAGTTGGCATGGTCAGATAACTTCTGAAGTTCTGTGTCACGCACATGCGAGCCTTCATCACTCAAGTGTTTGCGGGCGTTAGTCACGCTGTTGTGCAGCTGTGTTCATTCAATTGAAATTCCCAGTTATAGCGTAAGCAGTGCGCTATTTTTCGACCTTAATATACATGTAACTAGCCGAGCAAACTTTATAGGCCTCGTGCCCGTGTGAGTGTGAGGAGAGTTATTGGGCTCCATATTTGTTAATGTTTCGGTTGTCGGCGCGGGCGCGGCACGTATAATAGACGACCTCTTGTCACTTCTACGCGATCGCAATTCACCAGCGCGTACCTGGACCACGGAAGTAATAAAAAAATTAACTTTTGAGAAATCCAAAAGGAGTTACTGTAGTACAAAAAAGCTACCAAAATACCAAATAACCCAAATTCTTATTCTACACTGGAAGAACAGCACTCCCTTGCTCAGATTGACAGGAGTGACCTGTTACTGAGCGACATATGCGGAGCTTGGTGTTCACTTTAAGTGCACCGATCTTTTTTTTTTTTTTTTACAACATGGCATAACTGGGCATTAACAGCAGAGACAAATAAATCATTTAGAAGCTGCTGACGAGGATGCACCCAGAAAGCGATTAACCTCCCTGCTAAAGCTGGCCCTCGATCTAATGGCTGGAATTTGGGCAGGTAGAGAATTCCATAATTGGGCTGTAGATGGTAGAAATGATCTTTCATGGCTGACAAGGTTTGATCTTGGGACTTCCACTGCTAGGTCATGGGATCTCACAGACCGTCGCAACCTGGGGTCATGGACATGGATGTCTGGCATCAGCTGGCATAACAACTCAGGGGCCTCCTTGTAAAACATACGATGGAAGAGGGTGGCTGCTCCAACTGCCCTCACGGTGGCTCAATGGCTGAATACGATGATCTTCATACTCATTTGTTGGCAGACCAATGACACGCTTAGCTCTATTTTGGATGGAGTCAAGCTGAGCTAGTGAGGTGGGAGTTGCACCAGTCCAAGCACTGCTGGCATATTCCATTTTTGATCGTATCATGGCCTTGTAGATGATGGCTCTCTGTGCAGGTAGAATATAGGGCGAAGCTCTTCTGAGGAGTCCCAGTCGCTGACCGGCTGTCTTTGACATTTTGGTGACTACTTGGTTCCAGGACAAGTTGTTATTCAATGTAAGACCTAGAAGGTCCACGCTTTCAGCTTCTTCAAGAGTTACACCAAAAAAGTGAAGTGGTGGATGGTTGCCATCAGCATCTCTTCGGTTGGAGATGGTAGTGGTTTTACATTTGGCAGTACCAAACAGGACATTCCATGTCTTAGCCCATGTTTCGATCTTGGCCAAATCCCGGTTGAGAGATGCTGCAGCAGGAAGTCTATCTTCTCTGGATTTGATGAAGGACATAATGGTAGCATCATCTGCGTACAAGATGGACTGATTGTTCAGATCTTGTGAGATGTCGTCAATGAAGATGATAAACAGGAGAGGGCCTAGTATGGAGCCCTGGGGTACCCCAGCATTGATTTTTTTTCGATCCAGACTCCCTCCCATTCAGGACGACCTTCAGTGATCTATCTTTGAGATAGTCTGTCAGCCAAGCATGACGAGAACCTGAAAACCCTAGTGCAGAAAGTTTCTCAAGCAGACCAGTGTGCCACACACGGTCAAAAGCTCTGCTGATGTCAAGGCAGACGACCCGTGCTTCTTCTCTGTTGTTGAGTGAGTTGGCAAGACATTGCGAGACATATGTTAAAGCATCTGATGTAGAGTGACCAGCCCTGAAACCAAACTGCCGAGGGGAGATCAGATGATGTTCATCCAGGTGTTTCCACATTTTCTTACTAACGAGCTTCTCCATCACTTTTGACATAATACACAGCAGTGAGATGGGCCTGTAGTTTCCAGGTGTATGTTTATCACCCTTCTTGTAGCATGGGATGACATGCGCACACTTCCACTGAGCTGGCATGTAACCTTTGTCAAAACATAATTGAAAGAGGCGGCGAGTGGAGTAGCAAGTTCAGGAGCCGCCATCTTCAGGACAAGAGCAGGAACATCATCTGGGCCAGAAGCTTTGTTGATATCTAGCTTCAGTAACTCTTTCTTAACTTTGCTGGGCCAGAACACGACCTTGAGCAGATGGAGGAAGTCCTAGTGTGCAACTCTGGGATACTTTTGTTGTTGTCTTCTTCAGGGATGGTAGATTTTTCACAGAAAAGGGAAGATAAACATTCTGCCTTGTCTTCTGAAGAGATGTGTGTATTTCCATTTGCCTTCAGTACTGGAATTTCAGACTTTCCACCCTTCCCAGCTAGGCTGCGTGCTGTCCACCACCAGCTCTTTGACCCTGTTTTCAGTTCAGTAGTCATCTTCTCTCGCACCCGTATTTTGTGGGAGGATATAGCCTTCGGGAAATAGAGGTGTAGGTGTTTCGATGCCTGATTATATTCTAGGCGAGACTCAGGTGTTTGAAGCGCCTTCCATCTCCTCCATTTGCCAGTTTTCTTCTTTAAAGCCTCATCACACTCCTCATTCCACCACTCAGGATGATTGACAAAAGAACGAACAGTCTTTTGTGGGATATTGCTGTGCATCGCTGTCTGGATGGCACTTGTGATGTTAGAGCAAGCAGTCTCCGGGTCTTCTTTTGTCAAAAGCTCATTCCACCTGACGGCAGCCAGGTCATTTCTTAAGTTGTCCCAATCAGCTTTTTTTGTACATCCATACATGTCTTGGAGGGATGGTTCAGAGAGAGGAGACACCTCTAAGGCAGTTTTGACAAGGAAGTGGTCTGAGGTACCCACGTTGCACTCAATCTCATTTGGTGTGAATAGGTTTGGTGCATCAGTCATGATGAGGTCAAGACGATTTCCCAGTTGGTGGGTTGGTCCATTGACAATTTGAGTCAGTCCGTGAGAATTACACAGATTTAGTGCAATCCTGCCTTCTTCATCAGTTGGAGATCTGCTGCCAAGCCATTCCTGATGGTGACAGTTAAAATCACCAGCTAGGATGCAGATGTTGGCCTTCGTTTTGGATAGCAGGCGGTCTAGGTTTTTATCATACCATGCAAGTGATCCTTTTATTTTATTTTTAGGGCAGTACACCAACGAAAGTAGCACAGTTCCACTTTCAGATTGTATGGAAAACACCATCAGCTCATATAACTTTGGTTCTAGGTTGGTTTCTCGCACTATAGGAAAGCCATTTTTGTAATAGATAAGACAACCGCCCCAACCACTGTCATCGCTCCTGTCTCTACGCATGTGAGAATAGCCATTGATGTTGATATGTGAGCTATCATCTGGCACAGAGCTGTCAAGTTTTGATTCAGTAATCAAAATTAGATCTGGCTTTGAAGAAGGTGGAGCGAGCTGGATCCTTGCCTGCAGCTGTCCAATGTTTGATCTTAGACCTCTGATGTTTAACAGCCATAAATTCACATTCCTTAATCGTAGTCGTTGGGCGTTTCCAGAGTTAAATCGTCGTTGAATCCGTTCCCATTTCGAGGCTTATCCTTATAACTTTTAGCGACAAACTATGCAGAAATAGGGATGTCAGCCCTTAAGGAGGTTGTAAAGAAGCACCCTACGGGAAAAACCAGCACAAGATATACAGCACGATTAACACTGCATCTCTACAAACAAGGTTGCCTGTGCGGGCAAAGGTCATTCTCTGCTTCTTCGACATTGCTCTGCAACAAAGTCTCCCTTTCTTCTGCCTACTCATACCTGCGCCGACTAACGATTTCATGCACAATTGGTCAATCACATTATTGGTCTGTTGCTATGATTGTCAGACGATTGATTCATGATTCAGCCAATCAGAACCCCACTTCCGTGTTTACGCGCTGCACGCTCTTAAAATGTAAACAAGTGCCATTCTTCTCTGATTGACAAAAACTCAGAAGATCATTCATGCATCTAGACTGCGGAACTCTGTCCTCAATGATAGTCAGTCATTTATCTTTTGGTCGTTATATGACTATCATTTGAGGACTGAGTTGTTATGATATATCTTCCGAGGAGCAATTTCAGACAATAGCTGGGGATTAGTGGGGCAGAGGTTATCTATTGAATCCTTTCATGACCACTGAAGCATAGTCAAGTCTGCCAAGGACACTCGGCATGAATTAAAAGACCATGTCAACTCTCGACAAAAGAATGCATGCATGTCAAATGTCATACGACACCAATTTGGTGTTTGTTATGCTCCTCGAAATTAGTACCGGGTACCTTAAAAGGGCATTTCGTGATCCACAGCCTCATCCCCCCACTTTTCTCAAAAAAAGTTGAGATTTTTATATCACTGGAATACGTCTGGCTACATAATGTTTATGTACAAAATATTTCTTGCAGATTAATTCGGTTAGCAAAGATGTCATGAAATTTGAATTTCGTTCTGGTGCACCAGAACGAAATTACAACGTCTGTATTGTATGGAGCAGTGTAATACACATAATCATGCATAACTCGCAAACGCAAAATCGGAATCAACTGAAATTTTGGGAATATGCATTTTTCGTGGATATGTACTGAAAAATGTCATAAAAAGAGGATGCTAGGATCACGAAATACTCCTTTAAGTCTGTCATGCATCATGTCCACTCTGTCTGACATGACATGTCTGAAAGTGAAACTCCTGTTACTTTAACTAGTCTAAGCTTATTATTTATTCTGTCGGTCGGACATCCGGGCTATCTCTAGTCTCGGGCCCAAACTGCATGTGGCTCACGGTTTGTTGTGAACAACAGAAACCGGCTGTGAAGGAGGCTACATAGCGGTGTTGCTGGAGTGACCCTCAATTTCGGAAAAAACGACACTCGACCATTGAATTTAATTTTAAGTTTGTCAGTATATAAATTAGGGGTTCATTCATATATTTTCATGACTAAGCGGTTGTTTATGCCCGAGGGGCCGCTTGCGGCCCGAGGGCATAAACAACCGCTTAGTCATGAAAATATATGAATGAACCCGTTCCTACATACCAGAACATTTTGTGATTCTTATTTCATTAAAATAATAACAAAATATAACAAGGAACATCATAAAAAACGATGAATTTCCTTCGTTTTCATTACCCCGAGATCGCACATCCGGGCCCCCGGGCATAAACGCTGTTTATGCCCGGCTCTCGACTCAATCACAGCGCCGTTATATAGCGAGTATGTATGAACGGTAAATCAAGTAAGTTTCTTCCACTCTGAAGACTTAGAAACGGTTGTTTGATTCCACTGACTATTTGCGATCGAAATTTACATAACACCAATGACAGAAATCATCAACAAAAATCGAATGTTTTCACTCGACCGTGAGTCGCATCATCAACCGGAAGTGACGTGGCACGGACCGACCGAATACGGACAATAGATAGAGGCCGTCAGCCTTTCGCCATCTTGTGGGTACAAATGATCTGTGTGTTCATGCGTCGGACACTACGCGCAGGGCGCAGCTTGGCACGCAGCTGTTTTCGCGCCTCAACGCGGTGATCTTGCTGCTCACGCATGGAGATCGAACGACCATTACAGCGTGTACCAAGATGGCGGCATATGACGTCACGCTGACGGCCTCTATACACGGTGTTAGGCTACATATTTTTCTTTTGATTTTGGCCCGCTTATTCACTTTACCTGTCTGTCTGTGATCTGAGTGTGTCATCAATATTCAAGTATAAAAGATTTCAGTGGAGTGTTATTATAATAAATTCTCCCGCTATCTACTACAAAAATATACCGGAAGAGAAACTAAATCTTCAGCAGCTCGTCGTATAGTAAACTGGACTTCTACATTTCATGCAGAGGGGTGTTTTTTTTTATCAGCAAACTCAATGCTTTTATTAGGGGCGCACCATTTGATTGCCACGAGAAGGTGGGGAGGGCATGGGCTGGGGAAAATATGGAAGAAAAAAACTTTGCCTACTAGAGAAAAGGGAGGTGGGAGGAAAGATCTTTTGACATGGCCAAAAGTGGGGGAGCAATTTTGGCAGAAGAGCATTCAGAATTCACATACGGTACACATTCAGTGGCGGCATTACGGGGGGCATAATATTTTTCTTGTCACCCCCCACAGTGTCATCGACCCTATATCTTCATAACAGGAATCGCCATGGTAGGTTAAATCCACAGCCACGATTAGCCATTTGGTTCAAACCTTTAAAGCTCTTTAAAACTAATAATTAATCGAGGGACATAACTAAGGCTACTCACAATAGCCGGGTAATCGATCTTGGTTGTGCGTGAATAAGCTTGTATACCCCATTGAGTTCAATGGTCATCGACTTTACTGCCTACAGTGAGTGCAGCTGTACTACACGCTGCACGCTGTAGGACCAACGCAATATAAAATGGTCAAATTTTGAGTTCAAAGCGCACGGCCAATTTTCAAAGCGCATTCTAGCGACTATCATATCTGTTCAACACGTATTTTCAAGTGTATGAGACCAAATCTGGTGTCTTGAGAAAAAAATCATGGCGGGAGATATTCATCATTTTCTAACCCAGTATCCGAAGATTTTCGTCTGATATCAAAATCGTGCATAGCAATTCACGTGTATCGATCCCGTGTATTCATTTTAATGTCCCTGCTGCACCAAATAATTATTAGCCAGGCGGTGTCGGTGTGCCCCCCCCCCAGCGGATTTTGAATAAAGTGGACTTTTTTTTCAAAATTTGGACATTTTTGACCAAAAAGGCATAAAGAAACTGAATTTTTCACTCGCTACACTCTCATGGGAATAAGGGGGCAAAACTGGGGCATTGGGCTGAGACAAAAATATTTTCGTTTCAGATTTGGGGGGGGGGGGCATCCGCACACCCCCTGCTTACTCTATTCCATAGCGTAAGACAATAAAATAATTGTCTTCCCCTTTCCCCCTGTCTTTTTGCTCTATGTGGCCGTGGTCCACAACACGGCCCCGGGGGTTCACTCGCATACCAAAGTGGTATGCATGCTCTTCCCTAAATGGCGTAATCACTAATCAGTGTAGAAAAATGTCACCCCTCTATATTGGCGTAAGGCTCTGAAAATCTTACCCCTAAAAATATGGCGTAAGAAACTATTAAAATGGACCCCTAAATGGCGTAAACTCTAAAACAAACCCATTGAAGTTGAAAAAATATACCCTAAACATTGAAACTTTACCCGAAAAGCACCCTTTTTTTGTAAAAACGTCGACGATGCCAGTGGCGTAGATTTCTTTTGACATTGGGGGGGATGGGGTTGGAAAAAATTTCTAGTGAATCCAGCACCTTTTGGCGACAAAATAAGTTTCTGGTACAAATGCGCGCGAAGTGCACGAAAAATTTTGATATTTTAAAGCTAAACTGACGAAATATGGTGCAAAAGTGGAATCAATGTGTGCGAAGCGCGCAAAAATTTGCACTTTTGGGGCTGAGGTTAATTTGGTCAGAAACCCATATTCAGGTGTCATTGAGGGGATGATTGTATGGACCATCCCCTGGCAAAATATTGGGGGGGATAAATCCCCCCATCCCCCCGGGATCTACGCCTATGGACGCCGCCACGTGCCACAAGGCCAAAAATCGACCCTTTTCGACATTTGGGGATGAGCATGAGTACCACTTTGGTATGCGAGTGACCCCCCCCGGATGCCGGCCCACATGATCCTGTTCAAATTAAACCTCAAAACTCTGGCAATTGTAGCCCTTAAAAGGGCATTTTGTGATCCACAGCCTCATCCCCCCACCTTTCTCCAAAAAAGTTAAGATTTTTATAACACTGGAAACCTCGGCTGGCTACATAATGTTTAGGTACCAAAAAATTCTTGCATAGGCCTATATTACTTCGTTTAGCAAAAATATTGTCAAATTTGAATTTCGTTCTGGTAGGCCTATACCAGAACGAAATTACAACAGCGGGCCTATGGAGCAGTGTAATACACATAATGATGCATAACTCGCACTGAAACGCAAAATCAGAATCAACTGAAATTTTGGGACTAAAATAAGCTTTTTTCATGAATAGGCCTATCCCCGGGGGCCTATCTACTGAAAAATGTAATAAAAAGAGGGTGCTAGGATTACGAAATCCTCCTTTAAACTCAAATTTGGAAATTTTTGGCTCCACAGACTATCATTTGGTGTTGGTCCAATTTTTAGTTCACTAGACCCCCGGGACTAGACTTTGTGACTAGACAGGCCCTCCAAAAATTTTGAAATTTCAATTTTTCCGGATTTTTTTATAGGACATCGTCGAGCTATCATCGAGCTTTTGGTTTGTTCCCTAACGTGTTCATTTTTGCGATAATCGATTTTTTAATAATTGATTGATGATCGGGTCAAAAAGTCATAATTCGAGATATTAATCCGCTCAAGTTTGTGTTCTTTTCAGTTCATTTCGAATATTCATTGAAAACGTAATGTTAAGTATATTACTTTAATTAGATATTCATAAAAGAGTATTCTCTATGTTTTCGAATCTTTCTTTCCACGTTTTTTCACAATTTACTACAAGTTTAATGCGAACTATTTGGAGTAATGGACGTGGTTGATAGGTGTTGCTAGGCTAAACAACCTGTGTACTTTTTACACTTTTCACTGCGGAATTCGTAAGTTCTGAGTTCATAAGAAGTGATTTTGCTCTATTTTGCGGACATATAACCTACGTAATGTTTACAACAAACTACTATTTTGTAGGACATCTCGATGTGTCATCTTGAGCTCTGAATGCATGTATCCCAATGCACCGGTAAGCAAAAATAGGCGTTAAGCTTAAACTTGGCCTCGTTCAATGTGCATGGCTGCCAGTAGCCCAAGGTACTCACACCTCCGTCACTGTCTACGATTTCCACTGTCCTTCTCCGTACGATCTGAGACTCCTGAGCATATCTGATTATCTGGTCCAGGGTACACATAAAATACCACTTTTTCTCATAAATACCACTTCCTACCATTCCTCACATGAAGATGCGACTTAAAAACAAAACATATTTGCATGTTTGGTGCATATAGTCGTAAATTCTGAGCACATTTGTATTTCTGAGCACTTCTCTCCAGTTTTATTTGGCGACTTTTGTTTCTGCACATGCAGTAGTAATTACTTAACTTGCTTATTTTGCTAATTAATTTACCTTTCTCGATTATTAACTTTTGGCGATGAATTAATTCAAAACAATAATTATTGACAGCAACTGATGTTTTAAAAATGTATTTTGTAGCATAAACGCGGCGATCCTGACTTTTAGACCACCCGCGCTATATAGGGCTAAAATATTACTATTTCATCAAGGTTTAATATTCTAACAAGCTTAAACTAAAAGTTTCATCTAAGGAGTCAAGCTTTAAACTATTTAGCAAAAATATCCAACAAGCTAAAAACGATTTTTACCCGTTTTTTAACAAGCTAAAACCAATTTTTGAAAAGAAGCTTAAAACGTCAATTTTTTCATCGTAAAAATCATCTAAAAAATCTTTTAAAATACAGTGACCTACCTAATATTACTAATCTATGTTTCCGATGATATCCAAGAAGCTAAAATATTGTGAAAACGGGCAGGGCTTTGAGTAATGAGGGAAATTTCGGGGTAAAATGTATCACGTTTTTCGAGAAATTCGCAATTTTGAATAAACAATGTCAATGCAGAATTGCGCCACGCAGTAAAAGCGATGTCAAACGCGCTTGAAAATGCATGATACGCTATCGTAAATTACCGTCAAAACGAGCGTACATCAAGCGCTTGTGAAAACTTCGGAGCTGGCATCACCGGTTTTGTTACCAGCTCTTTTACGTCAAAAATAGCTATAAAAACGTGAATTTTGGAACAAAATAAAGCTTGTTCGATGGAATAAAAGGTATGTTTGTACAGTTGAGAACATGTTTAACCTTGTTGCAAAAGTTTAATATGATAAATTTGCACCTTATATAGCTCGGGTGGTCTAAAAGTCAGGATCGCCATAAACGCCCCCCTTTTGGAAAATGCAACACCCCCTGGGGTGACTATTCAAGGATATATGGTTATGGTATACTAATTATTCAGCAAATTTCTAAAGCGGTGTCCGCATGCTCTTTCTGATTATTACTTATTGGCACTCCATTTCTGCTAGCTGCAACCATGGCATGCCAAGATGGTCAGCAAGTCCTGTCCCAGATAACACACGGACGTCGGATATAAGGAGCTAGCAAAGTCGACCGGACGTCGGGATTCGTGTCGGGTGCTCATCGGGGGTGCATCCTGCCGTCGACATGTAAAAGACGTTGTTCCAACGCTGGGCCGTCGTTTTGCCTACTGTCATGCCGATTTTATTCCGATGTTTAAAAAGGGTTGTCCCGACGTGGGACCAACTTTTTCACCAAAATATTTAGCCACGGAATATCTTTTGCCGATTTCATGTCGACTTGAAAAGGATGTCGTTCCGACTTAGGGCCAATATGTTTTGCCGGCTACGGACATGCCTTACTTATGCCGACGAGAAAAGTATGTTGGTTTTACTTACACTTTTTGCCAACGGTCCTGCTGATGGTATACCAACATGATGGTCCGACTTCTTAAAGTACGGCAACGGAAGTTGAGAAGGCATCGTAGTGAGGAGAATCCTAGTTGTAAACACATAAAACCATGACGTAGTCATACACCGACCATGATAAAGTAAAGTACATCATGTAGTAAATGTATGACCCCGTGGTTAAACATGTTTCTGTTGACCGTTTTCTTTCACAAATATCAGTAAACATCTCTGCCTACCTGTTTCGAGATTTAAAAAAGATCTAATATAGCAATACATTAGGCCCTAACTGATTAAACATGAGTAAATTTGATGCAGTTTAATAGGTTTACACGTTACAAATTCAAATTGGAAGAAAAATATTTAGAAAATACTTACTTGAACCTGCATATATAGGCCTAAGCTAGATCCTTCTACTTCTACGCAAGTGCTTGTCAAAGCCCGCTCGGCAACTAGACAACACTCATCACTCTTCAATGAATACGAGCAGCAATCATATAAACAGTAATGTGCAGCTAAAACGATATAAATTTTCCATAACTTCCAAAAAATATTAACGATAGGCCTATAGCGCTTGTCTCTTAGTGCCATTTGAATTTCAACTGCACGCACTGATGTACATAATTCTACGTATAGCGTGCTGTACATGTGGACGGCAACGGAGGCCAAAAGTTCACTTCCAACAGGGGTTTTAAAAGATCAGTTCATGTTATAACGGTTTTGTATATAGTCTCATGAGCTGCCTACTCATTTCAAAACAAACATCGTCATGATAATAGCTAGCCTATGGCTGGGTCATCATTTCAACTCTAAAATCGAGATTATAATATTGCTAGTAGCCATGTGCCTATTTATTTTTGGGAAAATCTTTTAGTTTTATGCGTTCATGTTTATTATTAAGAGTGACGTGAGTTTTATCATTGTTCAACACGTACAGGTAATATACAGAACAGGTATAAGATGAGCCATTGCCGGGGGAGGGGGGCTATGAATTAATTACTAGGCCTACCCCCATTCCAGGTAAAGAAAATTTAAACCGCCAATTTTGCAGCTTATAAGTTATGCAAATAAAGATCGTCCTATACGTATATACGGTTCACTGTCGTTTGACCAACGTTTTACCGACTACCCATAAAAGACGTCGTTACTTGGCCGTAGGCCCGACTTTTTTTCTGTCTATGCATGAAAGACGCCGGCTGACTGTTGTTGGCCCGGACGTCCTTCCAACTATCTGAAAAAGACGTTGTTACATTGCCGTAGGCCCGACGCCGTTCCGATGCAGCAAGGGCGACTCCGACGTGTTCCCGCCATGTCCAACCCATTGCCAACGTAGGCCCGACGTATCGGTGTTTACTGGGGTGCACATCCCCCATTCCCAGGCCTGATGATCTATATTGTGTATGTTGTACATTAGGTTTCACTACCTGAAGAGAATTGATCAAAAATTGAATTGCCTGCTGCGGTTGGTATCTGTCAATGAGTTGACCACATCACCAGGCTGTCAGTATAGCTAGAGGCAGTATATGGCACACATGGGTAAATGAATTACATAAAAATGACCTCGTATGGTATTTAGTTCCCAGGATGTGAGTTTTGCCAGAGGCAATTTGTGATTAAATATTGATCCCTCACTACAAGAATAATTACTGTCGATTTGGTTGAAAAAGGAGGTGAGACATGATCAAATCTCTCAAAACATAATGCGAAATCTCCCGATCTCCAGTGAAGTTCTTCCCAGCATCTATGATGAAAAGTTCAACTAGGCAATTTCATTTTAAAATAAAAAATAATCATTGTACCGTAACATCTTTCATTTCAGGTTTTAGTAAGTCTTCATCATTATGCATCGAGGAGGTTCTCAAGAATTCCACTATGACCTGGTGAGTTATTGTTGTGAGTTTGTACATATGTGCTTATTAATATCATCACACTTTGTTGGAATCAAAATTGATTTCTTACAAACTCATTTATTTTGCGATATTCTAGTGGAAATTTGACTGATTCTTTGACTCCCACACTGTGTACCTAAATTATCACAAGTTGTTCATTTAAAATGGCTTCCACACAGTGGTTGCTACATTCTAACTTGTTGTTTGATAGTCTGCAAAATGATTCAAATTTGTAAAAAGTATTGCTTCCGAATTAACAAATGTACATAATTTATATAAAATGAATTATGTACCGGTACATATGTATTATGGTTATTGTGCTACATTGTACATGACAGAAGTTACCATTGTTGCTGAGTGTGAACACTCTTCAATTATTTTGTAATTTTCTCCAGAACTGGGGTAGCGCCAGGCTGCATTTTGGGGTCCCAGACTCACCAAAATACAGTTCGGACCCCCTATTTTTAAATTTTCTGCCAGTTATGGGATTCCTGCAGACCCCCAGCTTTTCAATCTAGCGCTACCACAGACATACTATTTATGCTGCATTTGTGCAACTCCGACTTACCAAACTCTACTACGGACCCCCTACTTTCAGATTTTCTGCAAGTTCAGGGGTCCCTGCGGACTCTGGAGTGCTTTGTTCTAGCACTATACCCCTGCTCCAGAATATGGTTTCAGTGCTCTATCCAAAAGTAGCCTACATTGTAACTACTCTACCTGACACTGCCTAACTGCTAAACTACTGGAAATGTACCTGTATGCTAAATTGTTCATTTGTTGTTTTATCTACCTTTACAGAATCCTTACGACAGCTTTATGCGAAATCACCTCAAACACTATGGATACTACACAGGTCAGTGTGTACACACATAATGTACAGATATATTATTGTGTCAGTGCAAGAACATTGTATATCTGCATTTTTGCCATTTTGCAGGTGTTTACTTATTGTTTTTTAATGTTTTAATTATATACTAATTAAGATTTAATTAACCCCAACCATACCGTGTACTGCAAAATTTTACTCTATAAAGCCACTGCAGGTCATGTTTTTTATACTGGGACCCTAAAAAAGGTGGTACTGTCACATTTTGCTTAATCATTTTGTCTACTTATTCCTATATTTTTGCTAAAATTCATCATGAACAAATGGTTTTGGTCTTATTTTGAAGATAAATTATTAATCTAATGAATTAATAACAAATACAATTAAACAAATGTATTAATTAATTACAACAGCTTAATTAAGTTAATTAGTCAGGGTGGTGCCGGAAGTGGAGGAGCCGGGCGGAGGAGCTCTGTGTAATTCCAATGGGAAGTTGATGTTCATTAATAAAGTTTATGCACTTTGTTGCCTAGTAGAAGTAAAAATGCATTTTGCATAATGTTAATCTTATTTTTTAACTTTCTATAACTATAATTGCCTAGTTAATCTTAATGAACTTAGTAATTAAGGATTTAACAAGCTTTTAATTAATGCAGTGGAATGTGGGTCATACAATACAATGGGCTGTAATTTTGCATGCATGCATATGAAATAAATTTCAATATTGTTTTATCTTTGAAATATGAAATAAATCTTCTAAAAGGAGATTATTACAGTCAAAGGATTTAATCTGATGACATATTGATCTCTGGTTATTGTTAAATAGTTTATTGATGTAGGCTAATTGTACATGTATTGTACATGTACCTTTGTTACTAATTATTCACTGAATATTGATTTTGGGAACACCCATATAGGAATTGGATATTTAAATTTGATATTATAGCAATTCTGTAAACTATTTTGAATATATTTTCCAAATTTAATGGTATAAAGGGAAATTTTAGATAAATTAAAAAATTAATTTACAACTTTTTTCACACCCTGTATAACACAATGGGCTTAACAAATATAGTGCAAACTATACATTTAATGAAAGGACTAACTGTGTACATTCCAAATATCAAGTTCATTTTCCAATTTAATATACTATGTAGAAATATTGGGGCGGTAAAGAAATTTAATTTTTTCGGTATTTTTCAATGGAATCACCCTGTATATTTTTTGGTACACCCTGTATATCCATTCAAACTTTACAGATTTGCAAACATGACAATATATGCTTTCTAAAAATGTATACTTTTACTAGTTTGGGTGAAAACTTTTTGAAATATAATCAGAAATACAAAAAAGGAGTTGATTTTTGACAAATTGCAAGATGTGACACAATTGGGTCCCACCTCAAAAAACATGACCTGCAAGACTAAGCACTCCACATGATACGATTGCGTAATCGTCCTAAATCACATATACACAAAATTGTTGGCCGAGCAATTTTCATACTTGTGGCTTGCTATCCCTGTCTGCATCCTCCGTACCCGAAGGGTCGGTGGTTCAAAACCGCACAAATTTACACATACATGTATTTACTAGTATTAGTCCTAACACCCATAAATACCATGATGCAAACCACATGATGCAAACCCAGGGTCTGCGATGACACAATCACCCTAAGTGCTATAATATGCTCACGGAATTTGTAACCCGTGTGGCTACCGGTCGGTGATTGTGTGCTTGGCATGCGGGGGGGTCTAAGGTTCAATCCCGGTGGTGCCAAGTGACTTCTTTGTTCATCTTCTCTCCTTTGTGTTTCTTCTTTAACTTCCGATAGCAAAAAGCAGGGTTGGGTTTTATGGTTAAATAACATGTATTTTTCCAGATTGATGATGTGAGATGCCGTTAAAGTTGTATGTAAAGTGCTTTGTTCATACTTGTGTTAAGGCAATATATAAATTCCGTTAAATGTTGTTAAGCATTTGAATGAAAAGTAAAATTCCTAAAAAGTTGAAGTTCATTCACATGGCCGTCAATTGAATTATGTATCTCTTGTCAATGTACTAGATGTTAAGCTATAAGCATGTGGCTGAAATCACAAAAGGCTTATTTTAAAATACTCAAGCTTGTATCAAGACTAAACACTAACTCAATTGTACAGAATTGATAAAATCTGAAATCTTAAAAGTGCAAGGTCACATTCTCATGATATACTTGTAGTCCTTCGAGATGAAGGGTGCTAATACCAGACTTATTGATCAAGGTTTTGATTTTTTATGTTTTCTTTCATGAAATGCAATACATGTAGTTTTTGACTTATATTATGATGATCGCTGGAGCAAAATAATAATTATTAGATTTGGGGATTTTACAGCAACATATTATACTACCTGAAAAGGTATACTGTGCATCCGATTTGACTTTCATCAAATATTGATAGATTTGGGGCGTATCAGCTCTCTAAAGACAAAACATCACCTGTCCAGGAAATTAAATAGACACTAAAGACACTGGCAGAGCCAATTTGTTTCCAAGAATCAATCAAATTATGTCAAAGTGTACCAACTGTAATTAGTTCCAAATGCATTGAAAAATGACAGTAGCAATGTTGATATCTTTACATGTGTGTATAAAAAATAGAGAATTTCAACTTGAAAAATTCTTATACATGTCATGTATGTGTTAGGCACTATGAATTGTACTGACAGAATTGAAATAAATGGTTTAATGCAGCCTACATTTGTTGTAAAAAATTATTATTTTTTCTCCATTTCTTGGAATTGTTTACATTATTTATACCGGTTTGAAAAAGCTTGGAATGGGCAGAAGTCATATTTTAATAGTGAAGGGGAGATTCATTGTGTATTAATTGTAGGAGATAAAACCTTGGGGTTTCGTAATTTGAACACAGATTCAAATAGACTGGTGTGTTACATCCATTTTACATGTAGCTGAATGAGATAAGGTATTGCTGATAGCGATCTATCAGCAAACGTGATGCATGCTGGGAACGAAAAGGGCTCGCTATCAAATATGTCACCTGTGATGGCAGATTTGAGCCCTTTTTTCATTCCCAGCATGCATCATGTTTGTTATCAGCAATGTATTTACAATCAGTAGAATTTTAGAAGCCAACTTCTATTAGTCAAAGGGATTTATATTTGCAATGCTAATTTAAAAAGTCATACATTTCTTCTGTTGTTACCATTGCAAAACATCTGCAGGAAAGAACGAGAGCTACAGAAGCAGCACCACTAACCATGGTTATGATAGTTGGGAGCAAACTCAGGGCTTTCACCTCAGTGATCCCGGATCAGACACAGATTATGAAAACCAAGCCCTTAAAGGAGATAAACTTGATGCAGGTAGGTCAGGTGTACCCAGGTGCTTGCAAGTTATTATCAGTAGATGAAGAGGTAACTTTACAATGTAAGTCAGTTACACAGAGTCCTGATACATGTATACTTCTGAGATTTGATATTGGGCGTTATTGCTGAAAACCAAGTACTATAGTATATTGTAATCATGTATTATATTTTTAGTCAGTCATGCTCACATTTTGAAGTGTTCAATATAAAACTTAACTGTGCTCTAAAGTGTTATGAAAGATATGGGTGTTTGCATCCAACAGCGTAACTGACAACTACTCCAATTTCTGCAGAGTCACTCCGATCTCCTAAGTTTGACCCCCCCTTTTTTTTTAATAGACCCTAAATTACTTGTTATTCAAGGTTTGAAGCGTACTGCTACTTTTAAAAAAAAGTTAACAATTTTGAGGGTTTTTTTTAAAGCTGAATAAAGTTATGCATTTTGATTACATTTGCTTCTATTGAACAGCTAGAAATACATGTTGTTCAATAGAAGCAACAGTGCCCCTTGACCCCCGCCAGGGCCACAAGGCAGGCACTGGACCCCGGCTGCCAAAATGCTCCGCTCACTTCGCTTTATTGGACTATATTATTGGACTCTTGTTTTCTAGGTTTTCAATGTCGGCAGGTATGTAATAGGTCCTAAACTCACATTTTTCGTCAAATTTCAAGTAATTTTTTGGAGTCTTGATCAGCCACACATGACACATCCCCACCCAAACCGAAGATGAGATCACCCAGGTCTAAACTTTGGTAATTCAGGAATCCTTTGCAAGCAAAGAAACCATAACTACCTCATCAGTCCCCACATTGTCATTGCACATGCTCGTCAAGCATGAGCATTGAGATGAGATGTGATGTTTTTTAAGAATTTCATGATCTTCCCAAATGGGTCTTATTCTTTAGCTAAAATCCACCCTGTTGGTTCAGCAATGTCAAGAGTCTTCCATCATCACATTTAAAAAGTAAACAATTAATACTGAGTTTTAACATATATTATTAATTAAAATTAACATAAAATAGATAGATAGTTAAATTTGTACATTATAGATTTAGCATGAGCAGTTGTATTTAAAAGAGTAAAGATGTGTATTGATGAATCAAAAAATATGATTTAGTGTTCCATGCATAGCACCTGCTGCCACATGATGTTGTGATGATCTATCAAATATGCATACAATATCCAGCATCCTATCACTTACACTAAGCACCGGAGGAAAAGGCAAGAGGGTTTTTTCTAAGCTAGTTACAGTGCATTTTAATTACTTTTACTTCTATTGAACAGCTAGCAATGCATGCTAATTCACTATGTCCCTGGCTGTTCAATGGAAGTAACAGTAATTGAAATGTACAATTTTATCCAGCTTTGAAAAAAAAACTAGAATTTTGAATTTTTTTTAAGTAGCAGTATTTCTCTGGTACCTTTAGTAATGGGTAATTTAGGGTCTATAAAAAAAAAGTTTTTTAAACGTAATTGCACCCAAAAAGGGCAATTCTTGCGTTTCACCTTCAGCGGTCGCTGGGTCGAGGCCAAAATACGCAGTGCATCATGGGAAATGTCAACATCCAAAGCCTGCGTAATATGAATACAATACAGGAACCTACATCATTGGCATTGTGGGTTTAAATGTCATTATAATGATGTTACATGCAAATGCACACTAAAACAACAATTTACAATTATAGTAGATTCATTTTCTATCTATTTATCACAGGGAATCCTTCGTGGAGCTGTTTTCAACATATTTATTATCACACTCACATGAAAATTCAATAGCAGGTAGAACGGCGATGGCGACTCTGGAGTCAAAAATTTGACTGCCAAGAGCAATCGTATTGTGAAACGCGAGAATTGCTATCACAAATACCTTGATTGCATATTTCTCCGGTACTTAACTTACACATTGCCAGCCAAGTTATACAAAAAATATATTTAGTAGATACATGTACACGTATGTGGAGATTGACAGCAAAGCACCTAAACCATGGATCCTAAGCAAATATATTTGCTGCTTTCTCTTATGTTTAAAGCTCTGTGCTTTCTCATAATGCAAAGTATGTCATTCACATGTATGAGCTAGCATTTGGTGACTTAACACATGTGATTGTCCGATGCTTTTTGTCAGTTTTTCTTCCTAAACTGGATTCTCTTTCTGGTCTCTCTGGTGATTCAACTGGGTCTCCTTGGGATGATTTATTTAGTAAGTTGATATTAAAGTTTAATGCATGACACTATTGCATGATTGATTACCCAACTTTGCATGCATACTTTTGGTGTAAACTGCAAATGACCTTTTGAGTTGTGAAATAGTTTTTCTCTCTAGTTTTCTTCTTTTTTTTTCTTGAGTATTTATTTTACAAGCTCATCTTATAAGCCCCAAAACATTATGTTACAATATTATTACGTACCTTGACCCATGTTGAGCTGAAATATTTGCACAATTTGGCAATTCTTAATCAGTGATCATTGAATGTTGATTAATGGATACAGTTAAGAGAACATCCAAAAGTTTGACGACGTCCTATAATGAAAGTGCTTTCGTTATGGGGACCTTTCCCTCCTGTAGGTTAAATACCACTAATTATGTATTACACGGGTTTCAATGGGAAAATGCCTAATTTCGGTGGAATTTTCTCATATTCAGAACTCTCACAGTTCAATGCCACTAATATCAGGTGAAACTATATGATTTAGATGCCAAATGATCAAAAATTCAACATAGGTTGACCTGAGACTTTTCTTGTTTTAACGCACTGAACCGTAAACACCTTAAAATGACAGTGCGCCCTTGAAGCTGGAAGTTACAATATGATATGGCGAATATTTACTAAAAACCGAAGCCGTGCGTATGAATTTTGGTACTATTACAACAAAAATGTCAAATAATGAGAGAAAATATACCATTTTGAAGCATCAAACCCTACAAAGTACTTTTTTGGCTATATAACTTGATCAATTTCAGCGATTTTAATGCAGTCTTTTCGAATGCCATGAAAACAAATAGTTCCTCGTCAGATTT
Organism: Amphiura filiformis; assembly: GCF_039555335.1. Classification (NCBI taxonomy): domain Eukaryota; kingdom Metazoa; phylum Echinodermata; class Ophiuroidea; order Amphilepidida; family Amphiuridae; genus Amphiura; species Amphiura filiformis. Next base: position 33,632,969 of record NC_092633.1, on the reverse strand, counting down.
CAATGTATCGCCCAGGCCTATTGGTGGTCTTTAACCTGTAACGTAAGTGTAAAGAGTATTGAAAATTTTGACCTCAATGTAATAAGACTTTTTGACCCCTTCCCCTCCCATGAAAGGACTTTCGTTTATAAGCCATCATCAAACTTGGTTTGTTCGCTAACAATGAAACTTAAAACAGTAACAAGTTTAAAAATGTAACGGCATAAAAGAAAAGGCCAAATCATGCAACAGCAACAACAATTTTCATATGAGAATGATGTTTGCTGTTTGCACAAATATTTGAACCCATGAGATACTGGGGAGAGTGACCAGTATGCCTTGCCTCCATATATTTAAAACCCAGCTACATGTCTTGCATGTCCTGTATTTAATTTGCATGATCTTGCTGTGTGTACATATATGTACATTGTATGCATACATGACTTTTAGGTGCCTTTTTATGCTTTTTTGTGGTACATGTAATAAGTTTCCACTGTACAGTTTTGCACAGAAATCTTTCTGTGCAAAGTCTGTATTTTTGACATGTGAAGGATGCCAGACTATGATTAATGTTGAAATATTGTCAGTTTGCAGGAATCATGTTACAGATTCCCATAAGCAAATAAGGATTTTCATTTGTATGGTGCAATGTGCATGATACTAAATTGATCTTAGTTGGCAAAGATTGTGTATCAGTCTTGCTGGATTCAATTCCTTGGACATGTCATTTTATCGTAATCTTTCTACCTTTAATGATATGTATGTTTCTGGTGTTATTTTAATGTGGTTTGTTACTGTACTGGATTACTATTTTGTTTGAGCCTGTTGGAGGCATCTGCTGAATGAAGGCTCTTCTTCTTCCTTTTCTTTTCTTGATAGTAGCATGTATGTGATCCTGTTCTAAGCTACATGTACGTAGGTCACATATATTTTGACTTTTGAGTTCACTTGGGTGATATGATCAAACAAAATGAGTTGCTTGTTGTTAACAAAGCGTTAAACTTCTGTTGCATGTTTGTCACTCAGAAACAAGAAGAACTTAATCATATCTCACAAGTGTTCTTTAATTTGAGGAAAAATCCACAGTATTGTTACCATTTAACAGAATAAAATGTTGAATTGAAAAGGAAAAAAAAAGTGTGCAACTCTTTGCTTAATTTTATCACATTGTTTAAAGATCCTGCACCAAGCAACAGCTTATTTTTTTCTCATACTAATAAATGACCCTAAACCGTAGAATTCCCTCTGTATGAATACCTACATGTATACATACCCATGTCAGTGTACCGTTCCCTTCTCCAACTGATATGTATACAGGGGGAAACTTTCTGTTCCAATTTTGTGGGAATGGAAAAAATTACACTTTTGAAAGTTGTGGAGAAAATGCATCTTTTAGAGAGTTTTTTGAAAATGAAGTGGGGATTCATGTTATATTTGTGGCAAGAAATTAAGCTGTGAACCAATTTGCAAAGCCATAAGGGTATGCAGAGGTCTTCCTCCCTCCCATGTCAATCTGAAAAAGGACAACTTTTTCTGGAAAAAAAACCCAAAAAACATTGAAATCAGCCCTTTTTGAAGAATAAATTCACATTTAAGGTCTGGTTTTTTTTCAGGAAAAACATTGAAATAAGCCCTTTTGATAAAAAAAAATCAAAAAAGGTCCACTTATTAGCTCCCGGCACCTCCCCAATAAATCCTGCCTGACTATGGACCTGCCAATTTGTGCAAACATTCTTGTTTTGCACTTATTTCCAAAATTTGGCTAAACATTCAACTTCATATCCATTTACATTAAGCTCTCACCAAAGTGCAATAATTGCAACCCATGGAATTATGAGCCAGTTCTTGAGTGTTGACTGTCAATGAATATTGTGTGTGTGTGTGGGGGGGGGGGGGGTTAGGGACCTTTCACAAACACTTGTAACGGGGGTCCTGATGCAAAAAGGGGGCCTGAAATTTTTATCCCTCTGAAGGGCAGGGGGCTTTAAAAAATCACCTTAATTTTTCTCCTAGAACATTAGTTTACACTATTTTCTATGGGGTTCACATACATTTTCATGGCCACAAGGGGGGGGGCTGAAAATAATTTTAGGTCCAAAAGAGGGGGCACTGAAAAAAAAAGTTTTTATTTTGTATCAGGCCCCCCTTTACAAGTGTTTGTTAATGGTCCCTTAGTGATTCAAAATATGAAGAAAGCAAACAGGAAATGCCTGGAGGAGATGAATCTGAATCAAATATCATCAATCAATTATGCTAGCTGATGTTGCCTATGTGACACAAAATATAACAACAAGAGGCTGATCAATTATGTGGTTCTAATTGATGAATTTGCTTTGATGAAGCGGGATACATTTGTTTGTTTTGAATATAGGGCTACTTCATTTTATTTATAAAATACATAGATCTTTTTAAAAATTGTTTTAGAAATATTTTTCATCAAAATCAAAATTCCTGTATAAATATTTTTTTTTAATATAAAAAAGAGAAATGCATGTCCACCTGCTTGGCTTCAGGGGAAAGTTTGTGTGACCAGCTTTTTATTTCTGTGGCATCCAAGAAAAACAAACAATTGGCTTATACACAGCAATACTATAATATTGGACTGAAGAATATTTTAGATTGTGGTCCTAAATTAATATGATGATAAACCATAGAACACAAACCATCTCAAATATAATCTTTTCATGTTTATTAATTTTAGATACATATGGGTCAGGTTGAATAACATTAATTGCAAAATAAAGTATCAGTTATCATAATAATGAATAACCACGCTACATGTATTGATCAATCCGTTTTAATTAGTTGCACTAGGTATCGAATATTGACCTATTAATTACTGCTATAGATCCATTGCCAATACATACATGTAGTGTCCATGGATACAGGTCATAGAAGCAATGATCAGATTTAATTGAATCTATCCTTGCTATGCAGTAGATACAGCAGGCTAGATGCCATATTTTAGTTGTAGACAAGTAATACAATGTGAAAATGAGATGGTTATAATATAAAGGTATGTGTGGAATTTGTATTTTATAGATACCTTTTTTCAAGATGTAAGTGTTTAAGTTTCAAGTTAAATTTAGTGTTAATTAACACAGTATGTAGATCAGTGAAACATACAAACAGGTGAGTCTTGTAACATGCATGTAGAATGGTTAGCATGAACAGTTTGGTGTTTGTAGCATCAAAACTGTGGAATCTATTATCTACATGTGGGAAGCTCCTTCACTGGAAATTTGGTCATTTGGATTTTGTTTCCCCAAATAAAGAAATACATAAGAAATTGAGGGAAATATTGCTACTGGGGTAATTTTGTGGCAGTTTGGTTTATCTTCACCAGTTTCTAGGCCTGGTTTGTGTATTGTGTGACTGACTTGATCAAATTTCATAATCATAGTCGTAATATCAAAATTCTCAGCTATTACAGCAAGTTTAGCAAGTGCTAAAGAGCTAAAGGGCTTCAGTATGTTTGTGGCAGTAATTTTATGTTTTTGAGAGAGACTACAGGTAGTACCTCTTGAAACCATCTTTACTCAGTCCATGTAACAAGCTACTACTAAATGTGTTTGAGCAATGATTACTCACTAACCTTGTATGATAGTTTGCAAAAAAACCAGACAAAAACACTCTTAACAGAGTATAGTAGAAGAAATAATGTTAAATAACTTTTAAAAATTATTGTATGTTGACACTATTCGTTTTATTCCCAGATAACCAGTTCAGCCAGGATCAGAAACGATCAACTCAACTCACATTCAGCTATCATGCTGGTAAAATGGTATGTTCATATTTCCTCTATCTGTGTAGCATACATATATACATGTGGTGGGACCAAACCAAATGAGTTTGCCAGTTAGGGGTGATACGATTATTATGTGTGTCCCGAAGGGTGAATTTATAAGGGGACCAAGTTTTTTTGGTAAACTATGTTGAGAAAATTCACTCCCTTAACTTTACATGCATAATTTTGATGCAGCTGTAAGCATCTATAAATGAAATGGTTGAAATGTAATCTTGAGGTTAAAAATAAACCAAATGAGTTTGCCAGTTAGGGGTGGTATAATAATTCTTTGTACCCCCAAAGGGTGAAATTATACCGGGACCAAGTTTTTTTGGTAAACTACATAAATGTTGAGAAAATCCACTCCCTTCACATCCCTTTTAATGTAGCTGTAACCGTCTATGAGTAAGATGGTTGAAATGTAATCTTGAGGTTAAAATTAAGAGTACCATATTCATTCCATTAAATGCCCAGGGCGTTGAACAAAGTGTGGGTGGGTGCTTATTTTTATCATTGTTTACATAATTGCAAACATAAACAATGGCCAAAATATTGCTTTTAATTGTATAGATGGTTCCATGTTTGATGTGTAGAACTGGTTCCTGCACATAATGATAGGGAATCAAGTGTAGTTGGTTCCTGCACATGATGATGGAGGATCACATGTAATCAAGTCCCTGAGTGGGCGCTTAGGGGCATGGGGCGGTAAATGGAAGGAATAAAGTACCAATTTATTCACCTAGCTACATGCAGGCTCCTGAAATGGAACAATACTTCTTCCACAGAGTGATTATATTTCTACTATTACTCAAATTAAATACAGTTTTTTATTATTACCCATACATAAATTATAGTACTTTTCTTGAATATTGAATATGCTTTTGTCAGCACAATGCTAAGATTTTGAAAAAGAAAATACCAGGCCTAATCCTAATTTGGTAAATACAAGTTCTTAGTTTTCAAATCCCTCTATTGGCTATGCTCTAATTACATCAATTAATTTGGTCATATTTACAGGTGCCAAAACTCAGGGAACCAAGAGGTCTCTATGCATTATCAAAGGAATCTGGACCTCAACAGGCACCAAGATGGTAAGTTATCTTCTTGCAAATGACCAAGCTTGCCTATCACACATTGTATGTTCTATTATATACTACTACTATGAGCTTTCTGAAGATGTGAAGAAATACACAATTACAGAATAAATGATAGGAATTTTTATTTTGACTATCCTCTACCGTGTGATAGACGACAGTAGTGGATGCCGGCGCAGCCAGTATCCACTACGATAAAAATATTGGACCTGCCTGTCGTTTATCATAGGTAGAGGATAGTCAAAATAAAAATTCCTATCGTTTATTCTCATTCTTAGTCAGTTACATATTATTATAGCTGTAAACTATTTTTTAAAGCAAAAATTAAGTTACCGTCATAGAAAACTCCCCTTTTTCTAAAATGAACGAAACTTGTTTACAACTTCACATCTTTTGATGTGCGTACTGCTATCGCGTGCGAGTATGTGCGTACTGCTATCGCGTGCGAGTATTCCGCACTGCGTCTACTCATACAACGCGATACATGGAAGAACAGAGGATACCTTAAAACATCCACTGAATGAGTAACCCAGGCAAAAGAAGAAATAAAACAAACAAACAAACAAACATACGCGCACCTCTATGAGCGTGTTACGCGTTATCAACACTCATGATGACGTGGGGTCATCTACAGCCTGATAGACGACACCCAAAACCAGGCGATTGTCCAATCAGATCATGTGTCTACATAATAGACCACTCCCACTGACTAAGAATGCTTGCATCAAGGATAGCACTTGTCTCAAAATCTTTGGGGTCCACAAATAGGCACTTTATAAGGAGTCCAGTGAATTGTTAAATTTTTGCTACTCATTTTAACATAACTTACTACAGGCATTTAAAGCAAGAAAAATTCAATAATGGTATTCTGCACTGTCTTTCAATCCAAATTTCATGATTTTAAGGTTTGGCAAATTTCAAGTTCAACATCCAGTAGTCACAAGTGGAAACACATTTTAGGCCTACATTCAGTGGTTTGAAATAATAATTGTGTTGCTAATAATATTTTATGTATTTCACACATTTAGGCCAGCAGATATGGAGGTGCTCCCAGAAGAAGAGCAGCCCCTGCATATCAACACATTACCTTCCAAAGCAGAGCCTTTTAATGAACAAAGTAAGTCTGAATGCAATAATATATATACCATGTTTTCTTTCTGCATTATGAAACATGTGTCTATGTGCCAGTTGAATTACTCCCTATTCCAGAACAATGCAGCATTAATTTTTTGGGATTAAAAAAATATCATCCTGTTTTGCCAAATGAAACATAGCTAAACCCTAATCATATAGTTAGTCCTAACTGGAAGAAGTTAAATTTTAATATTTGGCCAATTTTTGGAAATAAGGGCCCAAAGCATGCATTTTTAAGGTGTTTTACCTGTGCTGTGACAATCAGAGGATGGTTTAAGGAAGCCCCATCATGCACTGCAAACGTGTTATCACTAGAGTTTCAACTGCTACTTTACTTTAATTCTGTGCAAAAGATGTTGTTTAAAAATTGTGCGTGTGTCATTATTACTTGGTCGATTTCAGAACAAAAGTGATATATGCATAAAGGATAATTCACACTGCGTTTTTATTGTAAATATATCAGTCCAAATTCAAATTTAACCATGCCCGTCAATGCAATGTGCGAGCAGTGGTGTCATGTTCACTCACACAGCTGTGCTAACCGCAAGTCAACACAGTGGCGTGGTGGGAAGTGCTTAAATCATCCTCTGTGTGACAATCAAGCCCAACTGGACTTGTACTAAGACTAATTTCAGCTTATGCATTCAAATTTTTGGAAACGTCATACTTCATTCAATATAACCAATCATTTATTTAAAGTAACACAAAAAAGTGTAAATTAGAGCAAAATTTCAGCATATACTGAAGATTTTGTTCCAAGTCTTTGATTTTTGTGACTCAATTGTCAGAAAACATGCCGAAAATACATGTTTTTGGCTCTTTTTTCAAGAAAATAGTAAAGTAGTGAACTTTTACTTTTATCTCTAGTTAGTACTAAATGAATGATTAGGATTGCGATATGTTTCATTTGGCAGAACTTGATAATATTTTTTTAATCCCCAAAAAGTAGCGCTGTATTTTTCTGGAATAGGGAGTAGTGATGTGCATGTTTATTCAGCATGGTCTATTGTCAGTGATGCAAATTAGGTTGTTCAAAACTTGTTCAAAGCAACTTGTTTTCTCTTATCTCTTTACCACAGATTAATTCAAATTTTGATTAGTGTAATGGGAACATTTTGTTATGCAATTGATACCAATAGCTGGATATAAACACAAACGTTTTAGGCTCATAGAACACTACAGTAAAAGAAAGATTGTCAGTAGACGTGATATATCAGCAATTGTTTGGATGCATTAGGTTGGTTACATGTTTGTCAAATTGTAAACCCAATTCAGTGTGAACATGATGTGACCATTCAACAACTCTTCCTATAGGAGCCAACCGTTGTTAATCCATGATGAATCCGCACTTTGACAGCAGTGTATAGGCTATACGTGTTACGTGTGAATGCGTAAAATTCGTCAGGGAAATGATTAAGTGACATTCCTCATGAAATAATCATGTGAATTATATAATCTTTAGCTTGTTTTCGTGATCATGTTGTTCATGTTGTTCATCAAAGTTTAACAACTCGCGTATGGCACTCGGTGAAGTAAACCATGCAGACAACGCAAACGCATCACTGTAAAAAGGTGATGAAAAACAGTGAAACATGATTAAATCACTAATTAACACATTTCTTTACTGCTTTGCCTGCAGCTGGTTACGAACAGATGCCACAGCCTGCTGCAGAGGGTGAAGGGCGAGTGGTTTACTTCAACCCACCAACAACAGAATCTTATGTAAGTAAACCATGTATCTATACAATGTCATGTTTGAAATATCATTTCGGATCCACCCTTTTGAAAACGATCTGTTTGAAAATATGTAATACTGCCATTTCTTAACCTTTACATACACTTTCCATTTTGTCCTTGTATGTAGTTTTTGAGATCCAGAGTTGGTGGTAGCAGGGCTGGATGCCCAAACCGTGCAGTCAAACTCAAATCCGTAGATGACACTAGACTACTGTTTGAATCCAGATTTGAGAGTGGTAACTTAATGAAGGCAACGCAAGTGTAAGTTTATCAATCTATTGCAGTGATTTGTTGTTAAAAAACAGATGCTGCTATTTGGAATTTGGTAATAAACCAAACACTGTCTAATTTGTGACAATAGTTGGGATATTGTTATTTATTTAGATTAATTGTACTGCTTAAGCAGAAGGCCAGGGTACCTAATAGCGATGCTAATCTTAAGGGCTCCCCATGGATGAACTGTGATGGATTGGAAACTGCCATGGGTTAACACCCACTCTCTATCAAACTGACTGTGATATACATGTATAGATATCCTCCAAAGGATGCAGTACTCTCATGGTTCATTTAACCAATTGTAAGGGAACTCTGAGGAGAATGGAACTCTGAATTTAATGTGAAGATGATGCCAATTAAATTCAGACTATTTTTCCAAAGTCAATACCCTAGCAAGTTGCCACGCCCAGGAACAGATTCAATCAAACCAGTGCAACACACTTTCCCTCTAAATTATGATGAGTTATTTCAGATCTATTAGTATACCTATCTACTGTTTTATTTATCATTTGACCTCCTTTGTTCATATTTATTGTACAGGTCCGAATTTGAGTATGAATTACAACTAAGATGTGACCTGTATACAGATAAGCACATACAGTGGTTCTACTTCAGAGTACAGAATGCAAAACCAGCAGCCAAGTATAGATTTACTATTACCAATTTTATGAAGGTATAACTATTTTAGCAATTTTTTTTTAAATGAACAAAACAAAAAAGCAGGCTTTGACTTTTGAAAATTACAGAAGGGCTACATATATGGCTCTTATGGTATTTAGAAGAGCTTTCATGGGAGTGATTTTGATTTGACATAATTTAGTCTTGAGGTGAGCTACCCGTCACTCTCCTGAGAAAAATAAGTAGAGCTTTTAGGAGAGTGATCACTTAGGCTCGCATCAAAAATAAAAATTCTCACTGCTATCTTTGTAAACCTCTTTTGAATCGACTGATTCTACCTGAATAGAGCATTTAGCTTCTTATGAAATCATAAAGCTCTATCGATCTATGAACTGCTAGTGACTTTCAATCTTTTTGTTTGCAAAGCTTACAGGAATAATGTATGAAAATTGAATGGTGTTATCCTTATGATATGTAACCAGGAAATAGGTGGCAGGTGGCTGCATTAAAGTAGCTGTCAAACAGCAGATGACAAAAGTGAGTGGTGGCTGTCACTGCTGCTGCCAAACAGTAATGCTGAATTGCATAGCAGTGAGCAATTGTTTTTGTTCAGTTTTCATAACAGCAAAAACATGCTAGCGCATTCTTCAAAAATCTATCGCTTGTTACTTATACAGCTTTGTGTATCACCTTCAAACCTAGTCTCTTGTATTTGTAGATAGCTAGCCGTTTTTTTAAATTCAAAACAATCTAGGTACCAATATATATAATAGGTGCACAAGTAAAATTTTTGCAAATTCTGAAAATAATTATACCTCAAAAGAAAGAGGAAGTGATATGATAAGGGGTTGCAAATTTCACTAAAAGAATACATAGTCTTCGATGCGGCACATTAAATATGTAAGGTATGTGTATTTGAGAAGAAAAAAATAATTTCATTAGAAAACACATCAACCACAATTTTATTATTAATTCATATTTTTTGATTTGAGAGATATAAAATAAAGTCAGAATAGTCTTCGATACGGCACATTAAATATGTAAGGTATGTGTGTTTGAGAAGAAAAAAATAATTTCATTAGAAAACACCTCAACCACAATTTTATTATTAATATCATAGTTTTTTGATTTGAGAGAAATAAAATAAAGTCAGAATAGACTTCAATTCAGTGACACTTGTATATTTTCATTATTCTCATGTTCTGATGAAATCAATTTGTATTTGTAGCCTGGGAGCTTATATAACAATGGTATGAGGCCATTGATGTATTCAGAACATGCTGCATTAACAAAGAAACAAGGATGGAGGAGATGTGGGGAAGACATCAAATATTACAAGAACTATATCAGGTAAATCAAACAGACAGTCATCATTTTTGGCCATTTCTGATAGCTACTTTCTGTCATAATTATTGTCCTCGCCAACAAATTTTGAGTCAGAATGGGGACTATGAAATGGGCTGTGTGTGTATGTATGGAGTGTGTGTGTAAAATGTAAAGGCTGGCCTTCTTTTGATGATTTCTCCCACATGGTTTGATGGATTTCAATGGGACTTGGACACAATGATGACCCTTAAGGTCATCTCACTCTGGTCAAATAAGTAATATTCTTGGATTTTTTTTTAACCTAGTGGAATTGTCAACTTTTGCTTTTGTTGGGAACTGCTGCAAGTTTTGATTTCTGATTTTTTTTTTTTCATACCCCGCCCACATTGCATAGATCACTGCCCAATCATATAAAAAATAAAAAGGACTTATACACGCACCAATGCAACTCTTTACTGATTAGTGCTCCATACCATCCAATAAGATGCATTCAGAGTAACAAAATTAACACATGAACATGTTTTTTTTGCAGGCGTACAGATGTGAAGGGGGACAAGTCTTTGTACTCTCTTACTTGGACGGTATCCTTCCCCTATGACAATGACACATATTACTTTGCACACTGCTATCCATACACTTACTCAGATTTACAGGTGAGTGTCCTCTCAACAAACCAGTAAGATTGATAATAAATGTAAGCTCAGAGAAATACAAATTAAAGAGATTTTCAATTTAAGTTGCATGAAACAATTATGCCAAGATCATGTTGACCAATAGATAAATGACTGACTATCATTGAAGACTGAGTTCCGCAGTCTAGCTGGAGTAAGCACCACTGATGACAACACTCTGTCATGATAATAACCATAGCTATTATGGGGCATAGCCTGTGATCACCAAGCCTATAATTATGATTGGGGAAATGGTAATGGTTGTTACCCTTGACAAGGAGGACAGCACATTTCTTTACATTAAAAGTATCATTCCATGTCTTGCTTCAATCATGTTGGGCATTGATGTTGGACTGTAGAGCATGTTGGTCATCCATTATAGATCTGTAATACATGGTATGGGTCAGCGAACATTACCAGATTAGAACTGACATGGTGTAGAAGGTTTATTTATGTAAAGAACAAACAGCAAAGGTCAAATAATTGATCCTTCGGAACTACAGAGGTCACAGAAAGTTAGCTGGATTAAACACCACTGATCACAACTCTCAGTCATGATAATAACCCTGGCTAGCCCTAAATAGGTTGAAATTGTTGAAAAATAGGTTGAAATTAACTCTTGTTCAATAATATGTTTGTTTGACAGCGATACCTACTCAACCTGTCTAATGATCCCATCAGAAGTAGATTCTGTAAACAGAGGATTCTGTGTCGATCACTAGCCGGTAATGTGGTGTACATACTTACAATTACATCTCCAGCAAATACACCACTGGATGCAAAGGTAAGCAACCAACCAGACAGACATGTGGAGGATTTAGCTAGTCTTCCACAGTAGGAGTAGGAGTTTTGAATAGAATAGACAATTGGTTAACTTCGATTTGAAATACTCAACTCCAGTTGTGGAAGATATAGGTAAAGCACAGGGGGAGTATGGGTTTAAAAATGATTAACCCTGATCAATTACATTTGAAAAACATACTCCCCCTGTAGAAGATATTTCCAAAATCTTCCACAAGGGTAGTGTGGATTTTAACTGGAATATCCCAATATATATACAGAATTCAAATATTCAGCTTCTTCTAATCTTAATTTGTTTTTGTGTTGCCTGTACAATGTTCAGTAATTAAGCACAGTCAGTCCTAAACTTACACACCCTAAGTTATATATGTAGGGGTGTACTTGCAGGTATGTGGGGGGGGTATATGTATGTAGGAATGTATGTATGTTAAGGATTTCAAAATTGATCTCATTTCTCATGTGTTGGCCCAATTAGCATGAAACTTTGATACAATGATTGTTGAGTAGCAAAAATTATGCAGACTACATTACAAGTCGAGGTCACATACCAAAAGTGGAATAAGGTTAAAACTAAAAAACTTTTCAAAGATTGTGCCCCTTGTAAATGAAACTGGGCCACAAGTATTCATGATAGTGTGGTATTTTTGGGAGAGAGGTAGTATTCTATGGCTGTATGGTATGAATTTGAATAGAATTTAGGATGATAGGGTTCAAGAAAGATTATCAGAATTAGTAAAAGCCAAGAATGGGAAGATATAGTGTGTAAAACTCTGATGGAATTGTACTGAATTCTGTGTGGCCACCATCCGAGAACAGTAACCAGTGGCCCTATGTAAATGCTACTAAGATATGACATGTTTATAGATACTGTAAGCATCTGATAGGTAACAAAACTATTAACTGACACTTTAATTGTTCATATTGTAGATGAAGCGTGCCGTAGTAGTGACAGCTCGTGTTCACCCTGGTGAAACTAATTCAAGCTGGATGATGAAGGGATTCTTAGATTATCTAACAAGCAACTCTCCTGATGCAAAGGTAACAAAATATTCCATTCACTAGGTATGTGTGTGATGAGTAATCACCCCAAATACAAAGACTGCAATCCAATCACAACTGCGCCAGGAAGTGTTTATGGTCCCATGTTTTAAGACGAGGTGTGGAGGGTATCATATTTCATTTTAAAGCATGTTTAAAGTTGGTTTGGTATCAGAAGGTAAAAAATCAGTGCACAGTGGATGGGTAAAAATGCAAATTTATATGCAATGTCCATAGTTACTTTATATTGTAACATCCCCGTTTGTGCATACTACTCTATATATTCCATGATTAGGAGCAATTATAGGTATGGTGTGTGTGATATGTTTGGAAGGGAAGTAGGACTTTAATTCTGCCAGGGCAGCGCAAATTTAGAGAACTTAACATAAGAAGATCCTGCCCATGACACCTTCATATCCTTTCTGTATAATTTCACATTGTTAAATGTAGATTTGATGTTCTACAGAAAGAAAAATATATGTTACAAGTTTCTTGTTTTTCATTATAATTTTAATTTTAAAAAGTCTTTTTGTCACTTGGTTAGTGTTTAGAAATAATTACACATTTTTTCCCCTTTTAGCTCTTGCGAGACAACTTTGTCTTCAAAATTGTGCCAATGCTGAACCCAGATGGTGTAATTGTAGGAAACTATCGGTGCTCCTTAGCTGGAAGGGATCTCAATCGCAACTACAAAAGTGTTCTCAAAGATTCCTTCCCATCTGTGGCTCACACCAAAACCATGATTAAGAAGTAAGTAAAGGAATGATTCCTATCTTTACACAGCGGTTAATAAATACATTAGAAACTCTGCACCAAGTAAAATAAAGACAATAAGTGGGTATTACATTGATTCAGTGCTCAATTGTATTGTTTAAGAATCCTTTTATCTGCTGGGAACATAAAGCAGTATTCAGACTTTTTATTGTACGTACAATATTGTATGTAATATATATACGTTATTTAATCTATTGCCAATCTATTTCCAGTAATGTTTAAGTTCTAACGAATGTTTGATGATGAAAAATCGATAATATATTTCTGCTAGATATTGTATGTAACATATTATCGATTTTTAGTCATCAAACATTCGTTAGAACTTAAACATTACTGGAAATAGAATGGCAATAGATTAAATAACGTATATATGTTACATACAATATTGTACGTACAATACTCGGAGTCTGTGGAGCGCTTAAGATATAAGTGACATGTCATGCATGTATGATGAACTAAAAAAATGCACTTTTCATGCAAGATTAGTTTGGGATAATATTAATATCTTGAATGTTACCATGTGGGAAGTGCTACCAAGTACTTTGTTTACTGCAGTTATCTATTCTATTGAACCTGTGTTATGTAAATGTTTATACATTGAACAACTTATAAATGGCAAAAATTATTTGGGTTTTTATTACTTTACCCCTCATATAAGTCCAAACATATGCTGTGTAAATTTACATATGCCCGCCCTGGTTATGTATTGCTCAAAGAGTAAGTAGTGTATGTGCTGTGCCTAATAACTGTGTGCATATTCTATATCAATCCACAATGTTATGATTCTTGCCATTTATAAATCAAACAAAGTATAACAAAAGTTATCAAGTACATGCACAAGGCAAAAGTAACATTACCTATTATACATTCCAGGCTGTTGGAAGAGCGGGAAGTGACAGCCTACTGCGACCTACATGGGCATAGTCGCAAACAGAATGTCTTCATCTACGGCTGTGAGAACAAGAAAAATCCCAACAAGCGTCTGAAGGAGCGGATATTCCCAGTGATTATGGGAAGGAATGCTGCTGACAAGGTAATAACATGCATTATATAACTGATAGTTGCAGGGGACTGTTTTAACTTTTAGGATGTAAGTAGCCGAAGAAAAATCCAGAAAATTTAACAATTTGATGGGAACAAAGCTAATTAGGTTTGATTAGGTTAGCAAGTCTTGCTTGGCTATTAATAAGCTGAAAGGAGGCTGGATTAGACCAATGAGATCAGTTATTATTTTAAATGTTGGAAAGAAAGGGGAAAAACACATTGTGTGCATGTGTATTATTGAATTAAATCTGTGATGTGTAAACTGTGTGCATATCGCTATTCGTCTAAACTGTGTGCATATCGCTATTTGTCTTACGTCTTGTTTATTCATCCTAGCTGTGTGAAGCTACACCAGCGCTCATGATAATAATACGATCGGCGAGCTAATACACAAATTATAGGCATTATGACATCAGTATTCATTCCAGACTATTTCTTTTCGTTAATTTGAATTGCAGTTTAGCTTTGATAATTGCAAGTTCAAAGTACAGAAGAGTAAGGACGGTACAGGAAGAGTAGTGATGTGGCAAATGGGCATCATGAATAGCTACACATTGGAGGTGAGTAAGTGGACCAACCACTCTACCTTGAGGAAACACAACTTGCTTTGACCACTCTCTAGTGAATATATTTTTTTCTGAATTCATAAATTATCAATTTATCGATTTCTTAATAAAAAGTTAACTTGTAGACATGTGCTATTTGTTACAAGCCGGCCTCTGCAAGGCCAGCTTGTATTGTATTTCAACGATTTCTTTCTTCTTCTATCAATCTTGCTTCTTCTCCCACAAGCAACATCGCACAGTGATGCCACTTGCACGCTTGCATTGTGCCTTTGGGGTGTTAACAGATTTGGGGTCAAAGGTCATTAATCGGGCGGCTTGTTCGTGTTGTATGCAACACTAGTTTTTTACTTGTATGCATGTAAGACCAGACTTAGTATTTCAATATCAGTGCTATTGCAGCAAAACAGATGTTAAACAATATGTTGTTACCCATTATGGGCATAATATTAATTTGCTTATTGTCACCCTCATAAGCAAACTGCCTAAGTCATTATTACATGTTTCTCATTTGCAATTTAGATTTTCTGAGTAAGAAACCCATAGTTAATCAAATTTCCAGCCGCATTCTTCATCAACTTGAGGAATACATCTCTCTTGATGCAAAAATTGCAAATGAGAAACATGTTATAATGACATAGGCAGTTTGGTTATGAGGGTGACGTTTATGATATTCTATATAAATGATTATTAATATCATACATCATCAATTGCAACTAAGTGACCTGTTGTTACAAATACAGACTGTATTTTAAATGTTATTTGTCATCGACATTATAGGCAACATTCTGTGGTTCAACACTAGGAAGCAAGAAGAGAACTCAGTTCACAACAGCTGATTTTGAGGATATGGGCTATCATTTCTGTGATTCTCTTCTGGATTACTGTGATCCTAGTGAAAACAAGGTAAAATCTCATTGGATATACTATTTTGTTAATATATTGTATTTTTTTCTGGAAATTAAAGAAATCAAAAGATACATTACTCCAAAGTCTGGCATTTTTTCTGTTTGCCAAAATTAGTATCCGAATGCATGTGTTGTTGTGGTGAACAGCGACTTTTAAGAGAAGTTCAATTACAGTGTTAATTGGTTAAGTACATCCATTCTCTTGGTCAGGGTTCCATCTTTTGCATTTACCCATTTCTCACATCTGTCAAAGGGAACACTCTCACAAAATCCCTAGTGATTTTTACAGGGCCTTTCTGTTTCAATGCCAAGTTGCCTCTTCTTTTGTAATTATTCAAAGTTTATTCCCCTGATAAGAAATCAAACATTTTGAATTGTTTCACCAAGAGGTATTCATTTTAAGGCATGTTTTGTGATTTCCCCCATTGAGTGGCCCCTTCGTCAGAGGGTACGAGATGGAACAGTTGAATCTTGGCCAAAACAATCAATGCGAGGATTCATTGCAAGTGACATCATGCCGACCGACAGACTGAATTGACATAAACCTTTTTGATAATATTATACTTTACTCAGGTAGTAATCTTATATAATCTAGCAATATTATATGCGAGGCATCTCTAACAGTCCATTTGCTGAGAATTTGTAGAGAAAATCTGTGATGAATAGCTAAGAATTGCATCAAAATATCAATTCTCTGCAAATGTAACCTTATGGGATTAAATTAAAAACATGTTAATCTTTGTGAGGAGACCACAACTAACAATTTTCTCATAATTTCTTTCTTGCATTGTATTAACAATAACATCTGAAATGGTAATTATACTTTGTCTGATGTCACAATGAGTTCATTGTAGTATTTATTTTATTGTGTTGTAGCTGCTAATAAGAATCTGTTTAATTAGCGGTAGTTGATATACTTGCATCATAGTTCGCTGTATCACCATAAAAGTATTTGTTACTTTTTTTAATCCACACCCACTTTCATATAAATAAAAACACTGATTGGCTTCCTTATTTTTCACTCTATTTTTATCACATTAGATGTATAATTTGTCACAAATGTTCCTCAAATGGAATATATGTTGTTCTTTCAATTTTTGTACTCTTATTTTCACCATATTGGGTAAGATATTGGGTGTATAATTTTTTCAACGGTTCCTTAAATAGATTATATTTTTTTCCAATTTTGTGCCCACCATCTTCTAGATTCAGTAGCCTTTCTGTGATTCTATCATAGCTTTTATTTTATTTTTAAAAACAGCTAAGTGTCTGGAAGAGCCTTTCCATCTGAATAGAATGCTCACCTTTCTTTGCATGTATGTGAGCCAGCCTACTCATTGTGATTTGCAGGGGTACAAGTATTTACCCAGGGGTATAACCAGTGGGTTGACAAGATGGGAGACTGCCCCTCTAAAATATTTTTAGAATAGAAAATATGCCATATTAATTCAGCCCTTAATTGGCCCCATTTCCCCTCTAACCAAGACCAATTTTCAATGACGAGCTTTCTGCCCACTCATCTGGTTATGCACATGTTCACCTACCCAATGCCTATTACCTGAATGGTTAGGTCAGAGAAGATTTCTCATCTTCTCTGGTTAGATGCAGTCAAAGAGCAAGGATGATGATACTGCTGGGTACCCAATTTTCCCAATGACAAGTTCTCTTTGATGATGATCCCTGCCTCTTATTGTTATGCCTCTTGTTAGTTTATCCTCCTATTGTTTTGAGACTAGTTGTGTCTTGCAGTATCCATTCTCATAATAAAATGATCCTATTCACTGTACGGTACAATCGCAGCACCTATGTTACTTTGATAGTAAATCCAGCATGATTCTTGATTTGATTTGTGTTTACAGTGCAATATAATCCTTGCCGATTTATTCGAAAAGTTGAGGCAAGACATACTACGACATCTAGAAAGGACAGGGACACCTCTACCAGAAAATGGCCAGGTTGACCTGAGTGAGGACTTTGGGTCAGGTATAGAATCAAGGTAAGGGTTTGACAAAGATTGGAAAACAAAAAATGATGATCAGTTTCCAACGATTTTCGTGGCGCTGCGTGACATAAAATTTTCCTTTCTTTCACAATTTCATTTGTTATGCGAAATTCAAGTTTTTCCATGCAATTCATAATGAAATGTGAACAAAAATTGGATTTTGTTTATATTGAAGTATCAGCCCTGTTTGAAGCATAACATTAATGTAACCATTTGTTAATCTTTCTCGTTGTTTAGTTTTGCGTATTTAAGATTGCATGTAAAGAATCTTTGAGGTTATGTTTGAAAAGCACACATATGCATTATAGTATAATGTATAGTAGGGGTGAAAATAGTGATTCTGTGACCAAATCACAGGGAATATAAGTAGTTTATTGTACTCTGAAGCATGTAAAAAGTATGCCACCTTGTCAAATGGGGGAAACTCCAGATAAAGGGTGCTGTTCCAAATGGCCACCAATATCATTTGTCCCTGAAGATGATGATTAACAAATGGTGTTAATAAGACTAAGACAATGTGTTTCGTAAATGGACTATTGTATTTTCAAACCACACATGTACAATATTCATATGTGTGCATCCATATCAAAAGCGATGATGCACTTGTCGGCTGCTACATGTGTCTCATTTCACATAATAGCTAGGAATAAACCAGACTCATCTCAGAAGTGGAGGTCACTTCAATTCATCCCCAAGTCACATGGTTAAAGAATGTTCTTTGTATTCCTAAACCATGTGACTTAGGATGGTTGGAAGTGACCTCCACTTCAGATATGAGTCTGGTATTTATTCTTTGCTATTATGTGAAATGAGACACATGTAGCAGCCGACAAGTGCATCGTTTTGATATGGATGCACACATATAACATGCCCAAATCTTTGTTTTTGATGTAATTACTTGGCTTTATTGTTACAGTACTACAGGATCAGACAGCTCAGCTGATGATGGGTTACCAGTTCATCTATTAGCACTTGCACCAAAGGTATGTAACCAATTGATTAATCTTAGTGTGTACTGTTTTAATCAATCTCAAGACACTGGGAATTTTTACAGGTGCACATCGATAATAAAACCAGTTGATTTACTCCTTTAATAATGCTAAATCAGACAAGATTAATGTTTTCAACTCAGCCACCTAAAAGAAAGAAAATTTATTTCAATGAAAGATTGTAGATTGTATAACTTTGTTTCTCTTGTGTTTCATTTCTCTTCTCTTTTCTTTCACTTCTTTACTTTTGTTTCATTTTTTAATTTTCTTCTTCTTTCTTTTTCTTTTCTTTTTGTTCTTTTTTCTTTCTTTTTTCTATTTTACTTTATTTCCCTTCTCTGTCTGTCTGCCCTTCTCTTTGTCTGTCTGCCTTTGTCTCTTCCTTTTTCTGTCTGTGCCTGTCCTACTCATTCCTACACCCCAGCTTACTAAAAAGAAGAAATTGAAGAGCAGAAAAGAACGGGACAAGAAGCGTAATAGTGCTGAGAAGCCAAAGGAAAAGGAGAAAGAACAAGAAAAAGAAAAACCAAGCAGTGGTCGTCTGTCTAGTACAACAAGGAACTCAGAAGGTGACAGTAAACCAGGTTCTTCCAACAAGGATAAGGTAAAACTACAATGCCAAATTGGCAATTGGCTTTAAAACTGGCAGAACTATAAATACATTAGTGTGTGAGGTACCAACATGTGTTTGCTTCTTGGCGTGAGCTGTGTCAGTAGACTGGATGATGAGTGAATCATTATGGATAAATAATTCAACAACTCTTAGGAGCCAACCATTGTTAATCTGTGATGAATCCACACTTTTACAGTAGCGTATATGTGTGCGTATACATGCTTACAAGTTGAATTCAATATTTTGGAGGTAACTGCTAAACATTGCCCTACTCTGTAGTTTTATTGCTGATATCAACAGAAAAATCATCAATCTTTTTGCAAGGGTGAGTGGCAATGATTAACTGACATTCCTCATGAAAAAATGATGTGAATTATATGATCTTTAGCTTGTTTTCGTTGTTGAAAGGAATTAAATCATGTCGGGCAACTAAAGCTACCTTCATGAAGTAAACCAGGCAGACGACATGGACGCATCGTTGTGATGAACAACGGATAAATATGATTGAATCCCTAATAAATGTGCATACTTAATAAATTGATAAATTGTGTAATAATAAATTGTACCTTTTTATATAAGACTTTACATCGGAATATACAGGTAGGTGTAAACGAAGAATTTTGAAAGTTTGGTTAAAGATTTCCTTAATGATATCCTCTATCAATATTAATATTTTGTAGCAAATGCGTTATCGCCACAGTGATAGGTCAACATTACACTCTGCTGGGAGAGAAAGACACGCCCACCATGGAAAGCCTGAGGGCATGCCAGTCTTTGCACAAGAAAGGTGTGATGAAAGGACGCTCAGAAAGGTTAGTCATTGCAGAAACCATCAAGTATGGTTTGGGGATGCAGCTATTGAGACTCCCAAGTCAACTTAGAAGATTTCATCACAGCTAGAAAGTGTTGATGAAAATTACAACAACCATAGCTAATTTTTTTAATATAATTATTTAAAACTGAAAAAAAAGATTTCTGTACAAACACCAGATCAGTACTAATCGAGGTAAACCCATTAACTCTAGATTGATGAGCTTTACTACCTGGGTCAGTCATAAAAATCATCTTAATGTATTAAATCATCACTTGTTTTTATAATACCCAATTCCCAATACCAGTGACACCTT
This sequence comes from Amphiura filiformis, assembly GCF_039555335.1. Taxonomy (NCBI): domain Eukaryota; kingdom Metazoa; phylum Echinodermata; class Ophiuroidea; order Amphilepidida; family Amphiuridae; genus Amphiura; species Amphiura filiformis. The sequence continues at coordinate 33,612,488 of NC_092633.1, read as the reverse complement.
GTGCATATATTGTCACGGCTAGGACTAGCCCTATTATCACTTGAGGGGCATGAAAACTAGCACTACAGCCCTGTTATATTGACTTTTCAAAATAAAATGCCAATATCTATTTCAATGCATTTAAAAGTCCAGGGTAATTAATGGTGTGTCAATGGGCAATGAAATATTGCTAGAACTTGTAGTGTGCGGACAGATTTAGGTCCGATTTCTTGAAGCTTGGCTAGTGGTCAGGCTTCCTAAGCCAGAAGGCTAGCCCTACCAATGTGAATCCATTTTATTGATTTATCTTTCTAGGTGATGTATGATGTGAAATTATAAGCACTGCTATATAGGACTAATAGGGCTTAGGTATAATGGCTTAGGAAGCCTGGCCACTAGCCATGCTTTGAGAAACCGGCCCTTAGGAGCAAGAAAGTCAGATATGATATGAGTATTGACAAAACAAGCTTATTTTGGCATGCATGGTTCAAGCCTCAGACTGATATATAAAACTGAATTGTATGAGTATCATAATATGTGAGTGATTATTGTTGTGTTATTTAACAATACCAGGTGCAGCTGCGTATGTCTAAATGTGATCTCTCGCTAAATGTATGTATGAATTATAAGTCCATATGATATGAACAAAACATGATACATGATATGGAAACTGTAAGACACATTGTAACATTGATCATACATGTATCATTACCATCCATATGTAGGCAGGTGGTTTTGTGTGATACATCATGGTGTTAGTATGATGATGATCACATCAACAGGTGCCTTATTCAGCTTAGTAATCACCATTTCCAGTAGCCTTGGTGTTAGGCTGTACCAGTGGTTTTAATGTTTCCATATGTTTTGGGGCCTACAAAGGGAATTATCTAAATTTGGTATTTGACCTTTTTGGACATAACTCAAGAACGGTACAGCCTAGATAGGTAAAACTATACATTTTTTGAATCCTTGTGACTAGTGGAATACATTGGTATGCTTTTTAACACAATTTGAGTAAGTTTGAAATTTGACCCTGCATAGAGTTTGATGACCTTTTACTCAAAACCCATGACATATAGGGAGAAAGTATATGTTATACTAATTCCAATAGTACCAAGAGACCATTGGCCCTAATTTTTACTGACACCAAATTTATTTAAGACAGCCTATAAAATCAGAAGCTACCAGAATAATCATTATTTTCCTGAAAAATGTGAGAACCAATCCATCTTGTCATCATTGTCAGACATCAAAACTAGACAATTAGTAGACACGGGTGCCTCTCACAGACATATTCATAATGTTTCTAACAATGTTGAGCCATTCAGTCACAATTATTTGTCTGATTTGACTATTCCAGTTTAAATCCACACTACCCCTGTGGAAGATTTGGAAATATCTTCCACAGGGGGAGTATGTTTTTCAAATGTAATTGGTTAGGGTTAATCATCTTGAAACCCATACTCCCCCTGTATTATAGCTTTACCTATATCTTACAACTGGATTAAGTATTTCAAGTAGAAGTTACCCAACTGTCTATTCTCATACTCTGTTGAAGACTTTAGCTAAATCTTCCACAGGGGTAGTGTGGATCTAAATGGAACAACCCATTATAACACCTTGTTTTATTACATGCTTTTCATAAAACATCAGAGAATATGTAGCAAGCATAAAGAGAAAGTAAGTTGAACTTGAAGCAAAAGCAATGTGTGGTTTGTGGTGGTGCTGCAAATGTGTGATACATGTATAGCCAAAGAAATTGGACCACTTACGGTCCATATGTAGGTTTTGCGCTTGCCTTATTTTAGTGGATGTAATATGGATATTGCTTTTTTGCCCATTTCAATTCATTCATATATAATGTCCAATTTTTAAATTGTTTAAAACATGAATGGGTAAATTGACACACAAGTAGTTTGGTATGCAAATGAGATATAAAACTTGATAAAGATACTCATTTTCAGATGAAACTTGTTCATTATGAGGGGGGGATAAACAGATACTCATTTTCAGATGAACCTTGTTCATTATAAGGGGGGAGATAAACACTACATTTCGCCATTTCAGATAAATCATACGTTTTTGTTGAGTTATTTATGCAGTTTTATTTGCCCGCTTTATCACTCATGCTTTCACTCAGTTGTAATTGTTTATAAGCACTGTGCTGTGATAGTTTACTTGTATATTATCTGCACCTTTTTGTATGTAGGCATAAGTTTTGAGAGTTTGTGATGTAGCACTATATGCTAGCTAGTAATCACATTCACAACATGGACCTGTTACCACCTGCTGTGGTCTCAATGGAATAGCTGGCTGAAAATGCCAAGTTGTATGTATGTATGTATGAAAAAAACTTGGCAAGGATTTGAATGGCAAAATGTAATCCTAGAATTTTATGTCCAGAAAATAAAATGTGACCAGATCTGATCCAATCAGGCTAAAGTCAGCAATAATGAAACTAAGATATAGGCAAAAATTGAGGAGAAAAAACAAAACAATAAAAAACATAAGAAAATGAACATATAAAAGGTTCATAACTTTGCAACCAAGTATTCAAGAGACCTGGGGATTCAACATCAGTAAGTGTAGGTATTGTGCAAGTTATAGCAGATTCAACCCATCGAGGGATGTTTTTCAAACAAATCCAGGCAATCATGCATTCAGCATATTACGCTAAAGACGAGGTACAAATGATTTACCGGCAGTCTGGATTTGTCGGAAAAACATCCCACTATTGGCTGAATCTGCTATAGTAATGGTAGTAAATCAATTTTCAAAATTTCCAACTTCGGCCTGAGTGGATCAGATCGAGTCCCAATTTAGCTGTTCACTCGCCATGGGTTGCAACCTACAACTGAGCATTACATCTGCACTCATATCTGCATGAAGGAAAATATTCCACAACTAATATTAATTTTTTTAATATTAAATTCATTTTTTCAGAGTGAATACTTAGAAGCACTCACCAATGCCTATCTGATGAGTGGAGTACTCAAGCCATCAAGTCAAGGTATGAATTGTTGCTCTGTGGAATAGTAGAATAGTTAAACATTATGTTTGTGGATTGGTAAATGTTGTTCAGGAAATGTTGCACTGTTTTTATTCTTGATGCAGTATCTTTCTGTAATGCCATAGTTTGAAACTGTCAATCATTCCACTGTTTTTCCATGTCATAGTTTGTTGCATAGTAAATGGGTCATGTCCATTTCCAAACCATTACATGTACAATGTTTGAACAGATTGTTGTAGGAGTACATTTGTATGTAATTTAATTTATACATCATGTTAGAGATACATAGGCTGCGTCTAACAAACTAGAACCTAGGACTTTCATAATAACTGTGCAGCTGAACCAAATAGCTCATTAATAAATGTAGATGAAATTATAGATAGAGAGCTGGATTGACCTGGTAACTTGGCAGTTTAAAACAAACAAAAAACTTATTGCACATCATGTGGCAACTGCTAGCTGTACATAACCATTGATTGTAATTGTATATTAGTCACTTTTATCAATCACTTGGATCGTGCAATCCATTGACATTAGCTGAAAACTTCCAAGTTAACAGGTCATTTGCATTTTTTGTTTATAGATTATACAACTTAATGATCATCATTAAAATCTTGTAGTTTGTGACATAGAAGCACAGTCATGTTTTTGCTTTGTATGTTCCATGTGCTAAAAAGGTTTGTCTCGGAGACCCGTGCGCATAGGTATGTGACATTGGATTTGCTGCATAGCTGTACGCAATCACCTTTTTTTTAGTTGTCAAAATTAAATTGTGGGTCAAAAATGACAAAAAAGAAAATTGATAAGTTTTTTTTTAAAATAAAAAAAAACCGGCATAGCGCTGAGCGCATAGTTATATGACCAAATGTTTCTGAGACAAACTTTTTTTTTGCCTGATAACTTTCATTTGCATTCAATCCTTCCTTCCTTTTTTGTGTATAGATGTACCTTCCTTACGTTATTCATCTGGTAATGTAGGTTTAAGTGGTGTGCCTATGGCTCAAGTAGATGGCTTATGTCCTCACCATGAAAAGGCTCTAGCTGAACAGTTTGTGGCTAATCAGTTAGCAGGCCTACAGTTTGAAGGTAAGGTTCAACTTGAAGAATCATTGAGGCAAAAGAAAAAAATAACATATGTCATTTTTAAAAGTAATTTAAATTACACTTCAATACTACTTGTTTATTTCGCTTAACGGGAGCACTTTCGAGGAACTTCCTCATCATCAGGCAATGTTGTTAGCTCTGATGTTTTTCTTGGAAACAGCTAGAGACCAACCTGATCAGGTGACGGCACACTTGATGACGTCACCCAAGTCGGAAAAGCCCTGCCCCTGGTGCCGCTGGGTTTGATCATTTATAGTTTTGTCTTGCATGTAAAGTTTTAGTTTCATTGACTCATTTTTATATGTTTGTTCATTAAATATGTTGGGTTGGTATAGTGATTGTTGTATCATAAGTGTGATTTTGTGCTATATGTTGTACATCCTATATTTTTGGTAGGCTTTTCTTTTGCTTTGGAGTTACTTTATAGTCCATTTGGCTTCCTTGAGAGAGTGACATCAGTGCGTGCTCCAGTGTGCGTTTATTAAATCTCATGCGTTAACTCGGACTAAGTGCTGACCTCACTCTCATAAATGGACTATAAAAGCAATTGTGACACTCTTTCTTTGCTTTTGCTTGAATTAAAGGCCCATTAAGTGATTTGCTCATCCGGACAATTGTAAAAATCATCAACATTCATATTTTGGTACCTTTTTCATTGTCATAGATGTGCTAACATAGCCTGCTAGTGGTATAGCCGAAAGCTTTGTATTTAAGACAAAATAAGGCATTTACATGATTCTATAATTTATATACTAACGGTATATAAATTAGCTGTACATGTATTTGAATGGGGCTTCAACTTCGTCAATACTGCTGTTTTTTTTGTTTTTTGCCAAATTTTTCATTTCAAAAATACCAAATGAACATTTGAATGACTTATCCTTCACTTTTAAGCGATTTATAAACAATTTTATTTTTTTATACTTATGCTGGGATCACTGAATGGGACTTTAAGATAACAGGTGTCACTTGGGAGAATACATAGAGTATTTAGTTATTAATTTGATAAATAAAACACCAAGTGCTAAACCCTAGGCTACATGTTGGTACCTTTTTGCTTCCAGATGATAAATTCAACTGGAGACATCATGCCATGGATACTGCCAAAGCTGTGGAAGCTCTCAGTCAACGTGAAGATTCAGCTGCACAGCGCCAGCATGAATTCAACAATCACATGGTCACAATGTCTGCACTACATCAAGCTCAGAAACCTCTGAATGACTACATCAGGAATGCAGGGGCACTACCCAGTAGACCACATACTGGCAGGAGGTCTCTGAAGAGTCCAGTTAAAAGTCATCCATCACCATTTGATGAGCAAGACAAGAATGAACTCAAGAAAGGTAAGATGAGCATCAAGTTATTATTGTCTGTTTTGTTTTATTATTTTTAAAGGATAGACATTAAGAATCAACTGTACACCATTCTACATTATCTGTGATATCAACAGTATTGCGAACATCTACTTTGTTAATTTAACTGAAATTTATTCTAGTTACATGCAGGTGCTTCCCCTTGCTTTTCTGCAACATCAGTAAAATTTGGGCTATTATGAGTCCCTCCACCCTGTGGGCTCCCATGTTATTGTCCCCTTCTGGGATTGCCTGTCTTGTTCTGGTTTTTTTTGTTTTTTTGTTTTTGTAATAACCATACAGGGTGTATCAAAATGATTGGTACCGGACTATGTGACATTTTCAAAAATATATCAAAAATATAAAATTGCTAATTAATATAGTTTTTTTTCAATAAATAGAAAGGATCATATGTTAACTTATCGATCTAATAATATGAAGATGATAGGTTGATGCATCTGGGAGCTATTGTCATTTAAACGAAGGTCGACGTAATCATGGTTTTGCTTACACAACACCAAATGAATAGGTTCACTGCTTGAACAATTTATTGCATTCATGCTCTTCAATATCTTAGTCTACATAACATAACATTGCTTTACACATGCTTTTAGAAAGACGGTTCCTGAAGTCCCTGCCTTACGACTCTGGCAGTGTGAGGTGAAGCTCTATCTTGAATGAACTTAACACCTGGGATGGATCCATTCTGTAACTGCCCATATCAAATTTTGAAACATTGCAAATTAGAGCAAGTTTGCATGGGATACTCCTTGCTCTTGGAAACTGTCTTCTAAATCTTCTCTGCACTCCTCCATAGCTTCGTGTTAACCAGTGATTCTTTACTATGAAAGCATGCTGAAGTGTGGAATACTGTGGAGCCATTCCAATAACTTTTACCAGTTCTAACCTAACCTACACTGTCTACAGTCGATCTATAGCCATTCTGCCACACCATCTACTAAGTAACCTCAATACTACAATTTAAATTACCGCCCTGGAAGCCGTTGATACACAAACGTTTTTTACCCCACCTAAATTATTCAAGTCAATAATATTACTCTCAACCAATGATAAGAACATTTATATAATATTATGAATGAAGAAATAGGTAAGGGAAAAAGTATTTCCATGATTTTCAACATATCATTCACACAAGGTATCTGTAGCAAAATAGAGCTTTGAAAATGGTGCGCTACTGATCCAGCGTTGCGATGAAAAGTGTAAAAACGCATACTTTCCTTTAGAATCATGTAACTTCTGACAAGAATGTGCTATCTTTATGATCTAAAATTCTTAGAGAAGATAAGACTACAATAATTACAAATACTTAAATAATTAACCCCATACTGATACACAAAATAGTAAAATAATTCGACAAAAAATGAAAAGTCGTCGGTACCAATCATTTTGATACACCCTGTATTATGCTGTTGTTTCTGTTTTATCAGGTTATTCCAGTACTACCATTAGCCTTAAGACTAGATGTCCATCAGCAACCAATTTTACAGTGTACGATGGGTAAGTTTGGCCAGTTGCATGAACTTAACCTACCATTCTAAGTATTACATGTGACACAAAGCATATGCTTGTTCAAACATACCAAATCTCAAGTTTTGATAAATTGTGGATTTTCAATCACTTCCACATAGTCGTTCTTAGCATGTTGAATATAGTACTGTAGTTCATCACATAACTAAATGTATATACCATACTAATTCCATTAAACACTCCTGTGTCCCATTAACACAGTTTGTTTATTGTGCCATTTTGACTGGCATTTGTTAATAATGACACAGTTAATAATGATGTGGGACAGTATATAGGAAGTATAATATTTTGCAGATTTCCTTTTAAAAATTAAGCGCATACTGCTAACCATCCAGTGCGTATTATTTTCCACAAGATCCTATGCACATGCTTGACTTCGTGTGAGTATACGTAATAGTTAACGCTTAAAAGGAACCTTGCAACAGATTATAATAAATGCATTTGTTATTGAAAACTAAGCACCCACCTAAACTTACTTTCTCAAGCACCCATTAAATATATATCTTGTTTGTATAATCTTTTGTAGCCAACCTCGTGCACCATCAAGAGAAAGAAAAGACAGACCAAAGACTCCAAAAACAGGTATGTGTCAGATCTATCTTAGAAATCTTATTGTTTTTGGCCCTATAAGTTGTGTTTTCATGAATGGCTTTGTAAGTTGCTCAGGAACTCGCCATGGGCTTAAGACCTTATGTCTGACACACTTAATTATTTACTATTATCTTAATCATAAAAATGGAAATAATTATTCTTAGAAAGTCAGTGAAGTGATATAGTATAACGAGTGTTAGACTTAACAAGGTGGAATTATATCTCGTATCTTATTTGTAATTTTTGTGAAAAGGAATAGCTTACTTGAAATTAGCATACCAAAGGTATGAAGTTTGAAATCATAGATGAATATCTTGCACCAATGCAGAATGTGTTCCACCCTGCAGTGTGTAGTTAAACCAGTGTGAAATCTTTAAGTGAAGTTTGATATTAATTAGCATCTTGGAAATAGTAATGTAGTGTATAGTTATATTTTCGGCAAGGTTCTTCAGTGGTCTGCTGATTTGGTGCTGCTTGCAGCGTAAATATGGCAGTAGGGCTCTGATTGGCTAATTTAATCACATCATCATCACACCGGCATTTCATTCGCTGAGCAAGTTGCTTAGCATCACACATACCTGCCAACTGTTCAGATTTAATCTGATTTGTTCAGTTTTTAGAGTTATGAAACAGTCAGAATTTTCAAATCTTCCAAAGAACAAATTTAGGTAAAAGAAAAATAGCCCAATGCACGAAAAGAGTAATATCTGAAGAATGAAGTCAATTGTAATGCACTGCGGGTCTAATGTTTCTGCGTACACCCCTGTGGATGTTCAGATTTTGGACTTTCTATTGTTGGGAGGTATGCATCACATGGCCCAGACATGGCCTAGTTCTTTTTATGCAATAATCAGAAAGAGCAATTGGACACCGCTGAAGGACATTGCTTAATACTATAGACGCCACTGAAGTGTTAGATAAAGTAAAAAGTTTCTTCTAAATAACTGAATCTTTCCAATTTGAAGTTTAATATTAACTTAGTGTTTGAAATAGAGTATTTCTAACAATTACCTGATTTTCATCCTAAGTTTTGAAACAACATTATTATGCATGGGTACCACCGGGTGAGTGCAGTGTTCACTCTAGATGACTTTCTTCTCTGTAGTAAAGTTGTCTGTTTGTTTCCATCCTGTCTTATAGTGGTATGTTTTTATTTGTAAAATCAACTGAAGTCTTTTGGAAAATGGTTTGAATATTTTGAACAGTGTAATTCCATTGTAACTTCTATTCACCATTGTCAACTATACTAAGATCTGTTTTCTAGCTTATGTGAATTTTCTACCATACATTTAGCAAGTGCTTGCTTATTTTTAGTGAATGATCAAGACAAAATGGGGTTAATTACCTCTGTATCTGAGACGATCCAATAATGCCTGAGAGCACACATAAAGGCCCAAATCAAACACATTTTAAGCAAATGTACCTTTTAGTGGTAAGACTAATAAAAAGGTTGATCAAATCTGAACTCTATAAAGGATTTAAATCTTTTCACAAACATTTCCAAAATAAGACAAACTTTGGTTGCCTCTAGTATGTTTTCAAATACTGTCAAATCTGGAGTTTGTATCTAATGTGAACTGCCAAGAGCAGGCCAGCGTTCTACCACCCTGTGAAAAGGGTTTTTTAAAATCTTTTTGCAGCCCTAGTTCTGAAGTATCATCTAATAGTTAGAGAATAAAGGTATTGCTTTTAGCCGCTGTCGTGCATCTATCATCTCATATAACACGGGCGACACTGTTATTTTTGGCGTAAAACAACTCAGCAAACATTCTTAAACACTTCAATTCAAATAAAAATATCAAATTAAATCCTACATTTACAAGGAATTACCTAGGGCTTAAAATCGATCAGTCCCGTTGCTGCTATGCACCTCCGATTGGTTCAAATAGTGAGTATGGGTATAGAGTCGGCTAAAGAAACATGCACACAAGCTGAGCCGTGTTATATCGTGTCATATCACACGGGTAAGAACCAATACGATTGCAGGAAGGTGCTCAAGTGTTCAAAAAATGTAAATATTTTATTACATTTTTGGATTTACTTTTGTTAAATAAATAACAAATTAGTACAGTTGGGTAGTGACAGGAATGTGTCATTTCTATGTAAGGCAATAAAAGGGGAGGAGAGAATTAACCCTAACACCCAACCCTGCTTTTTGCTATCGGAAAAGAAGAAACAAAAAAGGAGAGAAGATGAAGAAAGAAGTCACTTGGCACCACCGGGATTCGAACCTTAGACCCCGCACAGTGTCGACGCCCTATACAATAAATATAAATTTACTACTCCGTTGGAGAGCGACGGGCGAGTGGTAGTGAGCGACAGGCGAGTGGTATTTCACTGAACGCAAGAAACTGAAGGAGTTCTATCTGATTGGCTAGCAATCGATCGCTTAGGTCGCTCAGTAGTCAACTACAAACTCAAAATGGAGCAAGGTATTCAATTCGATTGAAATCGATTATTCTATTATTGACGTAGATAAAGAGAGTGATAGTGTGTCAATAATGTACATTGTATTGCACCTGGTTTTACATGCGTTCCTTTATATAAATATTTTCTCAAAGAGTTGAATATTATCACATTTTTTACAGCGGATTTCAAATGTTTTACATCAAAATTGCAGTTAAACATATCCACAGCAAAATACCGGTCCTCACTAATTAGTTAATTTAATTTCCAGGTAGTTAATTTAAACGAAACCTGTGATTTACGTGACAACAAATAAAATTTTCTTGCAATAGAAATATCATATGGGATACTGATATGGTAGGCCGCAACCGCCACAACGTGGAGCTGCTACGCAGTAGCTGACTTTTTGCTCCGTGGAGCCAAATTGACCAATCATGATCATGTTAGAGTTTTTCATTACTCGGAGGTAAAACTGACCAATTAAGTACGACTTACTCATTACGTGAAGCGAATTTATTCATTAAGAATTTGCCAGACGAGCGTCACGTGGTTGCAAGATATCCTCGGTCACGAAAGTTATGATTCAAAAAGTAGTTTATGAAAAGTACGAACTGACTTATTATTAAGATGGACATGCACTCATAAGAAACTCATACAGTATTGTACATAACTATATAGCTAGGCAGAGTGGTGGTAAACTATGCGCACAGTTCTGCGATCTGCAGTGTATCGCCGGGAGCTAATTTGTATAACTTGCGCGGTGTCCCTGCGGAATTATTCGACCTTCAGCAAACTGCAAACCAGTTCGGATTTACTTTATATACTAGTAGTAGGCCATACATACTGTAGTTACTGTCCGTTTTCCTATACACAATACTCAGTGCGCTCACCATTGACGCGTGACCTCTACAAATAGTGTATGTTAGAAGTATAGGCCATTGCCTAGTTGACGTCACTGTGTAAAAAATAACCGCCAATATTTAAAGTATTCTCTGAAATTCTAGAAAATATAGTTTTGTAACATGTCCTAAATTTTAGCTAATTTAGGTGTTTGGAAATATTGGTACTTTAGTGTTTTAGGAAGGATATGTAAACGACAGATAACACCAAAAAATATGAAGAAATTATTTCTAAACCGTGTTAAGTCATTAAGCTTCTCATTTTCAAGAACGCTGGTTAACAATAAGCAGACTCTTGTCTCATTTCGTAAACAAAAGCCCACAGTATTGTTACCTTGCGTTCGCTTTATAATCGTTAACCCAACTGAAACTATAATACCAGCTCATTGCTCATTGCACAGGTAAAACAGGCACAAGTGCAGTGTGTATTTAACCAGAGAAGATCATTGAGTGTTATCTTGGTTTAATAGCTTTTAATGGGGTTTAAGTCCTTCAAAGGTCGTGGTGAATTCTATACTGTAGACATGACTGCATCATGATTATTTTAAAGTCAACAACATTCAACAATATGATCACCGTGATAGTATGACAGTATCAGTACCGTGGTTGTCAGTGATCCTGGCCTGACAAACAAACAAACAAACACGCCACACACATGACACATGCATGCAAGGTAACATTGACTATACACTAATCAAACAATGGTATTGATCCTGTACAACTGGTCGTGGTTTATTTACAATCGATTCATTTAAAATCCCCATAGTAAACATTAATTTTGGCAAGAGTTTTCTCTCTCTGAAACGAGGATGCATCCACTGGCTCCACGTAATGAAAAGATCTAACATGATTGGTCAATTTAGCTCCGCCAAGCGAAAAAGTAAGCAGCTCCACGCTGTGGCGGTTACGCCAGCCATATACTGATCATGCGAAAATCGTAAAACATAGAATAGAAACAGTGTGGCAGGCTCTCAAAATCTCAAATTGTATGCTTAGCCTAAGTCGCTCGGCCTATCTCGAATAAAATCACCATGCGTAGCTGTTGAAACGTGAGGATTCATCGTACTATCACGGCAATTTTTAACACGAAGATATAGGGTTGATGACGGTGTGCCCCGTGCATGCCAAGCACACGATCACTGACCGGTAGCCACACGGGTAACGATTCTGTGAGCATGTAGCACTTAGAGTGATTGCGTCATCGCAGACCCTGGGATTCATGCATGCGCAGTGGTTTTCATCATGGTATTTTATGGTATTTATGGGTGTTAGGGTTAACATAGGCTTCAATCTAGCGAAATTCATCTTTTCTAACACCCAACCCTGCATTTTGCTATCGGAAGTGAAAGAAGAAACGAAAAAGGAGAGAAGATGAAGAAAGAAGTCACTTGGCACCCCCTGGATTCGAACTTTAGACCCCCTCATGCCAAGCACATGATCACTGAACGGTAGCCACACGGGTAACGATTCCGTGAGCATGTAGCACTTAGGGTGATTACGTCATCGCAGACCCTGGGATTCACGCATGTGCAGTGGTTTTCATTGTGGTATTTTGTGGTATTTATGGGTGTTAGGGTTAAGGGACAGTGAATTCAGAATCCTTGAGGCCTGGGTGCCTGGGATGAGTAAAGCTCATTCTTCTAGTATGACATCATTGGTATAAACTCTTTCCTTTGTTTATTGCATGACTATAATATTTTCTTTCAGTTATTTACTATTTTGATGATTTATTAGTGGCTAAAGGACATGCTAAATGCTTGTTTCCACCAGTAAGTCTTGTTATTAATATAGAACTACATCTCTTCCCTTGTATACTCATTGATCATAACATCTGTCAGTCACTCTAGGTATCATCTTGGCACACCATCAGTACTTTTCTGATCCAATGTCTTTGACATTGTTTCTTTATATATTATGTCTCATCTCAAGTTGAGAGCAATGCCATGTTGGATTTCACAATGGGAGATTTGAATTGCACATGCTAACATAATAGGGTGATTTATCTGTATGCTGGCAACACAGCATAAATGCAGGATTCGATTCTGCCACTGCGAAATTTAACATGGCGTTACGCTCAACTTGAGACTGTACACTATAGTCTATGTTCAATCCATGTTATATCAATAACCAATATATTGTATGTATATTGACACAAGAATCATTGTACTACTATATTGATGATAAATATGTCTATGCAACTAATACAGAGAACCAATGCCATTTGGTGTAATTGGTTTATCTTCTCACAATTCAAATGTGGACAATAGAGTATTCAAGAAGGTTTGCTTTCTATTTCATCACATAACTGGTCTTTGATTTATCCTATTTTTTCTTGTAAGTTCATCATTGAAATCAAGATGTGGTTAATAAATGTTATCTGAAGGGATAATGATATCAGTTGATTAGTATCACCAATGAATCAAAAGATTATGCCGGTAAAATAAAATGCATCTTGATGCACTATTAAGAGCCATGGTAATAACATGGATGATAGCACAACATGCTGCTCATGTGACATCCGTTTGATATCAAAAAGTTAAAGTAGCTTGATTGTATCACAAACAGGCATGGAACGCCCTTCATCAAGCCAAGCTCTAAAAAGGAACCTAAGTAGCAACACGTCCAGCAGCGGTAGCCCGGCTGATCATGGAGTCACCATGGGGTCAGTAATAGCTCCTGCATGCTGTTTATGATTGGTGTTGGCATTGCTGTAATAATCATTAAACATAATACTGAAAATGTAAAACCCCCACATTGCATGTTTGGAATTTGTCATGAATTGTTTTGTGATTTGACTTAACTATTCACTCTTGGTCTTCGTGTTGTGGTTCTGGAGACATTGCAAATTTCTAACCAATATTACATATTACATACACAATTAAAATTACAAACTTTCCTGTGGGAATGAAAACAGTTGAAAATTTCAAAGGGAATGTAAATGTTAATACTTTTCATTGCTGTTAGCCTCTCAAATGGTCAAAACTGCTTATAATTGTAGTGGCATTCATGCAACTGTTTGCGTTAACTTTCATAAACTGTTTTAAGCAAACACCAGTAGGTTGTTTTTGTTTTTCTAACATTCCATTCATTTGTTCCTTATCATAAACTAATCACATGCATCTATCCATTGACTTGACTTCTTTCACCAGCATGTAACTTTTCCATAACATGATATTTATGTAACTTTTCCATAACTTTAATAACAAATTAACAGTAATTAACAACTAACAGTTTAATTACACTTCTTTAAAGGAGGATGGTCTGATCAACAACCCTCATCCCCACTTTTTTTCTTCCATTAATTAATCAGTAGAAAGCCCACATGGTTTGCATTGACCATGTATATTGCAATACAGACTACTACAGACTATCTATGAACAGTTGAAATCCCTGTGCTTTGTATGCTGTGAATTCTTGCACATTCATGAGGGCCGATCGTTTGATCGTGCATGTCGAACAATTACACCAATGTTGCAATATCGGTTGATGCTGGGACTTTGACCGTTTGTGGGTAGTCTGTACCCGGTAGTAGTCTATGATTGCAATATTAGGGACTGAACTGACTTTGTAAGCCAAAATGTGTCTAAATTGGATTAATCTACATATTATTTCCACACTGGGCTTTCATATAATGTTATTATTTTGTGACTCCTTACAAGGTAGAACCGTTATATGATCATATCATGGTAGAAATAGCATGTGTTGAAATCAGACCACCATCCATTAATGTACTAATAATTTGGCCATAAGTAATAAAATTGGCAGATTGGCATGGTGTGGGAAAATAGGAAAAATATGGAGAGATTTTGTGTGTGCATACCAAATACAAAATGGGCAATAATTACTACCAGAAGGTATAGTAGTTGAGTTTTATCTGTTATTAGATTAAATTTGCCCATCCTAAATTTCACCCAACTTAAGGGCTGGGGTATGAACGTTTGGACAGTATTAATTTTGGGACATTAGAGCACATCAGACATATCGAATTGCATTCTGAATACGAAGAAAGTCATTCTGATATCAAATAATTTTGATTTTTGAAATTGCAATTTAATACATTATTTCATGGCAAATCATTAAAATTGATATTTTTGATATTTAACAGTACTTGAAGTAAACTTTATAAATCTGATGATTTATATTAATGTGTATGTAGGTGGGATGAAAAGCCGACGATCAATTGAAAATTTTGACCTTTCGTATTGAAGATATGGATTTTTTTCCTAAAACACCAAAAAAAATTAGGTCTTTTTGGGAAAAAATCCATATCTTCAATATGAAAGGTCAAAATTTTCAATTGACCGTCGGCATTTCCTCCCTGCTACATACACTTTAAGAATATATCATTAGATTTATATAATTTATTTCGAGGACTGTTATATATCAAAAATTTGAAAAATATCAATTTTTATAATTTGTCATAAAATTTGTATTATATTGTGATTTTCAAAAACACAATAAACGCTCCTTTTAGATCCCTTAACCATGATTCAGCTGGTTACCAGGGGTACAGTGTCAGTGAGGTCAAATACTATTGCTGTAGCTTTTTTTAAGGGAGTTGATAAACTGTGGCAATAGAATTATTTACAAGGTTGACTTATGTTAATTGTATATTAGATTCATGCCAATGTATCAATTGTTTTCTTATTGCCTAACTCTGCTTTGGTTTGGTTGCTCTTGCTTCAAATCAAGTTGTATAATTGGGATCCACTTCATTTCCATTCAAATGTGTTACATGTGTACCGATGAAGCCAAAACAAGAACAATGTCACGAAAAGTTAATTTTCCGATTTTTGTATTAAAATTAAGAACTTCTCATCAGCTTTAATTTGATGTAAATACCATCAAGATGTGTCATATAGCCAAAAAGTTATTGTTATAAATTTTGGGGACAATTTTGGTGACATTGACTTTGTTTGCTTGATCAAATCACATTATACAAGCTGAATCAAAATGATTGGTTTCCAGTGATTATGGACATGACTGCAACATCAAAATGCAACATAGGATCCACATAATTGGTTGATTAATGTCATAAACAGTCATACAATAAATTATAGTCATGTCAAAGGGATCCAATGTTACATTTGGAACAAGCAGGCTTTTCAGTAACCATCAAAATGGATATGGTACCAATCATTTTGATACATCTTGTATTTTGTTGATGCAGTGTGCAGCTTATTATTTTGTTGTGTAGCACTGTCCACATGCTTACTTACCTACTAACAGGGGTGTTGCAATCTCATAATTATTTGGGTAACACATACTTTCAAATGTTGGTGAAGGGGATGCCAACACAGTTCCTGTTTTCAAAAAAAATTGCTCACAACTTTATGCTACTTTTGCGATAATAAAACATCCAAGGACATATTCAGCACTGCATTAACTAAATATTTGTGTACTCTAACAAATGTAACTTCACTTCGAAACATATCAGGTGAGATTTGCTGGTTTCTTAAGCTCAGTGCTGAAGATGATATCTGGTCACTACTTATAAAATCTACTTTACATTTTATAATTTAGGAAGTAATTGTTCCTCATACATTTGGAAACAATTAGGGATCCCATGAACAGAACATTTGCCGCAACAGCTTACTTTGGCAAATTTGAAATGAAAGAAAGCTGAGGGCAATATGTGTCATAGAACCTATTACTAATAACTACAAATTTTGCAAACCCAAACCTTATGAACTTGAAAGAAGAAATATGTTGTTGTACAGCACATTGCTGTGTATCTCAAGCATTGATGAGCTAATTAATCATGCAGTGGTGAAGGAGCTAACACTTGTAAAATACACATAATAATAATTGTATTGTGATTGTACTAATATAAAATTGCATTTCTTGCAGTGCAGTTAACTTCCGAAGCAAGATAATTTGAAATTTGGAGTATTTAAAATTCATTTACATTTTATTTATTTATTTATTTATTTATTTATTTATTTTCTATTTATTTATTTATTTTCTATTTATTTATTTTTTTATTCAATTTTATATTTTTTATTAAATAAATTAAATTTTTTGTAATCAAAGTATTTAAAACTAATGGTGATTTTTGTGTGTGATTGTGTTTAGGCAAGCCCAAAATCAGCTCATCCGTAGCAACTCTGTGGCCTCCATTAGGAGGCCTATTACCCAGCCAGTGGCAGACCATGTTATAGACAATCAGGTATATTGAATTCATTTTTTCTCCTCTCTCCTTTTCCTTCTCTCCTCCCTCCCTTTTATCTCTCTCCTTAACTCTACTCTTCCTCTTGTTTTCTCTTGCCTCATGTTCCTCTCTTCCCTCACATTTCCTCTCCTCTTCTCACCCCTCCTTTTCCTTTCCTTTTCTGTCCTCTCCTTTCTTCTTCTCTGATTTCCTTTATTTAGGCCTCTTTTTGAAATATTTAACAGAACAGGCACAAGAATCCTCCTACTTAGTTCACACCCGAGCATGGGGACCCTTACACACACCAATGTGTGAATAATTGATTAGATTATAATATTTTGCAGTAAACCTTTGACAAGTGCGTACTACTGTGATGTTGCAAAGTCAGAGCTAACAACACGTACAGCGCAAAGTTCATTCACTTGTCAATGAGAGACAAGTGCATTTCAACGTAGTAAATATGCGATGTACTCTTAAAAATTACTGCAACATATTATACCTAGGATTTACACACACGTGCCATGAATAAATGAATCTCAACCCAGGAAGGAATTGATTCCTGGCTCCTTTCTGTGTATTGTCATTTTAGTAAGAGCTCTCAGTTCACTTTACTGGGTTTAATTGTTTAAAACACACGTGGACAAAATCATCATGCAGTGTTCTTTTATTGATATCCACAGGATGAATCTGGTCAGCCATCTGTCGGCAAACCTAACGAGGGTGCCTCCAAGGTCCACCGTTGTGCTACTGAGGCCACACCAATCACAGATCTTACAACCTACACCAATCACCACAGAACTGAAAGGAGCTCGCATCATTTCAAAAAAGCACAGAACTTCTATGGTCAAGCTATTATGACAAGTCAGGAAAGGGCTAAAGCTTTGAGCACTTCCACATCTGTCAAGTCCAGAACAACTTCCAAGCTTGGCAGACATTCATCGGATGATGCTGTAGCAAGTTTCAGAGCAAGTTTAGGGGGTGGCGAAGAGATGACTAATACCGTGAGAAACTAATGCAAATATGAATCATAATGCCAATGGTTCAGCACATGATCAAATGAATCATGTTGCACAGGACAAACAAGACACAAATGATGTCAATCCTAGCATGCATGCTGAGAAATCAGTCCATAATGAAAAGAAAACTGTCAACAAAACTACTCAAGAAAATGGTAATGATGAAAGAGAGGACAAAGGCAATAGTGGTAGTCACAAACATAGTGAAAGTTGCAATAATGATGACAAATCTAAGGGAAATAGTGATGATCACTGGAAAATGCTTCAAAGAAGAAACAGGAAGATGCTAATAATAATACCTTAACGGGTCATGGAACAGATGTGCAATTAGAAAGCTCACTGAATTCAGGTGCGATCTTAAGTGAAACAGTACAGAAAGTAATGACACCAGAGAACAATGAAAGTGATTACGATGAAAACGATGATGGTGATGAAAGCGGGCGTGGCAGTAGTGGATATAAATCGCACTTCAAGTTATCTCTTGAATCGGAATTATTCCAGCAACAGGTGTCAAAGTCGCCAAGAACTCCACGTAGCGGTGAGCTTAATCTATCGGGTAACAATTACAGACAATTTGCTGAAAATCACAAAGCTGGAAAATATAGAGAAATTCCCCAAACTGAACAACAGCACACTAAAAGTTTAAGTGCAAATTACAGTAAAAATGTTGCTGCAACCTTAAGTACGTCTCAAACTATCTTGCGACAGAGACAAGCAGAATTATCCCCTCGTCTGGTAGATAAGATGCAGAAATACCATCCAGTAGACAATACTGTTGGAGCTTCTTCCTCTCAAACTAGCAACAATAGTGCTACCAAAAATACACAGTACTCGCCACGTCAGAATAGTGGTAGAATGTCCAAGGTTGTTCTAAGCCCAAGAGAATTTGATCTGTCGGAGAGTTTGTACCCAGAGCGTATCATCTCGCCACAATCAACGCAGAGGTACATTCAGGTTTCTAGATTAGCATTACAGACAAGGATGGGTGGAGATGGGAATCCAACCAATGGCGAGTTGAACAACAGTGGTACACATGGCTACCCATCACCCCCTGGATCTCCAGGATGTGAGGGCGCTGCACAGTATCAATTTGTGAAACAACAAGCAGTACCTGAGCGGATGACTGGTGTTGTGTTTGGGCAAGGATTTGGAGAACCTTATGTGTCACCAGCAAGGAAGCGTTTGGAGGTAAGATTAGTAGGAATTTTTAGTTGTTGATATGATCATGTAACTTTAAGATTTTGAAAAGATTTGAGATGTACTTGTAGAAGATAGTGGCCAATTTCTAAAGGTGAAGATTTGGTCCCAAGTATTTGTCAATCATTATTTAATATTTATACAATTAATTTGACAATGAGCTTGATAATGAGAGGAAGAGAAGTAATTTAGCAAATGTATTTTAACATATTCTTTCATGGCTATGGAATCAAACATTCTACCTCATCAGATTAATACCTTTTAAAGCAGGGATGTAAATAACTGTAAATCTTCCAGACTAAAACTTTTCTTTTTACATTTCCAGAATTGAATGACTGTATTTCGGCATAAAAAGAGCAACAGCAACACAAATTCCTTATAAAAATTCCCTATAAATGTTCAATGTCAAATGTGGCCTCCTGTTTTTTTGTAGTTAACCGCAATCATGGCTGAATTTTAAACTTGGTTCAATAGAAGCATGCCAATATCTCTAACATACACACTGTCCTGTTTATTCCACAAGAAATATAACATATCTTTTATGATCCAAGTAGTTTGTTAAATGGACTGCATTACAGCCAGGGACACTAGTTCAAATTCTTTGTTTGAAGTCAATCGATAAATCTTTTGAAAGACAATGACACAGTGTACCAATGCTTTTGATAATTTCATGGATTATATTTTCAGGCACATCGTCCAGCCAGTGGTCGACAGTCGGCTACAGGTCAAAGGTCACCAGGTCCATCTGACTCCAATCCAAATACAACAGCTGAAGATGTGCATGTGGTTGAGTTCCAGGGAGGTTTGTCTGGGTTTAAAACTAAACCAGGATATCTGAAGAGCTATGCTAGGAAAAAGTGATTTACAAGTGTTATTGTTTGCCATCAGTATTTGCTGCTGCTGCTTGTTGAAAGAATTTACAGTAAGGGGTTGGGAACCTCTTGGCATGGGTATAGTTTTGCAGTGACTCACAAGCTGTCTCTTCAGGGGAAAAAGAAACAGACACCAAAAAAAGATTATTTTCATGAAATTATTCTAATATTGTGATATGTAAACTTGAGAAAATTGGTATTGTTAATGAAGTATTTCAAACTTTTGGTCTTTACATAAAATTAATGTCTCCTGATCAAGGTAAATTCTGTGACTGAAAATTGAAGGTACGCCTAATCTTGTGTTGAGATCGAAAGTTTAAAATACTAAATTATGTCTACCAACACAGATGAACTTTCTAAAATTGTTCATGATTGTTCTCATTGGTTATTCATCAGGGTTATTATCCAAGGAGCTTTCTGGGGTGTTGCCTTCTGCCCCTCTGCTGAGGCATTGCCGGCAGTCCCTACTATAGTCTGTATGCCTTACTCGAGTCAGTACACTATTTCTACCTTTCTGAAAATGTAAAATTCTATATCAATAGCAAATAACACAGATTTAATTGGGAACTAATCTCAATATTTTGACATGAAGACACACATCCTTATCAGGAGAACTCCATATACTTGTCATTATTTTTAGAGATACACTAAAAAAAAACTGCCTCAAGGAAGGTATACAGACTATACCATTAGACGGGCTCCTAGGCCACACCTGTTAGTGGCTCAGCTACACACAGATATTTCACAGTGACACTCTTGTTCTGAAAGGTTGCTGACCCCCTGATATACAGTCAGACTTATGATTTCTGACAGGGTGAGTTCATGTACCCTTTCTAATATAGTCAATGAAAAGGTTCACCCATATTGTCCCAAGCCCAAAGTATCTACATAAGAGGTCCTAATATGATCTACTTAAAGATGAACTTAAGAGTACCGCATGTGGAGTACCATCATTAAAGTTTGTTCGGCTTATATAAGGCGAAAAAAGACTCCAAACACCTTGCATGGGTTTAGAATGGTGTGCATGCAGTTAGGAACAGTGCTTACGCTACAGTTTTTGTCAGAGAAGAACGGCAGTTGTTTACATTTTGAGAGCGTGTAGAGTGTAAACACAGAAGTGGAGTTCTGATTGGCTGAATCAATCGTCTGGCAATCATAGCAACATACTGCTAATCTGATTGGCCGATTGTGCGCCAAATCGTTGGTCGGCATAGATCGGCGCCCTTGAAGGGAACACAAAGCTCTGCGTATGTCGCTCATTAACATGGCACGTGTGTCAATCTGAACAAGGGACTGCCGTTCTTCTCTGAAACCCAGTGTAGTAGTACATTACGTAATGCGTGATTGGCGCATGCTTAATGTGAATTTTCACCATCGTGAGTTATGACTTATTGACGTGCACAGCAACAAATATCTGAATAATTTTTGCCTTATATAAACTGAACAAACTTTAGATTATAGCTGCTGAGCAGGTTAGATACTTTGCCAGCGAAGATTTTTCTTCGCTGATTATGATTATTACACTCTGGGTAGTATAAAAAAAATTAGGGTTTCCAGACATTCATATATAGACTTTCCATACTTTTTCACCATCCTCAGAAAGCATTGCATATTTGGATGCGTACTTAGGTTGTTGTTATAATGGTGATATTTGAAAGTACTGTATTATTTAATTTGCACTTTCAGTATTAGTGTACATGGATGCAAGTTTATTATTTTGTGCAATATTTTTATATGTAATTTTACTAATTTATTGTCTTTCTTACTGCCAATGAAAACATGATATATATTCCAGTTATTTCATCAATTTCAAACAATACCTTAATTTTGTCAAATTATTGAACTATAGTAGGGCTGTTGTCAAACAGAATTTTCATTGTTTACAATTGTCAGATCTTAAGATCCGACGTCGACAAGTTGTCGACAAATCAATATGAAGTCTAAATATTAAGTTCAGAGACCATGTTATGCGTTATTTATTAACATCAAAATATTACCATATACCGTATTTCGTCAAATAGTCGCCCCCCCTTAAATAAACGCCCCACCACTTTTTTCAACCAAGATGCGATATTTCCATGCTATCTTGTGTAGTAAGCTTACCAAGTTGTCCACATAGTCAATAATAGCGTCAATATTTGGCGAAAATCTGGATTGGAAACCCAGAAGTGAACCAGA
This sequence comes from Amphiura filiformis, assembly GCF_039555335.1. NCBI lineage: Eukaryota > Metazoa > Echinodermata > Ophiuroidea > Amphilepidida > Amphiuridae > Amphiura > Amphiura filiformis. The sequence continues at coordinate 33,590,185 of NC_092633.1, read as the reverse complement.
ATTCAGTGTTTCAAGTTCATAGTTCGTCATTTTAGCGTGAGTTTTAAGTTTACCTAATGATTTTAACAGGAATTATCGTTCTAAAATTGACCTTGAATAAACGCCCCCCTTTGGGAAAATGTAACGCCCCCGGGGGCGTTTATTTGACGAAATACGGTATCCCATATAGGCATCATCAGAATATTGAGATTTTAATGAAAAGGTAATCTGCACCACTTATGAATGTAATAGAAGTCTGTTGCAGGTAAATAATAGCAATATTAAGCATATCTAATTTTTTAATGATAAGGTTTTGTTGACAATTGGTCCATGCTTGTCGACAATCAGGAAAATTGCTTTGTCGACAACAGCTTACTCTACAAGTAGTTCACAATAATTACAATAATATGAACATTGAACAATACATCATTGTAGTAACACAAATGTTGCACTCAAACTGAAGTTGGGCTTGTAGTAAAGTGAGATTTGTAATTCTCTACTGATCAGTAAGAACATAAATTTTTCTGCCTGATCTGACTTATTTTTAAAAGATTTGAAACATTCAGTTCACAGTTTGACACAATACAATTGGTCATTTGATGAATTACAACTTTTACACATTTGAAGACATCAACTGCTCAGTGCCAGAAGTGGCTAAGTGCAATAGCTGCCCTCTGAACATTTGGCAATTTACACACAGTATATTGTACGCATCTACACATAGCAGCTATTGCATTTACCCACTTCTGGCACTGAGCAGTCGACATGCAGAAGAATGCGCTGAATATATGGTTCAGTTGCCATGTATGTGTCTGTCTTCATCTGTATAAAGACCTCATAAAATGTAAGTGGGCTTTTATGAATACGCATAATATTAATAACTCTAAATTATAAATCATATTTGGTATTTGAAAGCACCGGGTGAAAGAAATTTTAATTACGGTAATTTTGGTCTGTTTCAATTCATCAAGTATGTGGTCTCAGAGTAAGTTTAAAGGTGACCAGTGCCCATTTTCATCTCTGCAGTAAATTTGATTAATTTGAATTCTGTGCGATGAAAACCCATCTTTACAATCCTTCGTCTATTCTACCCAATGTGCAAGTAACAATTAATTTGTTAATTAATTATTGCCTGCAGTGATAAATACCATGCAAGTTTGCAATATCTCTCAACAACCCAAAAGATCAACAAAGCCCTATTTGAAGCACTACTAGTTTTGTTGCAAAGCTGACCACTCAGTCTCATATGTAAAACTGGAACTGAGTCCCGGGGGGGGGGGGACTTAACACAAATGACCATACAAGTATGCTCCCCTGGAAAGACCTTTGTTTTTAGACCATGCAACTACGAAAAAACCCTGCATTTTACCAAAACAGCATGCTATAGAGACCCTTGATTTTTCAGCTCCAAAAGACCCAGCCCTCGAATTAACCCACGGCATATTGCCGTGGGTGCCCACCCCACTGCCATAATGCCCTCAAAATATGTCCTTTACCGACGGCAGTCACTTGCCGTGCCCTCTAATGAAGTTGCCGTCGGTGCCCCAGCCTTGTCCCTTCATTAATCATTAACAAGTACTGGTTAAAACCCGGAAAAATTGTGAAAAATTAAATCGAAAATCTTTAACATGATCGCTATTTTGAGCATCGTAACCCAGCTATCAATCACAGTATACACAATAGTTTGTTGTGAATTAATATTCATTACCCCTACGTAAGCTTACATATTCAGCCAATCACATCGGCTTTTATACATTATCTGGTTGCTAGAAATCTGACTTCATTTTTCTGATTGGTCAGAGAAATACCTTCAGCGTACTATCGACCAATCAGAAACGCTGTTAGTAACTAAGCTTCCTCGTGTCGTGAACAAAATCCGAGCGCTGGGCAAATCAATTGATCTCTCGATTAGCAAACATTGACTTACCTTTTGCAAACCGATGGTGATACCCTTCCGATATGTTTTGAACAAAATAGTTTTTATCCCGGCGAATTTGATCAATATTATTACCAAAGTTACAGCTGTTTCATCGCTGTTTCGAGTCAGTTTTGCAGCTCAGAACTAGGGATCGCAAAATTTAAGTAAATTAAACTGTTGATTTTTTATTGCTTTGTATTATTTAAGCAGGTTTTTTGAGCAATCAGGTTAGTTTTAGTGTAAAATTGAGAGTCGAATTTTACTTTGGTGTCAAATTCAGCTGACAGCAATGCATCTATTCGCTTTTGAAAAATTGCCTTGGTGCCCTTCTCAAATTTTCAACAGTTGCTGTGATGCCCTTTTGAAATATTACAAATTGCTGTGCTGCCTTGCCTTTTCAGTGAAAATCCAAGGCAATTATCAACTTGCCCTAAAAAAGTTGCCGTGCCCCTTCAGATCCTTAATTCGAGGGCTGAAAAGACCCCTAAATGCTCATTCTTCAGCTCAGAAAGACAGTACACTATATGCTCCCAAAAACCCAGCACCTCAAACATTCCTGGGGAACATACCCACCAAATAACTGATGGCTGGATAGGACTGGATCAATGTAGCATTTGTGTGTTTAAAGGGGATGCCTTAGAAGAAACGTAATTGACATTTTCAACCCCTTCCCTCTTAACCATGTAAACAAAATGTGTATCCATCATAGGGCTTTGTTGATCTTGCGTATTTTGTGTCTTGTTTCAACAATATGTTTCTGCCATGTTTACACCCCGGGACTTCACATGTTTATGTGTTAGTAAATCTACATTAGCTTCCAGAGAAGTATGGAACTCTTTTGCTCTGATTGATGCGAGCACCTTGTTAATGAGAAACATACACAAAGCTTTCATGAGCTGACCAACACTCTGACACATACGAGGGGGTATCCAAAAGTTTTTGACATCACCCAGAAGGAAAAGAGCTATATTGATGAAATTTTGTCAGTGTAATCACTGGTCCTTATGTACATTATGGTCCAAAATGGTCTCCTAAGTATGTTTACTTTCTTTACAGGTGGCGCTAGATGGGCAGTAGGCGCATAACCTATAAGATGGTGAAAATTGAGGCATGCAGATTGATTAAGTTCCTGCATTTGGAGGGTTAGGCCTACATATGCTTAGAAAATCTATGATGAAATGAAAGCTATGATGAGCCAAGAAGTGGACGTCAATCATTTACGGGTGATGCGGCCACAGTGAAGAAACTCAAAAAAGTGGAGGATCTTATCATGAAAAGGTTATGCACCTATTGCCCATCATAGCGCCACCTGTAAAAAATTAAACATACTTATGAGACCATTATTGGACCATAATGTACATGGACTAGTGATTACACTGACAAAATTTCATCAATATAGCTCTTTTCCTTCTAAGTGATGTCAAAAACTTTTGGATACCCCCTCGTAATAGGCTAATCAGATTATTGGTTTGTTATGATTGTCAGACGGTCCCACTTTGTGTTTACACTGTGTACGCTTTCAAGATGTTAACAAGTGCCATTCTCCTCTGCCAGCAATTGTAAAAGCACCGTTTTTAGCACTTCAATAAATGATACAGGCACGTAACCAGCCTGGCTACTCTCCAATGAGACTAAATCCTGGTTATTGAACTAATTAAATCTATTGGGATGGGAAAGATCAAAAAAGGGCTGATTTAACATTGTTCATTCTTTCTGTCACAATTTCACCAGTTATTTGTCTACGCCTCTGTTACCAGACTCAGTGGCGGCACAAGAATTTCTGAGGGGTGGGGTATTTGGGGAAAAGTTTCAGGGGGAGCAACAAATTTTGTTGCAAATTGCTGCAAAAAGTGGAAATTTTTGTAATTTTGGGTTTTTACTTGGGGAAGAGTTCTGACTGGGTGAATTTGCTCCCCCCACCCCCACCATAATGCAGTCACTATCTGCCACCCCCTTTTTGTACTCCTGAATGATAAGAGGTGACAGACTGATGGTTATATAAGTATTCAGGGCCTGGTAATTTTGCCTTTTAAGAAGGTTTAAAGTGTACTGAACTTGCCAAACTTAAAAACATTCATATAATGTGTATGTTAATTTGAATGTACGAAATAATTAATAAATCTTTTCCTGTTGTTTGACTTTGAACAAGAATTGTTGCAAGAATCAATCTTTAACTGTTTGTCTGCATGCTTATGTTTCATTCTAACACTCTTGATGATGTTATTGTAAGCTTTGGTCAAGAGCAGATCCTCTTTTTCATAATCATAATTCTGATTCTGGCAAAAATCAGGAACTTCCTCAGAATTGGCCATTTTTTTCCTAAATAGGAAATTTTGTTTCACAGATTTGGGTTATTTTAGGGTTACTTGTAAAAAACACCTGACCGACCTGACCTACAAGAAAGGTCCATCCACCCTTAGAACAGGTTTTTTTTTGCAAACCCTAATCTACAAATTTGTTGGATCTTATGTTGCGTTTTAACATGGGAGTCCATAACCACTTGAAAGTTATGGGGATATAATTTTGATACAGTCTATAGGGACTAAATTGACTACTCAAGAGGGAAATTGTGCAAAATACTTCCTGAGGTGACTGGGGATCGTGGGCCTATTTACTTATTTATTTATTTATTTATTTATTACTCAGTTGCTTATATATGTATTTGTTTATTTATTTACTTATTTATTCACTCATTTACTAATAGGCCTACTTAACATATCCGCTTAAAAAATGCCCAAAGAACAAATACAAAACATAAATCAAGAACATATTAATCAATATAAATCAATATGGCAACAGAAACAAATAAGAAATGGCAACCCGCTTGCCTCATTTTCTTGCCCGAGTGCCCACGTTCGTACTCGGCTGCGGAGTGCCTGATAGGCGAGTACCAGTGTCGGTACTCAGAGTACCTTCAAAGTACCTCCGCCACGAGGTATTGTAGCCGGCCTCCTGGGTCTGGTGGCTGACGTAGGTACTCGAGAGTAGCAGCGCTGCTACTCTCATGAGAATCCTGTAGTGTAGTATCCACCATTCAAGTGACAGGAATATTTTTATATGAAATAATAACTAATGGCAATTTTATTGACTTATTGAAGCTATTTTTTGCAAATTTTAATTTGTTAACACTTTTGCTGGGGCCAGTGATTGTTGGTCTGGTTATACCCCCCCCCCCTGTCAAAAAAAGGCACTGCATAAACATTGGAAGAGCAATGTTATCCATCCTCCATGCTGCTGCTTCCCTGTGTAGTGGAACTATTCCACTGTATAATTATACAACACGTTGTTCCCGAAAAAACAGCATCATTCATTTGCATTCAAAAACTGAAAAAAGAGTGTCTCAAACTTAATTTTCTTTCTTCAATTTTATTGTTATTATCATTATTTTGTACATTATAATAAAACATACATGACATTCGTACGGTACAACAGCAATTGAAGTTGCAGCTTATGCTAAAGAGAGGTCAAACAAAACAAAATTGAAACATTTCATCATTGCAACTTCTACATAGGGACATATAGCAATTCCTTGGTGACATAAATGACACTACCCTTTCAGTGCTTTACTTGTGTTACTGTTGACAAAGGCAATGTTGACTGTCATCACTGAAACATGGTGTCACTAAAATACTGGACTACTTGTTACAGTTGTGTCCTGTACCTCCAGACATCTGATTGGTCATGTGACAAATGACAGGGAATATTTTGCAAAGATTAATCCCTGGTATGTGACAGTTGAAAGCAGAGTTCCCCTTTTTTGTTGATATCTGGCTCCTCCACTCGCTCCCAAAATTTTTCCCCGTCGTTTGTCGCATGACCAATCTGATTACTGATGAAATCCGGAAGAACCAGAAACGGACTGCCTTTTGAGGAGAGCGAGATCAATCACTCGCTATTGCTCTCATTAAATCTGATATAGGAGTGTGATTTTTATAGCTCTCCTTAATTGACCAGTCTCTTCTTGCATTCTATTTTAAATGCTCTAAACAGCTCTCCGTGAATGCTCCATAAAAGCTGTTTAATACTCTCCTGCAAATTCCAAAAGACAGTTCCAGTTTGATTTAACCTTATCTATATATTATTTACTGGATAATACTCTAGATCAAGATACTAATTACTAGGGTTGCATGTAGTGCCGCCAAGAGCCATTACAGGCCCGGGGGTAAAATTAATGCACGGGCCCTATTTTTACGGGCCCTTAGTCTTTTTTGTTGCTTTTATGGACCCATAAAGGTATGCTTTCTTCATTTTTTCAGGCCCACTAGGACCCCGGGCCTGAGGGTAATGTACCCCCTTAACTCCCCGGTCAGCGGCACTGGTTGCATGACTTCAGCTTCATTAGTAGTCAACTAGTCAGCACCAAACAGTCACAACTACAATGACTATTTGGAAGTCAAAATCTGAAGATAAATATTGTAATGTCTGCAAATAAATACAGAGTGGCAATTGACTGCAAATCTTTGTTTACATATGTTTGCTGTATTGGACCTCTTCTGCGAATCACACATGTATACGGACTCATATTTTTCCAATTTGCTTTAGCTGTTTTGAGCCATGTGACATTTTAGAATTGGAAAGAGTGAAATAGTTATTTTTACAAAATGGGGGAAAATGTTAAAAAGTTGTATTTTATCAGTTTTAAGTGAAAGAATACATCTTGGTATTATTTAAGGGATCTAAAATGAGCGTTTATTGCGTTTACGACAGTATTTTTTGTAGTGCGACATGAGAGCACTCAGACCTATCGAATTGCATTCTGAATACGAAGCATGTCTTTCTGATATCAAATAATTTTCATTTTTTGAAAATCACAATATAATACAAATTTTATGACAAATTATAAAAATTTGATATTTTTCACATTTTTGATATATAACAGTCCTCGAAGTGAATTATATAAATCTAATGATATATTCTTAAAGTGTATGTAGCAGGGAGGAACGCCGACGGTCAATTGAAAATTTTGACCTTTCATGTTGAAGATATGGATTTTTTTTCCCAAAAAGACCTTATTTTTTTTGGTGTTTTGGGAAAAAAATCCATATCTTCAATATGAAAGGTCAAAATTTTCAATTGATCGTCGGCTTTTCATCCCACCTACATACACTTTAAGTATAAATCATCAGATTTATAAAGTTCACTTCAAGTACTGTTAAATATCAAAAATATCAATTTTTAATGATTTGCCATAAAATGTGTATTAAATTGTGAATTTCAAAAAATCAAAATTATTTGATATCAGAATGACATTCTTCGTATTCAGAATGCAATTCGATATGTCTGATGTGCTCTAATGTCCCAAAATAAATACCGTCCATACCCCAGCCCTTAAGTATCATGAAATCTCAAATTTGGGCATGGACGAATGTGTCTCCCTTACTGTGTAAATTTATCTGCCTTACGTGAAGACACACAAGATAGTTGGATATCAACATATCATATACTATGATCAGCTTGTAATAGGCGAGAATTATTCAGTTTTGGTTACTGCGCGCATCAATAAAGTCCCAACTTACGCCTTCGTAAATTCACAAAAGCGGCCGTCAGTCAAGCAATACGCAAAGTGCCATTCGTGTAAGTGATGCGCCAAGCTATTTGTACGCTATTCTATACCAATCTACGATGTTATGAGTCCCGCCGATTACGAGCTGATCAGAGTATAGTCCAATGTTGTGACTACAGCTTATAGTCATAACTGCAACAAACTGGCTTAGTCGCGCAACAAGGCTTCGCAGAATTTTAAAATTTCCACATGCCCACCGGGCATGTTTACATAGAATTCTATTTGCTCTTTTTCAAGTTTGTACGAGTACAAGTTTATAATAATTGATATGGTAGTCACCAGACGTCATGACATGGCACAGCATGCAGACTATGCAAGGTATATCTTTTTGAGGATCACCTTAGGCATCTCCATTTGAACTTCATACACCCTCTGAGAAAGATTCAACCTGAATCTTCCACAGAGGGAGAGTAAGTTTCAAATTGAGCTACTAATGTGTTCATTCCATATGAAATACATACTCCCCCTGTGGCAGGTATTTCCAAAATAACCCATTATACTAGCTGTTGCTGGGAGGTGGCGATAACAAATACTTAATCTGATGATGCAAGAGTACTTTGGCATGGTTTTTACAAAATGAAATTCTTCTATGACAAACTGGGCATTTGCTATCTTCTTCTAGGAAGTTCTTGATTTGCATTTATTTTTAATTTAAAGTATAGTAAAAAATGTAAATTATTAATTATCATATCTGTAATTTTAAATCCAGTTTCCCACTAAGCATGTCTGTCTGCATTTTTTGGTTGCCAGCATTAAATTTTGGTTGACCCAGGCAGCAGAGCAAGCCATTCTGCGAGCCCTTCGTGCAACCTTAGACTATCATCTAAGCCTACTATAGACAACTTTCGTAATTGACCACTTCGTCTCAGCTAGATAGTCCTTATAGTTACTTAGCAAATTAACTCTGCATAATTGGGAGTATGTAATTAAATCTTTGGCCTTGCTTTCAGTTTTCTGCTCCGCTAAATTGGAGTTAGCAGAGCTAAACGCCACCAACGGCGACGAAGTGGTCAATTACGAAAATTGTCTATAGCTTCAGTTAACACTGGATTAGATTTCATAATTGCATTTAAGGGGGTACTACACCCATGTGGTAAATTGGTGACTATTTTTGCATTTTCTCAAAAAAAAATTACACACTGGTAACAAAAGTTACGTATATTATTGGGGCAAGGAATCCAATTACTACAATGAAATTTCAGTGACTCAAGACAAGCGGTTCAGAATATATGATAGGAAACGAGGTACATCCTAGCGGTACCTTATTTCTGATCATAAATAACAAACCGCTTGTCTTGAGTCACTGAAATTCCAGTGTAGTAATTGGATTCCTTGCCCCTATAATATACATAACTTTTGTTACCACTGTGTTATTAGTTTTGAGAAAAATGCAAAAATAGACACAAATTTATCGAGGGTGTAGTACCCCTTAATGAACATCTACCATCCATATGACCATGCCTCATGTTATCTGACAAGGACTTATGTTGACTCTTTATCTATAATTGATTAAGTAATCCACTGACAAGCTTAAAGGGCTGTTCAACATTTCCCATATGTACAAAGCATACAGTTTTTCAACCCCTTCACTCCCCTTGAGATACTTTGTGGCAAATTTATCATTTTTCCACAGAAAAAAATACACCATTAATTTTTTTCATAAGTACACACCATGGATATATTTGAAGACCGAATTAAAAAAGACTAGTTCGCGTCTGACGTCAGGACAAAGGCGCGGCGTGATTAATTGCTGACCTGCGCAGTACGGCATTTTTGGTCTGGTTGACAGGACGTCATACACAAACTAGTCTTTTTAATTCGGTCTTCAATTATAGTTTTACTCCCTCCCTCATACATACTTTATATGCGGAAATGTTGAACAACCCGTAACATATGTGACCTGCTACCACGAAATCAGCGTAAAGTCGCAAGGTGTTAGTCACTCAAAATGCCATGGCTACCTGTGTTGGTGTTCACTCACCTGTTAAAGCCACTAAGTATGTCTGTATGTCCTTTGAGAATGGGGGCACAATGGGCCATACACGAAGGATAATACATGTACTACTGGCTTTACAGGTGGCGGCAAACAAAGAACATCAACTTGGACCAAATATCTCAAAACTATCAACTCATCAAAATGAGTATAAAGTCGCAGCGACTTTACGCTGATTTCGTGGTAGCAGGTCACTTATGGCTTATCACGCATGTCTGATGCATTATAAGATAAAGTGAAAAGAATTGCACAATCAAATTATTTATCTATCACTATATTCTCCTCTTCAAATGAGACTAATTTCACACAAACACACATAATATTACAAATAGCATTTCATATAAACTTTTATGTACATTGTACATAATCTCAACATTCGTAGATAACTGTAATGTTGTCTCCTATTTACCCCAGATAAGGAGACAAAAAAACACAACGTTTTCCTGGCCCGACAGACCCAGATTTTGAGTTTTGGGAGAATTTTTTTTAAAGAACATTTCAAAATAGGTTTGCAAAAAAGATTGTTCAAGTTTGCGGTGATATTTTAGGGTTATTTTAACTGCAAAAAAAATCCTGACCGACCGACCATACTTGAAAAATCTGTCCGCCCATAAAACGGGGTGTTTTTTTTTTTTTTGTCATTTAAGGCTTATTATACTGATACAAATCTTAAGTAAAAAGTCAACATAGCCTGACTATAATTTGGTTCACCTCAAGTTCGGTAGTGACGTATGTGCATATTTTGCTGGCCGAAGTATCAAATCGCGCGCGTAAAGGTAATTGCGCAGATCGTATGCGTATGTGTAAAAGGGCGATTTGTGGGCACGCTTGCGACACAACCGCAAAAAAAGCATTGACGTCACTAACATGTTTACATGTGAACCAATGTTAATGTATATAAACAGAACATCATGAACAGCTGGTCTCCATAGTTATTTCAAAAGTCTGCTATCCTGAAATTCTAAAATGGTCTGCTACATTTGAAACATATACTCCTGGTTCTACCACTGCTTGCCTTTGCTATTACATAATGTATACTCCTGTCAACCCCACCATCTCTTTGCCTTTGCTCTCAATAGTAGTCAAAGCTGTTTGGATTTATGTAACTTGGGTTACTTCTACTTTGCAGTGTATTCATCTGTAACTCACACCAAGAAAAGTTGACATATCTTTGCATAACTAGTATATGTACCATTGACATTGTGGTGTAAACCTTTTTATAGCAAATAACAGAAAACCACATAATTGTCCTTCAGTCAGTAGAGCAGATGGGTGTTTTTATCAGGGTATAAATAGATGTAATTTGCTATGAATCAATACATGTATTGGGATTGGAGAAACAGCTCATGGGAACCAAACACTAATGCAATGCAACAGATGCTTTAAAAATTGAGTATAAATTTGGCTTTATTTACAGGAGAGCACCTGGAGGCACTTTTATGTTTAATGGTTAAACCAGAGTGTCATATTTTTATTTATATATTTTGATACCGTTGTCTTTCAAAGGCCCATTTAGTCAGCCTGAAGATCAAAATTGTCACAATTCTGAGATACAAGCATTATCCTTAATTCTAAAAGATACATATTTCAGAGATATATAGTGCAGGTGCTTGTACCTCACTTTGCCCCACCAGTGCCCACAACATTAATAGGATCTGGTATACGCTGTAGAAGTGACGTCATAATCGGATTAACTACCATAGAAATAGATGAATACAATTTTTGAATATACCGCGCTGCACTGCAGCAGGTTGCACTCATCACCTGTCTTCAATCAAATAATAGATTGAATACAATACCGCTCTTTTCAAAGAGACTAATCTTACAGGTGCAAGTGATTAGCATTTCTTTGAAATCTATGGTTCAATGCATCGGTACCGCATGAACGTTGTAGTGCTGGGCGATATTGCCAAAATTGTATTCATCTATTGCTATGGTATTTAATCCGATTAACTACGTCACTTCTACGGCGTATAGAGTAATGTGACTGCATAGCAGTCACAACCTTCAAATTAACAGACTGTGGAATCAAGTTTGTACTCATTGACATACATGTATCAAAGTAAAAAAAAAACCAGTTTGTTTGAGCCTGGTCCCATCAGAACCCAAGCATGTATCCGCCTGGACCAACTGGTATAAAACAAACAAACTTTCACAGGTAAATCATGCCAAAATTGTGCATATTATATACCCAATCACATTCTCCTCTCCTCACTATATTCATGCCAGTATCCTATACTTCTAGCATACCAATGAATAGTAAATTTGTGACATGATCTGCTCCATGGAGGCCCAAAGAGGCAATAATTGGTACCTTATACAAACATTAGGCTTTTATATACTGAAAACACCAAAGGTTTAGCATATTTTGTTCAAAAGTTATGAAGTTTTGCGGTGTCTATTTTCTTATGTATTTTATTGTTTTTTACTCCATATTATGTCTTTATATTAATTTCAAATTTGCCGCCTTCAGCGTCCATGGCTCAGATCGTGTCACATTTTGTAGTACTGTATTCGACCTAATTAGCACCCTGGTGCTTGAGTCGGGTTGGGTTGCTAAAGGAACAATAAAAAAGATTGATGACTTCCTATGAACGAAAGGGAGGGGATTAAAATGTTGAGTATGTTTCTTAAGGGATCTAAAATGAGCGTTTATTGCGTTTCGACAGTATTTTTTGTGGGACAAGAGAGCACCTCAGACCTATCGAATTGCATTCTGAATACTGAAGCATGTCTTTCTGATATCAAATAATTTTCATTTTTGAAAATCACAATATAATACAAATTTTATGACAAATTATAAAAATTTGATATTTTTCAAATTTTGATATATAACAGTCCTCGAAAGTAAATTATATAAATCTAATGACATATTCTTAAAGTGTATGCAGCAGGGAGGAAAAGCCGACGGTCAATTGAAAATTTTGACCTTTCATATTGAAGATATAGATTTTTTCCCAAAAGACCTAATTTTTTTTGGTGTTTTGGGGAAAAAATCCATATCTTCAATACGAAAGGTCAAAATTTTCAATTGATCGTCGGCTTTTCATCCCACCTACATACACTTTAAGTATAAATCATCAGATTTATAAAGTTTACTTCAAGTACTGTTGAATATCAAAAATATCAATTTTTAATGATTTGCCATAAAATGTGTAATAAATTGCGAATTTAAAAAATCAAAATTATTTGATATCAGAAGGACATTCTTCGTATTCAGAATGCAATTCGCTTATGTCTGATGTGCTCTAATGTCCCACAATAAATACTGTCCAAACGTTCATACCCCAACCCTTAAAATGATTAATGTTATTTTGACCCACTTCCAGTTTTGATACAGACAAGGAGGGTGGGTCAGCTATGAAATGAACTATAGGAAAATTATTGAATTTGTGTTCATCGTAGAACTTTCACACTGCGTACATGTGGCGTATACCGTGTAGGATGCAGAAATGGTCTGAAAACGTTGCAGCTGTGCTGTACACCCTCGTGTTGCTACCCGCAAAGTTGCTGGCATACTAAGAGTTCCATGTTGAACACAAAATTAGCCTTTTCCCTATAGAAGCGTTTATAGGATATCATCGATCTTTTAAGTTGTTTTTTAACTTGCTACAGAAGCATGCAAAGATATGTTCTGTATACATGCAAGTTCCTAGTGTGAACAGAGGGAGGGAGTAACTAAGCTATGTGGTTCATAACATTTATAAAAGAGCAAATTGTGCACATAAATAATCAAATCTTAATGTGGACGGATGATCATTTGCTTTCAAACAATGTGGACGGATGATCATTTGCTTTCAAACAATGTGGACGGATGATCATTTGCTTTCAAACAATGTGGACGGATGATCATTTGCTTTCAAACAATGTGGACGGATGATCATTTGCTTTCAAACAATGTGAACAGATGATCATTTGCTTTCAAACAATGTGGACCGATGATCATTTGCTTTCACAAACAATGTGGACGGATGATCATTTGCTTTCAAACAATGTGGACGGATGATCATTTGCTTTCAAACAATGTGGATGGATGATCATTTGCTTTCAAACAATGTGGACAGATGATCATTTTGATTGACCTCTATGCAAGACTGACTGCTGAAGAGGAATCCTCAGAAACAGGATTCATCATTCACACAAGTTGGATCCACACATATTCCCTGTATGACATACAGCTTGGCTTGATAGCCTATAATCCTGGTTTCATACTTTCCTGCCGCTTTGAAGATGATTTTACTTCACTGCGCAGTCGCACCAAAAATGCTAGGGGTGGCCAGCGGCAAGCCGATATATCGATCACTTCACCGCTTTGCCACGGCGGCAGCACCGCTGGTTGGATTCAAATCAACTCGAGAGTGGTGCCGCTCTGACGTATGAGAACAAAATACGATTTTGGAGCGGTGCTGAGCGGCAAGAGAGGCTTTCAGAGTCATGCCGCTGCCGCTCAGCGGTGTGCCGCTCCACTTGCAGACAAATGCAAGCGGCATGATGAAGCATCACGCCGCTCAGCGGCAAGTGGCAGAAAGTATGAAACCAGCATAAGACACTAACTACACAATTCAAATCACAGCATGTTCATGTCTTTGGTTGCCTACTTAATGATAATGGTTGTCTTTGTAATGCTGCTTTGGCTGTGACAGGTCTAAGGAGTCCTGGTAATCTTTGCGCTAGGCCTGGAGGGGTGTGGGTAGATGAACGCACTACTGGATTCTGACGATCAATGATCTTCGGCTGGCTTTTGATCATCGCTGGTTCTTTCCTGCAAGAATTTAATAAAAGCAAAATAAAAAAGAATTAAATAAAAGCAAAACATATGCCAAACTAATTATTGTAAATGTTGTTGGTATAAAATTAGATACCCATGGGTTGCGTCCAAGAGTGACATTTTGTCAGAGAGGTAGCCTCTTTGCAAGACACAAAGATGATAGCAGTGACAATGATATCTTACTTATAGATTTACCCTTCTTTGGGATTTCTATCAAGATTGTCAATAGCAAAAGCATGGTTTGGTACCCAAAATGGGATTACTCAAGGTTTACAACAAATTTGATGCTTCCAGAGATTACAATTGACAAGTTTCAAATTTGATACTCTTTCCTGGAAATAATTCCAAGAATATGACAGTAACTGGTCCTGAAAATGGCCTATCATCCCGGTATGGAGGAGGGGAATAAGGCAATACATCAGGGCTACTATGACCAGAGTCTCCTGTTAATGTGTCGCCATCCTGTGATCTCTTACCTTGTGTGATTTCTATTCACAGTAACTGGTCCTGAGAATGGCCTATCATCCCGGAATGGAGGAGGGGAATAAGGCAATACATCAGGGCTACTATGACCAGAGTCTCCTGTTAATGTGTCGCCATCCTGTGATCTCTTACCTTGTGTGATTTCTATTGACAGTAACTGGTCCTGAAAATGGCCTATCATCCCGGAATGGAGGAGGTGAATAAGGCAATACATTAGGGCTACTATAACCAGAGTCTCCTGTTAATGAGTCATCATCCTGTGATCTCTTACCTTGTGTGATTTCTATTGACAGTAACTGGTCCTGAAAATGGCCTATCATCCCGGTATGGAGGAGGGGAATAAGGCAATACATCAGGGCTACTATAACCAGAGTCTCCTGTTAATGTGTCGTCATCCTGTGATCTCTTACCTTGTGTGATTTCTATTGACAGTAACTGGTCCTGAGAATGGCCTATCATCCCGGAATGGAGGAGGTGAATAAGGCAATACATTAGGGCTACTATAACCAGAGTCTCCTGTTAATGAGTCATCATCCTGTGATCTCTTACCTTGTGTGATTTCTATTGACAGTAACTGGTCCTGAAAATGGCCTATCATCCCGGTATGGAGGAGGGGAATAAGGCAATACATCAGGGCTACTATAACCAGAGTCTCCTGTTAATGTGTCGTCATCCTGTGATCTCTTACCTTGTGTGATTTCTATTGACAGTAACTGGTCCTGAAAATGGCCTATCATCCCGGTATGGAGGAGGGGAATAAGGCAATACATTAGGGCTGCTATGACCAGAGTCTCCTGTGAATGTGTCGTCATCCTGTGATCTCTTACCTTGTGTGATTTCTATTGACAGTAACTGGTCCTGAGAATGGCCTATCATCCCGGAATGGAGGAGGTGAATAAGGCAATACATTAGGGCTACTATAACCAGAGTCTCCTGTTAATGAGTCATCATCCTGTGATCTCTTACCTTGTGTGATTTCTATTCACAGTAACTGGTCCTGAGAATGGCCTATCATCCCGGAATGGAGGAGGTGAATAAGGCAATACATTAGGGCTACTATGACCAGAGTCTCCTGTTAATGTGTCGTCATCCTGTGATCTCTTACCTTGTGTGATTTCTATTGATAGTAACTGGTCCTGAGAATGGCCTATCATCCCGGAATGGAGGAGGTGAATAAGGCAATACATTAGGGCTACTATGACCAGAGTATCCTGTTAATGTGTCGTCATCCTGTGATCTCTTACCTTGTGTGATTTCTATTGACAGTAACTGGTCCTGAAAATGGCCTATCATCCCGGAATGGAGGAGGTGAATAAGGCAGTACATTAGGGCTACTATGACCAGAGTCTCCTGTTAATGTGTCATCATCCTGGGATATTCTCATTTGGTGCATATTATCTACTAGTATATCGTCCATGGACTTCTGTCTGTATCGCCGTGTTCTAAAACTTAGCTCTGCACCTATTGGTGTAATTAATGAAATAATTATATGCTATATTAAAACGATTTGCAATACATACATACACACACACATATTATCATTTCTATGAGGCACATTTTTCCTGATTTGTTGATGATGTATGGAAAATATTGTTTGCACAAATTTAGTTTCTTGGTACAATGTTTTACCATATCCTTTTACTATGTCAGTAACCCGATTTACACTTGCCATTTTCAATTTTAAAAATGCCATATCTCTTCACTGCTACTACTGTGTTTAAACTTCATAGTGGGGATTTCTTTGAAGCACACATGAAAGAAAAATTATGTTCAAATGACTGTGTTTATACTTCATTGCGGGGATTTCTTTGAAGCACACATGAAAGAAAAGTTGTGTTCAAATGAGAGTGTGTGTTGCCTGCCTGAATGATATCTTGTTATATTCAAACCAAAGGTAGTTCCAACTCTAGTTACCTTTGTGAGAACAAAGTCCAGGGGTAAAGTTCTGCTTAAAAGCCAAAGTACATAGTTGGAATTTTTACTCGATAAAACTAGTAGATTCCGAAATCAGAATTGTTCAGTATTAAACTAAAGTGAGCCATTATGCAAGATATGTTGCATTCAATAGCATAAGTATACTTTAATTTTACTGTCACTAATTATATAAACTCTTTTACTATTTTTACTATTAATTATAATACACATCAGTATAATTTTGAGATCCAACAGGATGCGTTCATCAAGATTAATAATAACATATGTTTATTTACGAAATCGACTATGGCATAGTCTAATTTTGGTAGGACTCAAACTTCAAGATGGGGGAATATCGGGAAAGGTGACAGTAAATTTAGGTTTTCTGGAAGAATAGACACCTTTGCTATGGTATGATTGATATGAATGAATTATGAGACTTTCAGGTAAAATGTTAGCTTTAATCTCTCTCATTTTTTTCCATCTGTAAACAAAATAATCTTGGAAACCAAACTTCTAAACCTGTTTGGTTAAAATCTGCCACACACATAAACTCACACAGCTCCCAATCTGCTACCACCCTATCTCCAGACAGGCATTCCATCAAGACACTTACCAGCAGTTTTTGGTCTGACATGTCTGTTATGTGATTGCATTGGTCCTTTAGGTGATCCTAATCTTCCAGGAGGTGATGGCATATCACCTAATCTTCCTGGAGGTGATGGCATCCTACCAAACTCAGCTGAATCTGGTGATGCAGCTGGTGGTGTCACTGAGTGAATACCTAGGTCATCTTCATAATCCATTAAGGTATCCTCATTATTGTTATCATCTTCATCATGAATTATTGTCAGAATCTGAGGTTCTCTTTGTTTTTCACGCACTGAGACTTTTCTGTAAGGAATTAATCAGAATCAAATGTTTTTGCTAAGTTGCTTTATGTAAATTAATTTCTTTTCTTCTTTTTTGCTCACAACTTTGTAAGCATACAATCAGAGGATTTCTAAATACAGTCCCATAACCCAATGGGGTTTCTGACCTTGGTATGTCTGCCTTTTGTACCCACGTGGCACAGTTGACCATACCTTGCATTGGGATTGTGTGCAAATATCTTGTGTTTTCATCCTTTTTATTTAACATTCAAAACATTGAGACTTATGAATAAAATTAATGCAGTGGGACAATATGAATGTTTCCTGTAACAAAGTCAAGTCTCAACTATTAGCTCATTGGCTGCCGTTTTAAAATGAGCATTTGGTGTGTGTGGCGATGGGGACTTTGCCTTTAAAATTAGGTTATATTGACCAAATTTCCCAATCATAGTGCATTGTAAGAATGCCTTTAAGCCTCCTCTGGCATATAATACAGAATGTCTACACAAAAATGACTTAATGTGAAAATGAGCTTGGTTAGAGAAAAAGTATATTAAATAGAGAAGGAATGTGAAAAACAGTGTACTTATAAGTCTCTGGTGATGAGTTGGACCACTAAGCCACTCTGTATGTGATTCACTAGTTATTATACAATGGTAATGATCACAAAATCTTATGCTTTATGTTATTACATGATGAAACAGCTGTATAGCTCACAATCAGAGACCAGTAGGTGTATTGTTTGAGTCAGAACACATTCTTCACAGGCTTTTAATTAATCCTATTTCTGTTGTCTGCCTTGTTCCAATAGATTTAGAACACCTTTATACATTAACAATGTTCTCGAGTTACAGACGGGTGGTCTGATTTCACTCCATCATGTTTTCCATCTCACATGTAGGCACACGGTAGACTGTAAAATCGCACCAGCCAAATTTGCACGCTACAGAGCCTGAAAAAAAGATCCCGCGAACCACAAATTGACACACGTATGGGCGCTGCCATGGGGTGCTGGGGTGCTAATGAATGCGTCGCCAGCACAAGTCCAACGCGATGTCCAATGCGATCAATAACAGCGTATAGGGCATACAAGTGCGCCTCTGCGCCGGTAGTTCCTGGATACGCGATTACAGGGTCAATGGCCGCTTCCACGCAGTAACATACTTCTGAACTGAGTGTCAGGGCCCTGATGTAGGTTTATCACTAAATATTCTTATTCCAAGTTTTGAATTCAAGGGATGTGACTCGATCAACAACCTTATCCCCCATATTTCTTCATCAAAACAGATTTATATTAGGTATCAGAAGAAAGCTCATATTTTTCTCATGACCCCAGTAAAATTTAACATTCACATGTTTTGTCTTGATGGTGTGAACAAAATTTTGATGAATTGTGGTAACCACACCAGAAGTGTATGTACTATCCTATGGCACATATCAAAACCTTGCTTACTTGCTTACTTACTTGCTTAAGATGAGTGGTGTCCTCGAACTACAACAGCACGCCAAACCCTTCTGTCCTGCATGGCCCACCTAGGTTTCATTATCATTGAGGTATAGGACTTTTTATTTTTTTGGAGGAGAGCAGATAGGGCAACTACTCTATTATATTTCTACATGTTCATACTACATATTCGCATACGAGTCCGTTTTTTTAAATCACATTTTGTTCCTAAAATGGGGTTATAAGCGCCCTCAACGGGCACTCTCTCCATAGGGCTACATGTAAAGACCAGTTATAGACAAATGGCTCTAAAATAAAACGGACTCGTGCGAATTTCCTCAAATTTTGCATATGATGTAGATTTAACATCTGGAATGTAATGCAAGTGATGCCGTTGCTGCTCTCCTAAATTCATTTTTAAAATGTCCGCCCCAGACCAAGGTGGGCCGTTCCCAAATCCATAACATCCAGTCCAGTGTCCTGTTTCAATACATCCACGTATGTTAGAGGGGGTCTGCCAGGTTTTCTGTTTCCATGTTTTGGTGTCCAATGGATCAGCTTGGCTACAGGCTCATTTTTGCTTCTGTATGCATGCCCAGCTTAAACGTGTCCTCCTCTCTCTGATCTTCTGTGAAAGTTTGGTGGTCCCCATACAGCTCTTTGTTTGTGATGTGCTGCTTCCAATTGATGTTGTAAACTGCTCTAAGCATTCTTGTGTAGCAACCATCAAGTTCTTTACATAATTTGGGAGACATGGTCCATGCTTCACATCCATAGGTTAGTACAGATTCGACGGTAGCAGAAAATAAACGAGTCTTGAATTTCCTTGGGAGAGTTGACCTCCAGATTTTGTTGAGGCTGTTACATGCTCTCCATGCAGCTGCTTTGCGTGTTTTTACGTCTTTTTCCGTGCTAGCCATCCATGCACCCAGATACTTGAAGTCGCTCACCTCATCTAGTTTGGTGCCATTGTTTGTCTGCATAGATATCTTTTGACTATGGTTGAAAGACATGAACTTTGTTTTTGAAGCATTCATTTTGAGGCCAACTTTTCCAACAGATGATTCAACCCTTTGCAGTAGCTCTTGTGCTTGGTGGATTTCCTCTGAAAGTAGGGCTATGTCGTCTGCAAAGTCTAAATCTGTTAGCACTTCAGGTCCTATTCGTCTGCTTCTTCTCTTTTCCAGCTGGAATCCAAGCTGCTCTTCTCTGCCTTCGACTGCCTCCCTCAATGCGTAGTCCAAAACAACCACAAAGAGGTATGGGGCAAGGGTGTCTCCTTGCAGTACACCAGCAAGTATATCAAACAGATCAGTTTCTCAGATCAAACAAAACAGATCAGTTTCTCCATCTGGAGCAATACAACTAAAAAAAAACCACTAGAGCAATACAACTAAAAATTTGAAATCAGATTGTTCTAATGCTGGTCCTCAATGTAAGATAGGAAACAGAACATGAAAAGATTGGACCATGCCCCTTTTAAAGCTCCAGCAGTTTGGATATCAGAATCAAAATAAACTATTTCCTCTATTAAATGTCCTGGGACGTTGTATTTTCTAAAAAAGGGGGGCATTTATAAGGTAATTTTTTACAAGGATAAATCCCGAAAAAAATTGTAAGGTATGCTTAAAAATCACAGCGACATGACAAACAATGAACTTAGGATCAGTGACTTCCGATTAAACCAGTTCACTTCTGTATTTTGTGATGTCATTTTTTACATTTATCCAATCCTGTGTGGACTATGATAAGCTTACTTACAAAAGATAGCATGGAAATTTCAGTATTTTTTAAACATCTTTGTTGGAAAAAAAATTTGGGGGGTGTTTAATAGAAGGGGACGACTAATAGAGGAAACAAGGTATGTGTATTGCAGTAGAACATCACATGCTCTTGGGGTGGTGCAACATAAAGCTACCACTTTTTTGTTCATACCATCAAAACCAAACAGAACATATCTACAGGGCCTAAACTTCCCTGGGTAAAAAGAACAATATAAGCATTCTTTTGATGCCAAAATCTTAATTACTGATACAAAGGTAAAGCAAGGGATGAAGCAATCAATTGCACATTCCATATTTACCTTTCATGTTCTTCCTTCCATGCTCGTAATTCCGCAAATATGTCCTCTTTACTAGCATCTTGCCCTTCTTCATCCTCTGTGTAATATGTGTGCTCAGGTTGATGCTGAAACGCTACAAATAAACTAGGTAAACCTTGTGGTAAATCATAGGAGTCCTGTAACAAGAATATTTCAATAGAGTGAATATTAGAACAGTATGTAATAATCTGTGATCAGTACCATCCAAATTAAACATCAAATGAAGCAGTTCAAAGGAGAGAACCCAATTTGTAAAAAAATAAATAGGATAGGCAAAGCAGTATAACTGCCATGATAAAAAAATATCATCACTTGGGAACATTTGCCAGAAAAGCCCACAAGGCAACCGAGTAACCTGTCCATTCCAGTTGAAACCTGTTGTGCCAGGTTTGGCGCTCCACCAAGAGATCACACACAAACACAATCCTGAGCCCTTTTTAAACACCAGACTCCCAAACTGCTACAATGATTCCTTCATCCCACATCATAGCCTGGAACAGCCTTGTAATAAGCCCATCATGTTGGCAACATATCAATATCTGTGAGTTATATTCCTGATATTTTCTCAATAACTCACCTGTTTTTTCCTTCTACTTCTTAATGCTCTAACAGGATTCCCACACATGACCCCTCCTCTCCCATAGGTTAAATCCCTACAGTCCTCTCCTACTGATTGGATATCAGATCCAGCAGTGTCAGGTCTTTGTCCTGCGGATGTACCAGGCCTATTACCCATACTAGTCCCAGGTCTGTTGCCCAAACTTGTAACTGGTCTGTTTGCTGCTGTTCCAGGCCTAGCGGATCCAGGACGTCTTCTTGAAGCTGAACCTGGTCTACCTCCTGTGTAAGACATACCAACAAAATGTTCATTGGGCTATTCCAGTTGAAATCCACACTACCCCTGTGGAAGATTTTGGAAATATCTTCCACAGGGGGAGTATGAATTTCAAATGGAATTACACATTAGCAGCTCCACTTGAAACTCGCCCTCCCCCCAGGGAAGATTCAGGTTGAATCTTTCTCAGAGGGTGTATGAAATTCAAATAGAGCTGCCAAATGTGTTCATTCCATTTGAATTTCATACTCCCCCTGTGGAACATGTATCCAAAATCTTCCACAGGGTAGTGTGGATTTTAAATGAATAGCCCATTACTATGTTTACAGCTGTAAGTGGATCAAATTTACTTAAGGTTCACTTTGCATTTAAAACTGGAAGCTGCATATTCATTTCATTGGTGTTCAAAAGAGTTTTAACACCTACACAGGGTCTTAGCTAGAAATTGAGGGTTGCCTGTCATTTGAATAAAATTGCCTGTCCTAATTTGACCTTTAAAACATTTATCAGACATCTATAGCCTATTGGGGGTTCAGAGAGTTCAAATATGTGCTGATATGGCCTTGTTCTACAAATTGGGTCTACTAAAAAGGGCAATTAGCTTCTCAAAACATACACAATTTATGCCCGTCCCAGGAGCAAACTGGCCGTCTAAAATGACGGCCAGACGGGTGGCTAGCTAAGACCCTGCACCTACATGATATCTATGCAAACAAAACACATGGTGGTTCATAAAGTGATTCCTGAAGAGCCTCAACTTTGGAATTCACAAAACAGCTTTTACCAATATTCTCAAAATATGCATCAACCTGATTTTATCATTAAAATTACAATCCCAGTATTCAGGGTGGAGGCTGTATCACCAGGAACATTATTACTTCCAGTTTTTGACAAGCAGTAATTTATCTTGCAACTGCTAGTTTGATGGGGGTGCTAGTTTCAAATGCCAACTCCTAATGGGCTATTCTGTTTAAAATCCACACTACCCCTGTGGAAGATTTTGGAAATATCTTCCACAGGGGGAGTATGAGTTTTAAATGGAAAGACCACATTAGGCAGCTCCATTCAAATTTCATACACCCTCTGAGAAAGATTCAACCTGAATCTTTCACTGAGGGAGGGTGAGTTTCAAATGGAGCTGCTAATGTGTTCATTCCATTTGAAATTCATACTCCCCCTGTGGAAGATATTTCCAAAATCTTCCACAGGGGTAGTGAGGATTTTAAATGGAATAGCCCAATGCGATTGCTAGTATGATGGGGACATTACTTTCATACCAACTCCCAACAGACAGACACCTACCTTCCATGTCTAGGCTGTCACTAGACCCTGTTGTTTCCTTGATAGCCTCGTTTACAATCAACCAGTCGGTACTCCGATTGATGATGCCCTCTCCTAGACTAGAAGGCATGATGGCCATAGGATCATCATCTAATATCTTAAGATGAGGAATTGCTTTCCTCACTGAAGCCCTGTAATCAAAATCACCTTCTTCCTCCTATAGAAACAACAACAAATTGATGTGAGAAATTTAAAGTGGTCAAAATATTAAAGTAGCCTATTTTTGTAGTTTGATATAATTTTAAAGTTTGCTATGTTTGGATACAATTTTATTTTCACTGCTTTCAATATCAACAAAGCCGTATAAACACAATTAGTTTTGTTACAAAGCAACACAGATGTAACTTGTGATCAGACACGGTTGTACGACACATATTTCAAAATAAAACGACCATGGTCTTGGATACAATAATGAAAATACTAATCAATCATGAGGGGGTTAGCATGGTTGGATTCACTTCTATGTAACGCGCACATGGGTGTTCACCACACCATGTTGAAATGCAGTTGGATTTTACCCAATTTGGCCCCTATTAGCTTGGAACTCAAAAATCTTCCACACACTGTCTACTGTTTTGGATACATTTTAATTACTTCTTCCCTCCCTAATGAAGCTAATTTCCTAGGCTTCATCAATCTCTTCTATTTGTTTGGGATTTTATTTTTATTCTGGGCTCCCTAAAAATTCTGTACAAATACAAAAGCACCTTTTCATTGTTCAAATTTGGTAACAGTTTGAAAATAATAAAAGATATCAAAATGCCAGTGTTCTCAGTCAGTTTACCTTGTTATAATCAGGAGTTGGTGCCAAGCATAAAGGATTGCCTTCTAATGTAAGTGTTGTTAACTTGGAGCACAATGCTAAGAATTCCACTTGACTAACCTCCTCAATATTATTACTGTTCAAAAGGAAGAAATACAGTTCTTTAATAAAAGTTTAATATCATATAATTGTACAATGAATAAAGATGTTGAACAATTTAACATAGAAAATGTTTACAAACACTGACATAAGTATTCCTCATTCCTGCACAGATTGTCACTCAGTTTTTGTCTCGTTTCAAAGGAAGAGAATTTTGATGCAATCCTTTTTTAAGTACTTGTATGTATTATGTGTAGCATATGCAAGTAAGTGATGTTTTGGTCATCGACTTCAAATTGTTTTCCAACGCACTAATATAAAATGTCATGTCTGTGCAATCAAACAAAACAGCATTGTTTTAGGGCTCATATTGAAATACCCTACCACGTTTTCACACAGAAAGAAGGCAGGATTCCCCTCGCTAAGCGCGCGCCTCAGGAAAGCTCGATCATAAAACAGATGGATTATATGCATCAGTGATACACCCTGCCAAGGATTTTAACAAAAGAAGGCTAGCACAGGAAAGCTGCCGGATGGCGCACACCTTCCTGTGTAAGGGAATTTCAATATGAGCCCTTATATTTTGTTAGGTATATATAAAACCAACTCTATTTTCTTCTGTTTGAAATCATATCATCACAATTCTATAAATGTAGCCAGTGAGTACAAACCTGAGAACTCCTGATTAGTTGATTGAATTATATATCATGAAGTACTGATATCAACATCTCTTAGCTTAATCTTTAAATTAGCCTTTTCACCTAATTTACGCACAAAATAATTATGACAACAAGTGGACATCATTTAGTCATTGAAATTGAGAAATTCAGGAACAATTCAGCTGAAATTGAGATTTTCAAATTGTCAATTACACAAAAATATGGATCTGAATGATGAAAACAAGTTTTGAACCAGATTCCATTGCTATAGGCCAATACTCACCCTTCTAAATCCAACAACTGTAAATTATCCAGCATACTAACTGGGCTTATATCTGCAATATCATTATAGGCTAAATACAACTCCTGTCAAATAAAAAGGGATAAAACAATAAAAAAATCTGTCAGTCATGTAAGAATTGCTCAGTTTTATGAGGATGGCCACAGAATTGATTCCAAAACTGTATCTTCACAGTGTAAATGTGTGTGAATGTGTTGGTGTTTGTTTCTCAATGTGTGAATTGGGCCTATTCATCTTCAGGGTTGTAGCTACAGAAACTTAAAATTTTAAGGATATTTAATGTTCTTTAACATTAAAAAGTTTCATTTGTAGGATTGTTTCAGACAATTGATGATTGTTTGATAGACAAATCCAATGTTTTTACTCAGTTTTGAAGCTTAGTTAGATGTCTATGACTCGCTGTTTAAGCAATCACCAAACTTTGGGAATGGGACTACCAAGTCCTTAGCGAGAAGTGCAGTGAGCCTGGACATATGTGATCAAGATGACATAACCGGTCATCGAAGAGCTCAGAAAATGAGTAAAAACTTTGGATTTGTTTTTTAGTTTGAGTGGTATGCTCCAGTATTAAAATTAACATTAAAGTGACGTTCTCTATAAATGAGTGACGGGCTCCGCTACTCAACATGGCTGCAACCCTGCTCAACTTGGGATTTTGACTTTAAATGTAAATTTTCACAGCCCTTACTTGTTTGTTTTATTTCTTCTTTAACCTGGGACAATCAATCAGTTGAAAACACAAGTAATCATATGCTCTTCCAGCAGGATCTTCCTTGAGGCCCAGGTAAGGCTTTGGATTGGAATTTATAAGTGGTTGTGTGTTGTGGGCATCTGTAAGCATCCCAAACTGGGACGCTTACATTTTCATATACAACCATTGACATACATCATACTGAGGGTGTTCTCAATGCTATTTGCAGTTGATCTAGTTTGGGGTATGGTATATCATGATTTCATGTGTCCACAAATTATTCATAACACACTATGGATTCAAAATATTAATCTTTTTTCAAAAGTGCTTATGTCTAGGGGCATGTGCATGTGTCTACTATAAACCATATCTCACCTTCTCTGTTGACAAGGGGCAGTATTCAGTAAACAGCTCTTTTCAGAGCCACCAAACCTTTTACATTAGCAGATAAGCGAGGTCTGCTTTTACATTAGCAGATAGGCGAGGTAGGCGAGGTCTGCTTGTTCTCTATTGACATGGGTCAGTCTTCAGTGAATGGCTCCTTTCAGAGCCATCAGAAGGCAAGCCTACATGCCTCATTCTTAGGTACTTTGTCCTGAAGATGTCAGAGCTACTACTGACTAAAGCTTGACAGTTCTAAACTAGTCCGACGGCGAACCTCTAAAACCTTACTAATCATATCGTCACTGGGCGGGAAAAACCTCATATGTACTTTTTGCCCTTGAACATGGATGAAGCAAACCATTTAATATAAAGTCTACACTTACAAGGCTTTCTCCATTTTCAAGAGCCAAAAGTAAATATGAGGTGTTTCCTACATGGACTTTGGCCCTTGAACATGGATGAAGCAACCTCTTCAATATAAAGTCTACACCTACAAGGCTTTATCCATGTTCAAGGGCCAAAAGTACATACGATATCTTACCTGTAATGAAGACATTGAACTAATCCCATCCAAATCACATAGACAGCATCTTGCCATCCATAGTACTTTAAGGTTATCTAATGACGTGCCTAAATCTCTCACTGTTGCTATTACACTGCCATTCAGTTTGAGCTGTTTTAAATTGGGAACCATGGAGCCTGCAAAATAACAAACAAGAATTTAAAAATATAGTGAGCTTCCAGTTGTAGTTGGGCGCAGCACTTACACTGTACACTACTTGTATGTTGTGCAATGCATTACTGGCACACGCTTATGTGAATTTACACAAGCGTGAGTTGGGACTTTATGTATGCTTGCAGTAACAAAAACAGAATAATTTTCACCTATTATAAGCCAAACAAACTAAGAATTCCTCATAGAAACTTTTATTACAAGCTGAACAAACTGAGAATTCCTCATAGTAACTTTTATTACAAGCTGAACAAACTGAGAATTCCTCATAGTAACTTTTATTACATGAAAATTTTAATAAGAATCCTCCTTTTATTAGAACTTGTATTAGAATTAGGTACTGATCATATCAAATACTATAAAAACAAATACTCTTAACTGTCATGTCTCATAGTTATGTTACTCTGCTCAAATACTGAAAAGAGTTCAGGTGGAAGGCAACATAATATAATTCAATAAAAAGCTTACCAAAGTTTCCTAAGCTTGTCTCTGTAGTGTCTACTCTCATCTCTAAAAATTTAATATCCTCCAAATCATCTACTCCAGTCATTTCTTTCTGTAATACAAAAGAAAAAAGGAAAATAAACAAAATAGTTTAGTTTAATCTAAGTAAAGAAGAACTTCTACATCATGTTTTGGCTATATAATAAATGACAGTTGAATGAAGCTCATCAACGCAGTAAGCAAAGCACATGGGTCAATCAAGTGTCTTGTTGTCAATCAGCGCGATTGTTTATCGCCTGTGTGTTTACCTTTGTGTAAGCGATACGCACAGCCAAGATCACGGAAGAAATAAAAAAATTAACTTTAGCAATCTACTAAAGGAGCTTTGGAAATTATGTCTCCTTTGTGTGGTAAAACATATCAACAACACCATCGGAATTATCTGATTCTATGGTATCTTATTACCCTGTGCTCTTGAAATAATTACAAACTCACCAGTTTCCTGGGAGACAGGTACTCTTCCAAAAGTACATCAGTGTCTTCTTCTTGCACTATGGGTTGAGGGTTGACCCTAATATCCCCAAACTCTGTGATGTGCACACTAGTGGCTCCTGAAACATCTTCTTCAAAAGCTGCCGCCATGGTTTATGGTATTGGCTGTTTCACCAATAGAGGACTCTTCATGTGTTATCGAGTTGAGATTTAAAAACAAAACAATCAATTATTGATAACATGATTTGGGTGGTATTCAAGTTCAAGTATGCCTTCAAACTGCGAAGCAGGTACATCAAGTACAGTGGAGTAGCGTCATAGGGGGGCAGGGGAAGCATGTGCCCCTCCCCCATCAATCTCAAAATGTAGAAAATCCCACAGGAAAATTGCCGAAAAAATGGCTTGTTCCCCTTCCCCATCAGACCTGGTGCCCCATTCATGGTCAGAGCACCCCCCCAATATGATAGCCCACACTATGCTACTGATCAAGTATATGATGACTTTTATGGATGTGGAAATATGAGTATAAACTGACCAGCAATACCAGTTGCAGTCCTAAGTATATATGGCATATTGGATGGCCTAGGGGAAAGTTAGCCCACCTTGCCTTCAAGGTGAAACAAATCCACTCATGTTACCCTCTGGCCATGGGCTGGCCTGGTGTCAGATCTTACCCTGGGGGAAAGATGACATTCAATATGCACCTTTAAGATTAGACATCAAGGGGTTAGGAAGTTGGGGTCGGGGGGATTTTTTTTTCCCGCCAGAGGCGGCGAAGTTTTGGTTTTTTCACCGCCAAAGGCAGCAAGTTTTTTTTTTTAATTTCTTGCATTGGTACACAGTTTGGTGGGGAAGGTTTTTTTTTAGTGTTGGTGGGGAAAGTTTTTGGTTTTTTGCTCATAGAAAAGGATTTTTTTCTAAACATCCTAGCCCCCCCCCCCCTTGAAGTCTAATGGTGCATCCCTTAGAATTTGCTAGCATGGCCCCATCTAGCATCAAATCATTACCAGTTGACTTCAGCCATTGTGTGTATAGTATGTGGGGAATCATCATGGTATTTACCCTATAATTATTAAATGAAGTTGAACATTACCTGTTGTTTAAAACTTGATGACTAGTACCAAGTTTTTTTCAGTCATGGCTGGCAGTTCCATCCACAAAAACAGGTACCAGGAAATTACTAGTTGTAATGCATACTGTGGTTGAATATCTTGAGCATCTACATCACTACTTGGCTTTAGTTCTTCCTATTCAAGACACCAATTTCACTTGGTACAAAACAAAATCAAATATAGTAAGTTATGGCAAAACAAACATATACTATACAGTTCATACATACACGCTATATAACAGCGTGCGTGATTGGTCGATATGCCCGGTATCCCGGATATGAGACTGCCGGGTAGGGAAAATGAAGGATAATCATGTTTTTTAATAATGTTACTGAGTAGTTTTTTGTTATTATTTTGATGATATAAGAATCACAAAATGTTCAGGTATGAACTATGAACGGAGTTCATTTATATATTTTCATGACTAAACGGTTGTTTATGCCCCCGAGGGCATAAACAACCGTTTAGTCATGAAAATATATGAATGAACCCCTAATAAAAACTCGATAGTTAGAATATGTGACTGCTTACTATCAATTCAATTTAAAACATGCAAACTTGAATAGTTTAGAGCCCCATCCACAAAAGTGTAAAGGGCTTTGAGCAAATCATCGTCATCGATACACATAGCTATATACGATTCATACGAACAAGTAAACCTGCAAATGTGTGTCTTAACCCCATAGCTCAGTTGGTAAAGCGCCGGACTTTGGTACAATTTTATATTTTTTCAAAAGCGCTCGATAGCATGTTAACTATTAAGTTTTTACGGTAGTGGACATCGAATATCAAATCATAGAGGACATACATGTACACTTGTAAATCTGGAGTTTTTGGTGCCCATACTGGTGCACTATAAATGCACTTTTTAATCAATGTTTTCGGTGACATTACCGTTTTCAATATGAATCTAGAATGGAATCCAAAATTACACATTAACTGTCATGCTTTCAAAATGCTATTTAGCATGTTTTTGGTCTTTCAATATATATTAGGGCTGCTAAGAATAAGCAATTGCATTATTTGCCGCACAATTCACATATTTTGGCTCCAAATGCAATTTTTGACATTTGGAAAAAATGGTAAATCAACCATGAATGATATGCTATAGGTCCAGCAAAAAAATAAAGATCGCAAAAAAAAAACCAATTTTTGTGTTTTGGGGAAAATTGAGGTGCATTTTTTGGCCTCCGCAAAATTGTGTATTCTTAGCAGGCCTACATTATATATTGCAAAATGAATAAAGAAACGTTCCCCATTGTGTAATACGAAAGTCTTGACAAAAGAACATAATTATCTCCAAAATGACACCAAATTTTCTACAATATGTATTGTACTTTTAGAATAAACCAAACTTGAAAGTGTGGAAAAAGCATTTTCATGTTACAATTCTCCATTTTTGGGTGACCTATTTGTGACATGTGACCATTTATTCAAGATGGCAAATTTCTCAAAAAACGTGTATTTTTCAGAGAAAATTTCCATATTTCTCAAAATTTCTGCAATTTTTCACTCATCTGGTCATCTTTTCATGTACCGGGGTAACGAAAGTGATGCTAATTTAATAAAGGTACGTGGCAATCTTTTCTTGTAGACTACACGAGCTTTTAAGGTTAAAATTATAAATTTATCAAGATTCAAGTTTAACTTTTGCATCAAGGTTAGACATGTTTTTTGCTATAGGTGACCCCGGAGTGACGTCACAAGCCATTGACCTCTGTTGACAACAAATCCGATTCAGAAGTCAAATTTGTACTTTTCTATGGTTTGTCCCTTTTCAAATCGGCCAAAATACTACCATTTGGTCGCATGTCACAAATAGGTCACCCAAAAATGGAGCAGCCGTAACATGAAAACGCTTTCTTCACACTTCAAGTTAGGTTTATCCTAAAAGTATAATACCTATTGTAGAAAGTTTGGTGTCATTTTGTAGATAATTATGTTCTTTTTCAAATACAAAAACCCCCAAGTCAATTGGACAAGTACTTTGAGATTTATACCTCAATATGTAAGATGTGTCAAAGGAGCAGCCGGTTCGGGAGAGCCAGTTCGGGAGAGCCCCATAGGGTTATACACAAAATTGTGAAAATATGGCAAACTTCAAACCTTTGTATCTTGAAAAGTACAACTAGCATGGACCTCAAATTGCACATATATCATCCTGGATTGTAGATCTACCTCATAGTACATCAACTGTAACAACATATTTAACCAATTAATTGCCCAATTAAATGCTAATTAAGACAGTTTTCCCTATATGTTACTGTACAAAGTGTGCATACTATGCTCCGACATTTCTAAATGGACTATCTCTTACCCGAGTCACTCTGCTTATTCAAAAGAACACATATTTGTAAGGAAATTGGATGAGGACTTCAATTATAAATGCTAATAGTTTTAGTGCCAGAAATGGAGGAAAAAAGTTTTGATTGAAAAATGTCATAAAAATTGTGAAATTATTTTACAATTTTTGACCACCCTGTATGTTTAACACAAGGGATACTTAACTCTTTCTTCCTAATTTGTTTGAAGGACCCATGCAATGTCTTTCTGAATCCATATTTATTTTGAACTACATAGCTTTCAGAAAAGGAAATATATGGGGTTCACCATGACAAGAAAGATGCTAATTTTGTTGTTGTTCCACCCTGTATATTTCTCACCAACCCTGTATTATGATGTTATGCTTTGTTGATTTGGCATCCTTGTAATATAAGCTTTCCAGAAATATATCTTACTATAAATAGGGAAATGTTGTATGTATCTATGTATCTATGTATCTATGTATCTATGTATATATCGCTATAAAGGCTCCGTCAGTTTCGATCTAAATGTCGCCAAATTCATACGGGAGATCGAGGAATATACGGGGACGTGTTTAAACTTTATTTGGTTGAAAACGGTCAAGAATTGGCTGCAAAAACAGTGAAAATATGGGTAAAAACAGGGTTTTTGTTATGAAAATCAGTTACCAGCCTACGCGTCACTGCAGCTGGCCGACAGCGCGCCGGCGCCGCGTGCGTAATGCGCATTAGGCCAATGAAAGTCAATTCCGAGTTTATCGTCCCTTTTTTTCCCCAGGTTGGTGAGGTGACTTTTTCATTTTTCATTTTTCATTATTTCATCAGATTTCATTATTGACCTAAAGTGCGTGTTGATTTAAAGCCACACTCATACATGTTATTTAAAAACATGTTTTTATATGGGTAGGGACTAGAAAAGTTGGAAAAGAGCCTGGTTTTGGTTCCAAGTTATAAATTTATATGTTTTACAAACAAAAATATATGTTTCCAATTGCTAAAACTGGTGAAAACACTGATACTTTGAAAATAATGAATTATTTTGGCATTTTTGAAAATTTGACGCTGGTGTTTTGGTGTCCAAAAAGTGACGCTGGCGGGGACGATAAACTCGAATCGACTTTCATTCGCCTTTACGCCAATGCGCGAGTAAACGGCGCAGAGCCACGCGACTTGCGAGCCAGAGACCAGTGGACATGATAATACGGGAAGAAGGAAAAATAAAGGACAAAAAGGTGCATGGACTGGTCACGGGATTATGGTAACGGGTAAACATAGTGAACACGTCCGCAGACATAGACACGCTATGAGAGGACGTAATAAATACGGGAAAAAGATGTGTGTTGTATAAACAACATGAAGCGGTACTATAAAGAAAAATTAAATTAAAATGAGGACAAAAAAAGGTATGAGTAGGCCTAATAGGCCAACGGGTTAAAGTAACTAAATGAAACGGGAACGAAACAAAGAAGGAAAGAAACTAATCAGGAAATATAAGAAAAAAAGAAGCTAAAATAATGAGAACAGAATTGAATAAATAAATAAAAAATAAATAAATAAATAAATAAATAAATAAATAAATAAATAAATAAATAAATAAATAAATAAATAAATAAATAAATAAATGATATGGAAACGGAAAATCACAAGCTAAGCAGAAGAAACTAAAAAAGAAAATGTAAGAAGAGACAGATTTAGATAAATAAAATGTACCTTTTCAATGATTCTACCTGTTCAGTAATTCTTCCTGTTATAGTGAACGCTCCCATTTACTCATCTAGCGGGACGCTAGCCTAAGCGCTGGTATCCCGCTAGTACTTATAATGGTATAAAATGTGTTCATTAAAAGTTGTGTTGAATTGAATCAAAATTGGTGATGATATTTTTCTCATTTTACATCATGTTACACAAAAGATGACCAATTCATGACATGCGACCATTTCTATAACTTCTCGACATGGGGCCTCCAGCCAACAACAAAAATAAAGACTCTCCTCTACATGTTCAGCTTCACATAAAATGCAATTTTCGCCAAGTATTTAACCTTTATTCTACCGAAATCGGCCGAGAAATTTGCTTGATTCGAGGTCAAAACAGAACGTAAACAACTGAATGAGCTCTGCTACAAGTCTTCAAGTAGTCGCTCAGCTGCACGATCTATTGTGGGTTGAAAAGCGTAAGTGTAGCCGACTGTAGCGTCATGTAAAATAAGTACCGGTACTCGGATGACCGGGGTGACCTATACAAACATGATCAACATGATACCTTTTATTTTGTTGAACAAGCTTTATTTTGTTCCAAAATCCACATTTTTATCGCTGTTTTTGACATAAAAGAGCTAGATGCAAAACCGCAGATGTCAGCTATGAAACGTTCGGTTTGCGTAGCACGAGCGCTTGATACGCTCGTTTTGACAGTTGTCACAGTCATGACAGCTCGACAGTAATTTACGCTATAGCCAAAATATTAAATTCTCGATCATGAGAGCCACCTTGGGTACGCACTGTTATTTGCGCCGAGCGTACTACGCAAATACCGGCGCTTACGGCGCAAACACAGCTTTTGAGAATTGACCAATCACACGGTCGTTACTAGGCAAGGTCAAGGTTCGGTCATGCAGGTCGCGCGATCGTGTTATTCTATGAAAAGTACGCTGACGCAGAAGGTACATCCTCTCATGATCGAGAATTTGTTTAGCTATAGCGGATCGTGCACTTTCAAGCGTGTTTGACATTTTTTTACTGCGTGGCGCAATTTTTAGCAAAGACGTGTCATGTCACATGAATTATATAATTTATATTTTAAATACAAAATTAAATCGAATTCCAATTTAATAATGTGAATATCCGATATCGGGTTTAAAAATTGACTTTTGATAAGCTTAAAATCCCGCTTAAAATGCATTGATTTTGAGTCAATATTGGGATTAAAACACATCTTCATCAATTTGTGTTTTTGGAGGATTTCCTACGACAGAGTTGACACTTACCAAGTTCATAAATCTGTTTAAAAAAGAATTTAATAAGCTGATAATGTACCGTTTCCTAGCTACGGAACGCTCAGTGAATCGCCATTAAAATTACGTTTCTTAATTTTTCAGGTTTCCCATTTTCAGTGGTGCACCGCTATTCTCTAATTCAGGGAGCACACCACTAAAAACTCTCCACATGGAAAAAAACACATTGTCTTCGATTGTGAAAAAAATCGTACTTGTCATAAAATGAACATTAGTCTTTGATTGTGAAAAAATCGTATACTGGTGTATTGCAAAACATCAGAAACTAGGTATATGATATGGCCGGATTGACCTTTTTGGGGCCTAATTGGACCAGGGCAAAATTTGGAGGCCCCAAATTCACCATGAGGAAGGCATGTGCACTCAATGGCCAAGTTTTGGTTTAAGATCAACAGTTAGAGCAGAAGCAGTGGAAGTATGGTAAAGCAATAAACTGGAAGACAAGCAGATTTTGTGAAATTTGCTATATAAGGGGCTAATGTGCGAAGCAAAAGTTACCCATTTTTACCCAAGTGTTCGGGCTAAAAAGGAAAAGATTCACAGGGCATGGGCAGTTTTAGGGGCCCCAAATTTTGGGGGACCTGGCCCGGGCCCATCTGGCCCAATGGGCCTCATGATCACCCAAGTGTGCAAGCATGGGAAGGTTGTTGGGTGGGTGAATTGGACTCATTGGTGCATTTACTGTCACACAGTCGTCGTAGTCAATTGTGATTTATTTACCTACTATAGGCCTAAATCAATAATTCATACCATGAGCCATCTAATTAGAGCAGATTGATGTTTTTTCACAAGAGGACATGAACACGAACACACTACGGCGCCATGTTGGATGATCAGAAGGTGGTGTCAAAGATTGTTGTCCCAGCTTGTTGGGTGTAAGTTGCCTTCAAATACTACTTGTATTTCATACCGAGTATACCGTAAAACCCCGTCTACAAGCATATAGAGTGCTTCTGATAAAAGCTAAATTAATCCAGGCGCCATTATGGAATTAGAGCAAATAAATTATAGATCCAAGCACATACAAACAAGTATTATTGAAAGACCAATATATTGTATTGGCATATATACGCATGTATATCGTATTAATTTAACTTTCATCAAAAACACTATATGCTGTAGACGGGGTTTTACGGTACCTGTCCCGTATTTCCTATGTAAATTTCGACATTACTATTGTATAAAAGGTCAATCCGGCGTTCAGTCCCTTATTTTCTGTGAAAAAACAAATCACTGGTGAGTGGTGATGACTGATGGGAAATACTGATTCCGCCAATACCAGCAGTAGCTAGCAGTGTACCAGGGACCAGTCTGCTCTCAGCTCTTATAGCGGGCGGGCTAAACTTGTTAGGGGGCCTACTCGCATTGAACGAAGTTCGCTAAACTGAACGGCGGCTTTATTTTGTCAACCCTAAAATGATCAAGGGGTCGAATATGAAGTAGTCATGCATAACCGATCGATAAGTGGCCTCATTAAAACCAGCGGGATTTGTCATCGGGTTTGTCATTCGGTTTGCGTGCTCACTGGAACAACCGTGAATTTACTCTTTGCAGTGAACAAATGTTTAGAGCAATTAACATCCGCTGATTGAGACGCCGGTACGCCGGTTGACCCGATGGAAATGCTCCGGTGAGTGTACCAAATTTGAGTAGTGTAGAAGTTTAAGGTTAGCAACTATTTTAAACTGTTGCGATTTGGTAGTTCACAGTATGTTGCGAATGTTAGTGAGCTTTGGCAAAAATTGCATTGAATATCACAGATATAGTTTTCAGTGGCGTAGATTTCTTTTTGACATTGGGGGGGATGGAGTTGGAAAAAATTCTGAAAGTATAGTAAATGCAGCATCTTTTGGCGACAGAATACGCTTATTGTACAAATGCGCGCAAACGCGCAACAAATTTTGCTATTTTGAAGCTAAACTGATGAAATATGGTGTAAAAGTGGAATAAATGCGCGCGAAAATGTGCACTTTGGGGGCTAAAATGTGCAAATATGAGGTTCATTTGGTCAGAAACCCATTATTAGGTGTCAACATTGGGGGGATGATTGTATGGACCACCCCCCCTGACAAAATATTGGTTGTATTAATGATCCCACCCCCCCCGGGATCTACGCCTATGATAGTTTTATAATTATATAGGTGGTTCTGGAAAGAGGGCTGAAACAACAACACTTTTGTAAAACGTACATAACTCATTAACAACAATAAATCAAGCAAGTTTTCAAAGTATATGATTTGTAGGATGAACTTTTGCAAAGGTGTTATTTTTCAATAATATATTGATTTAGCTAATAAAAATCGATTTTTTTGGGGGGCTGCTTCGACCAACAATACATGCATCGTGTACCCTTAATTTTGCTTTCTTTCTACTGCGCCAAAAAAGTATCCTTACACTAGGAAAAATAATCACAATTCCAAAAGTGAACCATGCATGTTGGAATAACTTTTTTTTTAATGATGCACTATCTAATCCTGCACATTATGACACCACATTGAATCCAATGTGACCTCAAGAAGTAAAGTTACAAGCAATTGAATAGACGAAGGTACAGTTTAAGGCGCAAAAAGATTCCAACAAGCACAACATTTAACAAAGAGACAACACGGTTTCTTCAATGAAGCTTTATTTAAAGCAGTTTTTATTTCAGTTTTTACTTCTCTGTACTTTTTACAACTTTCATTTTATTTGTCAGTTCTTTTGGTTCAGTTTTCTTTTGTTCCTTTTGTTTTAAATTAAAGGACGCATAAATTAGCCATTCACCACTGTCAAACCAGATGTCTAGTTAGTCAAGTTTTGAATTGGCCAGTTTGACACTTTTAAACTGAACCTTCGTCTAATCAAAATGCTTGTAACTTTGCTTCTTGAAGTCACCTTGGATTCAATGTGGTGTCATAATGTGCCAGATGATGAGATAAATAAATAACAAATAAATTTACCCAAATATGGTTTAGTTTTAAAATTAGGATTTTTCTTCCAAGTGTAAGGATACTTTTTTGGTGCAGTATAGTATATAAAAGTATTTTCAGAAAGGAAATGATGCAAGAAATCCAACTAGCATAACTAGCAGATTCCTGCAAAAATTAACAGTTTTTGAGAAAATCTCAAAATTTGATTGGCCGGTACTTTAATCCTTTACAATCCTCTAGACGTTGAAGTTTGTGCTTTTTGAATCGCATTTCGCAAACTCTACTATACTTTTAGGACGCATTTGCCAAGTTCTACAATT
Source organism: Amphiura filiformis (assembly GCF_039555335.1). Classification (NCBI taxonomy): domain Eukaryota; kingdom Metazoa; phylum Echinodermata; class Ophiuroidea; order Amphilepidida; family Amphiuridae; genus Amphiura; species Amphiura filiformis. The sequence continues at coordinate 33,552,751 of NC_092633.1, read as the reverse complement.
TTGCTAGTCAACGGGCGGGTACCCATCAATCTTTAATGTGAAATGCTAATTTGGCACTTTCTCAGGCTCCATTCAATTTCAGGTCTTTTGATTTAGCATGTTATTGACTTCGCGTCATTGCACATTTCTGCGATTTGTCCTCATTGTTACTTTTCAGTGGTTCCATGGTTAAAGAGGACCGCTCTACTGCTACTAGTCAATCAATGTCGTTGATTTGCCATCAAGTTACTTGGTGCGACACTAATTGGCTTAAGTGTACCCAATAATTTGTAGTGCGGATTGTCCTGTAAAAAGTAAGAAACCTGACTGAGGGATTTTCTGTTTTAATAAGACATTTGCTCTATTGTCTCTACGAGTTTGCCGTACATAATTCCATAATAGAACGAGTCTATATTAATAGGCCTATATCTTTCGTGAGTGCTTCCCAGCATAGCAAATCCTGGGAGCAAATCAGAATAACTTTTGAAACTTGAATAAAAAAAAGAACGACTGACTACATTATAAGGGAGTGTTCATAAATACTTTGGTGGGGTGGAAAAGTTGGAACCTCGGACATCAAACAAATGTTGATCCCCCATAAAAAAAAAAGGTGGAGTTTTTTTGATCCCCCCTTTTTTTTTATGGTATAGATTTTTTTTTAGCCTCCTTCATGTCTTAAAAAAGAAAACGTCATTAACAGTAAAATTGGCATAGATATCTTTTTGACATTGGGGCTGGAGAAAATTTCTTGAAGTCCAGTGAATCCAGCACCTTTTGCCGACAAGAAGGGCCCCTACGCAAAAAAAATTGTCATATTGAAGCTAAACTGGTGAAATATGGTATAAAAACGGAATGAATTTGCGCAAAAAATTGGCACTTTTTAGTTTAAAATGGCCAAATATGGGGTTAATTTTGGTCAGAAACCCATTATACAGGCGTCGACATTGGGGGATGATTGTATGGACCATATGGAATATTGGGCGGATTTATCCCACCTCGGATCTACGCCTATTAACTCATTAAGGGAACGTTCATAAATACCTTGGCTGGAAAATTAGTAGGGGGTCAAAAAAGTTTTGAACTTCCAAAAAGGGGGTCAAAAAGTTTTTGACATGGCAAAAGGGGGGGTCAAGAAAGTTTTGACACCCATAAAGGGGGGTCTAAAAAGCTAAATACAAAATTTGTGCACGCTACGCGCGCACATTGTCACGATAAAGCCCTTTTCATCTCGATCATAGGCATACAGAGTTAAATACAACCAGTTAAGCATTTTTTAAAGCTCCGGTATAATGTATGTAAAGCAACTGTTTTTCGTCTGTGCCCCAAAATTTTATTTGCCTCCCCCCCCACAACAAGAAAGCTGGATACACCCCTGATACATCCGTGCAATAACTTTTGAGACCTTATTTGAAAGCAATTTATTTATATTTTACGATGTCCTGACAATGTAGGCCTATTAGACATAAGGCCTGTATAAAGAGTAACACTGATAAATGATAAATTTATTGCGGATCTGTTGAATTTGTAACAAGGTTGAAACTGTATAAGTAGTATTAAGTACCTTCATTATGATTGTGTGGGGGGGGGTAAAAAGTTTGGGTGTATACAAAAGAGGGGGGGTCAAAAAGTTTTCAGTCCATAAAGAGGGGGGGTTCTAAAAGTTTAACATACAGACAGACGGGGGGTCAAAAAGTTTTGACATACCGAAATCAAAATTTTCCAGCCCCCTCCCTACCAAAGTATTTATGAACGTTCCCTAATAAACTATAAGAAAAAGTAGGAAAAATAACAACAAAACATTACCTAAAGAAAATTCAATTCATATCTCAGTTACTCAAGTTCTCTTTTAGTTTTTAATAAATTCCAGGCTCTACTATGGCAAGGTATGGTTTTTAAGTTCCTTGGAATTTTTTTACTGTAAAAAAAATATGGCAAGTTTGAGAATGTTTGGTTTGATATGTTTTCCCGGGATGTTTTCTATATTTGCGAAAAAGAAGTATACGTAGAGAGAAAGAAGCACACATTATCCCGGGACATTATCATGTCGCGTGTATTTCAATGGGCGATTTGGTGGTGTGCGCCCTAAAGGTTGCTAGGACGAACTTCGGACATCCCGGAAGTCGAAAACTCCCAGGGCTAACTCCGTTGATATTAAATAATTGATTGGAAATCATGAAGTGGATACATGATCAAAGTGATGTGGTGTGGTCATTTATTATATTATCATGTTTATAGTAAATAATTATTAACCAAAACTAGAGCCCGGAAATTTGTAGAGCCAGCTGTAAGTATGCATTGCGTGTGTTACTTTATAAGCTTTTATAACTTACCATTTCTTTCAGGTTGATAATGATATTATGTGTGTGGTATAAATTCAATTGTACAAAATCAATGGTATGCCTTGCATTATTTACAACATCATGAACATCATGGTATGATAAATAAAGGTACAATGTAGTACTACTACATGTATACGTTCCACAACTCGTTGGAGTAACCTTTATTTGACAGGTATTCGCCGGCGAAGTGATGTAATAATCGGATTACCTACTACCACCATCATGACCATAGTGCTAGGGTAAAACAATTTTTGAATATACCGTCAACTGTCAACCCAAAAAATTTCAAGATTAAAAATCGTTACCTGATATATGTTTATTTAAAAATATTTTCTGAATTTTTTTCATGATTAATCTAAGATTTTGTACATACAATGCCAAAGGCTTAAGAGATGGTAAGAAACGTTCCACTGTGTTTTCGTGGCTGAAGAACAAAAAACTTAATGTTTACTTTTTGCAAGAAACGCATAGCACTCGTTTTGATGTTAATGCGTGGAGTGCACAATGGAAAGGCACATCAATATGGAGTCATGGAACTTCAAATAGCAGAGGTACTGCCATTTTATTTGATGAAAATTATGACTGTGACATTATAAAAAAACTTGTCGACCAAGATGGGCGTTATATAATTGTGGATGTTAAAATTTTGATGTTATATATACATTGGTCACTGTTTATGGGCCAAATAGAGACTTGCCGCTTTTTTACCGATAATTGTACAATGAACTTGATAAATTTTGTTGTGACAATATAATTTATGCCGGTGATTTTAATCTTGTTTTAAATGTGGCTTTTGATAAGAAAGGTGGTCGCAAACAAACAAATTTTAAATCTCAAGAAGAGATTCACAAGTGTATGGCCAAAAGGGATCTGGTTGATATCTGGCGTTTAAATAACCCTGGTAAGATGATGTTTACTTGGAAATCAAATCACCAACCACCTATCATGTGTAGATTGGATTTTTTCTGATTAGTACAGGTTTAAAGAAATAAAGTTAAAGAGTCTGGGATTCAACATGGTCTAAGATCAGATCATTCTTTGGTTACGCTTTCTTTATATGGTAACGAAAGCAATCATGGTAAAGGAATGTGGAAGTTTAACACCTCCCTCTTACAGGACACTGAGTATACTAATTTGATACATGACGTAATTAAGGATATTTGTTCAAACAATTCAGAGGCATGTCCTGATATTCTATGGGAAACTATGAAATGTGTTATTAGAGGTGAAACAATTAAATATGCAAGTCAGAAGTACAAAAATATGAATCAAGCTGAAAAAGTCTTGAAGGTGAAATAAATGATCTTGAGCATGCATATGTTAATAATCCAAGTGTTGATCTTAGAAATAAAATTGAGACCAAGAAACATAACCTGGAATTCATCTACGAAGAAAGAGTTAAAGGTGCAATGGTCAGAAGTAAAGCAGATTGTATTGAATATGGTGAGAAAAGTTCGAAGTTCTTTTTCAATCTTGAAAAATCACGTGTTAAGAGAGGAAATCTGTCGAAAAAATTGTGTTGGATGATGGTTCCATTATTATGGATGATAAAAACATTCTTGATGAATTAAAATTTTTTATTCAAACCTGTTCTCGACAGAGTGTGAGGATGAAAACTATATTGATACAGGTATCTTAGAGTTGGGAATACAGCCTGAGGACATTCCTAAAATCAGTGATGACCAGTGTAATTTATGTGAAGGTATTCTTTCTCTGCATGAATGTTCTGAAGTGTTGAATGATATGCAGAATGGTAAGAGCCCAGGCTCTGATGGTTTTCCAATTGAATTCTTTAAGTATTTTTGGAATGACATCGGCCAAATTGTCGTTAACTGTTTCAATTACTGTTTTGAAAAGGGATGTATGACTGATGAGCAGTGTAGAGGAGTCATCTCATTAATTCCTAAAGAGGGTAAAAATCATGATCAGTTGAAAAATTGGAGGCCGATTAGTCTTCTCAATGTAGACTATAAAATAGCAACCAAAACAATTGCAAATAGGTTGAAGAAAGTACTTCCTTCTGTAATCTCTAATGATCAGACAGGCTTTTTAGCAAATAGGTACATAGGTGAGAATATCAGGCTGGTGTTAGATATTATTGATTATGCTGATATTAAAAATATTCCAGGCCTACTCTTATTTTTAGATTTTGAAAAGGCATATGATAAGTTGGAGTGGAATTTTGTTGAAAAATGTATTAACATGTTTGGGTTTGGTGAAAAAAAAAAAAATGGATTTCTCTTTTTTATAAAAATATTCAAAGCTGTGTTATTAATAAGGGTTTTGTTTCACCATATTTTGAATTAACACGTGGTCTGCGTCAAGGATGTCCCTTGAGTTGTTATGTTTTTATTCTTTGTGCAGAAATTCTTGCAATTGCCATTCGTAAAAATGATAATATAAAAGGGATTGAAGTTAAGGATTCTATTTCTGTCAAATTAACCCAATTCGCAGATGATACTACCTTAATTTTGGACGGATCTGAAAACTCCTTCTGAGTTCAGTGGAGACCATCAAAAATTTGGCAAAATTTCCGGTTTGGTTGTTAATTATTCAAAATCGTCCATTTTAAAAATTGGTTCTTCAAAGAATGAAGACGATATCTTGATTCCTGGCACAAAATTTACTTGGACCAAAGGCCCAATAAAATTTCTTGGTGTGAATATTTCTTTGGATAAACAAGAGATGTTTAATTTAAACTATGAAAGTCAATTGCATAAAATGAACACAGTTTTGAATATTTGGTCACAAAGGGTCTCACCCCAATTGGCAAAGTTGCCATTATTAAGTCGCTTGCAATGTCCCAGCTTACTTACCTTCTTTCAGTGTTATCTAACCCCCCCTGATGCTTTTCTTAAGAGAGTCGAGAAACTATTTTTTAAATTTATTTGGAATGGTAAACAAGATAAGATTAAAAGAGAAACAATGTATAATAAAATTGAAGATGGTGGTTTGAACATGACTAATATATTTCTTTTTAAAGAGGCAGTTAAAATATCTTGGGTTAAAAGGTTCATGAACCCAGATAATAATGGCAAGTGGAAATTACTTTTTGTTATATAATTTGACAAAATTGGTGGGTCCGGAACAAGTAACTGGTTATGGCAGTGCGAGCCATCTAAGATTTCTGATTTTAAATGTCACACAAGTAATGACTTTTGAAAAATATTTTGGAAGGCTGGTTTAAATTGCGTGCAGAATATGATGTTACAAACAAAGTTATTTGGTTTAATTCTAAATTTAAGGTGAACCGGAAGTGTGTTTATTACCGTAGTTGGAGTTTAGATGGTGTGAACTTGTTATCAGATTTAATTGAAAATAATCAATTTATGACTTTTGAGGGTTTTAAAAAAAGCATCCCAATGTGAAGTGTAACTTTATTCAGTATTATGGTATAATTAGGAGCATCCAGAACGCACAGTACAAGGTTTTTTCAATGAATGATAATGAGATGAGTGACTGTCTGTTGACTGAACTTTGGAATACACAAAGAGTTTGCAAATTTGCATATGAAAAGCTAAGACAGCAGGCATGCCCCACATCACAGGCATACTGGAATGCCAGGGTAAATGATTTTGTTGTACCAGTACCTATTGAAAATTGGAATGAGATATATACTATGGCTTTTACTAGCAGTATCGACACATACACAAGATATTTTCAATTTAGATTTATTCATAATATTTTAGCGACAAACAATTTTCTTTACAAGATAGGATTAAAAGAAACAAATTTGTGCAGTTTTTGCAAGACAAGTATTGAAACCACTAAACATCTGATGTGGGATTGCAATTTCTCCAACCTTTTCTGGAAGGAAATTATTTCCTGGATAAAAATGATCTTCATCTTTTCATAAACCTTACTTTCAAAATAGTTTGTTTTGGTTTGCTTAACGAGGAATTTGATTGTTTCAAAAATTTAATTATTCTTTTGGCCAAGCGCTACATTTATAGGTGCCGGGTCGAGGAAAAGCCTTTGAGCATTTTTGTGTTTACATCGTGGGTCAAAACTTTTGAGAAGTCAGAGAGGTTTATTGCTGTTAGAAATAATAAGTTTGCTAAGCACACAAAAAAATGGGAGCCTTTGATAATTTGATTTTGGAGCTGTAACCCTTTATTTTATTAATTCAGGAACTGTACATTTAAAAAAAAAATATTTTTTGGGCTTTTTGTCATGTGTTGTGTTATTTTGTTGCAAGGTACATGTACATTGTATGTTGTATGAATTATGAAACTCTTGATTTGTAATTACATTTTATGAATACAGTCTATAGTTAAAGTTTGTTTCCTTTATATTATAAAGTGCTTTACTGATTACATGTATGTATCTTGCTTGTTTATGTGTGTAGGGTTTGATGGTTTATTTTGTATGTTTTTTCCCCCCATCAAACCCAAGTACAGGGAATAAAATACGAAAGAAAGGAAAAAAAAAAAGACATTTGCTCTATTGTCTCTACGAGTTTGCCGTACATAATTCCATAATAGAACGAGTCTATATTAATAGGCCTATATCTTTCGTGAGTGCTTCCCAGCATAGCAAATCCTGGGAGCAAATCAGAATAACTTTTGAAACTTGAATAAAAAAAAGAACGACTGACTACATTATAAGGGAGTGTTCATAAATACTTTGGTGGGGTGGAAAAGTTGGAACCTCGGACATCAAAAGTTGTTTGATTCCCCCTAAAAAAGGGTGGATTTTTTGTGTTTTTTGATCCCCCCTTTTTTTTATGGTATAGATTTTTTTAGCCTCCTTCATGTCTTAAAAAGAAAACGTCATTAACAGTGGCATAGATATCTTTTTGACATTGGGGCTGGAGAAAATTTCTTGAAGTCCAGTGAATCCAGCACCTTTTGCCGACAAGAAGGGCCCCTACGCAAAAAAATTGTCATATTGAAGCTAAACTGGTGAAATATGGTATAAAAACGGAATGAATTTGCGCAAAAAATTGGCACTTTTTAGTTTAAAATGGCCAAATATGGGGTTAATTTTGGTCAGAAACCCATTATACAGGCGTCGACATTGGGGGATGATTGTATGGACCATATGGAATATTGGGCGGATTTATCCCACCTCGGATCTACGCCTATTAACTCATTAAGGGAACGTTCATAAATACCTTGGCTGGAAAATTAGTAGGGGGTCAAAAAAGTTTTGAACTTCCAAAAAGGGGGTCAAAAAAGTTTTTGACATGGCAAAAGGGGGGGTCAAGAAAGTTTTGACACCCATAAAGGGGGGTCTAAAAAGCTAAATACAAAATTTGTGCACGCTACGCGCGCACATTGTCACGATAAAGCCCTTTTCATCTCGATCATAGGCATACAGAGTTAAATACAACCAGTTAAGCATTTTTAAAGCTCCGGTATAATGTATGTAAAGCAACTGTTTTTCGTCTGTGCCCCAAAATTTTATTTGCCTCCCCCACAACAAGAAAGCTGGATACACCCCTGATACATCCGTGCAATAACTTTTGAGACCTTATTTGAAAGCAATTTATTTATATTTTACGTTTTCCTGACAATGTAGGCCTATTATTTATAAGGCCTGTATAAAGAGTAACACGGATAAAGGATAAATTTATTGCGGATCTGTTGAATTTGTAACAAGGTTGAAACTGTATAAGTAGTATTAAGTACCTTCATTATGATTGTGTGGGGGGTAAAAGTTTGGGTGTATACAAAAGAGGGGGGGTCAAAAAGTTTTCAGTCCATAAAGAGGGGGGGGTTCTAAAAGTTTAACATACAGACAGACAGGGGGGGGGTCAAAAAGTTTTGACATACCGAAATCAAAATTTTCCAGCCCCCTCCCTACCAAAGTATTTATGAACGTTCCCTAATAAACTATAAGAAAAAGTAGGAAAAATAACAACAAAACATTACCTAAAGAAAATTCAATTCATATCTCAGTTACTCAAGTTCTCTTTTAGTTTTAATAAATTCCAGGCTCTACTATGGCAAGGTATGGTTTTTAAGTTCCTTGGAATTTTTTTACTGTAAAAAAAATATGGCAAGTTTGAGAATGTTTGGTTTGATATGTTTTCCCGGGATGTTTTCTATATTTGCGAAAAAGAAGTATACGTAGAGAGAAAGAAGCACACATTATCCCGGGACATTATCATGTCGCGTGTATTTCAATGGGCGATTTGGTGGTGTGCGCCCTAAAGGTTGCTAGGACGAACTTCGGACATCCCGGAAGTCGAAAACTCCCAGGGCTAACTCCGTTGATATTAAATAATTGATTGGAAATCATGAAGTGGATACATGATCAAAGTGATGTGGTGTGGTCATTTATTATATTATCATGTTTATAGTAAATAATTATTAACCAAAACTAGAGCCCGGAAATTTGTAGAGCCAGCTGTAAGTATGCATTGCGTGTGTTACTTTATAAGCTTTTATAACTTACCATTTCTTTCAGGTTGATAATGATATTATGTGTGTGGTATAAATTCAATTGTACAAAATCAATGGTATGCCTTGCATTATTTACAACATCATGAACATCATGGTATGATAAATAAAGGTACAATGTAGTACTACTACATGTATACGTTGCACAACTCGTTGGAGTAACCTTTATTTGACAGGTATTCGCCGGCGAAGTGATGTAATAATCGGATTACCTACTACCACCATCATGACCATAGTGCTAGGGTAAAACAATTTTTGAATATACCGCACTTCACTAAACTATGTTCATACAGTACCTCTGCATTGAACCATATCATGTTGCATGCTGATCACTCGCACCTGTAAGATTAGCATCTTTGAAAAGAACGGTAAATTGTATTCAATCTATGAAGACATGCACAGGTGATGAGTGCAACCTGATTGTACCGGTACTTGTAGCGCCATATAAAGTATTATTCAGATTTCCTTTTACAAATTAGGCGTACTGCTAGTCGTCCAGCGCGTATTATTTTGCTCATGGTCCAATGCACACGTATCTGTCGATGAGTTGACCAGATCACAAGGATGTCATTATAGCTCTAGAGTTAAACATAAAAATGACCTTGTGTGGTATTTGGTTCCCAGGAAGTGAGTTTTGCCTGAGCCAATTTATGAGTTATTACCATCGATTTGGTTGAAAAGGAAGGTGAGACATGATCAAATCTCTTCAGGTAACAAAACGTAATGTTCAAAAATTGTTTTACCCTATTGCTATGGTAGATCAGATTACATCACTTCGCCAGCGAATTATTATCAATTGATGTTCCAGGGTTAATACATACATTACGTCATTCAAATTATGTTTATAAATAAATATTTAAATCACATGATTTTTTCAATAAAATCTAGCCCAGAACTCATTGACTATTAAAGCCTTTAATGTATGATCTTTTTTCAGAACATACCTTTATTTTTTTCAAAACCAATTTTTTGGCATATTTGTTGTTTCTTTGCAAATTTCCAGTGCTTTCATGTCCAAATGTATTGGAAACTTTCATAAATGATTGCATATTAACTATTTTATTATTTTTAAAAGATCGTACATTAAGGCTTTAACTGTTTTTACTTTTACTAAGGCCAGAGGCACTTTAAAGGAGGATTTTGTGAGCATCCTCTTTCTATCACATTTTTCATTAGATATCCACGAAAAAAGCTTACTCTTAAAATTTCACTTGATTCCGATTTTGCGTTTGCGAGTTTTGCACATGTTTATGCTTGCGCTTCTTCTTCTGCTTTGTAATTGGCACCGCCTCCGTAGAGTATCACGCCAATGGATGACACTATGTGTATGACACTGCTCCATAGGTCACTGTTATACCAGAACGAAATTCAAATTTGACGATATTTGTGCTAAACAAATTAGTCTGCAAGAAATTTTAGGTACATAAACATGAGGTTTCCAGTGGTATAAAAATCTCAACTTTTTTGAGAAAAGTCGGGGATGAGGCTGTGGATAACAAAATGCCCTTTTAACTTTGAAAAACTGGCAGAGCATGCTTAAGAACGATACATCACAAAAGTTGAAAGCATGCACTGCTTGATCGAACCAATACAAATGTGCATGGGTAATATCTCAGCTAAAAGTATTCTAATAGGCTCAATATTGGATAAGAGTAATGTCCTACCAAAGGGCTCTGACTGGCGAAAAATTGGACAATAAAATTATTTTTACTTTTGGAGTTCTGACCCCCCAAAGTTGGTCCTGGATGGACGAAGTTGCATTTTGAGGGCCCTATATCTTTTAAAGTAAAGGAGTTACAAGTTTTCTGATGCCAGATTTGAATTCTACACAAATAAGTTTCCCAGGATACATACTTTTCAAAGTTGTAAAGGGTTCCCTTTATACATTTATGGACCTCCAAACGTCGTCTTTTCAAGCGTTATTACACATTTTTATGCTGAAACCCTAAATTTCAAATTGATGCCACGGGAAAACGAAATAGAGTATGAAGCTCAAATTTTCAGGATTTTACTTTCTCATCAATATCTACCACCACACAGAAAAAGAAAAAAATTGAAGAGGTGCTGCGGTGCACATCCCTGGAGTTGACATGGAATGGGTCCCCTGACAAAAAATGAAAGAGAAAAGTGCCCCTCTGACAAAAAAGGAGATTAGCATGGACAAATGAAAATTATACGATGCAACAAACAATGCAATGCTATAGGGCCTAGACAATATTCCATATAAATTCAACCCGATCATGGGCCAAAATAGTGTAAAATACAAAATGTTTGCACGCTGTGTGCCCACATTGTCACAATAAAGGCATTTTCATCCCATCATGGGCGAAATTTTTGCACGCGTATTGTCCCAATAAAGCCTTTTTTTGAAGCTCAAATACATGTACAGTCTCTCTAAAAAACAAAACCGGTATATGTATTTGAAACTGCAATTTATTTTCTCATCTGTGTCCCCGAAATTTTATTCACCCCCCGACCAAGAAAACTTGCTACGCCCCTGTATTTTGGGCTAAAATACATAGGCGTAGTAAACATATAAGCGTAGATCCTGGGGATGGCACATTCAACCATCGGGATGGCACATTCAACCATCTCCCCAATGTTGGCGCTTGTATGTGTGTTTCTGACCAAATTAAGCTCATATTTGGCCATTTTAGCCCCCAAAGTACAATTTTTGCGCGCTTAGCCTATTTATCCACTTTTACATCAAATTTCATTCGTTTAGCTTCCACATTTCCACATCAATGACATGTGTACAATTTTATTGTACTTGAATACAAATTTTAGTACCATTAATGCCATTTGAATGGTAGTAGAATTGAATTAGTAGAATGGTACATTATGATGGGGGGGGGGTCAAAATAGTTTTGAAGCTATATGAGGGGGGGGCAAAAAAGTTTTAGGTCCATTAAGAGGGGGGGTCAAAAAGTTTTGGTTTCGAAGAGGGGGGTTAAAAAATTTCGACATGAAAAAAAATATTTCCCCCCCCCCACCAAAGTATTTATGAACACTCCCTTACTCAAAACTGTTGTATGGGCATGAAACTTGGTGGGTATAGTCAACATTTAGAGCCAACTTTTTGGACGGTCATTTCAGGGTCATCCAGGGGTCATCTGAGGTCAAATTACTAAAAACTTGTATGGGCATGAAACTTGGTGGGTGAAGTCATCATTTACATGTAGATGGCTTCAGGCTGTGAGAAAAACATAGGTTAAAGTGTTCACTATCTATAGATGTTTATATGTGGCAATACATTTTGTAGGTCTGTAGGTTCTACTTCTAATGGCAATTGTCCTGTTACATTGGTTAATCATTTCTACCCAAACTATACATCACATATATTGGAAACTTAGTTTTTTCCTTAACGCCTGAAGCTACACAAACAGTTTGGTTAAAATTTCATGAAAATCTGAGCAACTTTAATTTTTGACCCCTGTTCAAAATGAAAATTTACCTTTTGAAACTTTTTGGCACATAACTCCGCAACCACAGGTTGTACATCAACCAGCCCTCGAATTAACCCATGGCACTCATGGCATTTTGCCGTGGGTGCCCATCCCCACTGCCGTAATGCCCTCAAAATATGTCCTTTACCCAAGGCAGTCACTTGCCGTGCCCTCTAATGAAGTTGCTGTCGGTGCCCCAGCCCTGCCCCTTCATTATAAAATCATCTATCTATATGTTTGTGTGTGTTTTCTTCACTTTTGAGATATTGCCTTGGTGCCCTTCTCAAATTTTCAACAGTTGCCATGATGCCCTCTTGAAATATTACAAACTGCCGTGCTGACTTGCCTTTTCAGAGAAAATCCAAGGCAATTATCAACTTGACATCAACATAATGTATATATTTGTCAGGGGTGTGAGAATACCTCTTTTCAGTCAATTTCCTCTGTTTTTGTTGCCAAAATGTATGCATTTTCTTTTATTTTCAGTCCATATTTGGCATTTTTACCCTGATTTTACACTGTTTTTCAGCGGTTTTTTTTTAGTAATTTCCCTCTTTTTTGGTCTGTGGTCTCTCACACCATTGATTTGTGATCCTTACGCCCAGACAAAATGCTAATGAATGAAATCGCAGCATGTTTAATTTTTGACCCCTGTATAAACCTATGGGGTCATTTCTGGGGTCAAAGACTCAAAATAATGCTTGCTCATCACCTTTTTTGGATTCAGCAGGTCCAATTAGTAAAGATACGTACATTACAATCCTCGAAAAATGTCTTGGAAATATTGAAGGGGGTACTACACTCCTGGCCAATTTTGTGCCTATGTTTGCATTTTTCTCAAAAATAATAGCGCATTGGTGACAAGTAAGATATGTATAAATAGGGGCAAGGACTACAACTATACTGCACTGGAAATTTTATTTCAACACAGACAACCGTTTTGGAGTTACAGTCAAAAATGAGGGAAAACCAATATTTGATCAATAAATCAATATCTACTTTTCTTGCGTCACTGAATTTTTTTGAGGATTGTAGGTGATCAACTTGTAAATGTTTCAACAATTTTATACAAGCACATAATTATTTGAGATTTTTCTCTGTCTACATCATCATTAAGTAATTATTCTTGTTATTATTACATGTAATATGATTATTTTTATTATTTTTAATTGTTAGAAACAGTCAACGAGCAATGGGCTTAGGGAACCGATCAAACCGTGAAATCACATTGGAGGAAGTCCAACAGCATGGGAAATTGTCACTTAAGAAATGGCTTATAATTGACAATAGCGTGTATGATGTGACAGAATGGCAGAATCGTCACCCAGGAGGGAGACGGTTGCTTGCCCATCATACAGGGCAAGATGCCACAGTAAGTATGTCTGATTGGACTGTGTGACCAATCACTATATGGACCACAATAGCCTCATCCCAATGACATAGTTCAATAACTTCAATTAAACAATCATAGTGCAAAATTTGACCTAAGTACAAATGACCATACAGGGATGTGCTGCAAAGATGGGTCTCATATTTGGCCATTTGGTCAATATCAATTAATGCTTTTCTGGCCAATTTTGGTATATGGATGGGTCTGTTTTCCAAATATACCCCTTGTACCCAAAATTTTTCAAACAATATTTGGGAAAATTAAAATTTGGTTGATAATTTGTGAATTTTGGGAAAGAGATCAGTGCAATTGGTGTACTGATAGGTCCACTTTCAAATTATCAGTGGTACATGCCACATACCTACCCAAATCAAATTTGAGTACCCCTGGTCTCCTCTGGCATACTGCCTTATTATGCTAAATGTAATCACTTTTGCATTTATTTTGTTTCTCATAGGAGGCGTTTACAGCATTTCATCTAGATAAACAACTTGTTACGAAGTACCTCAAAGCATTGTGTGTTGGACATCTACCAGCAGAACAACAAAAGCAGGTTTGTAAACAGGTTGCACTTTAAAGTTCAGATGTGAAACAAAATGTATAAGGGTATGCATAATCGTTGGTTGTAATGAATGTTATGAGTTGTTTGGGTGGATTTTGGTCATTAAACTTTAAAACAATACCATACATATACAGTTCAGTGCCGAAGTGTCATAGGGGCATGGGGCACAAGCCCCCCCATCAATCTGAAAATTTAGAAAAGCCCATAGGAAAAATGGCTTGTGACCCGTCAGCCCCCCCAATCATGGTCGGTGGTGGTGCCCCCCATATGATGATATAATTGTGTATAGTGAATAAACTGCAGATATGCCCTCTTAGTGTGTTGATCTAAAAAGCTGTAAAGCTGCATAAACTTACATGTATGTGTTCTGTCTTTTAAGACAAGTGGAATGACAGCGGCCATTTTTTTTTCAGTTTTAGCCATTTAATTAAAACACTGCAGTGAGAATATTAATACATTGATATTATAGGAAATTAGTCAAGGAAACCAATAATTGCATTAATATTTCCATAGATTTGCTGTTCGTGAGTTAAGGCCAATAATATACATTGTATCAAATGAAAGTGTTAGGGGTTTTTGGCAGATCATGGAAATAGTAGGACAGATACACTTGTTGCTTTGATTGGATAATAATTTAGAGTGTGCTCATCCATTCCGTCACATATGGGGTCATCTTATTATAAACTTACTATGTCTCCAAGTGAAAAGAACAAATAGACAAATGGTAACTTCACTCCATTGCATAGTATCAACCCAGTGAGTTGAGTGTCTTTTTATTTTTCAGAGTCCAATAGTAAAGGACATGCATGAGCTGAGACAACAAGCAGAAGAAATGGGTCTATTTGAGTCCAAGCTATGGTTTTATGCAGCACATCTATCACATATCATAGTATTGGATATACTAGCTTGGCTGTGTCTGTGGTGGTATGGCATTGGGTGGCTCCCGTATATAATCACTACTCTATTACTTACTACAGCACAGGTAGGACATACAGTGGTCTAATAGGGTGGGAGCATGGCCTAGCGGTTAAGGCGTAGGATTGTGAACCCAAGGGTCAAGGGTTCGAATCCCAGGTCCGGCTCTTTGTGTCCTTGAGCATGGCACTTCACTCTACTTGCTGTACATGCATATTTTCTCACATTGATGTAGTGTGCACGTTAAAGAACGTCGCAGGCTATTCGAAAAGAGCAGGGGATCATCCCGGTCATGTTGACTGTACTTCAAAATACACTCATCTACTCTAGGTTCCAGAGTAATAAATAAGTACAGCTTGTCTGTAAGCAGGGCGATAATACTCATACATATGAGGGAGGCACTTATAAGGAAGAAGAAGAAGAAGAATGTTTGAAAATAAACAAACTGTTTGAACAACTCCAGCTCAAATTGTTCAAATTTGTGACCAACTCCAACAAAACCTGGAACAAGTCGCTAGACATGTTTTTGAGTTATAGACCTTAAAGATGATATTCCCATAAAAAATATCAAATTTTAGAATTCTTCATTTCATGGTATTTGACTGTGGGCCAAGTTAGCTCGAGATACTCTAGCTAAAATACAGGTTTACATTTACTATCTTACATTATCTTGCTGTATTTCAGCTAGAGCTCCAAACGACAAGCTTCCGGGTTTTTTTGTTGTTTAATACTGTTACGTAAGATGAAGAAGAAACCCGCCTCGGAGCCCGCCCTACTCATTATTTCATTGTACTTATTGCAATTTGCCTCCACACATTACGTAATCAACACAAAGCTTTTGTGAGGATTAGTGAGTGGATAAGAAATTGACAGTGGAGGATCTGAAGGACACGCCGATTGTTAGTTGTCAATCATGAATTGCCGCAGCGTATTAATATTTTACCGCATGGCATTCCGCAAGCGCCAAGACAGATTAGGCCGTATTTTTGCCAAAGATCATCTCATATAATATGAAGTAAGCTGAATGCGATCTGTACTTTTGTAACATTCCGATCGCTTTTGATCACCTATTATCGGCGAATTTGCTTGAAAACACGTGAGTTCATGTTGTGTAAACATAATTAGCATAGACACAAATGAAATTACGATGCAATACAATGCAATTTGAATGCGCAGCAGATCTATAGAAATAACCTTGCCGGTTTTATGCAGAATTAGACCCTGTCTGGGCAAGTGGACTTTCAAACCCTTGAAAGTACTTATCAAAAAGAGGATTATTTAATCAATAAATAACTATGATAGTCCCTATTCAATCCTGTGTGAGGCAGGAAACTAATTGGCCCATTTCTCAGAATAACAAGTTGGCAAAAATATCAAGGTATCATTTACAAAATTATCCATATTGATTATGAAGTATTGATGCTATTTATATAATTTTGGTATCATTTTAAAGCTTGTTGTCTAGTGCTTACATTTGTATTCAAATTATGAAATGTCAAAAATACGACTTGTTCATGGTTTTGTCAGAGTGGGTCACATTTTGTGTTCATTGTCCTTGATCTAAATTATAAAATTATCTAAATTATATCCAGCCAGATCAGAAAAAACTGGGAAAATCATTTGCTTGGATTGATTTGAGTTTTGTATATAAAGGTGGATATGTAAGTCGCCATGTGTGAGATCTGCTCCACCAAGCTACCTTAAATTTCTGTGAGATGCATTTAACCCAGAGAAAATATCTTACCCTTCCCAGAATCCTTTGCAACATGACGCATTGCCTCATTTCATCAAATGACGCTCCTATTAATTTGTACATGTTCCCTTTGTTTTCATGTTGAGAATAGACTGGCTAAACATGGATTGATAGTCAAGAAATAAACAAATTTTGCAAGATCTGGGTGTGCTCTGTTCATTGAGGTACTTTTGTCACTATCGACCCATGTTGCACTAGATAGAAAATCAGTATAGCAAATTGAAGTGGAAACAATGCATTGTGGGAAGTGTCAGATGGTTGAAAAATTGAATGACTGGAGTTGGACCTCTTGTTTTTGTGTAAATTGACAATGCTAGTAGCACAAAGCAAAGCATGGTCTAAATTAGGGCTGCTAAGAATACGCGATTGCGTTATTTGCGCCGCAATTTGCGTATTTTGGCTCCAATTGCGTTTTTGCAATTTTTTTTTTTTCATGATTTGGAGAGTCCCTGGACCTAACATCAAGTGCTACCATCATATAAAAAAAAATTTAAAAAAAAAAATTTGGAAAAAAGTTACAAAAAAATTACAAGTTTGTATCCAAATGTGACCAATTTGTAACTTGTATTCACTTCAAAATCTATCTAAGATATAAACTTGTGTACAAAACCAATGCATTTTTATATCTTCAATAGACTATGCAGTGAACAAAAGTTACAAATCGGTCCCATTTTTTTTTTTTATGATTGCAGTACTTCACTCTAGGTCAAGGGACTAACACAATTTTTTATTTTTTAATTTTCTGATTTTTTTTTCAAATTTTTTTTTAATGATGGTTGCACTTGATGTTAGGTCCAGGGACTCTCCAAATGCGTGAAAAAAAATTAAAAATCGCGTATTCTTAGCAGGCCTAGTCTAAATGCTACAATGATTTTCAAATCAATGTTTCATTATCCTAAGGATTACATGATATATTGATTTATTGCATATGTTATTGCTCTATATTGATTAAATTATCTGATTTGATTTGATTGATTGATTGATTGATTGATTGATTGATTGATTGATGATAGATAGATAAATATTAATGATTTTCAAATCTGTTTCATGATTAATCAGTTTATTGCTTGATTTGTTATTCTAGAGTAAATAAATGATTTATTGATTTGATTGATAAATTGGTTGATTCATTTGTTGATTGATTGATTGATTGACATGCTATTTATTTTATCCCAGGCACAAGCTGGTTGGCTACAACATGACTTTGGCCATCTATCAGTCTTTCAGAAATCTCGCTGGAATCACTGGTTCCATTACTTTGTGATTGGTGGTATCAAAGTAAGTGTTTTAAGAAAATTTTGTGGGCGAGGGAAGAATAGAAAATGGCTTATGTAGAAAAACTGCCCAAACCACTAGCGTAGCCAGCGGGGGGTCAGGGGGCACCTAAAATGGGGATGGAGAAGCGAAAAATTGGGACGAGGAGAAGGGGAGAAAAGAGAGGAAGAAGGAGAGGAGAAAGAGAAGAAAAGGGAGGAGAGGAAGAAAGGGGAGGGAAAGCGAAGGGGAAGGGAGGGAAATGAAAAGGAAAGGGAAGAGAGAAAAGAAAAAAATAGAGACGGTACTGTTCTGGGTTATTTCTTGAATGGGATCTAAAGATGCCTGTCTATAATTAGACTGCTGTTACTTATATGCTATTTGCATAGTGAATTTATGATTGTTTCAAACAGAATATGAAATGTGATTTTAGGATGTACCTGTTCAGCATAGCACTGATTATATCCTGATTTAAATTCATACCAATGAAGTGTTTGTATTGATGTATTTTCCAGGCAGCATCGGCACATTGGTGGAATTACCGACATTTTCAGCACCATGCTAAACCCAACATGGTGGCAAAAGACCCAGATGTTGATATGCCATACTTATTCCTGCTGGGAGATAAATTACCAAAGATATGGGGTGCTAAACAAAAAGGTTTTATGCCATATAACTACCAAGCCAAGTATTTCTTTTTTCGTAAGTATTGCAGGGTACAAGTACAAGTACACTATAAGGATGAGGGACCATTCACAAACACTTGTTAGGGGGGGGCCTGAAAAATGTTGACCACACATTTCCTGGGAAAATTGAGTTTATATGCTTTTCTATTTTCGAGGTCTATAAAGGGGGGCCCCGAAAAATATTTGCGATGACATTTTTTTAAAGTCCCATTTTCCAAAAGCCATTTGGGATTACAGCATGAAATGTAATTTGCTACTCTCTATCCAATTGAATCTTGTCTGCAAGTTGTATATAATTAAAGACAGAGATAAAAAGAATTTATCGCGTCTGACGTCATCTGTCAATCAAACTCGAGCACGGTTTGTTTACAAGTGTCATGATGATGACTTGCTGATCGCGGCGATATAACCGGTCGCCTTGTTGTTAATTTTGCACTTTCAAACATGCAAACCATCTCAAAAGTTAGGTCTTTATAGTAGGAAACTTTCTTTGGCGAAGGCACCATGTCAACAATGCCTAGAAAAGCTGCCTTTTGCCTTGTAAAAGTACATAATTTTCGCCATTTGCTGCTGTTCCTTTTCTCCAATCAGCACCAGATAGATCGGTCTTCCTTTTACGCGCTATTAACCTGTGTTAACCAGTCAAGGATCGTAATTGACAGTGACATCAGACGCGATAAATTCTTTTTATCTCTGTCTTTAATTATAGTTTAGTACTACATTGTAAATGTTTCTGTTGGGAATTAAGTCTGTGACACTGTGAGCTAGAAAGCTGTAGGGCCAGATGTGACATTTGGTACAAGACTTATTTCGTCCATGTGTACATGATTTTTTGTGGTCCATTAGAGATATGGAGCTCGTATACACATGTTTTAATTACGTAGGTTGTGAGTCATATTAATGATAATAGGTGACAGTACAGTGCACTTTAATACTTTAGAATCAAGAGTCATGCCCGGTGTTCAGGCGAGCATGAGGGGTGCCCCCCCCCCAGGTTTTTACCCTTTTTGGACTAAAAGGTCCATATTTTGTCCACTTTTTACAAAATTCCCCCCCCTTGGGAAAAAAGTCCACTTTTTCAAAATCAGCACCCCCAAATGAAATCCTGCGTGCACGGGCCTGCTGGTGTTCACGCTCTATAGTGTGTCTCGTCGCAAGTTGAGAGAAACGCCATGTTGGATTTCGCAGTGGCAAGTTTTGAATCGGTACGGTTGATGAGGTTGCGTCACCAGCGTATGGACAGGTAGCACTTCTACGCATGTGTGGCGGGATAAGGTTAGCACGCACGATTTGAATCTGCCACTGAAAAATCCAACATCGCATTACTCTCAACTTAAACAAGACAGACTATAGACTATTGGTACACCAAATGTAAACTTCAAAAATGGGTAATGGTTAAATTATTACATTGAGAATACTAAATCTCATTTTTACTGCACCAAAATGAAGACATACAACCTTACAGGGAGTGAACAGAGGTCATGCTAAACTGGAGCAAAAGTTGATTCTAATTATGTTGTGTTGAAGGTACTTAAACTAGTAAAGCCCAGAGATTATTTTCTAAATATGCCGGTTGATTGCCACATGACCTAAAGAAGTGAATTGTTGTGTTGGCCTCACCTGACTGACCATCTAAAACCGGGATTGCTAACTTAATCAATATTGCCAACTTAGCCCCCCTCCCGCTGCCCCAGTTATAGAGAGTGCTTATATTGACATTTCAGGTGCCTTTTAAGCCTTTTCGTCAAAATTCTCCAAAAAGTAGTAACTTGTCTTGTCTTGTCTTGTCTTGTTAATACTGCACCAACCGCCGCCGCTGGGCTATAAATGTGCAGTCCCTCATGCATGCAGTTGCTAAATTAAATTTGTTGGTTGAAGCAGCGACTTGAAGGCCTTTGGATCAGCGGCAGATTTAACAATTAGGCTCTACAAGGCAGCACTTATTTTCAGAACTTATGTGAGGAGTATTTCAAGTCATACATGTAAGAGGTAATTATCTTTGAGATGATAAAGCTGTAACTATTTCATCATCGATTACAGACATGTACTGTTTTGCTTTCAATTTGTTTGTCTTTTCCTCATCTAATCTTATTTTAATTTTCTCTTCATTATTCTTTCTTTTCCTGATTTTGAATTCTTCCATCCATTCATACCCATTAAAGGGATACCCGGGATATTCCTTCTTAGAATCCACCCTTTTAACCCATCCCATGTTTTAGATTCAACTGGAGAAACATAACATGTGGTTGCTGCTACCGCTTGTTTTGAACCTCATGTAATGGTGAGCTTTCATAACTGCATATATTGAGAACTTGTCTCATCTGAAACTCTTTAAGACATTCATTTTAACTTATTTTTGATTACGAGTAGAACTTGTGGAACGATCTACTCATATTATTAGTTCTGCTTTAATCCGAAACTCATCTGAAACTCTTAAAGACATTAATTTTAACTAATTTTTGATTACAAAGTAGAACTTGTGGAACTTTTGTCTCACAAATTCTACTCGTATTATTAGCTCTGCTTGAATGCATTGAGCACTCTGCACAAAGATAGTCATCTTTCTCCAAGTAATTTTTGGTTATTTTTTTTCTAATTGTTTGACTATCAACAACATCGAACTTATGACCTCTGACCAAGCATGCTTGGAAAGCTGTCATTGATGGTATTTTTCTACTAGCCTTTAATATTTCGCACTATTTTGTCAGTACTTCTTACTAGTGGAACTTAACTTTATGAGTATCTAAAGGAAGGTGACCCGATATATTTGGAAAATCAAATTCTTTATAACTTGAGTATAACATAATAATGTTGTCCTTTTCAAGCATTCATGCAAAAAGGACACGTAAATGTTTCTTGTAAATGTGGCTAATTCCTTATGGAATTACTGACATTTATACAGCATGATACTGGTAGTCCACAGTGTTTTATTAATGATAATGATCATGTAATATATTGATATCAAATGAAAGGCCCTATTTTTCTCATTAACATATTGAAATTAGGAGTTCTAAATCTGTGTATTTCCAAAGATATTAATATTATCAAAAACTGTTGAATTAGTCTCAAACGTGGTATACCACAGTCAAGACTATTTTGATAGTTTTTTGATGACTTGTAAAATATACCGATTTGGAACACCAAATTTCAATATATTAATGAGAAAAATATGAGCTTTCACCAGATACCAAAATCTGTATTTTGATGGGGCAAAGTGGGGGATGAGGCTATCAATTGGGTTTCCCACCTTTAATGCTCTGCGTGCTAGCCATAACATAAAAAATCTCAAGTTTTGATATATTTTCTGAAAATATCATGAGTTATCGTAAGAACCACTGAACCAATACTAGCCTCATTTTAATGCAATTTTCATGCTGATTCCAAATATGTTCATGAAAATGTACAATTCTGAAATTTTCGAATTTTGAATTTAAAAAAAAAATAGTCGTCTACTGATGTGTATTTTTCTGTCCCTGACATGTATATCTTGTCTGATTATCATTTCAGTCGGTCCTCCATTGGTGCTTCCAGTATTATTTCACATTGTTAATATAACGTATGTCTTCAAAAGGAAAGTTTGGACTGTGAGTATATTAAAATGCTGTTAACATTTGGAGTAATGCAAAAAAAAAGATATGTGTTTGTATTTAATCTATTGGTGTTAGGCTACTTGTCAAGAGACTACAAAGGCCCAGATGAAATGACATGATAAATGTTGAAATGTCTGATAGACTACAGACATGATGTTACCCCAAACCCAATATCCAAACAGAATTACGTTTCAGTTACAAACAGGTCTATATTACGGATGTAATTTGATGTACTGCATTCCACATAAAATGTTGGTTTGAGTTGAGTATGTACTTTAGCATTGTTTGTTTTCTCCCCATGTTAGGACATAGCATGGACTGTGGTCTATTTTACCAGGCTATTTTGGATGTTTACACCTTTGTTAGGAGCATGGGGTACCTTCTGGATGTATATGCTTGTAAGGTAAGGAGACTGACAAAGTTATTGAAAACATGCTAAGTTGCGAATCACTTCATGATTATTCTGATTATCAATATTCATGTATAACTTTGATAGCTACAATGCTGCTAACACCCACTATGGAAGATATGAACTTAATCTCCCACACAGGGGGTGTACATTTTAAATGGAGTCACCCATTCAGGTAGCCCTATTTGAGATTCACACTCCCTGTGTGGGAGATTAAAATTATGTCTTCCATATGGGTACATGTTTGCCTGGAGTTCAACTGGAAGAGCAACAATGCTGCTACAATTCAACTTCCTTTCTTATGCTTCTTATGAGTAAAGTTTGTGGTTTGGCATCATCAGGAAGATGTCGCAACTTTGAGAGTCGAGTATTCTTGTGATGTGATGGCTATGGTGCTTTCACCCATGTAAAGACAGTAATGTCAGGGTGAATTTAATTGGTGTAGCTTCAAATAGAAGGGTTTGTTTGTTTTTAGGTTTGTTTTTTTGTGCTAGCTTGGGATGAAACTACCAACTATTAATTTTATGTCATGTTTGTTTTTACAAATTTTTGCCCTCTTTGTCCAGTAGCTGCAGTGAACAGTGCTTGACACTGGGCAACACAACCTACCATGTACCACTATACATTTATTTTGTGTGATCACTGAACATACAAAATCAAGAGAACTCAAGAATGTTACTGAGTTGTCTTAAAATACTCACTGTCACAAACATCTAGTAGTAGAAATAGGAAGTTGTCTTCAAAATCTGCCCTCTAAAAACTGGTCTATGCAACTTATAAATAAAAAAGTCCCTGGGCTTCAAATTTTTCAGAAAATGCAGAATGAATTTTACATTTTCAGGTATTGATGTGTTACCATGAATTCAGGAGGAAACATTTAAGTATTGGTGAGCAGTTCAGACTGTCTACATGTATTGTTATTACTTGTGGATGCACACTGATACACAAAATTAGGCTGTTCTATTTAAAATCCACACTACCCCTATGGAAGATTTTGGAAATATCTTCCACAGGTGGTGTATGAATTTCAAATGGAAAGAACACATTATGTAGCTCCATTTGAAACTCACCCTCCCTCTGGAAGATTCAGGTTGAATCTTTCTCAAAAGTGTATGAAATTCAAACTGAGCTGCCTAATGTGTTCATTCCATATGAAATTCATACTCCCCCTGTGGGAGATATTTTTACAGAGGTAGTGAGGATTTTAAATAGAAAAGCCGAGCATGTGAAGAAGAATGTGAGCATGTAAATAGCATGATATTGCACAATATTTGACATTATTATGTGGGTACTTCTAAATGCACAAACTCATCCCTTTAATTCACTTTGATAAGTTAATATTTTGTGCTGCCATGATTGTACCTTTTAATCATACCACTTGAAGAAGCACACAATTTAACATATCGATTGCTGCCCTGTGAACATTTGGCAATTTACACACAGTATATTGTACTCATCTGCACATGGCAGCTATTGCACTTACCCACTTCTGGCACTGAGCAGGTGATATGTTTTGTCAGTGGCCTCAACTTTACCAATCCTTTAATACTTAATTTCTTTTATCCACCACTGTTGCCTTTCATAACGTCATGGGGAAATGTAACCTTCTTTCCTGGAAGAGTCGGGTAGCCTCACCCTTGGTAATCCCATGTCTTGCGAGCACTTTCTTTACTCCATCTGCCCACCTCTTCCTTGGTTTTCCTCTAGTTCCAACTATACCAATCCTATGCTCCAATATGTGTTGTGCTAATGAAATTCATTTGAGCACCTTTGTCCACTGGAAAATATGGAATATTGATGTTGTATTTTACTGTAAATTACAGAAATAATTTGCCTATGTAGTAGATTCTGTTTACACCTGGGTACCCTCCATCCCATGTATGTTTAAACCTGATTTGCATGTGTGATCACCCAACCCAGGGGATGTGCAAGTATTACTTGCTTTATTTTTTGAAAATACATTCATGAGAGCATGGATCAAATATGGCATGATAAAGTTTGTTTGTTTGTTTGTCACTCCATGTGAAGACACATTGGGGTCTTGATGGGACCAGGCTCCAATAAAATTCTTAAGCCTATATAAGCATGCTGGCCTGACAGATTTGAAGATAAAGAACATGGAAAAGGAAGCCACATAATAAACAGTTTTTTTATTAAATTAAAATTTGTCAAAACCAATCAAAGAAACTTACATAATTTTCTTGCTGACAGTTTCGTCAGTGAACCACTGACTTTATCGAAGCTTGTTAGAGAGAGTGACAGAAAAGCATGATGGATCAAAGAGTCAATACAGATCAGGAGGAGGGGGTGTGGAGTGATGAACAGAGACAATGTGGTCTACAATCTTAGTCATGTTTGCTATTCACTTTTGGAGACTACAATTAAGACTAACATCACTCCCGGAAGTGACATAACTTCCCGCCAGTCATCAGCTGTGGGATCACAACATCAGCAAGCTTCGACAAAGTCGATGGTTCACTGACGAAATTGTCAGCAAAAAAAAAAAATGATACGTTTCTTCGATTGGTTTTAACATATTAAAAACTATTTATTTTGTAATAACCAAACCTGATGAACCTGTTTCAAAAAAGAAAGCCACTCCCAACAATCATGTGGATAATTTACTATCAGCCTTTGGATCAAGCTAAAGGAAATGCTTAATCCAATCTCATCTGCCATTTCCTACCTGAAAGTCAAAATAGTCACGCATCATTGTACTTTGTTATCCATAGGTTACTTGAAAGTCATTGGTTTGTATGGGTGACTCAGATGAGTCATATCCCTATGACAATAGACAAGGATCAAGATAAAGACTGGTTTACATCTCAGCTACAAGCCACCTGTAATGTGCGCCAATCTGCTTTCAATGACTGGTTTACTGGGCATCTCAACTTCCAAATTGAGCACCAGTAAGTGATTTGTTTGTTATAAGTTTTGCTACAGGGATATGTAGCTGGCACAACATTTTGATTTCATAGAAACTAGGGCTCATCCGAAATGGCATTTATCTACCGATCCAATATCAATTTTATGATAGTTTTCAGCGGCTTTGGAGAACCACTGGACCTATTCTGAAATGCCAGGATCATTCACAGTTAATTCGAAAAAAAAATATGACAACATTACAGTTTGTTATCCTTAATATGCAAACCTTTAAATGTTTACCTCTTCATCTATCACATATTTTAGATGCATTGGTTTTCCATGCATTTATAATAGTGATAGATGAAGAAGTAAACACAAGTTAAAGTTTGCATATTAAGGATAACAAACTGTAATTTTTTTCTAAATTTCTTATCAAAGTAACTATGAATGATCCAAGAAGCTCAAAATAGGTTCAGGGGTTTCCCAAATCTGCCAGGAATTTCAAAAATTCAAACCAATTCCTTGCTTAGGGTGTTTTTATTTGCCAGTAAAATCCTTGTTTAGGGTTAGTTTGACACATTTTCGACATCCTAGCTTAGGGTCACTTTTTAAAGTCAATTCACGCGGATGCTTACAACTTTTATACATGAGTGGTCCCCGGGCCCCTTCTATGTGCTGTTGACCTATGGGTCAAGCGTCCTGTTGTCAAGACCGTTGATCAGCCAATCAGTGTGATTGTTAATCACTTCTGTTTTACACTCAATGCACAGCACGGACCACAAAAGTAATACTTTATATACTGCTTATTAGGTTTGTTACTGCAGGCACATGCCCAGGGACTCAGCCCCTGGGTTTAAAAACAAATCAGCCTAATTAGCACATTTCAGCTCTTTATGTATGCTCCCAACCCCCAGGGTGGTTTAAAATTTCAGGCACACCCACAGCATTGCATAGTTCAAAATCTTCTCTTTCTATTTGAGGCTTATACTATTTTGTAACATTTTATTTCATTGCATAATGTAGTTTGTTTCCGACCATGCCAAGGCATAATTTCTGGAAGATTGCCCCGTATGTAGAGAGGATGTGTACAAAACATGGCATAGAGTATCAGCAGAAAGGACTTCTCACAGCATTTGCTGATGTTGTTAGGTAAGGCCTTCATTTAATGAGAGTAGAAAACAAATAGACCTTTTCAGTTGTTGAAAATCTTCGAAAATTGGTTCAAAAAGATGGCGTGTGCTGTAAACTAAATCACTATAATATTTTGCAGTAAACCTATTTTAAGTGTACATCGCATATCTACTGTGTTGAAACACACTTATCTCTGATTGGCTGCTGAGGTGACCTGCTGTTGCAAAGTGGAAATTTATGAATGAACTTTGTGCCGTACATGTTGTTAGCTGTGACTTTGCAACATCACAGTAGTTAGTAGTGCGCGCTCGTCAAAGGTTTACTGCAAAATATTATACAACCAATATAATGATCAGTTTGTAGCATGGTGTGATTGTTCACTACAACCATATAATGCGTTGCCCTTACTTGTTACAGCATATTTTGATGCTTGCACATGATTGGTGTTTTTATAAATGTCCTCCTGTAGAGGTCTATAGCCTGATTGCTCATTGCTATTATTGTTTTAAGTACTTTTTGAACACTCTAGTCTTTGGAGCACTTGGTGCCTCTTACTTTTTTACAAGATTTTTTACAAGTTTCCTTATACAATAATCAAAATAGAACTTTATAAAACAATTTACTATACCATTTTTTCACCCTGATGTGGCAGTGACGTCAATGCATTGAAGCAGCTGTTTCGCTCACACATCTATGCGTCGTCTTTAAGCACATGCGTGTGTCACCAGTGCTTTGAGCGAATGCTAGCAATTTGAGGCTGCGCCCAATGAAATGCACACTAACGTCACTGTTACATCCTGGTGAAAAATGGTATGACAATGTGGACAAACAAACAACTATACAAAAATACACTGGCAGGAGAGGCCCAATACAATGTTGTGAAGGGTTCAGGGACACAGATGATCTAGGATTGTCAACTGAAAGTGAGCTCACTATAGGCTGTATCAAAAAAATGTTGGTACACATCAGTTTCTTGTAGTTATGTACAAGATTGGTACAGCCAAATGCAACATAGAATGCACTTCATTTTGTAGATAAATGATATAAAAATCATAAATATTTTAAGAGGGCCCAATCTTGCACTTGAAAGTAGCAGGCTTTTTAATGAACATCAGAGCTGATCTTTTCATTTTTATACACACTTAGATAGCGAGAACCAATTTCTCAATATTTGAGCACAAACACCGCTAGCTCAGGTACCGCACCATTGTTTTTAGTTGTGACTGATTAAGATGCTATTGTCTTTGTTTTATTTACACTGTAGATCACTAGAACATTCGGGACAGCTGTGGTATGAAGCCTACCATGAAATGCCTTAATACCATATGCCTGGTTAACAAGTGTCACAGCAACAACAGGGAAAATTCCAAAGCAACGACAGGAAAATAAGAATACCAATGATTAGACAGCAGAGCAGGTGATACTCCAGTGCTTCTTAGCTTTTACAATTGATAATAATATTGATCATATGTGATGCGATCAAGCAAAATGAGTCTGATGTCGATCAAAATCAAAATTCAGTTTTAAATTTCATTACATGAGCCATTCTCAGCGCTTTATTTTGCTGAAAACGCCATCATAATTAGACTTACCGTTCTTGAGATATGGCCATTTCTGTGTTGCTCAGAACAATAAAATATAAAGGAAGTTGATTTCTAATATTGGCTATATCTAAAAATCAATATATCCGACATCCAACTAATTTTGCTTGATCACACCACATATGATCGTGCATGAAATATTTGCTGCAAAATTAAAAACATGGTGCCTAGATATAATAAGTTGAGAGATAATGATATTGCATTTCTATAGTTATTTTCAACTTACAAATTCAAGATAATTTGCAAATATTAGTGATGATGAAAAGTGTACAGTGTACAAAAAATAAACTATGTTGACTCTAGAATTCCATGTTGACACCAAGTCAAAAGTCACTCAGCTTTTATTTTGTTGTGTGATTTAAATTTAGCAAAATCTTTATCAAAGGTGATAACATTCTGATAGGATCAATAGCTTAGACCACCTAAAAACTTGTAATAAAACATTGTATACCACTAAAGCATTATCTAACAGTCATATGTGATTATGTCAACATGTTAGTTAGAGTGTAATAGATTCTATTAAAATAAGAATTACTTGTATATCGTAATTCTAAAGTAAATTATTTAACAAAATGCCTTTCTTTCATTGCTGATCAAAATGTGCTATGTTGCTCAAGTAATAATGCAAGATGTTGTAGATAAATAAAAGTATTAGAATTATGTATTAGGGTGTGTAAATGTGTGTGCTAAGGCGTTTTTTGGTTATATGGATTTTTGTAAATGCTTCTTAGCAGCTGCAATGTGTATTTATTTTTGAAAGATCAAAACATTTGATGTTGCACAAGTAATAATATAAGATTTTACAGTTCACACAGAAAGAAGTTGACTTCAAATTTGACATCAAATTCATATTGCGACCAAAGATTAGCATACATTATTTTCTAATGGGGTGTTTACACTAAGCAAAGCACAAAGTTGACTTAAAAAAAGTGAATTTGACTTTCACGCCCTCTCTTACTTGTTCAATTGCAAGAACGAATAAACTTCTGGGTCATCCTGGTGATTTTGTACAAAACCCTGCAAAGCTGCAAAGTCAATACAAGAAAATGCAAAACTTCTCGGAAGTTCAAATTTTAAACAAAAAATCCTGGCAAGGTGTCTAAAGACAACATGTTCGATGGACCCCACCAACCAATTAAAAAAAAACCTTGCTCTATGCATTTAAAATCGGCAACTTTTTGACCTAAATTGGATCGTAAATGGCTGTATGCATGTAAAATGAACTGATTTTGGCAAAAATATTTTGATGTTGTTTACTTGACATGTTGCCTAGTAATACTGGAAGTAAGTGATTAACACAGTGGTCAGTTGGCGGTCATGCTGATCACTTGTTAAACAACCATATGATGAACTTGAATTCTAATTACGTGTTCGTTTATACTGCTTAAGTCGGCTTTAAAGTTGATTTTGAATTCGATAAATGTTGCTCCGGGTCGTCATTTCAAGTCAGCTTCTGAAGTCAAGTTCAAAATGCGGCGACCCTGTTTACACACAAATGAAGTCAAGTCAACTTCAGACTCTGTGTAAACTGGGTCTTTGTAGATAAAGAAAAGTATTAGAATTATGTATTAGGGTGTGTAAATGTGTGTGCTAAAGCGTTTTTGGGTTTATATGGATTTTTGTAATGTTTCTTAGCAGCTGCAGTGTGTATTTATTTTTATATCAAGACATATGTACAAAAATACTCTTAGATATGCTAGCATGTAATATAAAGTTAATGTAAATAACTTGCTTTATAATGCTCAGTTTCTACACAATGGAAGTCACAAGCCCAAAACACTTGCAAATGCCCAATCACTTGTGCCTTGTGTTATGAGATATTTGATGCTTGAAGACAAAACTAAGACACGGTAGACACTTAGATATTTAATGCTCTGTGTGCTGGTTATAGGCTTTGATATAGAAGGTCTATGTAGATTACAAGAAATTAGTGAATTTAATTTTTTTTTAATGTTGAAGTTTTTTGATACATCAGCATGTGTGCAAGTTTTTTAATTCCTTCATATCTTTTTGCATCTTCGGAATGACTGGTTTTGAGTAGTGACTATTTAATAGTTCATATTACATGTAAAAGGAGAAATGTAAGTATACTTTTGTGAAATCTTGTGTCAAGGTATTATTATATCGACTGCTCAGTGCCAGAAGTGGTTAAGTTCAATAGTTGCCTTGTGAACATTTGGCAATTTACACACAGTATATTGTATGTATCTACACATGGCAGCTATTGCACTTACCCACTTTTGGCACTGAGCAGTCGATATGCTTATCACAGGAGCACCAACCTCAATTGTATAACTTTAACAATGACTATACACAGTGTGCCTCGTCTCAGGTCAAGTTGAGAGGAACACCATGCTGGATTTTCTGTGGCAGATTTGAATCAAGTACAGACAAATTGTCTGTCTACTTGTGTGTATATACCTGTAGAATTAGGTTAGCACACACAATTCAAATCTATCACTGCAAAATCCAACACGGAGTATGGGAATCAAGTCTTGATGCAGGGGCATAGCAAGGAGGGGACAGGGTGGATGAAGTCCATGGGCCCTGAGGGTTCAGGGGCCCAAGCAAATGCGAAAATGACATAAATGCTGATGAAGAAGACATTATGGGGCCCACACTGCTCCTTGTCCATGTGCCCCCAAGGCTCTTGCTACGCCCCTGTCCTGATGCCAAAGTGGGGGAATAAGGCTCACCTTTAGCATTATTCCTTATTTGACCTCTTTCTCATCATTTCTTGTTTTTGGTCTGAGTGACCTAGCTGCACATAGGCCAATCATTCTGACTCATTTGTTTTGCTGTTTTCTGTAGTGCAAATATGTAATCAAAGAAACACAGATCCTGTGAGAAGTTGACTTCAGTTGCGATATCAAATTCAGATTATGTTTAAGGATTAGTATACAAATATATACTGCCATGAGAGGTTCTGGTTAAAACTATGGGCCCGAGGTGAGGAATTGATCTCAACGAGAGACCATAGTTTTAACCAGAACCTCGAATAAAGGCAGTATATATTTGTTTTATATACTTCATTAATATATCATTGTTCATTGATTGGTTAAAAGAAAATTATTTGACATTTGGACTCTCCAGCTTCTATCCTGAGTAAACAGCACGACCAATTTAAGCACAACCTATATTTTGCCCTTCAAAAAAATCAAATAGGCTAAAATCTGGCTAACCAATTACAGCAGCGCGAATTCACGCTATGGCAGTTTTGCGTGCATGAACTGTTCCGTCGCATCAAATGCGCGCACGCAGAAGGCATGGTCAAAAGTACTATTTACGGCTTGGCGGTACTATTTACGGCTCATCCGGGACATTGAAAATACTATTTACGGCTTGGAGGTACTATTTACGGATAGGAGTACTGATGGTAGAACTATTTTTGGTCATGTGATCCACTTTTAACCAATCAATGAACAAGAATATATTAATGAAGTATAGAACATAAATTATTTCTTGATGGGTAGTTTACACGGTGGTTTACTTCAAACCAAATTATGAATTTGACTTTTATGTCATCACTTGCTGATGCTTCAAATAATCATTATGATGTCAACTTTTAATTGAAGACAAGTTGGAATTCAGACAAAAGTTGCTCCGGGTCGTCATTAGACTTCTGAAGTCAAGTTCCATTAGGTAGAGGCGCCCTACACATTGTCATCATCCCTATATCTTCATGTTAAAAATTGCCATGATAGTACAGCGAATCCTCTCGTTTTTTAACAGCTACGCATCGCAATTTTGTTCGAGATAGGCCGAGCGACTCAGGCTGAGCATACCATGACTATCATATGAGATACCACAGCGTTTCTATATTCTACACATTATTACGATTTGTGCATGCTCTAGTACCCCATATGATGTTTCTATTACAAGAAAAAAATGTGTTTCCAGGTAAAACAAGGGTTTTGTTTCCAGTACACTCACTCGAAAAGCAGTACACTAATTAGCGGGCCTTGCGGCTTGCTGTGGATATCTTTTACTGCATTTTTAATGTAAAAAATTTGAAATCCAATATAAAAATTGAGATATATTTAATCTTGAGAATGACAATTATACTTTGTAGGTATAAAGGAACGCGTTTAGCCCATTTAGTTAAGTTCCTATAACACAATGCATATGTAAACTTTCTTTATCTGTGTCAATAATAGAATATTAATTTCAATAAAGTATTGAGCTGTATGGAAAAAAACCATTTATAATGTGCCCTATTTAGCGTTAGCTTTGGATATTTAATTTTTAATTATCAAATGCCCAAACCTAACATTAAGGCACCTCCACCTAATAAAAATGTGGCGACCTTGTTTACACACAAACAAAGTCAAGTTCAAATTCAACTAAAGTCAATCTCTTAAATTGCAGTGTAATAAAACTGTATATAAAATTATAGTAATTAATGAAATAAATAATAATATGTAATAAAACTGTATATAAGATTATTCAGGGCCATAGCAAGCAGGGTGGCAGGGCAGTCATGATTGCTACATTGTTGAGTATTTTCACAGATTCTTAATCTGTGGTATTTTATAATATATTTCTGTATAACATAATTTCAATTTTGACAGAAACCTTCATTTTGACTGCCCCAATATTGTTTACCTTGCTATGGCCCTGAGATCAGTGGCATAGCTAGGGGTTGTAGCACCCGGGGGAAAGGATATTATTAAATAGATTAGTGCCCCCTTCCTGAAATATTTCTGTACCACTTTGGTTGTAATCAAGTTGAATTTTAAACGATCTTCCAAAATTTATGTTGAAATTTGAGCAAAGCATGCTAAAATTGTGACTTTCACTGCTTGGAGGAGGGACAGAATCGATCTATGTGGTGCTGAATTGGTCAATTTGGAACCCCATTATGACAACACCCAGGGCACATGCCCTTCCTTTCCCCCAAGCAATGCCACTGCCAAGATTATTTAAATAGACAAATTTAATTTGAGCTGAAGAGCTAAAACCTTCTAAAATAGGGACCAACTATTATTATTTTTACTGAAATATCAAATCGATTGCAGCTTTTGAGCTTGAAGGAAGAAATAAAAAATAAATGTGTGCCTTGTTATGTTGATAATATGTCATTGTTTGATGAGTGATTTATTGATTTATATTAGTAATGTCACATAAATTCAGTGTTGTCAATCTGTCTTGAAAAGTGGGGCCTGAATTGTCAAGATGTGTCTGATAAAAGAACAAACAAATTACTCTTTTTGTCCCAAAGTAGGGGACAGGTCCCCAGGGAGAGACCCTTAGCCAGTTGATGCAATGATCCACTAAACCTTCAAAGGTCTAATTTCTGAGGACATAATATAAAATGTGTCAAAAAATCTCATAAGCTCAATTTTCTGAATCAAAATAAGACCACAACAAAGTCCACTTTTGAAAGAATTACTACAATTTCTACATGTAAGTTCATTTGTCCTGAAAATATCCACACTTTGTAAGTAATAATAATAATAATAATAATAATAACGAACATTTATATAGCGCAATATATCTGCGATCCCAGAGCGCTTTACAATACAAAGCAATATAACAAAAACTAATATCTACACCCTAAAAATACCTTAAATCTACACAACAATATAAAGCAAAATATGAGTAAAATAGGTGGAATCGAGGCAATTTACATTTATATTAGTAATGTCACATAAATACAGTGTTGTCAATCCGTCTTGAAAAGTGGGGCCTGAATTGTCAAAATGTGTCTGATAAAAGACTTTATGGTCTTATTTTGATTCAGAAAATTGAGCTTATGAGATTTTTTGACACATTTTATATTATGTCCTCAGAAATTAGTACCCCCAACCAAAAGAGTGATCATTGGATGAAAAGGCCTCACACTTTGGACCCCCCCCCCCTTCCCCCAGACAAATCTCTTCAGTGTAGAAGTCTGCCCAAAGAGTGATCATTGGATGACTAAAGAAATTACATCAATACAACACTTTTTTTTGACAAATCCCAGCAAGCACAAAACCATATTTTTAAACTGGTTATATTTTGGGTTTTGGTTTGGTAAAAACATGTTAATAACATTCTGTTGGGTTTTAAAACGTTTTGTATAAAAATACACCACAACAATTTTTAGATATCAAAATGTAATTGTAAAATTTGTTTTTGCAACCATTGTTTACCAAATATTTCGTCAACACATAACATTATGTTAGAATATTTTTCATTAAAGACCCATTCAGTGATCCCAGCGGAAGTGTGAAAAAATTCAAATTGTTTATAAATTGCTTAAAAGTGAGGATAAGTCATTCAAATTGTCATTTGGTATTTTTGAAATAACAAATTTGGCGTAAAACAAAGAAAACAGCAGTACTGAGTCAGTACTGCTGTTTTCTGTACTACTGACAAAGTTGAAGCCCCATTCAAATACATGTAGCTAATTTAGATACTGTCAGCATGGTCCAGGGGCGTAGCCAGCTTTCTTGGTCAGGGGGGGGCAAAATAAAATTTTTGGGGCACAGATGAAAAAAATTGCAGTTGCATCATACAATATATAGAGACTGTATGTCTTTGAGTTTCCCGAAAAGGGCCTTATTGGGATGATGTGCGCGCGTAGCGCGGAGAATTTTTGTATTTTACACTATTTTGGCCCTGGATTTTGCTAGTAAAGGGGCTCCTTGGCCTTTTTCTTTTCCTTTGCCCTCCTGATTTTCTATTTCATTTTTTGTCAGAGGGGCACTTTTTCTTTCATTTTTTTGTCGGGGGCACTCTGCCCCCCGCTGGCTACGCTACTACCCCCCCTGCTGGCTACGCTACTGGCATAGTCAGTATCTAAATTACAGATTTGTGTAAAATGTGTTATTTTGTCTTAAATACACGGCTTTCGGCTGAACCACTAGCAGGTTATGTTAGCACATAGATGACAATGACAAGGTACCAAAATCTGAATTTTGATGATTTTTACGATCGTCCGGATGAGCAAATCACTATTTTATTTTTTGTCAGAGGGGCACTTTTTCCCCCTGCCCCCCCCCCACCCCCACCCCCGCTGGCTACGCTACTGGCATAGTCAGTATCTAAATTACAGATTTATGTAAAATGTGTTATTTTGTCTTAAATACACGGCTTTCGGCTGAACCACTAGCAGGTTATGTTAGCACATAGATGACAATGACAAGGTACCAAAATCTGAATTTTGATGATTTTTACGATCGTCCGGATGAGCAAATCACTGAATGGGTGTTCAAGAATGTTTTTGAATGTTACTAAAACGTTTTATATGCCTGTTACTTTACCATTTTTATAACTGGACATTGAACATTTTCTGCCAACCTTTTCAAAGTATGACAGAGCTACATTATCGAAACAATAATGCCAAGTGGGATTAAGATATTGATAAAGTGTTTATTAAATGGTATTAACAACATGTTTATGTTGCCGATATAAACACACCAACATGTGTTAATATATTCATATAAACACTTTCAAGTGTTTAAAAACTTCAGTTTGTTTTTAGAGTGTTAACGTTTGTTTTTAGAGTGTTAACGTTTGTTTTTAGAGTACTAGTGCACCTGCAGCTGCGAGAGCCCTGATGCTGTGAGAGCACTGGCATGATAGTGATACTGTTTGACCCCAGATGACCTTTGACCTCGGATGACCTCTGTGTAATTTTTTTTTTTCATGCCCCCCTCATACAAAGGATTGCACCTATCAAGTTTAAGGCCAATAGGGCAAAGTTTAAATGTAGCCCCTACATGACCTTTGACCTTGGTTGACCTCAATTTTGTTTTGCGCATATATTCCCCTCGTATCAAGGATTCCACCCACCAAGTTTGAGCCCGATACGACAAAGTTTGAAATCCATGACCTTTGACCTTTGACCTCGGATGACCTCCATATAATGTTTTTTATGCTCCCCTCATACAAAGGTTTCGACCCACTAAGTTTGAGCCAGATCGGACAAAGTTTGAGATTTGACCCCTACGTAATGACCTTTGACCTCGGTTGACCTCGATTTTATTTCGTGCATATATTCCCCTCGTATCAAGGATTCCACCCACCAAGTTTGGGCCCGATCGGACAAAGTTTGAAATTTTGACCTTTGACCTTGACCTCCGATGACCTTCAAAACCACATGGCCAACATGCTTTTCCCAATACCTATCAATATCCAAAATTTCAGCACGATGCGTCGAAGTGCGGCGAAACGCATAGCTGGACAGACAGACAGACAGATAGATAGATAGATAGACAGATAGAGACCGCTTATTATTTTATTAGTATAGACTAGTGCGCCTGTTGCTGTAATAGCCCTTTAGCTATTAGGGGGTATGTGGGCACTTATTGGGGTATGTGGGCGCTTATTGGGGTAGGGGCGCTTAAAGAAATCATTTTTAGCAATGAATGCTGGGAAGACACTATATAGCATATTTGCAGCAATGCATTCTGGGTAGACATTTACAGTGCATTTCAAATTGGGCATGTAGCCAAAAGCTGAATGAAACTTGTCCAGAGTTGCCCATTACACATCTTTGTATCCACTTGCTGCTGCTTTTGCTATCCAGTTGGGGTATTTTCCCCCCTAGATGACCTTTGACCTCGAGGGGGCCCTTCGAAAACCACCCGGTTAACTTGCTTTTCCCGTCACCTATCCATATCCGAAATTTCGGCTCGATGCGTCGAAGCACGGCGGAACGCATAGCCGGACAGACAGACAGACAGACAGATAGACAGAGACCGGCTATTATTTTAGTAGTATAGATGGTAGATGATTGAAATAAAAATTCCTTTAAAAAAGGAATGGGGCGCCCAAATTATGTGAGCTTGGACGTGACGGTGAATTCCATGGTGTGTAGATTTGGTATTATAATGATTTTTCTAGGGAAGAGTAGAAGATGATCAAATGCAAGAGAAATGTGTTTGATTGGGGAAGGTGTATGACAGGGCCGTTTTGGATGAAATAAATGGGATTGAAGATTTCGTGTCAATTTGCGATTATGTGGGGTGGGGGATTTCTGTTTTTGGGACCTATTGTAGTGAGGATATTGCTTTGGATATTGAATATTGTTGAATTTCGTTATGCAGGGGTATATGATGAATAGTGCTTGGACGTGATATGGTGAATTCCATGGTGTGTAGATTTGGTATTATATAATGATTTTTTTAGGGAAGAGTAGGAAATGATCAAATGCAAGAGAAATGTGTTTGATTGGGGAAGATGTATGACAGGACCGTTTTGGATGAAATAAATGGGAATGAAGCTTTCGTGTCAATTTGCGATTATGTGGGGTGGGGAAAAGTTCTGTTTTGGGGACCTATTATAGTGAGGATATTGCTTTGGATATTGAATATTGTTGAATTTCGTTATGCAGGGGTATATGATGAATAGTATAGAAGACACAAATAAGTAAGCTCCCCTGGCAAAATATGGGGGGTATCCCACCACCCGGGATCTACGCCTATGTTGACCAATAGAAAACGTAAGTTTTTTTTATAAATGTATAACGTCTGTGATACATATCATCTACTTGCTAATACACTGAAAATCAAATAGAGATGAAGGATAAACAGGAAGAGTCTTTCAAAATGACACAGTTCACGAATCAGGTGTATAGTCATTTGTTGTAACTTTCCATTTTCATATCTAACCTACTCTGCACTAAATCTTACAATAATTCGTGATTTGAGGCATGATACTTACATCCTGACTCTGACATATAGGCCTATAACTCCCCAGCAAACAAACTTTCCAAGTCAATTATACCATGCAAATAATAACATTTGGCCTACTAGAGCTCTAATTAAGATAACATCTAATTAAGCAAACATTACTGTTCCCATGATAGATAAGCATGTTGTGGATCCTAGTGTATGGTCAAATGTCACCGTCTATTGGGTTCTAAGACACACGGTAAACTGGTGGAAGGCATACAAAGGTCAAAGGTCTGGATTTTATTAGGTGTTTTTATAAGTCCATTAATTTTGTATTTTAAACAAAGAATATACGCTCAACATTTTATCCCGTGCATATCAGAAAACAATAATAAGATAAAATCCAAGCAAATTGTGGTTTTATTTCTGAGTTGGGCATTTGGGCATAATTTTAGCAAAACAATTGCGAAGTAAATCTAGCAAGAGTGAAATTAGAAGCTTTTCACAAAGTCATGCCTATATATGGGGCGCCCGCCTTATATATGGGGCGCCCGCTTAAGGCGGGCGCCCCAAAAAAGGGTCACTCATTGCATGCCCATACACTGCATGGCAGCCCCCTATAAATAAATGAAATCCAAAAAGGGCTATTTTTTGCTCATTTTTTCCCAATAAAAAGGTCCAAAAGTGGTAGAAAAAGTTTCAAAATGGCCCCTTTTTGGGCGAAGCATTTTTCGTCCTTATTGCGATGGGTTTTGGCATACTTATTTCCTCACAGCGTTGCAGAATAAAAATAAAATAATCGTGCTGTCTATGTAATCAGGAAGCTACAGAGGCGATAGTGTACATTTAAATTTGTCATTACTACTTCATGTTGATATTCAAACAGTGCTATAAAGTTGTCTTACCAAGGAATGTGTTTGTATTAAAAGAAATAATTGTTTTACAACTTGGATGAACTAGAATTACTTTTATGCAAATCCGAAAATTGCAACAGATATTTTTCATTGCTTTAAGATTTAGTGGTATTGCCAGATTGTACGTACAGTTGGGCTACATTAATAGCCTCATTATAGTTTTATTGATACTGGCCAAATACTTGCCTGTATGTGCTTGTTGTTCTGCTTTTAATGATACTTTAAGCACACAGTCAATTAATTTATGTCAACATGACCTTTTCATGAGGCTGTGTTTATATAACTGAATTCATTTACACAAACACAACCTTGAGTAAATTAAAGAGAGTACTTAAGGGATTTGGAATGGGCGTTTCGATAGTATTTTTTGTGGGACATGAGAGCACATCAGACATTATGGAATTGCATTCCTAATACGAAGAATGTCTTTCTGATATCAAATAATTTTCATTTTTGAAAATCACGATGTAATAGGCCTACAAATTTTATGACAAATTATTAAAATTTGATATTTTTCATATTTTTAATAATTTTTCATAAATCTAATGACATATTCTTAAAGTGTATGTAGCTGCGAGGAAAAGCCGATCAATTGACAAATTTTGACCTTTCATATTGAAAATATGGACTTTTTTCCCAAAATTACCTAATTTTTTTGTGTTTTGGGAAAAAGATCCATATCTTCAATACGAAAGGTCAAAATTTTCAATTGATCGTCGGCTTTTTCATCCCACCTACATACACTTTAAGTAAAAATCATCATTTGCGAATTTCAAAAAAATCAAAATTATTTGATATCAGAAGGACATTCTTCGTATTCAGAATGCAATTCGATATGTCTGACGTGCTCTAATGTCCCACAATAAATACTGTCCGAACGTTCATACCCCATCCCTTAAATGGGGAAACTTAGGCAGGCGATAAAGAGAAAATATATTTACTTTACCACTTATGGATCCTGTCAATTGAGACTTAATGTCTGTTAAGTGAGGGCTGTTATTTGAACAGTTATGGGATTACTTACGTTTATGAACATAGAGGATGTTACGCTTATGAACATGATTTTCAACATTGTTAAGGGGGTACTACACCAATTTTGTGCCTATTTTTGCATTTTTCTCAAAATTGTAGCACATTGGTAACAAGTAAGATATGTATATTATAGGGGCAAGGACTACAACTACTGTACTGAAAATTCAGCAACTCAAAGCAAGTAGTTATTGATTTATTGATCAAATATTGGTTTTCCCTCATTTTTGACTGTAACTCCACAACTGTTGTCTGTGCTGAAATAAAATTTCCAGTGCAGTAGTTGTAGTCATTGCCCCTATAATATACATATCTTACTTGTCCCCAATGCGCTATAATTTTTGAGAAAATGCAAAATGGGCACAAAATTGGGCAGGGGTGTAGTACCCCTTAACAATATTGCTAGTATGTCAACAAATGAAAGTTCTGTAATTTGTTGAAATTCTTTAATACTAAATTATTTTGAATGTCATCAAATTGTAAATCTCTAGTCACATTTTCGATGTATATAACAACTAGCTATGTAGCAAAGACGTTAACTTCATGTACAAAACATTAACGCTCTTATTTTGTAAACATTGTATACCCATAGCTACATTAATCAACAATAAATGTTCTGTATTATTGTTCCTTATTCGTTTGTAAACACTTTATTTCATAAACATAGGATACCCAAAGCTACTTATTATGCTAACAATGAACGTTCATTGACTGTTAGGCTAAGTAAACGTTACAGGATAATATGTATTCAAATTCTGCCTCAAGGTTCCTGCTTAAATTGTGTTCAAGAATCAACTAAGATTTATTTGGCCCACCTTTTGCCAGTAAATAGGCTGTCATGAATTATCCAGTGTATTTTTATTATACGTGCCCGGTCTTATCACTTGGTACACAATAGCCTGTTTTAATCACAATGGTCAGAATTAAATAGCCAAAATGATTAGACAAATAGGCTACACTGTCCATACACTGAGTACAGTCTCTAGGCAAAATCATAGGCTAAGTACCGTCGTAGTCCTTGTCATTTGAGGTAC
This sequence comes from Amphiura filiformis, assembly GCF_039555335.1. Taxonomy (NCBI): domain Eukaryota; kingdom Metazoa; phylum Echinodermata; class Ophiuroidea; order Amphilepidida; family Amphiuridae; genus Amphiura; species Amphiura filiformis. The sequence goes on along the minus strand of NC_092633.1, from coordinate 33,511,845 downwards.
GTAAAAACATACTCATTATGATCGATGCGAATTATAGAAAAAGTTCAAACAATAAAATAACTACACCTTTATCTTGACACTTCCTCATTTGTTCGCTCTGTTCCTTTTTAAAGGAATTTTTATTTGATATGGCATTCAAAGTGGCAATTTTTAAGGGTCAAGGGACCGTTCACAAACACTTGTAAGGGGGGACCTGATGCAAAAAGGGGGGCCCTGAAAATGTTGACCCTCCTAAGGGGGGGCCTGAAAAAATTACCACAAATTGTCCTGGGAAAAATTGAGTTTATATGCTTTTCTATGGGGTTGACCCATAAGTTTCATGTCAATAAAAATTCCTTTAAAAAAGGAATGTGGCGCCCAATGTGAACTTGGACGTGATATGGTGAATTCCATGGTGTGTACTGAGATTTGGTATTATAATGATTTTTCTAGGGAAGAGTAGAAGATGATCAAATGCAAGAGGAATGTGTTTGATTGGGGAAAGTGTTCTGACAATCCAAATATAAACTTAGTCCACCTCAAATGACCTGTAACAATTTGTGATTGACATTACTTAATTCACCTCGGATGACTTTGATCTGACATTCAACATTTTCGCGCTTACACCAATCATATCCATAACAATTTAACTCTTACAACTTCCTGTCAACTCTCTAATTTAAAACTCTAAATTTCTGTCTGTTTGCCTTTTCTGTCTTATACCATTTGGTACACTACAGTTTGTTACAATTATTAAGATAAGCAAACATTGCTGGGCAGATAACAGGATTTAGTTATTTACTTAATCCAATCATGGAGGTAGTAGCTAGTCAATTTTGGTCTTCAGTGTTTTAAAATACAACAATGTAGAACATGTATAATTAATATGCCGTGTTGTTTGCATACAGTTTGCCGCCCAATTGTGCCACCATATTGCAACTTTGGCAATAACCGCTATATATAGATTCTATGGTAATTAGCAAACAAAAGCCATCAGTTTAAGCGGCCTCGTTAATTGATCTTAAGTCACTATGGACCACAACGGTCTCATCCCAATGGCACAGTCCAATAACCTCAATTACATAATCATAGTGCAAAATTTGACCTCAAGTTGCAGAGTATGAGTTTGTGTTCCCAAATTTTCAAAGGATGAATGTACAAATGTATTAGGCCTATGGGTTTAAGAACTGTTCCCATGATAGATATATGAGCATGTTGTGGATCCTAGTGTATGGTCAAATGTCACCGTCTATCGGGTTCTAAGGCACGGTAAACTGGTTGAACGCAGACCTTTCATGTCAAAAAGGGGGGCCCTGAAAATTTTGAGGTCTGTAAAGGGGGGGCGACAAATTTTTCGCGATGAAATTTTTTTATCATCAGGCCCCCCCTTACCAAGTGTTTGTGATCGGTCCCTAAACCACTTCCATAAATCTGTAAGCGCACTTTTGAGCCTCTAAAAGGGGGATAGAATGCAGGGTGATGCTGCAGGGGGTCATGGGGATTTATCCCCCCCTAACCCAAAAACTTTTTGTGAAATTAATATTCACTTTAGCCTGGTGAAATTCATGTCATGTCACCCCCCTCCCGGAAAGTGCCACCACTGAAGGACGGTCAAATATGTTTACTTCAACAACAATTTAAAAAAAATGTAAACATTTACAACTTTATACAAAAATAAAAGGGTGTGTCAATAAAATTTGTTGGGATCATTGGTAAAAGTTGATTGATTGAATGACGTCATGCACTTATTGGCTCACGTAATCTCATTTATCTGTAACTTACCCGCATATGAGCGTTAACCCTTATCACACGCATATAGTGATAATTCTGCACTGTGGAAGAGATTATCAACACTGACAGATAATTTTAATGGCGACCATGGCAGAGCTCACTTTGGAAAGAGGTAAGAAAAACCACTGAAAGTGCTCTTAGATTTCATTGATCGTGATTTTTAATAAGCTCAGTGGTTGGAATATGTATGGCGCATCGTATGAATTGATATTATAACCGATCGTTACTGGTTGGTTGATGAAATTCCATGTGAAATATAGTCTTTTAGTTGGGATTTTAGGTAAGCTTAAAATTTAACATAGCGTATCGGTGACATCCACAGTCATGACAGTAAAATGTTTGTATTCGCCATTTACAATTTCAAACGGCAAAATATATGCGATGCGTAGTTTTAGGTCTTTTATGATAAACCCCGGTGATAAACGCTAAACCTAAACCCCAGGAGGGGGCACTCCTAGTCCTAGTAGGCTAGTTTAGTTCCCGGGTTTAGTTACAAGCAAACTTAAAAAATTAAAATTAAAAATTAAAACGGGCAAATCAAATTTTTTAGTTGTCCACGTCCAACTTAGTTTCGTCAGCACAGTCTACAGACATTCACTGTTATCATACTGACATTTTTTAGTGGAATAGTTCTCTTCACTAAGGTTGCCAATATCCTGAAACATGTAGGTTCTGATACTGCCTAACGCCCCTAAACATGCTGAAAGGAGTCAAACAAGCACTTTTGGTGCTAGGCTGCTGTTCTTAGTAGGGTTTTTCAGTCAATTTTAAATACACTAAAATAAGACTTGAAACACTGCTCAGATTATGCAGCCTGGCTTCCTGATTACAAAGATACTTTATTTTTTTTAATTGACCCATGGGATCAAAAGTTATGGCTCGTTAAAGTTGTCATATTTTGGCCTTATTTAGACCAAAGGTCAAAGGTCATTCCCATAGGCTCTGTACTTAAAGGGTATATGCCACCAAATAGCTTTCCATAGACTTTACGTGCAAAACAGGGGTCACGTTTTAGGCTATAAGTCAAGTTACGTCTTACTTTGAAATATATATTTGATATCATTTTAATCAGAACAAAATTCTGCATAACATATCTGAAAATGACACCATATTTTAGGTCTACTTTTTGAGAAAAATAGCGCTATATAAAAGACCCGATTTTCCCGTGTTTACGTCTGACTGCTAACCGCGTTTTGACCTCGTGTGTTCATGCGCTCATCATCGTAAACATCACTCAAATTTTCGCGTTTTCTGTTCAAATTAGTGGAGATCACATTCACAAGTTCTAGCAAAACACGATTTGCAACACTAAAATTGTTAATATTGTACCGATTTTGCACATTTTTTATGCAAAGTTGGGACTATAGTCGTGATAAACTTTTACGGAAACCGCTTCACACGCTTGATTTAGTGGTATGAACCCTTGAAGAGGCTAAAACATCGCTTTTAGGCCTTGAAAATGATTTTGTTATCTTTTTCACTACATTTTGAATTAATTGTAAGAAATTTTGGGTTATTTTCTTTCATACTTTAGACAGGATGCCGATTTCAAGCACAAGCATGATAGCCGACCATTGCCATTTTTCGTCATTTTGATGCACATGAATGCACAATGGTTGCTGATTTGCTATTTTCATGAAGATATTAAATTAATTGATGTTAATAGTAAACGTTCTTTGAACATCTTTTGCAAGTGCATAACTTCAAAATTAAAACATTCTCAGTACCTGCAGAATATTTAAAAAGACAAGAAATGTCAATCAAGTAGGCCTACCCCCCTCCATCGTCACTTTTAACCCGTTTTGTCCAAAAAAGCAAATGTAATGAATGGCTATTTGAAATTAAATATTAATATAAATTAAACTTTGAATGTTATAACAATTTAAAATACTGGAAAGTGGTATAAATAAAGCAAACTAGAAACTTAAATATCTTAAATCTAATATTTTATGTAATTTTATTAAAATTGAAGGCCAAAACTTGAGTTTAAATGACAAAAAATTGGTTAAAAATAACAATGAAATTGACAAACTTCTTTGTAAGTTAAACACCAATAAAAAATATGTGCAATATTTTGAAACTCTTCTTTATTCATATCAAAAGGTTTCAAACTTCTACCAAAATCGGAACTTTTATTAAATTGGAAATAAAAGCAGGCCTATTCAAGCAAACGCATTATACAGCGAAAAACCTGGCGGCGTCCATGAACGCAGCTTGTTGATGTCCTCCTCTTTTCTTCGTGTGCATTTTAAATAGATAAAGACGCGAAAACGCGTGGAATTGCTCCTTAAAGGGTACATGCCACCAAATAGCTTTCCATAGACTTTACGTGCAAAACAGGGGTCACGTTTTTAGGCTATAAGTCGAGTTACGTCTTACTTTGAAATATATATTTGATATCATTTTAATCAGAACAAAATTCTGCATAACATATCTGAAAATGACACCATATTTTAGGTCTACTTTTTGAGAAAATAGCGCTATATAAAAGACCCGATTTTCCGTGTTTACGCCTCTGACTGCTAACCGCATTTTGACCTCGTGTGTTCATGCGCTCATCATCGTAAACATCACTCAAATTTTCGCGTTTTCTGTTCAAATTAGTGGAGATCACATTCACAAGTTCTAGCAAAACACGATTTGCAACACTAAAATTGTTAATATTGTACCGATTTTGCACATTTTTATGCAAAGTTGGGACTATAGTCGTGATAAACTTTTACGGAAACCGCTTCACACGCCGGATTTAGTGGTATGAACCCTTAAGGGGTACTACACCCCTCGATAAATTTGTGTCTATTTTGCATTTTCTCAAAAACTAATAACACACTGGTAACAAAAGTTATGTATATTATAGGGCAAGGAATCCAGTTTCTATAATGGAATTTCAGTGACCCAAGACAAGCGGTTCGTTATTAATGATAAGAAATGAGGTACCGCTAGGATGTACCACATTTCCTATCATATATACTGAACCGCTTGTCTTGAGTCACTGAAATTTCAGTGTAATAATTGGATTCCTTGCCCCAATAATATACATAACTTTTGTTACCAGTGTATTATTATTTTTTTTTATTTTTGCAAAAATAGTCACAAATTTACCACAGGTGTAGTACCCCTAACAATGGCACCATTTAAAGCATATAAAACACTGTAAATGATTAGAAAAACTGTATGTTTTATCAATTTGGAAGGAGAAAAAGCTGCAAAAGGCAGTTAATAATCAGCTGTAAAGTTTCAGTTGTTTCCCAGATGCCAAAACTTGTTGCGCAAATATCATAATTTGCATAATTTACCGCTAATTTGCATATTTTTGACCAATTTTGGTCAATTTTTGACATATTCCGAGGCTTAAAAAGCCACATTTCATCAGTTATGTTGCATAATTTGATGTTCAAATTTAGATTTTGCATGTGGGAGACTTACTTTTATCATGGGGGTTAAAAGTAGGTCTGAATATCAACTTTTTTTTCGCATAATTGCTTCTAATTTGCATATTCTACCCACTTATTCCAATTAATGAGTCATTTTAACCTCCGTTTTTTCACAATTTTGATGATTAATCAGTAATAATTGACTTCTTATGCATTGTAATTATTTTTGTTGAGAATATTTATTTGATTTATAAGCACCATTGTTACTTATTCCACTAAGTTTTGCTTAATTTACTGCTAATTTGCATATATTTGGTCAATATTGTTAGCATGGCTTCCGAATTCAGCACCCTTGCATCATGAAGGCAAACACATACAATCATCAACTTCAGAGTTCAATTCTTCAATACAGTCATTTTCAGGTAACCCATCAGGAGGCTAAACATGTTCCTCTTCACTTATTTCTCTGTAAATTTAAAGGAAACAAACAAAATAATGGTGTAAATACATCATCATGTCATGTTATAAGAGCTTTTCGATTAAAAGATATGCTCTTAAATTTCTTTATTTAATTTGTGTTCTTGTATCAAATAAACTTTGTAATGTGTTTTCTTAAAAAGTACGTAAATAATGTACCACATACGGTATATCTTTCCTGGTATTTTTCTTCTTTTCCTTCTTTTCCTAATACATATTATAATCAATTCATTTTTAATCACTGCATTACACCTCCCTTCCCCTCCAATCCACTTATAAAAGAGCCCCCCCCACCACCCCCCTCAAAAAAGTGAAATAAAAATATAAAAAAGGTCTCAAGTTGAAACTTTAAGCAATTGGTAGTCAATAAAAAAAATCAAAACGTTCAAGGAAAATGGAACTTGATACTCACAATATTTATCCACAAATCCAATCCAGAAGTTTAATTTTGGGAGATGATCGTTTCTCCTGTAAAAAAAAAGAAAGAAATTACAGAAAATAAATACGATAATTAAATATTTAGAATTAGCAAAATAATAATGAAAATATAACATGCTTTGTTCACGAATGGAAATTGAGTCAATTTAATAATATCAGAAAATAATACAATTTCTTACTATAAATTGTTTCGAATTTTTAAAATTTATTTACAGTAAAGAACCCATGAAAAACTGCCTGTTTTCTGAGGGAAATTATTTAAATCTCTACCCTGGGAATACCCCGTCTGCAGCGTATTTGCTACTAAATTCTCTCGTATCACGCCCAATTGGTGCGTCGACTGATTTGCATTTTGGAATACAACACGACAGCATAGCGAGACAAACCATGTGACAATGGTGACGACGGAAAATGCAGTGCGTAATGTGGCAACACTGTAACATTGCTGACGACGGCAAGATGGCCGCACGCAGTAAGCCAAATAAACCCTCAAACCGGGGAGACATCGACCACTTTTAGACCTTTAAAATCACAAAAATATGGGCCAGTTCAACAAATCTCTACACTCACTATAATGTTATGTAATTGGACATTTACCAAATTCACTGGTAAGGTAAAATAAGCTCGTTAACTAGTGCAAACTTCGGTCTAAATCCGGCTATGCGACATTCAGATATGTGCGCACGTGTTGACATGGTTGACCCTGCACATAGCGCAAGCGGTGCCTGTAACTCGCTGTGCAGTGCACTCATTGCGCATAGCCTAGCACGGGATTTCCGTCATGCCAGGCTTCGCGTGGTAGAGCGGGTAAGAGGTAGGGGTAGTAAAATCAATTTCGCTGCATTATTACAGCCCTTCAGATCATGATACTTCGCAAATATATGCACAATAAACCCAACTACTTGTATAAATTATCCGAGAAAAAATGAAAAATATTTAGAGGTTCAAATTAAATTGTGAACATTTAAAACTCACCTAGAACGGCTTATACCTGCTCAAATCGATCCCGGGAAATTTTGTAGGATAGCTGTGAATGTCAGCTAAACGATAGGCTTGTCATTGGAACCCCTGGACCAATGGACGAGAAGCGATTTAGCCTCCAACATGACATGTCATTCATGGCCACCATGCTCTGACTCGTAAATAGGTGCCGTAACTGCCGCTTTCAACGTGTTGACTACTTTAACGCAAAATTTTGATCTCACCTGGCGGCATTCAACTCGCGATTTATCGCTTTTAAATATACACCAAATAATTTTCTTACTTCACACAAATAACACTAAATATGTATTTATTTCGATCGTACAAGGATTGAATTGTTTTGTTTATTAATAAAAATTATGTTCGAGTTTGAAAAAAATGAGTACTAAAAATTCCATGACCATTTATGCTGCGTGCGTGGCTAACACGGGCGATGATGCTGTTGGCCAATGGTCACATGATCACCTTGGGAAATCCCTATTCTTAGTTGTTGGTTGCTTTTTTTTTCTGTGTAATGCTGTAATACTGCTTCTTTAAACTTTTTCTTATCCAGAATAGATGTTATAGTTGGAGGTATTGTCAACAGTGCCACAGTGGTACGTGGTATAAATTCAGGCAATTCTTGATGTTTGTATTTGTATGAATTTGCTATGTCTGGATGAGCGTTGGACTGGGTGCACAATGTTTTCCAGTGGAATGGTGAGGTGATCTGTTAGCGCTTGATGGAAGATGGTGACTCTGTAGCTTTCCTGCGAGTTTCTAACAGATCCCAGTCTAGGCTTTCTTTCATGGATGTTGCGCTACTCAGCCTTTCGTAGTCGCTGTATACAAATCTTGCACTGCTTCTATCTTTTGTGTGAGTTCTTTAGTATGTGGATCCCAAACTGACCCACAATACTCTAGACGTGGTCGTACTACAGATTTATATGCCAGGTTCTTAATTTGTTTTGAGCAGGAGTACCAGAGTTTTATTTGCCTTTGATACCATACTAATATTGTCTTGTTCCGCACGGAGCGTTGTGCAGTATCCACACAGATACAGATATTGATTTGCAAGTTCCAGGTTAATTTTGATGTAAGTTGAACTCCTAAGTAAGGATACTCATTTGTCGCAGCCAGAATTGTGTTGTTTAGGGAATATTTGTAGCAGCATGGATACTGATATTGGACTCGGTCATTCTTGACATTTGCTTAAAAAGTTACCTTTTTCGGAGTCTTGGTTAGCAGCGACGTAGCTTGCAACACCATCACAGCGTCTTCATTCAGCGTAGTGTTTACAATCCTCCGGTCACATGACCACCCGATGGGAATATTTGTAGTTTGATGTGTTGCGAGCATGTGTGATTTTTTAAACACAAAGCATTTTTTGGCATTGAAATTCATATACGGTACCATTTTGTTTGCCATGTAGAGAGAGCATCTAAATCTTTCTATAATTTACCAGCATCCTCTGGACTGGTGATCTGTCTGTATACATGTACGATGCAATCATCTGCAAAAAGTTTTATACTTGATGTTAAATATTGTGGCAGGTCATTTGTAAAAATAAGGAAATCCATTAGGCCAGTTACTGTCCCCTAGGGGATGCTGGATTTCACATCCACCCACTCAATTACCACACATTGTTTCCTTTGTGTCAAAATGCTCTAGAACAGTTTAATGTTTTCCCCGGTATGCCATAACTTTCCATTTTCATTAGCAAACGCTGGTGTGGCAACTTGTCAAAGGCCTTTTCAAAATCCATTATGACAGCATCAACCTGATGTTTTTGGTCAAGATGTGTGGGTATCTAGCGGAAGTCCGCGGAAGATTGTGATGGTCCCCAATAAGTATAGTCCGCAAAGCATGATAAAGGAGCCACTTTGACACGACGAAGCTGAACAGTTTGTGAACAGCCTCCATTGAATTTGTGTGGAACACACTCACTGTCATGGAAATGTACGTAAACAATCTCCACCGTAGCATGATGGATACCCATCTGATAAAGGACGCGAATGTGGGGTGTTCCTCATTATGACTATTCGTTTACTTGTATACGGCTCAAAATATGCTAAGGTGTCATATTATAGCCATATATTTTGACATCTTTTTTTAAAAATAATAATTATAGAAATTTTGCTAGTTTAGTGGCAAGTTTAGGTAGTAAAGACATAGCATACACAATTTAAGTACAATCCTTTCACTCTAAATAATAAAAATAATAAAAAATAGCTGTAAAAATGCCTATTTTTACACTTTTATTTGTAACATGCCAAGAGACGCCTTTTTTCAACAGCTTTTAATGTTTTTTATGGATCCTTATAGAAATTCATGTGACCTGTTTCCCAAAATGGTGCAGTAAACCAATCAAAAAAACAGAAAGAGGCATTATGAATTATAAGTTAACAGATCAAAAAAAGGATAAGTTTGCCTTGCGTATGTTACTATTGTCTGTCAAACATTTGATTGATTTTGAAGTCCCTCAGTTTTTTTATAAACAAAGACTTGAAGCATAAACTAAAGGGTAAATCTATTGTAAATAACTTCATTTCTCCATATTATAATCAATTTGTAAGTGGCTGCCATCTTTTTTGAACATATAACAATTTTAAAATTTTTCTTGAAATGTCTGTCAAATAGTAACATACGCAAGACGGTGCTGTAATTCCTGCTAAACTAGGGTGATACAGCTAATTATGCTACATGACATAGCATTTAGCTCCACCTAGCTTTGTGGCACTATCACTTTGTGAGGAGAAGCTTTTTGATGACACAATCCATTGTTAAGTGTTGTCTGTCAAACATTTGTACGCAAGTAACATACGCAAGATTTGTATGTGTATGTCAAAAGTAACATATGCAATACGTTTAAAAAATTAAAAATCACTTGATGTTCACATTATGATGATAGTTTAGAGTTTATAAAAGTGTTTTAAAACATGTGATTTATAAACTGCATGTGATCTTTATTCAATTTCCCATCTTGAACTACTGTTTTTGCCAAATTATTATTCTGTATGTTACATTTGACAGACATCTTGCGTATGTTATGGCTTGGCAGACACACATATTTTATTTATAACAATTTATCCTCCTTATTGTAATATTTGGACACATTTTTTTCCACAATCAGTTGCTGTAAGTCCTACACCTAAATAACCACAAAATACCTTATGTAATACTTTATAAATTTTTATTTGATTGCAGAAAATCATCAAAATTGTGTCTGTCAAATATAACGTCATGCAAGGGCTAGAAAATTAAATTTGTGAAGTAAATGGTCTATAACTTATCTTTCTTTTAGTGTATTATGAACGATATATGTGCATACTATAATTTAAACCTGGTTGGAGACCAAAAGAAAAGAGCTGGAAAAATAATTGTGTGTTACACTTTTATGACACCTTAGCTTATTTTGAGCCATACATGTATGTATATTGATCGAATATCGGTTATGTCATTTTGATTATTGACACTACCCTATTTTAAGTTTGCAAAGAACTTAAGGGGGTACTACACCCCTGACCAATTTTGTGCCTATTTTTGCATTTTTCTCAAAAATTATAGCGCATTGGTGATAAGTAGGCTAACATAGGTATATTATAGGGGCAAGGACTACAACTACTGCACTAAAAATTCAGCAACTCAAGGCAAATAGTTATTGATTTTTTTGAGAAAAATGCAAAAATAGGCACAAAATTGGGCAGGGGTGTAGTACCCCCTTAAAATTTAACTGTACAATGTAGTACTATCTCAATTTAGCTGCGGATTTGTCATTAATCCCACTATACACATTACACAAGCACTCACTCTGAATCAAACTATTTATAATCCACAAGTTGTTATGCAGTCATGGCAGTACCGTAATTGAAATGAAATTGCTACAAAAGGTCAACTTGTAAATTTTGTATCATATGAACAGTTTGAATCCTATTCCAACAAAACTTAACTTGGGTCATACATGTAGCTACACTTTGGGAACCCTCATCTATTGGTGGTGATTAAAGGTCATATACATGTACTGAGGTAAAAGGTCATTTGAGGTCAACTTGTAAATAGGCTGAAATAGGCATTTCTAATTATACTACAGAAACTTTCAAAGAACTTGTGAACTGGAAGTGGTATAGGGTGTGTTTGTTTACCACTCATACAGTTTGGCATTTAGCTGTTATAAAATCTTTATGAATTTAAATGCCCCATGGTAGGGGTATCCCGTTCGATACAGCGTGTCGAAAACCATACCGTTTCTAGTTTAACGTGAGATTCTGAGGGATAAACCCCCTTGAGCAACACAAAAAGTCTTAGAAGTGATCCATGTTCTCTAATAAACTTATTTATAATACATAAAGTTTTCTTAAAATATTCCAAAGTCTAAAATAATTTTGAAAAATCTATAAAAAAAGTCTGACAAATCCCAGAAATTGAGGGAGGGGAAGAGAACCAAAACATTAAATTTATACAGCCTTAACACCAAATCTGCACATTTTTGCACGCTTCACACACACACACACACCCCCCCTGTCTGTCTGTGTTTGCCTCCAAACGTGGACATTGTGTTTTGCTATCTAACCGAGGACCTGTGTATGATGTTTTCATCGCCTAACCGTGGACTAAAATGGCGGATTTTTTGGTGTATAATACTGAAACGGAATTTTAGCCATCACCCTGCGGACGGTAGTTTTTACACGCTTTGGTCTCGGTTTCAGGCAAATAGCGTTTAAAGCATCTAGCATGCATTTGAGGTCTTGCAGCAGTTTGAGACCGAGGACAGTCCTCGGTTGGAAGTAGGTCCACAGTTTAGGGTGAAAAATATTGTGTGTGTCCTCGTTTGTCGGCAAACACGTACGCACATTTTGTAGAAATTGAACAATTTAGGTGTCAAAATTTGGACATTTTCACAATTTTTTGTCATTTTTGCTCAGAATATTATTTTTCACTCTCAATGACACCCAATTTTCAGTGGTTTCACCAAGGTCTTAGCCAGGATTGAGTGAAATGGGTATGTTAAAAAAAGTTGCGTAAAGTTTTAGTAAACGCGGAGCATGTGCATGAAGTGCAAATCATGAGCGCAGAATGTGAATTTCAAATTTGCTTAAATTGTGTTTAAAAACCATTCCATTACCGTTCCATTACCTCTAGGTAACACAGCAAAATAGGTTAAGTGCCATTGAAGCCTATTGACTTCAACCTATTTTGATGCAAAGGGCTTAGGCAGCCAGCCGTGTTTTATACACCCAAATTTGTAAATACACACCCAGTTTTTGCCCACATGGCCTATACTTTGTACACAAATCTTAAATTTACACACCCAATTTTTTAGAATTTAAAACCCAAACCTTCAAATCCTGCCTAAGACCCTGTTTGATGCATTATATAGGTACCGGTAAGTAAACATCCTAGATTGTGCAATCCTATCCTTATTTGAATATTTGTATTGTTTTATCAAAACAAACATTATGACACCTCTTGGCCAATCGGCAGGTAGTTCTCATGGAGTTAAATTCAACAGGGACATCAAACATCGACTGACAGAATGATAAACACCAGATACTATACACTTTATTGCGACTTTATCATTGTTTATAAGAGCTTTATTCATGAAACACAAATTTACAAATTTTACAACACAGATTACAACACGGAAAATGGATTTTTAGAAAACGGTAAACTTTACTTGGTTTCTTTATTCTGGCTTAAAGGCTATGCCCAATTAACTAAATTGTCCAGAAAATGAGACTTTTGACCTATTTTAACATTTGAGGTAAGAAATAATTACAATGCTTGGTGTAAGGCATAATTAGAGATAAAGGTATTGTTTTTAGCCGATGGAGTGCATCTATCGTCTCATATAACACGGGCGACATCATTATTTTAAGTAAAGCAACAAAGCGAAGCCGAGTTGTTTTACTTTTAAAATAAAGATGTCGCCCGTGTTATATGAGACGATACATGTAGATGCAGGATGCAGTGGCTAAAAACAGTACCTTTAATCTCATTCTCAAACACTTACTTCAATTCAAATAAAAATATCATAAGTATTACAAATTTTAACCAAATTAAATCCTTCATTTTGCAAGGAATTATACCTAGGGCGTAAAATCAATCAGTCCCGTTGTTACTATATATGCGCCTCCAATTCGTCAAATAGTGAGTACGCGTATCGCATCCATGCACACACGCTGACCCGTGTGATATCGTGTCATATCACACAGGTAAGAACCAATAAGTTTGAAGAAACATTCTCAAGTGTTTTAGCAGGGCTCGAAAAAATGTTAATTTCCCGGGCAGCAAGTTAAATTTCCCACAATTTATAGCATGTTTTTATATACAAAAATACACAATTTCCTCCAAATACAAGAATGTCCTCCAAAACCAGAGTTTCCTCCAAACACCAACATTTCCTGGGAATGAGCTTCCCAAATTCCCCACTTTTTCGAGCCATGTGTTTTAGAATGAATCTCATTCATTTTTTTTTCATTTCAGATGTGTCAAGAGCTGTAGAGCTGCTTCAACACTTACAGCAAAGTAAGTAGAGAAATATTAAAGAAGGATAGTTTCATCTCATGGTATTTTCACCTCTTGTATTCTCTCAGCTAATTAAGGGCTGGGGTATGAGCGTTTGGACAGTATTTATTGTGGGACATTAGAGCACATCAGACATATCAAATTGCATTCTGAATACGAAGAATGTCCTTCTGATATCAAATAATTTTCATTTTTGAAATTAGCAATGTAATACACATTTTATGGCAAATGATTAAAATTGATATTTTGATATTTAACATTACTCAAAGTAAACTTTATAAATCTGACGATTTATACTTAAAGTGTACATGTTTTTGTATGTAGGTGGGATGAAAAGCCGATGATCAATTGAAAATTTTGACCCTTCGTATTGAAGATAAGGATTTTTTTTCCCAAAACACCAATAAAAATTTGTCTTTTGGGGGAAAAATCCATATCTTCAATATGAAAGGTCAAATTTTTCAATTGATCGTCGGCTTTTCCTCCCAGCTACATACACTTTAAGAATATATCATTAGATTTATAAAATTAATTTCGAGGACTGTTATATATCAAAAATGTGAAAAATATCAAATGTTAATAATTTGTCATAAAATTTGTATTATATCGTGAATTTCAAAAATGAAAATTATTTGATATCAGAAAGACATTCTTCAGATTCAGAATGCAATTCGATATGTCTGATGTGCTCGCATGTCCCACAAAAAATACTGTCAAAATGCTCATTCCAGATCCCTTAAGCTCCTTCAAATAAATGGCCATTCTATTTTTATCAACCAAGCTAAAAAGCCCAAAATCAGGCTGAATATAAATTAAAACATATTTATATTTGCTATAAAAAAGTAGGAATTCCTATTTAAATAGGGAAAATGTCATGCGTGTTGTAATAATACACGTTTTGGCAAATTTCATGTTATGTGTGTTTTTTAAAAGGGGGCACTTATATATAGGTGTATGCTAGAAAAGTTCTCATCAGACACTAATTAGGTAAAATATAGTGTTTGTTTCTAACAGCTGCGTATTTGTGCATAATCTTAACACATTGGCAGTCTGTTGGTACCACATGCATCGTTGGCATCAGAGTAAAGGCAACAGTCATTTTCACTGATTTCTATCCATCGGAGTGTTACTTCAGCATTCTTAGTTTCTGTCCACCTGCCGCCAGCTCTGTCAAACACAAAATCAACTGGTATCCGCTGTTCCTCATAATATTCGGTCACGTTGTAAGTAATTCGGAAGCCAGGATCGCAGGTGGATGGCCAAGTGATTGCCTGAGTCTGAGAATTTACCACAGTATCATCAATTTCAGCTGTATTGGGGAATTCAAAATGGGTAACAAAATCAACTGAAGAGCTCGTACCATAAGCATCAAGTTCGATTACGATTGAATCATCAATAGCAAAGTCAAAAGCAGAACCAAAATGAGCAGTAGAATTTGTCGTTATCTGTTCAGAAGTTCCAATTTGTGGAAAGTCAATTGTAGTGAGCCCAGAACCGTGATTTTCAAGAAGAAGAGCTTTATTTGTAGTCGCCCGACGAATCGCTTTATCATTATGTTGAAATGAGTAGGTTACAAGTCGCGTTTCAGCTCTCCAAAGATACAAGTAGCATTTGGTATTTTCACGCCAATCTAATGTCCAACATTTAAATTCACTGACAGTGTTTCGCTCAAAACGAAGAGTTCCAAGAAATTGTTCAGACATGGTGACTTCTTCTCCATCAGCTTTTACATTCTGAATAGAAAGTACATCAGTTACTGGAGCTCTACTGCTAGAATTTTTCACGATGAGATGATGGTATGCATAGCCCATGGCATTGTTACCAGGGGACCAAGACTCACCAGAGAAAACTATGACTTCCAGCTCATCACTACCAGCAGATTGTTGACCATAAACAAATCGAGTCGTATCAATAACCTGACTGGGTGCATCCCATACAACCAGTTTGCTGCCAAGTATCTTGTAGTAGTATTCTTCAAGATCATTCAGCGTAGATACCACAAGTTTTTGATAGCAGAATCCACGTGCATTTGTAAACAGATTCCAACAATAACCTCTGGTTACATGCAAAACTTTAGTTCCTGGTTGACTTGTTTGATGGGAACCCCATTCATACCTTGTACCATATTTAGTAGCAGATGTAGTATCATACACATCACAGAAACCACCAAGTATTCTTAGGCTGTGTGCATTAGCAGACAAAAGTTGCATTAATACAACAATGAGCGATATGATATAACTCATGATGTGGGTGAATATTTCACTCCTAAGTAGTTGAAAACTAATACTCAAATAGCGACTAGTACAGTCGGCTAATCATCATAATGGGCTCTGTAATTCAGAGTAGCTGTGTCAATTAATTTTCCCCTTGAAATTGAAATACACTCAGGTCAAGAATCACAAAACTCAATTTCATGGTGTTGCAATTATTTATGATTAAGTATACCCAAGAGTCCATATCATTACCCCCAGAAAGCTCAATTTTTCTGCTATACGTGTGCTTTGTACATTAGATCGTGACATACCATCACAGAAGTTACTAGCATTGCAGAAGGTTCTAGAGAGTGACTTTTTCAATGCTGTTAGAGAGGTTTACGAGCATGTACATGAGACAGTTGATATACAGGGTGATCCAGAAGTTAGAGCTAATGCAACAGCAAAGGTAAGAGTATTTACATGATACATTTAATTCACAGATGTCAGGCTGGACTTTTATTTGTAGAGATGGTGTTATCATACAGGTTTATAATGATTTAATTTTGTAGGTTTGAGGTTGCCTATGACTATGAGTCAAATACAGTGATAAAGATGCTAAAGTACTCCTTCACAAATCAATGTGGGCCTAATAAGTGTGTGTGCAATAATTATCTGTTAGGGGGGGGGGGATTTTGAAATATGCTTACCCCCCCAGCATGCCAAAAAAACCTTTTCCCCTTTCTTTTATAGCATGCCAAAAAGTTGTCCCCTCTTGGCCTGCCAAAATATCTTTACCCCCTCCTCACCATTGCACGTGCCAAATTTTGGTAAACTAATTTGCAAACCTTAATTGGTCTCTAGATACGTTATAATGCGAGCATAGCGTAGGAAATTTTGCATATTATGTTTCTGTGCTGTTTTCCTAAGCCTGTTGCTTACAGTAAAGTGATGATACTGAGACATCCAAGTTTATTTTGATTTTATCATTACTAGGCCACAGTAGCTGCCTTTGCTGCCAGTGAGGGTCATGCTCATCCCAGAGTTGTAGAGCTTCCTAAAACAGATGAAGGACTTGGTTTCAATGTGATGGGTGGACGAGAACAAAATTCACCCATTTATATCTCTCGTATTATTCCTGGTGGTGTAGCACATCGGCATGGTGGGCTCAAACGTGGTGATCAACTTTTATCAGTAAATGGAATCGTAAGTATGGAAGTGAAAATTCAAACCGGTAGATTGTAGGAAAGTAGTGCTAGAAAAAAAAAAGATAGGATTTTACTTCTAACTGGAGTGCTCTATGAAAAAAACAAGTTTGATGGTAGATTTTTTTGCCATGAGACAGTTGTAAAAATGTGATAGAAGGCCAGCAATAAAAATTAACGTCAAGAAAAAGAACCAAGAGTTTTTTATCCAAGCAGTACAAGTTTGAATGTTCTGTTAAAAATACAAACATTTTAAAGTGTGAACTTTAAGCAGATGGTAGAGGTCCATCCACATATTTTTTCAAAATGTATGTAAGGTTATGAACAAAACAAACAGTTTTATGGGCCACACCAACCTAGAGTTTGTGTTTAAAATTGATGATCATTTAAAATCAGCTGTGTTTTAGCCAAAATTGATTGATTTTGACTGAAAAATTCAGAATATTTTCAAAATACATTTGCAAAAAATTATCAAATTTTGGCCAGTAGCTTTCGCTGATATTTTAAGGTCATTTTAGCCTCTGGAGAAAAAATAAATAAATTAGGAAAACAAAAATCCAGACTGACCGAACCTACTTGAAAAACATGTCCACCCGTGAAACAGGCTTTTTCTATTCCCTATTCATTATGTCCTGTCGAATGATTTTAATCAAATAATTTTTGTCATTCTTAGTCAGTAGAAGGAGAACAACATGAAAAAGCAGTAGACCTTCTAAAATCAGCCAAGGATAAGGTGAAACTAGTTGTGAGATACACCCCAAAGGTGCTAGAAGAAATGGAGGCACGTTTTGACAGACAGAGAGCGGCAAGAAGACGCCAACAAATGACTCCTGAATGGTAAGAAATCAACTGTCACAGCCTAAGTATAATCTTAGGGTACTTACTGGGGGTCAAATGTCATTTGTGGGTTGTTGCCAGTCATGTATTGTTGTACAAAATACTATGCTTTTTCTTGTCTGCAATTAAAGGTGTTGACAACGCATATTTATCAAAGTAAAATGTGATGGGTTACATCGAAAGCTACCGTACACGTACATCAAGACTTTCTGAGAAAAATGATGATCAATGCATATTTATCAAAGTAAATGTGTTGTGTTACATTTGAAAGTTTCTTATGTGAAGGCTTTCTGGAAAAAAAAAATTATTGCTGATTATAAGGAAAATAGTCCAAAAGCACACTTGAGTTTTTCAAATTTTCATTGTCTCAAAATAAAGTACAGACATACAAACATAGTGAAAAACCACACATAGCGAACCGTGGACGTCCACGGTTGTAAGACAGCGGCAGAGGGTGCTATACAGCATAACTTTGCATATGGACTAGGGGTCCTCAATCGAAAGTGTAATACCAGGTCCATGTTTGGATTATGATATGTCTTTGTGAGTGGGTCCACTGGGGTGAGGGGTCACTGTTAACAACCACTCACACAATACAGGTCCATGGTTGTCGGTGAGGTGTGTGGGTGTGGAATTCAAGACACAAAAGCTTCTGAGGTGATGCCTGTAACATGAGGAAATGTTCCTTTGTTCCCAGGTCAGACTGGTATTATCAAGGAAAGTTTTATTCCAGGAAATGATGAAAAGTTGCTGGCAGGTAAAATAATTACAATGACGACTTTGAAGCAAAACACTTGCTGGCTGCACTTGTTGCATATCATGCATTTATTTATCAGAAAACATTTGTTTTAATTTGTTCAACACAATTGAGTTAATTATGCAGGATGTTTGACTTTATTTCTGGCTTTTGTTGTTTGTTGAGTAATATAATAATGACAGTTAATGTTTCTCTTGACTACATGTATAGCAGGATTCTACAGTTTAATGTTTGCTTTTCAAAATCAAACCAAATTCTCTACAACATGTTGGCCTATACTTTTATGTAGATAAAAATGATAGCAAGTTCAACAACACAACTGGATTGGTATTTATGCTGTAAATGATACGTAGGTGCAAACCGTATCAATGTATTTTTACTCCACTTGAGGGAATTTTGGAAATACTCCAGAAATGTTAACCCCCTGGACACTACTGGCCATCTAACAGCATTTCTGATTGGTTGATAACTTGAAATGCTCATGAATTTCAATTGCCAATTATAACTAGGCTTTAAACTTTTGATTGTCAAACTTGCATTTGCATATGATCTTATTAATATCCTCCTTGAATGGTTCAAAATTGGACACAGTATTCATTTTGGCCAATCGGCAGGTAGTTATCACTGAATTGCTTTCTATCTGGTACCGTATGTGTGTGTTTCCTGCATCCATCCAGTGGGTTTTGTGTGTAAACTTGAGAAAGCTGCAAATGGCTATAGAAGTTTGATACATTCCTAATAAGCATGCTAAGGCGATGGTAAAAAAACGCAGGCCTGACCAATTCAGATGCATTTTGGGAGATTTAAAAAAAATATTTGTTGAAATTATGTAAATCACATTTTCAAAATTGTGTGCAAAAAATCAATGTAAATTTTGACAAGATTTTCAAGCTTTCAGTGATATTTTAGGGTCAATTTAGCCTCTTAAAAATGCTGACTGCCAGTAAAACTTTTTTTTGCGCTGAAAGGCACTTCATATGTCATCCTTTAGCTCCTGCAATTGGATAGGACCCAAGGGGAGAAAGTACTGCAGTTATACATACTTAGCCATTTAATGACATAATCACATGTTAACTGTCTCAACACATACAGCTTTTCCATATTCCAAAAGCTTGCTCAGTCAGCAGAGGGCCAACATTTTCTTCATTTTCTAATGTTTGGTTATACTTAAACAGTCAATTCTTGAAAGAAATCTGGTCCATGAAGGCCAAAGGAGGCATTTGTGAAAATTGGGTTATTATAATTATTACCTTACACAAACATTAGTCTCATATACTGAGGTTCTAACATACTTGGTCTAACGTTATGAAGTTTTTTGATGTCTATTTTCTTGTGTATTTTATCATTTTTTCTTCCATATTTTTGTCTCTATCTCAATTTCAAATTTGCTGCCTTTGACCTCCATGTAACAGATCGTGTCACAAATATGAGCACTATTATATTCCACAATTAATTCAATTTGTCATGAAATGTTGGCTTGATAACAAGTGAGGAATGTATGTGGTGAATAGAGCGAGTTTTTGAGAAGCACTTGTTAACTGTGTACTTTACGAATAAGACAGCATCAACAAAAACCTTGCTCAGTTGGCAAGCATATTGGTGAAGCCCTTTTAAGGACTTTGACTATAATTTGGTTCACCTCAAGTTCGGTAGTGATGTATGTGCATATTTCGCTTACTGCAGTTCAAATCATGCACATAAAGTTGGCATGCTTGTGGCGCAACCGCGAAAAAGCATTGACGTCACACAGTGTCGACTTCCTATTCGATAAATATAAATTTAATACTCCGTTGGTGAGCGACGGGCGACTGGTATTTCACCGAACGCAAGAAAAGGAGTTCTATCTGATTGGCTAGCAATCGATCGCTTAGGTCGCTTAGTAGTCAACTACAAACTCAAAACTGAGCATCGTATTCAATTCGATTGAAATCGATATTCTATTATTGCCGTAAATAAAGAGAGTGATAGTGTGTCAATAATGTACATTGTATTGCAGCTGGATTTTACATGCATTCTTTTATATCAATTTTTTCTCAAAGAGTTGAATATGATCAAAATTTTTACTCAGGATTTCAAATTTTTTACCCGCAAAATTGCAGTTAAACATATCCACAGCAAAATACCGGTCCTCACTAATTAGTGTATTTAATTTCCAGTTAGTGTATTTAAGATAAAACCTGACAACAAATAAAATTTTCTTGCAATAGAAATATCATATGGGATACTGATATGGTAGGCGCAACCGCCATTAACGTGGAGCTGCTACGCGTAAGCTGACTTTTTGCTCCGTGGAGCCAAATTGACCAATCATGATCATGTTAGAGTTTTTCATCACTGGAGTAAAACTGACTAATTAAGTACGACTTACTCATTACGTGAAGCGAATTTATTCATTAAGAATTTGCCAGACGAAGCGCCACGTAGTTGCAAGATATCCTCGGTCACAAAAGTTATGATTCAAAAAGTAGTTTATGAAAAGTACGAACTGACTTATTATTAAGATGGACATGCACTCATAAGAAACTCATACAGTATTGTACATAACTATATAGCTAGGCAGAGTGGTGGTAAACTATGCACACAGTTCTGCGATCTGCAGTGTATCGCCGGAGCTAATTTGTATAACTTATGCGCGGTCCCCTGCGAATTCGACCTCAGCAAACTGCAAACCAGTTCGGATTTACTTTATATACTAGTAGTAGGCCATACATACTGTACTGTAGTTACTGTCCGTTTTCCTATACACAATACTCAGTGCGCTCACCATTGACGCGTGACCTCTACAAATAGTGTATGTTAGAAGTATAGGCCATTGCCTAGTTGACGTCACTACTGTGTAAAAAATAACCGCCAATATTTAAAGTATTCTCTGAAATTCTAGAAAATATAGTTTTGCAACATGTCCTAAATTTTTAGCTAATTTAGGTGTTTGGAAATATTGGTACTTTTGTACCAAAAAATATGAAGAAATTATTTCTAAACCGTGTTAAGTCATTAAGCTTCTCATTTTCAAGAACGCTGGTTGACAATAAGCAGACTATTGTCTCATTTCGTAAACAAAAGCCCACAGTATTGTTTACCTTATGCGTTAAGCTTTTATAATCGTTCACCCAACTGAAACTATAATACCAGCTCATTGCTCATTGCACAGGTAAAACAGACACAAGTGCAGTGTGTATTTAACCAGAGAAGATCTGATGTAACATAGTTGAGCCGCTTTCATTGAGTGTTATCTTGGTTTAATAGCTTTTAATAGGGTTTAAGTCCTTCAAAGGTCGTGGTGAGTTCTACTGTAGACATGACTGCATCATGATTATTTTGAAGTCAACAACATTCAACAATATGATCACCGTGATAGTATGAGAGTATCAGTACCGTGGGTGTCAGTGATCCTGGCCTGACACAGTAGACAAACAAACAAACAAACAAACACGCCACACACATGACACATGCATGCAAGGTAACATTGACTATACACTAATCAAACAATGGTATTGATCCTGTACAACTGGTCGTGGTTTATTTACAATCGATTCATTTAAAATCCCCATAGTAAACATTAATTTTGGCAAGAGTTTTCTCTCTGGAACGAGGATGCATCCACTGGCTCCGCGTAATGAAAAGATCTAACATGATTGGTCAATTTAGCTCCGCGAAGCGAAAAGTAAGCTACGCGTAGCAGCTCCACGTTGTGGCGGTTACGGCCAGCCATATATTGATCATGCGAAAATCGTAAAACATAGAATAGAAACAGTGTGGCAGGCGCCAAAATCTCAAATTGTATGCTTAGCCTGAGTTGCACGGCCTATCTCGAATAAAATCACCATGCGTAGTTGTTGAAAAACGTGAGGATTCATCGTACTATCACGGCAATTTTTAACACGAAGATATAGGGATGATGACAGTGTGCGTCACTACCGAACTTGAGGGGAGCCAAATTATATGTAGCTTAAATGTTGTCTATCACTACTAGCAACATTATTATAGACCACTTGACATGTGACGTCATTGCCCGGCAGTATGCACACAAATTATGGCAATTTCCATTGTTCTTTGCTCTATAGTGTGCGTACGCATTGTAGTTTGCTCAGGGCATGTGCATTTTAAATTGGCTAACACATTTTATATAGTTCAAGAAAGCCATTGAACAGTGTAGCGGTTCGTTCAAGCATATCGATAGACCAGTCCCTCGCCTTTGTTGATAAACAATGATGTCAAGTGGTCTATACACAGATATGTTCTGTTCTGTATTTACAGTTCTGTTTGTATTGTCAAAAATGTTTCATAAACTAACTTGTTATTAACGTGTTGATTCACATGCATAATAATTTGTTTCATATGTACATCATGTGGGTAGCCCATGAACCTACTGACCTCATCACATGTGCATCATGCAGGTATCTTCTAGACCCTATGTTTTGTCACATGCACATCACATGGATATGACACATGTCATGACATTGAAATTTGATTCTTGTTTGTGTTACCCACAGCTATTCATAGACTAACAGCATTCCGTAATGTTGGACAAATCATGTATGTATGTTTGTATTAGAAGGTTTGGTAACAAGCTTTGATATGGTATGTACAAGAAGACGGCGTAGTGGCTGATTATCAACAATTGTATAGCATTTGGTTATTCCATTTAAAATCCACACTACCCTGTGGAAGATTTTAGAAATATCTTCCAGCAGGGGAGTATGAATTTCAAATGGAATGAACATGTTAGCAGCTCTATTTGAAATTTGCCCTCCCTCTGTGGAAGATTCAAGTGGAATCTTTCTCAGAGGGTGCATGATATACAAATGGAGCTGCCTAATGTGTTCATTCTATTTAAAAGTCATACTCCCCTTGTGAAAGATATTTACATAATCTTCCACAGGGGGAGTGTGGATTTTAAATGGAATAGTCCATTTTTGGTTGGCAATAACTTCTTGTGTGCTTTTGCATTTGAACAACATAATAGACCATTCCTGTAATTGGCACTTTCCTGCCATGTGATTTTTCTATAAAAATTAACCAGCCACTCAGGCCATCTTCTTGTACACATATTCAATATTAACACTTTTGTGGATAAATTTGTCAAGTGTGACCAATGTAACAGTTTTAATGAATTGCATGCAAAAAAAGAACCGAAAGATCGTTTTGTTTTAAATCCATCCATAGTTTAGTTATGTGTCCAAGTATGCTTTCAATGTTGCATGTAATTCAGCAGCTGTGAAATCCTGTTGAACTAACAGCTTAGTATTATAGCACAAACTCCTTCCTTATCATCCAGCCCACTATTTCCAAGAAATCTGTGAGATTTGCTGAAAGAACCATATCAAATCAAACATTGGTTCTATTTTTAGTTCTATCATATAGCAAAAGGTACCGTATGCATTCCATTAACCACCATGCCCCAATAAGCGTCCATCCAGTGACTTAAAAACAAGCAAACTGATATTAATTTATTAACTGCCCATGCAAATCTGAATCATGGTCTAAAACAATGGCACACTGATAATGATAGATGAATATTATGGGTTTTTTACGTCTTGTTGGCCTATACAATGTAAAAAATAAGCGCTCACTCAAAATGATTTCTTTAAGCATCCTGGGCGGTTAATGGAATGAATAGAGTACATGCTAATTTACTAAACATGACAGCTTCACATTGATAAACTGATATATTTCAACATAAAGAGTACTACATGTACCAATTCATAACTAACATGCCACCTGTGACAGCATCACATTGATAAACTGATATATTTTATTATGCAAGTGCTACATGTACCAAGTCATAACTAGCACAATGTAATATAATTTCAGGTCATATCAGCAAGATTCTAGTGGATAGGCATTCCAGCATGTTGCCCCCATGCACAAAATGATGTTTTTTCTTACATGTTGATTCTAATCAAAACCTTTCAGACAAGTGAATGTGTGTATTTAAATTTGTGAGCATGTTGGTAAATACTTCAGGACCTTGCTAAGAATATTAGATGTATGTAACAGTGCTGTTATAGTTACCCTATTTTGCCTTTACTCTGCCATTATTAGTGTTCATTCCTTGAGAAGATTTATAAGCAGTCCCATGATTCTACTGAAACATCCGGGTACTTGAGAACCAGTCTTGTAATCACAGAGTTTCACACAATTCTTCACTGTTGATTCCCGTTCCAAAGACGGAAATTATTTTCAAACACTCAAAATATATCCAAAACAAAACTCTCAAAATATACCCTGTTCGAATGAGCTCCTTTTTGTTACTATCGACCCATGTTTGAATGAGGAAGTACAAGAAATCGGTTTTTAAAGTAAAAATTACAATTTAATGGATACAGCTGCCAACAGCTGTATGTGATGCGACCGATTTCGTATGTCGCATATTTCAAAGTACAACACGAACGCACAACCATGGATACATTAATGAAAATACAAACCAATCAAAGAGTGAGTTGGCAAGGTTTGATTCACTTACGTGTTACGCACATGCGGGCGTTCATCACACAGTGTTCGCAGAGAATCATCACGCTGTTGACAGCCATAACAGCTGTGTTCATTCAATTGAAATTTATAGTAGACTGGTTCTCAAGTACCCGGATGTTTCACTAGTATCATGGGATCGCCTATAAATCTTCTCTGGTTCATTCCTATCACAAGTTATGATTTACTTGACTATAGACGAGATCAAATGCAAAACATGGTTTTGAACCAAATATGCCATTAAAATATACTTTCCATTCCAAATAAAATACCGGTATATAAAACATGTACATAAACATTTACAACTAAATGCAAAGTCCTGACAATTTTCTGAAAATGAAGTTCCAATGTACTTCCTGATAAATCATGTTTTGCATCTGGTTGTGTTCAATATTTTCCATGTTATGTGTGTTCCAATAATTTCTACATTTTTATCCACTTGGTACCTGTACAATCTTGCCCAAGTTTTTCCATAGAATTCTTTCCTCGGTTACTTTACTAAAACAATATCTACCAGTAACAGTATACTTATGTTTAGTTTCAATTTGTACATTCAACACAAACATTTGTTTGAATTTCTTTTTATAGATTCCAGATATTTTATTTCTAGGTATTCTATGTTACACTACTTTTGTCAAAGTTGATGTATAGTTTGTTTATAGTTATAGAATTTATATGGAACATGGATTACTTTTGCATTGCAAACACAAATTATGGCATATTAGCAATGAATTACTGTCAATATTGATGTTTCTTTACCCTGTAGAAGAATAAACTTTATGCAATATGAGCAAAAAAGTGAGAAATATTATTATGAGGAAGTGTATATAGTATTTACTTAGCTCAGATATCATTACTATGCAAGCAATATTGAGTGCATCCCGGTTACAAAAGTTTTGTCAGTCAGTATACAAGGCTGCATGTTTGGTCAAGACATTCTATTACTCATAAAAGCATGCATATACTTCCATGTGTTTGAAAGTAAGCTAAAGTAATCCATTGTGACATTTATTTACATAATTTGCTGTGCATCAGCATATTCTTCTTTTACGTTCTTCCATTATATTGTTAGTTCGTCGGCCGCAACACATAGTGGCGTACGTGAAGGACAAAATACTGCTCCGAGCAAAACATTTTTGAAGGATATGCTACTAGTAAAGGAGTCAATACTCATCCACTGTTATCTCTCAGTGGCCCGATTCCATTTAAAATTGAAGTTTAAGGTTCAAACTATTAAGCTGTATCTTTACTAGTTAACAAGGAAGAACTATTATTGGATAATAGCTAGCTCTAAACCTATACGCCACTATGTGAAACGGAAAATTTGGAAACTCGCTCTACGCCACTATGTGTTGCGACCGACGAGTTTAGATGTTTACCTGAATTAGTAAGTTTTTAGTGGGTTCACTGTCGACATGTTTAGAACTGTCAAGCTTTCGTCAGGAGTAGCTCTGACTTCTTCAAGACAAAGTACCTAAGAATGAGACATGTAGGCCGCTCCTTGCCTACTGATGGCTCTAACCGCTAAAAACTTACTAATATTATGAACTCCCATCATAAAACCCTATCCCATAATTTGTTTACCTAACTAGATGTTATTATCATTTTATCTTTCATACATTGCCATGTTCTTACATTATTTGCACACCATTGTTTTACATAATGATGAACATACATCTAAATTATCAATTCCACATTTTTTTTCTTTTTCAGATTTTGACCATGTACAATATTGGAGCAAACAAAAGGGAACACACTTTTTTTTCAAAGACTGGTTGCATGACCTTTGACAGCTGAGCACACATTCAACTCTAACAAATTTGATGCAAATCATCGTATAGGAGCAGGAAGATTGTTAGTGCAATATTGGCCTTGGATTTCACACGGTTGCAGTGTGGTCCTAATAGTATGGGATCAAACAAAATGGTGTCAGGTGCTGGATGCTTAGTGCAGTCAGTAGTGCAGTCAGTGCAGTTTTTCACATGCATCCATGAGATGTCATTAAATGCACGCAATTAAATTTGCCTGTCTGTCACTGCCTGCACTTGGCAAAAAGCACTGAAGAGATATAATAGATAGTGGTTTGTACAGGTTTTCACTATATTGCAGCATGTATTATAGTAAGCTGTAATATAGACTACTCAGTGCCAGAAGTGGGTAAGTACAATAGCTGCCCTGTGAACATTTGGCAATTTACACATGGTATATTTTACTCATCTACACATGGCAGCTGTTGCACTTACCCACTTCTGGCACCAAGCAGTTGGTATATTGTGGAAGTTGAATGTACTTGACAAAAGACTTCTTTTGCTTGATCTCATCACCATTTTGTGTATAACTTCCAATTTGGGTTTAAGTATTTCATATCATTGACGCAGTCAGAATCCTTGTTTTATGAGGCACAAGAACTGAGATTCTCTCATGTATCCATATGTACTTATGATGAATCGATGATTCAGAATAGACATCTGTACAATACTTACACTTCAGCACCTCTGTTGTAATCCATAAGCTGGGAGCCACATTCTGTTGTACCTAGCATGTAACTGCATAGGTATACCATCTTGTTAACTTGAGAGATACACAACAGGTACTTCAGATGTGCACAGGGGTACACTATAAGTTACTAATCGAAATGATTCTGGCTGTGTATGCAAATATAACCTATGTGTGCCTGTTCAGTCTCATTATATTAAGACATCATCAGTATTATGGTGGTACTAGAAGTGAGCATTTTTGTCAACGTGTATTGTAACTTGTCCTGATAGGGTTTTCTCTGCAGGTTCTCTGGCTTCTCATGAACCCATAAGTAGGACCCCCTTCGTTTCATTCGGTCATGTCCATTCCAATAAAAAGTCTTCTTTATTGTATTCATATTTGTCCAATGCAAATATACTGAGTGATTGGTGCGTGTAAAAAGTATTACAGGTAAATTAGGTCATTCTTGGCCAAGCTGGAACACTCTGCTAAGTGGCTCCGCAATAAACACGCATGCACATAGTACATGCTTAGTACACTACATGGACGCAACAGGTACGTTCGAGCTTGGCCACAAATTATTTTACCTATAGCACAGTATAATTATGACAAAAAGTCAAATATGAACACCCACAATAACAGGCAGATATAGAATAACAATCTTCTATCAAGCACATGCTGAAGGCATCTCAAATCTCTACTCACTAGCCAACCAATTAATACATTGCTACCTCTAATGGGCCTCTGGCTGAGAGGCTTGATGTGGATCAACAATTGATTTAACAATAGGCATTAATACACCAGCTTTTCAAAGTATTTTACATTCTTCCATTGTAAGAAGCTAAGTGACATTGTGGAGGATGGTATAATATAAAGATAATACAGGGATTTTCAATTATTGACTGCTCAGTATCAGAAGTGGGTAAGTGCAATAGCTGCCCTGTGAACATTTGGTCATTTACATCAGCTACACATGGCAGCTATTGCACTTACCCACTTCTGGCACTGAGCAGTCCTTATGTTCTTCAAAGAGTTGTGTTTGTATTATTTGGCCCCTGAGCTAATTGATACTATAGCAGATTCAACTCACCGTGGGAACTCATGCTACTGGGCAATCAGGCATATCACTCTATGCTTGACCGGCAGCCTGGATTTGTTGGAAAAATGTCCCACGATGGGTTGAATCTGCTATAATTTGAGCTAATCATATGAATAGATCTAAACAAATGCAGGTGATGAGGTATAGTGCTGTTATGTGTGTCACTGATCAGTTTTCACATGCATTTGGGACTGTACATTGTACATGAGACAATGAAATAATATAAAGCTGACTCTGATTATGCTGACTATCAATCATAATTAAGGATACTTTATATACATGTCATTTTTCAAATCCTTATATAAATGTTAATTGTCTTTGTTGCTCTGGCTTTAAAATTTGCTAAATATTTATCACATATTCATTTATCAAACTCTTACACATGCAAGGCACCACCAAGTAGTTTAGCCTATATATCAGTGAAGTCTAGATATTGGTAATAAGAGCCTGCAGAAAGAAAAAAAAAACATTTCTAGTAATTTTCATCTAGAATTTTCATGAACATTTTACTTGTTTCTTTGCATAAAAGTCATTCTAAAATTCAGTGCTATAAATATCCTAGTTAGCGTAATTTAGAGAAGGGATGAAGTACAAGAGAAGCAGATATCATTTTTCACTGACGTTCTGTAAGTGAATAACTTCTAAGCAATAACTAATAGGCTTCTAAAAGGAGGAAATCATCTTTTGATAACCAATACAGTTGAACGTCTTTCACTGTGACAAATGCTGCAATTTCTATTCTCTGCTGTAGTTTTCAGTTCTGCTGCCAATTTTGGTTCCCCAATGCGATTTTCCCTGCTCAAATTATCAGCTTTGATTGGGGCTTTGTCTTTTTCAATGTTTTGTGGCTGGTGCACAGTGCACACACTAAGGACCACAATTGCCTCATCTCAATGGCATAGATCAATAGCCTCAATGAAACGATAATAGTGCAAACTTTGACCTCAAGTTGCAGAGTATGAGTTTTTGTACCCAAATTTTCAAAGGTCATTCAATGAATATACAAATGTATCGGGGTTAAAGAATTGTGCCCTGATAGATGAGCATGTTGTGGATCCTAGTGACATTTAAGCTGCAGTGAAAAGACATTAACAAAATTCCTGCCGCATTTGTCACATTGGAAATGTAAAACATCAACCATATAGTCTGTATATCTTTCTTGAGTCAGTAATTTAGACATTGTTTTTTATTGTATCTCTAAATATAATGATGAGAAGTACATACAAATATACATTTTCAGAAAGGAAATGGTACAAGGAATCCAACTAGCATAACAGATTCCTGCAAAATGTAACTGTTTTTGAGAAAATCTCATAATTTGATTTTAATTTACTAACTCAAGGAAGGTATACGGACTATAGATATTATAGTCTGTTCAAAACACAAACACTTGCATTGTAATGTTTGTACAATGACGTGACACAGTAAACAGTGTACAATGGGTTAAACATAAATGCGACTTTTTGATAGTTCCAGTTGATTAAGTCCAATTAGATTTAATATGGCCGTGGTCGTCATGGAAACCACAAGTAAAAATATCCTGTTTAGAAGAAGTTCATTCATGCAAAACACATGCAACTGTTGTTTACTATAAATAAGAATGTACAAATATTTGCACTTTATAGTTCAGTGTGTTTTAATACAATGATATAAAGTGAGTAATGTGTTACAAGTAATTAGTAGTAGGATTTTTCTATATAAAACTCTCAATACTTAAATGTTAAAATGCTTGTTATGAAAATAAGGAATTGAATACCTGAGTGGAAGAAGGGCCCAACTCCATCAAAACTGTTTTTGAGATATTAAGAAAAAACTTAATATTTGGAAAAGTTTTATAGGCAGAATGTTTTCATCTTCAGGGGACCTTTAATACATGAACATACAATATTACATACATTCGAAATTATATATGATGTTTCCATGACAACGGTACAGGTCTTAATATGAGCTGGAGTTGGGGCCTTCTTCCACCCAGGTATTCAATTAGTAGTCATTGTGTTTTACATAGTTTTGGAGACAATTTTTTTAAATCAAAACAAAATGTGTACATTTCCATACAATGGGTTAATGAATAATTGGAGACAACTGAAACTCCGAATCTGAATTTTATGTACAAAACAATGTATTGGATCTATACCAAATCTTTGCTGTGACCTCTTCTCTGTACTGGGAGATATCAAAAGAATTAAAGTATTAGGATTATTGCATTTGAAATCCACACTCCCCATAGAAGATTTTGGAAATGTCTTCCACAGGGGGAGTATGAATTTCAAATGGAATGAACACATTAGGCAGTTCTATTTGATTTTCATATACCCTCTGAGAAAGATTTAACCTGAATCTTCCACAGAGGGAGGGTGCGTTTCAAATCTGAAACCCATTTGCATCTCTCTCCATTAGTTTACATAAAAGTTAATATATTAAGTCTAGTCCTAAATCTGTATAAAATTTATACAAATTCTTGTCTTGAATAATCAGAATGATTCTAAATTAAATGTGTGTTCCCAATTTAGCAAGTGTGTATTTTATAGTCAACTTCAGAGTGCTTCATGCAACTGAGAATTGTCTTCATACACAGGGCTTCAAGTAGAATTCAATATTTTGAAAAACAAGATACCAATATATTATTTTATGTTATTAGTAAAATCAATTGATTTTAATTTAAAATTCAAACTACATTCAGGGTCGGATTTACCACAGTGGACCTGGGCACAAACAAATTGAAAAAAAAAAAAAGTTGAAATAAGTTGGGCCCTCTGGCCCTGTTGGGCAGAGTTATCATACTTTTGCTCCATTTTGTCATTAAGATGATAATTGTTGCATGTTGTCCCTGTAAAGTCATTTTAGGATACTCAAGCAACTTGAAGCAAAAATTCTTGGATAAAAACTTTGGTTACTTGATTACCGGGTGTAACATTTTGATCCCAAGAGCCAAGGCAGATAATCATGTTGCTGTGTCTAGGGGCTCAGCAAAAGATAAATCCAGCCCTGACTACATTTCAGAACAAAATTGTAATAAACAGAAATTATATTTTAATGTCTATGTCCAATTGTGATATAACTAGAAATGTGCTTGTATATAATATGCAATTAACAAATGTGTAGTAATCTTTCGTAGAAATTTTGGGGTTATTTTTGATGATTGTAATGGCAGCTTGTAATAAGCAGTGTGTGTATGATCTTGATTTAAATTACAAGGTATATTACATTATTTTAAGTCGTGGAGAGGACCACAACGCTACGCAATAGAGGCTGTCAGCATGACGTCATATGCCGCCATCTTGTGTGTACACGCTATGATGGTCGCTCGATCTCCATGCGATAACAGCTGTGTGGCAAGCTGCGCAGTAGTGTGCGGCGCATGAGCACGCTGTATCATTTGTACCCACAAGATGGCGAAAGGCTGACGGCCTCTATAGAACTTGTAAGAGTGGCTGATCCTTTTCATTTTTTGTGATAAGAAAAATATACTGCCTATTAAATTTAAATTTGTCAGGAATAGGTGAGATAATATGAACTGAAAGAAAAACAAAACAAAAAAATCCATTCTTGATGTTTTCAGCAAGTGATAATGGGTAAAGGAGTTGCTGGTGAGTGTTTACCACAACAATGGGGAAACAAAAACCTAAGGCAACAATATAAATCCTGATACTGTAGCAATTAACAAACTGTCAATTTCAATGTTGCTTTTCTGTATATTTAGGGATTGATGATAATTGTGTCATAATTTTTTTGTTCTATATAAATTTCATTCTTTCTTGTCATTTTATGAAATAGTTGTAGTGATGGAGGATGCCAAGTGGCAGGACACAGTTTAGTGTGTCAGCCCATCCCGTAGTAGATTTCTGTTCCAATACCCTACATACATTTCATGTTAACTTACCTCAATTTACTTGTATGCTTGACCAAAATAATGTTGGCTCTCAGAGCTACACTGCCCCGGTAGTAAACCTCAATACGTGGACCCTAGGTTACTAGATCAGAAGTCAGTTTGACCAAAATTAACCTGTCATTGCGTATCCTAGAACAACCTGCAGCATACGTCGCATAGGAAGGCGTACTCTACGCTCAGCTGATAGTGTGTGCGGGGTGTCAATGGACACACATTTAGAACCTGCATATGGCATTGTAGGAATGAGTTTCAGTCAAATCGACTCGTGGTAGTGAAACCCAGGATCCACATATTGTACATTATTATTGTACACTATAGAGCGTAGTGTTCTGTTTATATAAGTTAGAGCAGGGTTGTGATTTCTCCGGATTTTTACCTTCCTGTACAAAAGAATATGAAAGTGTTGTTTTTCAGTCAGCTTTTCATGAATTCTTTGGAAATTGCAATCACACTCCTGATTGGAGGGAAAACTATGGAAATTCAGCAAAGCTCTAATCAATAATTGAATATTGGACCAAATTGTGTTTATAGTTGATCTTTGCGTGTCACAGAATTGTACAGTGATAATTGCACATTATTAATCATGTGTGTATGTCAGTATTTAGTGTTCAGGAGTACAGCAAAATAAATTCTTTAAACCTATGTGCAAGGTTCATCAGTAGTTTTTCACTATGGTAGGTAGGGCAAGATATATATAACTAACATAATTATTATTATTATTATATCCTATTGTTTTTCTTTCTCTACTTCACTTTTAGTAATATAATCTAGACAACATAGACAACATTACGTCACTGGGTGGGAAAAACCTCATGTACTTTCTGCCCTTGAACATGGATAACGCAAACCATTCAATATAAAGTCTACACCTACCAGGCTTTATCCATTTTCAAGGGCCAAAAGTAAATATCAGGTGTTTCCTGCATGTACTTTTGGCCCCTGAACATGGATCAAGTAATCTCTTCTATATAAAGTCTTCACCTACAAGGGTTATCCATGTTCAAGGGCCAAAAGTACATGAGGGTTTTCCTGCCCAGTGGCGAATTTAGTTTGTACATTAGTAGCACATCTTAATATAAGCTTTCTAATATCCCTAAAAGTTTCTTTATTAATGTAGCAACTGGTTTCTTTCAAGAAATCTGTCCAATTTTGTCATTAATTATGACTTGTACTTTTATTGTGGTGCTACAAAATATGTACCTGGGTTCATGGTAAAAATGCTAAACTTCTTTCAAACTTGCATTTGAACATTTGTTAGATTATAAGTTTATAGATTTCCTAAATGATACAGAAGTGGATCGTTTGAAATATATTATCAAGTTGCCCAAATTCTGATTTGAATTGGAATGTGGTTGTACACTGTGATCAGTAGCATAGCCAGGATTTTGGTGTGACGGGGCAAAGCCAAATTTTTGTCCCCATTTGTCAATTTTTGTCCCGTTTTAAGGACACTTCATGCAAGCACACAATGGGCTATTCCATTTGAAATTCATACTCCACCTGAGGAAGATTATGAAAATATCTTCCACAGGAGTATGAATTTCAAATGGAATGAACACATGAGCAGCTCTATTTGAAACTCCCTCTCCCTCTGTGGAAGATTCAGGTAGAATCGTTCTCAGAGGAAATTCAAATGGAGCTGCCTAATGTGTTCATTCCATCTCAAATTTATACTCCCATGTTTCCAAAATCTTCCACACGGGTAGTGTGAATTATAAATGGAACAGCCCAATCGGAGCATGCCGGGAGCACTATTTTGTCCTCCATGAGTGACATGGAAATAGAGTCCAGGCTCTTTGATGTAACCATTTTGGGAAATTGAGTATATATTTGAAAAATAATTATAGTCCAGTCAATCTAAACAAATTAGTGGTGTCACTCACCACTAATTGCAACAGAATTGTTTTCACTTTTATACATTTTAGAGATGTCCCCTGAACATCATACCAAAAATATACTAAAATATACTTGGCTGAAAGGTAGTTTTTGGCGGAAAAAGGTCATACAGGGTCAAATTTCAAAATTGCTTTAATCTTTTTAAAACTATACCAAAGCATTCCTCTAGTCTTAAGGATTCAGAAAAAGTATAGTTTGTCATATCTGTGATGTACCATTCTCAAGTTATAAGCAAAAAGGTCGAAGGTCAAATTTTGGGTTCCACATAGGTCAATTTCGAAAAAATGCTCCGATCTCTTTAAAAATGGTCTCAATGTGTTCGTCCTTTAAAAACACTCCAAAATAAGAATAGTTTGCCAAAGCTTGGATGTTTCATTACCTAGGTAGCAGGGTAAAAGAGGTCATTGACCATTGAACTCTATTGACCCCGACCTAGTTTTTGATGTTACGCATGTTATAAACAACCTAAATAGTGCAAATATTCTTTACATGAATTATGTTTGCAAGCCGAACAATTTGAGACCATTTTGGTTAAAATCAGACAATTTTTAGTTTTTTGACCTCTGTTGAACCCAACATTTGACCTTTGACCTTTTCGGTTATAACTCAAGAACCGTACATCACAGATATGGCAAACTATATTTTTTCTGAATCCTTGTGACTAGAGGAATAATTTGGTATAGTTTTTTTAAATGATTGGAGCGATTTTGAAATTTGACCCTGTATGACCTTTTCCCGCCTAAAAACTACCTTTCCACCAAGTATATTTTAGTATACTTTTTGTATGCTGTTCAGGGACATCTCTGACATTTATAACAGTGAAAAAAATTCTGTTGCAATTAGTGGTGAGTCAAAACCCACTTTGACTGGACTATTAAGTAGACCCCAGTGTGCAGTAACATTAGGTAACCAACAAACCATGGTATGCAAGTGTCATAATAATACTGTAAACAGAAAGCATGGAAAACAAAGTTACACAAAATAAAATTTCATATCTTGTGATTGATAAATTGAAGTATAGTGACTGATCATTATTTGAGTACTGCTTAATTGCCCTGTTAAGCAAAATTCAGTGTTTACTATATAGCAGATTCAACCCATCGTGGGACGTTTTCCCAACAAATCCCGGCTGCAGGTCAATCATCTGCCAGTCATGCACAGCGTGATATGCGTGATCGCCCGGTAGCATGAATTTGTTTGAAAAACGTCCCAGGATATGGGGGAATCTGCTATAACATAAATATCCAAAGGGATGTATTTTATGAATTTTTTTGCACAAATACCAATACACACTGAACAGTGTATACTGTGTTATCAATACCATACATCCTGTGCTATCAGGTGTAGATACTAGTACACACTGTACAGTGTAAACTGTGTTATCAGGGGTAGATAGCAACACACACTTTACCATACATTCTGTGCTATCAGGTGTAGATACCAATACCCACTGTACAGTGTATACTGTGTTATCAGGGGTAGATAGCAATACACACTATAGGGCCTATCATATGCACTGTGCTATCAGGTGTAGATACCAGTACACATTGTACAGTGTATACTGTATTATCAGGGATAGATAGCAACACACACTATACCATACATAATGTGCTATCAGGTGTAGATACCAATACACACTGTACAGTGTGTACAGTGCATACCATGTTATCAGGGGTAACAGTGCATACCATGTTATCAGGGGTAGATAGCAACACACACTAAACCAAACATACTGTGTTATCAGGTGTAGATACCAGTACACACTGTACAGTGTGTACAGTGTATAACTGTACAGTGTATACTGTATTATCAGGGATAGATAGCAACACACACAATACCATACATAATGTGCTATAAGGTATAGATACCAATACACACTGTACAGTGTATACTGTTTTATCAGGGATAGATAGCAACACACACTATACCATACTGTGCTTTAAGGTGTAGATACCAATACACAGTGTACAGTGCATATTGTGTTATCAGGTGTAGATACCAACACACACTAGGCCTATAGCATACATGCTGTGCTATCAGGTGTAGATACCACTACACACTGTACAGTGTGTACAGTGTATACTGTATTATCAGGGATAGATAGCAACACACACAATACCATACATAATGTGCTATAAGGTATAGATACTAATACACACTGTACAGTGTATACTGTTTTATCAGGGATAGATAGCAACACACACTATACCATACTGTGCTTTAAGGTGTAGATACCAATACACAGTGTACAGTGCATATTGTGTTATCAGGTGTAGATACCAACACACACTATACCATACATACTGTGCTATCAGGTGTAGATACCAGTACACACTGTACAGTGTATACTGTATTATCAGGGATAGATAGCAACACACACAATACCATCCATAATGTGCTATAAGGTATAGATACTAATACACACTGTACAGTGTATACTGTTTTATCAGGGATAGATAGCAACACACACTATACCATACTGTGCTTTAAGGTGTAGATACCAATACACAGTGTACAGTGCATACTGTGTTATCAGGTGTAGATACCAACACACACTATACCATACCATACATACTGTGCTATCAGGTGTAGATACCAGTACACACTGCACAGTGTGTACAGTGTATAGTGTATTATCAGGGATAGATAGCAACACACACAATACCATACATAATGTGCTATAAGGTATAGATACCAATACACACTGTACAGTGTAGGCCTATACTGTTTTATCAGGGATAGATAGCAACACACACTATACCATACTGTGCTTTAAGGTGTAGATACCAATACACAGTGTACAGTGCATACTGTGTTATCAGGTGTAGATACCAACACACACTATACCATACATACTGTGCTATCAGGTGTAGATACCAGTACACACTGCACAGTGTGTACAGTGTATACTGTATTATCAGGGATAGATAGCAACACACACAATACCATACATAATGTGCTATAAGGTATAGATACCAATACACACTGTACAGTGTATACTGTTTTATCAGGGATAGATAGCAACACACACTATACCATACTGTGCTTTATGGTGTAGATACCAATACACAGTGCATACTGTGCATACCATGTTATCAGGGGTAGATAGCAACATACACTATACCATACATACTACTTTTTGTACATTACAATGCATACATCCGGTAGTATGGCCATCTATAATGCATACTGTACGGAATAAAGCGTAGTATCAACAAGTCTGTCAATAGCCTTGGATTGAGCATGTTATGTGCAAGATGGACTGAAAACCAATTGAGTATTAGTCTTAGAAAGCAGGGGCATGAACCCGGGACCACAGTGGTGCAAAGCAAGGAGAGAATCACTACACTAGCTCCCTCTTGCAGTAATCACAACAAACAACAAGATATTCCAATCAAATTTTATTCACATTCAAGTCTTACATAGAATAATGAAGATTTTGTGCTAGTATTAATATAACAATGATAACAAAATGTGCAAGTTTTACTAAGGTATTATATATACAGTGGTTATATGCTGCTATAAGCAATTTACTTCATGTGATCTTCTAGCATTCCAATGTGAAATACATTAAATAGTCTTTATCATTTGCATCTGTTTTTATACATGTATATATCAATTTTGTTATGTACAGTTGTAAACGTTTAGAATCATTATGAGTGCACACCAGTAAATAGGAATCTCCTATATCTTTTGGAGGAAAAATCAGTGTTTTTTTTCCTTTTTTCGAAAAGTGATAACAGTTTATATAAGTAATACAATCAAAAAAGGCTTAAAACCCAACTATTAGACTCTGATTCATATTTAATCATTTAGGCCTGGGTACTATATTGTCTATGAAAAATGAGCAAGATCTGACTTTTTATTAAGATTTGGCTAAGCTTTTAGAATGTGTTACATTTCAAAAACACTGCTATTTTCAAGCTGACATAAGCTGTATGGTGTATAGGGTGATCTATTGAAGTCATTGAACTTTGTATGTTTTCTCTGCACTGGCTGTCTTTATATGACTTTCAACTTGCAGAAAGAGTAAGTCTTGAAGAGCTGAGTTGTTCTCAGGTCAAGTAAAGTCAATGGGGACTATTTACTGGTGTGCACCCTTAACGAGACAAGATCTGATCCAATCGGACCAAAGTCAACAGTAATGAAAAAAGAACAGAGCAAAAATATGATTTAAAAAAAAGAAAGTTAACAAAATTTCATAACTTTGCGACCAAGTATGCCAGGGATGTCAGAATTTCAACATCGGTAAACAAAAGTTAGAAACTGTAAGGCCAAATAAAATAAATAACATGAATATTGTCCAGACTTTCTCAGAATTTGGTGAGAGAGGCCCTTATTATTTGTTAATTTGTTACAAATTTACTATTCATTTCTGTGTAAAATTGCAATTGCAAAAGTTTGAAAATCTTCAAAAATCAGTGAAGGCGGGGACAATATACATGTTTTTTTTTTTATATTTTACTTGGCCTAATAACTAGATTTCAAAAATTCTGACTTAGGTCTGAGTGGATCAGATTATGTCCCATATGCTGAAACTTTAAAAACAATAATAAACAGGAAAAACAATCAATCAATACACCCCATGGGGTGTTAATTCATTAAAACAACAAGATATGTGGCTATCAACTTTGTTCATACAAATACTCTTCAGCTCACTATACAATGTAGCACATGTTTTCAACATCAACATGACAAAATACGATTTTGTTGTTGATGTGGTATCTGGGGCTCATTTCACAAAGACTTACATTAATCTTATGATTGATTTAAAGTCATAATGTACGATCTTATAATATGAATTTGGTTAATTTTTTTCAAACCTGATTTTTTTTTTTGCATATTTGTAATGTTTACACATGTCACAACTTGCACCTAAATGGAATCAGTCAAATTTGTTGTGTTTGTAGGTACACAGGAGCAAAGTTAGACATAAAGTCATAATTCAAGAAATTATGACTTTATGTCCGCCCATAGAACTGCGTGTTAAACGGCCAAAATAACAAGCAGTGTTTCTTTCACGTTACCTCGTTATTTCAGCTCAAAATGGACAGAAACCATTCCCTTATCATTATTACTAGTTTTATTTCAGCATTTTGAGTATATAATGACAAATTTAAAGGAAATAGTACATTAAGCATTTAATAGGGGATTATGTGTGGTAGATCATTGTAAGATTGATCGTAAGGTTTTGTGAAACGGGCCCAGATCACTTTCATGATGCTACAACTTGTGTCGTCTGCTACAGAGCACAAATCCAATTTTTTTTTCATGAACTATTTTGCTCCTATTTGGCTTTTCCATTTAGAATCCACACTCCCCCTGTGGATGATTTAGGAAATATCTTCCACAGGGGGAGTAAGAATTTGAAATGGAATGAACACATTGGTCAGCTTCACTTAAATTTCACACACCCTCTGAGAAAGATTCAACCTGAATCGTCCACAGAGGGAGGGTGAGTTTCAAAGAGAGTTGGTTAATGTGCTAATTCCATTTGAAATTCATACTCCCCCTGTGGAAATATATTACCACAATCTTCCACAGGGGCAGTGTGGATTTTAAATGGAATAGCCCATTTCATTTTGTCATACCCCCTAGTTGAAACAATCATGCATACACCATGCGAGTGAAATCACTGGGACAATGGTACATTTTAAACTAAAAGTTTTAAACACAGTTTACCAACAATTATACAATTAGAATCAAATTTGCAATGCTGCATTAGAATTAGTCAATTTGAGGAATTACGGAGCCAACATTTGGGCCAATTTGGGAAGAAAATGCTTCATTTGGCGTACCCAATTTCCAGAGAGAGTAAACACTGAACACCATGTATGTTCTCATGAAATACAGGACACTATCTGCGGTCTAGTGCTGTATTGCATTCAGGCTTCATGTATATGGCACCAGACCGTAGATATTTAACAGGGGATACGGTAACTAATAACTATTTGTACTTGATAGATGTATGTTAGATTTCAAAAACATTTTAACAGTTGCTATTCATCTTCACTAATTAATCTAGATTTTTTCGGAACTAGAGATAGATGCCGTTGGTGGCGTTTGGCCAGATGAAGGGGGCTATACCCGGCTACCTGTACATGTATTGACCCGTGATGTCACACAGACATCACGGGTCTATTAGATCTGTCGATTAAATGCACTTTTTTGGCCCAGATCTATGCTGTTTCGTATATTTATCAGCGTTTCCAACCCTTTTGAAACCATTCTAAGGCATTTCATATGCTACAATGTCAAAATTGTGGCTACATCATAGATATCTGGGGCATCTCAGATCATTACCTGGTCTGAGTATACGAAAGTAATTCAGGTGTTCCATCAAAGCTTTCGTCGTGTGCTGCCACCTAGCGGTGATTCCAGGAACTTGACATCCAGTTTGGTTCAACTATTGTTAGTCCCTTAGAGATGACTTGAATTAAAGGTCTTTTACAACCCTTGGATCTCTCAAAAATTGTCTAAAGGGATCAGAATTGGTTTGAAACAACGCATTACATGCAGTATATTGCATACTCTTTATTGTACTTTTATTTTGCTGTACCTCAATTATTTAATTCTAATCTGGGGGCATACATTCTGTACAGAATCCGGAAGTATATTGATCAAGACACCTGTGCCAATATTGTCAGAGCCATGATTTTATCCCGCCTGGACTACTGTAATGTTTTGTTCAACAATATTGCGCAAAAGGATATTGATCGATTACAACGGCTCCAGAATAAATGTGCCCGCTTAGTCTTCTTGTCGCCGAGACGCACTTCCATCAGTCCCCTGTTGAAAGAACTCCATTGGCTTCGTATAAAGGATCACATTACTTTCAAAACTCTGCTTTATATATACAAGTCACTGAATGGGCTGTGTCCCCGGTATATCGATGAGTGCCTAACTGTTAAACATCCTCATGAGGGCTCAGTCACCACACGTTCGGACCACGGCTACAATCTTCGTGTACCAAGGACGAACAAGGGTGTCGGGGACAGGGCCTTTTCAGTGGTTGCTCCTTACAAATGGAACTCAATCCCCCTAAATATCCGCAGTGCCCAAACTGTCACTGGGTTCAAATCCCTTCTGAAAACATACCTTTTCTCATGATGTTGCTTTTGTTTGTTTTGTTTTGTTTTCTGTGCTTTGTATCCTCTGGCATTAGGCGCATTATAAATGCTGTGTTACTTACTTACTTACTTACATATCAAATATACTTATATAAACTGACCAAACTCCAAAAATGGGCAATAAGAACAATTTTTAATAGTCATTGTAGAAGTCATACCCGACTTTCATTTGCAAAATACAGGGTGTCCCAGAATGATCTGTACCGGGAAAGATGGAATTTTTTAGGTATGAAGGGCATGTTGAATGGTCATATTGTTTTGCATTTTAAGTTCTACATATAGTTAGCTTTCTCAGATTTTTTAGTTTTTAAAAATTGGACGTTTCTATTAGAAGTTATAGAAGATTGCGTAAAAATGGTGAATTCTAAGTTTTGACAACGCAACCTATTTTGAAAATCCGTAACATTACTAACCGTTCAGCACAAAGTTATTTGGAAAAAGTTATGCAGGTATTTTAGTTGTGCCCTGTTCATATTTCCACTAAATAGCCGATATCTATCTATTATTTATGACGTTACTGAAGCAATCATTATATGGAATTAAGGATTTGTGGCCTAATCCCATTCTCTCTTTGGCGGTAGTTTTAAATATAGTTATTGTGGTGTGAGGTCCATGTCATTTGAAATGCTTGCAGAGATCGAACTGGTTGTGGTACAGAAAAGTCGGCTCCTCAATTTACTGTACAGCAGCGTGGATTTCTTTCAAAACTTACTGGCAAACCGGCAGCTATGTTGAGACGCAAAGAAGATTCATTAGACGATAGTGTATAACGTAAAGAAGTTTGACGAGCACGGAACTGTCAGGAATCGGCAGAGTGAAGCTTCAGGTGCTCGTAAGACTGCAAGAACTTGAGCGAACATTGCAGCTGTCCGGCAAGCTTTAAGGCGGGCTTTAAGGCGCAACCCCAACAGTAGTTGTCGTCGAAATGCTGTGCCAAACATCCCACGTTCTTCATTTAATCGTATCGTGCCATTTTTCAAAGGTATCCGAGTCGTTTTTCATCGATTTTACATTATTGCATGCCACGCCAAAACAAATAAAGGTAGCGTGCTGAAATTAACAGAATAAGTAGGAGACATATCCAACATTATAATGCTGGTATCAAAAATAGATACACTGCCCGTCTTCTATTTTTAGTTATTTTTGCAAACACGGTACAAATCATTCTGGGACACCCTGTAGAACATTTTAAAAGTAGAAAACATGTATTCTCAGGCCTTATTGGCCTTCCTGCCTTTTCCACCATATTGTGTTTGTTTATTTGTGATGTAGTTGTTAAATATTTATATATATGGAAATAAATGAATGAATGAATAAATGAATGAAATTACAACACACCTTTGAATCGAAGTTTGCCGGGCGGATAGCAAAATTATGAGGTACGACTATTTTGCCCCCATGAGTGCCATGCAAACATGGTCGAGTCGGTACTCTTTAATTCTGCCTCATTGGTTTAAACACAGTGGAGTGGAGGTAGCCTAAGGAAGAAAACTTTAAAAGTAATATGGGTAAAATCCACAGGAGTTAACTGTTTGTGAATTCTATTGCTATAGTAAATTTTTGGGAAAAGAATGGGAAAAAATTGAAACTTTTCTCTCAGTCCAGTCCATTACAGAATGATCCGAATAGGTGAATGTTTTAGGTAAGGACACTTGGTGTGGCTGCAATATTTACCAATCACTACTATTTTCATCAAATTCTAACAAGCAAATGTAAGGCTAATGAAAGTCGATTTTGAGTTTCCCATCACCCACCCTCACTTCATTTTCTGACCCTCACTTAAATTCATTATTGTCATTTTCCAAAAATAACAATATTAAAACTGGTTATATTTGCAAAAAAAAAGATGAATATGCATGCATTTTTAGTGGAAAATCAAAACCAAAACATTCATTTTGCTACCGACTTTGCAACCTCTTTTTAGTATACTTTTAAATCTCACTTGGGCTAAACATCCATCTGAGTGAGTGAGCGGTAAATAACAACATGTTTTACACTTGTATTTGGTCATATAATGACAGTCGGAAAAATAATGAATAGTGAATTATGAAAAAGTTACATCACTTGTTTTCAAAAATTATGTGACTGGAAACTCAAGATCGATTGTCAGTAGCCTATTAAAGATAACATCCACCAAGAATACCCAGTGCACTCCTAAACATTAAGATTTCATTTTGATGTACAACATTCAAATGTATAACATTTACACATCATTGGAAGGAATATCACCATTATTACATACAATGCCTAGTCAATTACTATGGATCACACTGGCCTCATTCCAGTGGCATATTTCAATAACCTCAATTAAATAATCATAGTGAAAAATTTGACCTTAAGTTGCGAGTATGAATTTTTGTACTCAACTTTTCAAAGGTCATTCAATGAATGTACCAATGTATTGGTATTAAAGAACTGTGCCCTGATAGATGAGCATGTTGTGGATCCTAGTGAATGCGATGATTTACATATTTGGTGATGTTAACTTCCAATATAATATCCCTGTAGTGGGTACCAAAAGTACAGTTGGAACAGTAAAAATGATCCATATAATTTGTTTGACAATAATGTCAGCAACTACCTCAAATAAAATGGTTATTATTTATCCGCAGAGCTGTTATAGAAATAACATGCTTCTATACCACTGCCTTTTGATTGGTTAATCTATCTGCGGAAATTATCAGGCAAGCCACGTACAAATAGCAATAGGAAAATGCAGGAAAATGTATAAAATTGTAATCATCCCAAGTACAGTTGTATATATACCCACATATAATCTGAACCCATTTCAGAAATAGCAGAAATTCCCATTACAATTCCACCTCATTTTGTTTCTTTGCTAGAAAGCGTACTACTTCATCGGAATATATGACATGTGTCAATGATACATTGAACAAGATTTTTTTTAAAGGCTAGCAATACCCGTAAGCATATTTTATGTTTAGAAAGTTCATAATAACCCCACTCAATATATCACTCACATTGAATGTTGAAGCAAGTGGGACAACATTGGGGCTATTCCATTTAAAATCCACACTACCCCTGTGGAGGATTTTGGAAATATCTTCCACAGGGGGAGTATGAATTTCAAATGGAATGAATGCATTAGCAGTTCTATTTGAAATTCATCCTCCCTCTGTGGAAGATTCAAGTTGAATCTTTCCCAAAGGCTATATGAAATTCAAATGGAGCTGCCTGATGTGCTCATTCCATTTGAAATTCATACCCCCCCCCCCCTGTGGAAGATATTTCCAAAAATCTTCCACAGGGGTAGTGTGGATTTTAAATGGAAGAGCCCAAATTGGTACATGGTACATGTAGCACTATGGATATTATTAGCTCCTGTACTTTAATGACACCTTTATATCATATTAACACGTGCACAGGCAGAATCAAATTTCA
This sequence comes from Amphiura filiformis, assembly GCF_039555335.1. Lineage (NCBI taxonomy): Eukaryota > Metazoa > Echinodermata > Ophiuroidea > Amphilepidida > Amphiuridae > Amphiura > Amphiura filiformis. The sequence goes on along the minus strand of NC_092633.1, from coordinate 33,466,942 downwards.
ACTTTATTTGTAGCTTAAAATGCAGATTTGCATAAATTATATTGAATTTTCGATGCTAACTCAACAAAATATTCATCTATCTGCAGCTCATGTTACATTATATTTGGACTGAAAGTGCAGTAACACTGAATGTTGACTTACTTCATGAGGCAAATTTAACTAAAAAACTTGTTTCATGTTGCTAGCATGGAGCCATGTATAGTTTCAAATCAATAATCATATATATATACACTCCCCCCACACACCCCCACCCACACCAAACACACATCCTTAAAAAGGAGATGTGTTAATTAGAAATGTCCTCGGAATGACTCCTTGTGCTCAACATACCGTAAACGTTCACTCAATGGCGCACCAAATTAAGGGTATGTGCTCTTATTTGCTGGTGGGATTTTTATGGGGCATTTTTGGTTTTTGTGCCTAAAATTCCAGTTATGTCAAGGGAGCCCATAGCACCATCAGGCAAATGTTTACGGTACTATCTTAATTTGCTCCAATATAACTGGAGTGAGAGTAGGCCTATGTGTGTGAATGATAGTTAAAGTCCATGTGCAAGTTTGATTATGGACGCATAATAAACTATTATGTCCTCGGACAGTGGGTATATGTCCCCTGAAAGGTATGCTTCCAAATTAAGGTCCTCGGACATAAATTTTTGCAAGTGCACCCCTACACACGCACCCCCACACACACCTCCACATGAATTAATAATGCCCGTCAATCAATTAAATAAACTAGCTGTGCATTAAAATATATTATACATGCATACAACTTGTGAATAAATAAATGTAAGGAAATCAGGCATTTGCCACAGATAAGCAAAGTTAAGATTATTTTACATTACAATATTGAATATTCAATCAAACATAATTTTAACCAAAATACTAAAATCAATTCTTCCAATATTAACTGATCCACTCGTGCAGGCATGTGTAGAATCACTAACAATTTTTATTCTTGGCACACAATTCCATGAAAATTTCTTTTTGCTTAGCGTGTAGGCTCCCTCATCTTTGATCTTTGATCAACTCATCATGCCATCTATGGCAGTTCCTGTTGCATATAAAAGGTACATGTAGCAGTCAGATGTGATGGGTTGTAAGTCTGAACAAACCACTAAGTATAGTGTGAGTAATTTACTACAAATGGGCTATTCCATTTAAAATCCACACTACCACTGTGGAAGATTTTGGAAATACATTCCACAGGGGGAGTATGAATTTCAAATGGAATGAACACATTAGCAGCTCCATTTCAATTCCATACACCCTCTGAGAAATATTCAACCGGAATCTTCCACTGAGGAAGGGCGTCTTTCAAATATGGAGCTGCTAATGGGTTCATTCCATTTGAAATTCATACTACCCCTGTGGAAGATATTTCCAAAATCTTCCACAGGGGAAGTATGGATTTAAGTTGAATAGCACAATGTGAGTAAAGATCTACATTTTTGTATGGAATTATATGCGAAGAATAAAACATTCTCAGTTGTAAATAACACAACAACAAACCATGATAATAGTGCTTTTACAAACAACAAAAGAACCAAAGAATTCAACAAAAGCAGAACATTAGCAGGCGACAAAAGCAGAACATTAGCAGGCGATAGAAAATAATTGTGTCTTATGTGATGTTTTAAAATGATTAACAATCTGAGAGTTCTTTATACATGTATGTAATGGTAAGCTCCACAGCAGCTGAAATGAGTATCCCATCATGCATTGCAGTATATTCTGTATGCCCCATAGCAAATGTATACAAAATATAAACAAGAGCCGCTTAGATATTGAGAGCTATATATGGATAGTTTCACAATACTTTGTGGGTCATATTTTTGCAAACAAACGTCTAACCTCCGATTTAAACGAATTATTTCAAGTTGAAGTGAGGGATTTTGTGTACATTTTCTATGGCACATTCAGTTCTATTACGGTACTGCAAAGCATAATGGGATACTCCCTTCAGCTGCTGTGGGTAAGCAGCAGCAATGGGAAATGAATGGTGATCATACTGAGTTGATGGTGATAACCTGGTTAGGCAAAACTGAGTGAAGGAATGAAAACTAAGTGTTGGAATATATTGACTAATAAGTTCTAGATAATATAGGAGCAAGTCTGTGAATACAATTATATGTTTTTTAAAAGCAAACATATGTTACAAACAGACTAGCACACTTGAATTGAAGTTAGTGTCAACAATAAACTTAAATAATAATGAATGCCTAACTTGTGTCTTCATATCACACAAGACATGTTGATGTTGTGTCAACATTACACGACATCACCCCCAAAAGGGGGCGCTAGTCTGTTGTAACTACTCTCAAGAGTAAAAATTTGTGTTTGATGAACTTGTTAAAATCAAAAAGATGTACCACCAGTCTGGTCATTCCAAGGTGGCAAACATTAATACTGAGAATTTAATATCTCACCTACAAATATTTTTGCTGAGGGGTACTCTCCGCCTAGTTATAATATGCCCTACACTATAAGGCCAGTAATAGAAATAATGAACTTGAGATGTTAAAGTGAAAACCAATCGTTTAAAAAAAAAAAATGTTTAAAAAAATCTTACCCAATTTGATATCACCACATCCAAATATGGGAGGGGGAGTACTCAAGTTTGGTTTTGGTAGGGGTGTGCCACTGAGAATTTGAAAGTGGACCCATCAATATACCAATTTTTCAAGAAATTTGAACCCATCGATATATCAAAAGTCAAATTTTTGGCCGAATTTTATCCAAATTGCCTTAGTTTTTACCAACTGAGGCAAAATTGGGCTACTTTTTTAAAAAATGAGAAAATTTTGAAAAAAGGACCCATCCATATACCAAAATTTGCCTAGAAAAAGGGATCATTGATTTACCAGAAGGCCCAAAATGCTACCCACGTTTGCGGCACATCCCGTATGGTCATTTGTACTGAGTACCCCCCTCCCGGCATACAATGCTTTGATTAAAATATTAAAAACAAATAGAACATGTAACACTCTTATTTTCAAAATATAATATTGTTCTGAAGGTGTTGCATTTATTCAACTTATTCCAACTGGAATTTTTTTGTTTAAACTCTTAGTATTATACACTTATGCAAATAAATATCCATTCATAGTCTGATAAGATAGCGGCTGTATTAAAACCATTAGTACAATTTTTTTTCAAGTAAAATTTGAAAATATAAACTTGCTTATATATAAAATTTAGATAATACATGTTTTTACATGGCATATACATACTTGATCTATTCATTTTGTGGAAATATTTTACCTTTTCTGGAGATAATTGGTTTACTACTTGCAGGCTTTTTTGCATGAATGTTATCAGTAAGGTACCTGGGGTGTGAACTTTTTAGGAGTGAATTTAAACTGAAAAAAGCTGACAAATTGGGCCAAAACTCACAAAATAAGACTCACTTCAGGGTTCAAATCCAAGATGGCAGCACCCATGACAAACAGTGAGTTATCGGTAAATACTACAAAATTAGTTTTATTGACCACAAATTAAAAAACAAACTGATACCACAGCCCATTAGTCCGAAAAGGGTTACAGTTAGGGTTTCGGGCATTTTACTTTAGAATTAGAGTTATGCATAAGGTAAGGGTTATGGTTATGGTTAGTATAAAGTTATGGCTATGTTTTGGGTTGGGGTTAGGATTCTATTTAGGGTTAAGATTAGGGCTTAGGTTACATATTTGGGACCACCCCCCCCCCCCTTCCGAAGAAAATGCCAGCCCCCTTAGGGTGAAATTTAGTTTTAGGGTAAGGATTAGGGTTTATAACTAAGTTATTGGGTTTTCGGACTAATGACCCTTTGGACTATTGACATGTAACACATAATTCTGTTACATCGACATTGTGTTATTGTCATTATTGCCGGTACATCAAGCAGGGTCAGAAATTCACAACCAAGTGCGAGAATCCTTGTGGATTCTCCCAGTGGAATTTTGCAAGAATCCATGGATTCTCGCAATATAACTTTGTATGATAAATTGAAATATTTACAAGAATCCATTTAGATTCTTGCAATTTTGTTGACGAGAATTGCGAGACTGGATTCTCGGATTCTCACCGAAATTCTGACCCTGATCAAGCCACCTGTGTGATCAAAATCTAGAAAGTCCTTTCTAAAATTTATATTAATACTAACAAATTTGACTATTTTAATATTTAAACAAACTAGCCAATTAGTTTCACCAACATTTTTAAGAAAATCACGAAAATTGGAAACAAATGGTACCAATCAATTTGATACAGCTTTGATCAAAATATACTTGTACAGAAATTTACCGACTTGACCAATTATGACCTTGTGACACAAAAGCACAGTAACTGACAAAAGTCTCTTTTATTTGTGTTTGATCACAGATGATAAACTCTATTGTAATCATTCTCTGAACTACTCTTTCTGACTTTCCAACTAATTACATACTTCCTTCCCATAGTTGAGTTCAACAAATCCTTTCAAAAAGTCTGCTTTGTTCAAAATTAAAAGGGAACATTATATCTGACATTGAAAACTAACATTTTGTGACAAAGAAATAAAAATCTATTTTTTTGGAAATGATACAATAATGCTTTAATTCTGCTGTGTGATCAATCAATGAAGAACTTAGGCAAAATATTTATTTCCTAAATCTCTGAATATCATTTTGTTAAAAATAGCTTTAAAAAGTGATTGGAATACTCTCAACATATTCTATTTTGTTGGTATTGGATTTTTCTTTTATACAAAGTGATATATATAAATACATATATAAATAAAAAGAAGAAAATGTGTCGATTTACTCCATGTTGATTCACTATAGTCTGTTTCGCCCTTAAGGCTCATCAGGTGAATGAGAGAGCAATATTACAGAAAAACACATTAAGCACAAACAAGGTTTGATGAATGCACTAAAAACCACACAACAAAGGAAGTACTGTGTTAGAGAGAAACAGACTGTAGTGAATAAACATGGAGTAAATTTACACATTTTCTTCTGTTTATGTATATGAAGAGCTTGTTTCCAAACCATGGTAAGTCCACAACCACATGTTTCTCATTTACTTGAGTGAAACAATCACAACTACTTTGACAAGTTTGACATTGGCAACAATGAGTTGTACCATCAACAAGCCATTATTTACCACAACAATGCTGCTTATAACAATATGCAGACTATTGTTCTCATTTGGAAACCAAAGGCCTCATACTATTGTTACTGTGCATATGTCCACTGTTTGCTTTGTAATGGTGCATCCAACTGAAATTACTATACCTATAGCAACACAACCCATTGCAATATCGCACAGGTAAATCAGAAACATGTGTTTGTGGACTTAACATGGTTTGGAACCAAGCTCTTCATATCTTGCTCTCCGTACAGATTGAGCACTCTACATGACATAAGAAGAATGCAACTTTACTTTTAAATACATTCATTTATAACTTCTTCATCTCAACCAAAACTTTAATCAAAAGGATATCATCTTTGATGAATGTCCCTGCATCCAACATATTTACTGGAGCAAATTCCATGTATCCAAATCCTTTGTGATTACGATGAGTTCTTGGCCTATGAAATGCTGCCAGATCCGGCTTAGATAATAGAGTCTCGCTAATATGCTTGCGTTTTGAACTATCTGCATTCTGATCCATAATAGTCAGTGTGATCTTACCGCTGAAAGGCCAATCTACTAAATCATCAAACTCCCCTTTGAGAAAATGAACAAAGAGCGACACGTGGGAATTGTGGGAACTCTCTGATACATTAACATTGACTCTAAGACAAAGTTTATAACCATAGAAACCTGTATAAAATCCTTTACTATGCCTAACGCTTGTTTCCCCTCGTTGCGCTTCACGAACCATCTCTGCATATCCCTGTAGTCTCCAGTAAAACTCGCCGTTACATAACCGTGATTCCAAAGAATACAAACTGTCCGTCGCTTTTTTCGCATCTATTTGCGCACGTTCAGCATTTGCTTTCAACATGATAATTTCCTGATTTTGCTGAACGATATTCCTCTGAAGATTCTGCACTCTTTCTTTCAACTGACCGACTTCCAAGTCTAAGGTTGAATCTGATACGGATAATCGCGGATCCCCCGAGTCGCTTACATTGGATGGATGTCTTTGCAATGACCTACCACCCATACTTGTAACGTTACCCATACCTACAGGGTATTTGGAATGTGACTTATCCAGCATACTTTGGTCTGACGCTCTTGCTTCGTATTTTTCCAATGCTATGGTATCTAAGGCTGATGTGCCTCTTGTGTATGGCATCTCCTTGGGATATGCAGATGCATTTGCTGTTGCTCCCATAGCTGGGTAATCCATAGTATAGTCCACTAAGGAAGCATCTGTGACTGGGTTGTATTGACTGTAGGCAGGGGTTGCCGCAGGGATCTGTAATTGGTCAAATTTACTGGCTAGGAGATCCATGTGTAATTGCATGTCTTTCTGAATATGCTCTGCCATCAACTGACGCTCCATCTGTATAAGAATAAGATAACATAACAAGGGATAAGTAATTTCATTTTGACACCCACAATGTAAAACTAACTTATCAATTTAAAAAAACATGATCCTCCTAATAAATTTGACTCAAACTGTTTTCTTCATTCTTTATGTAAATTAAAGAACCTCAAATAAATGGGATGTATGCCATTTAGCGCTTCCTGGCTGTTATCTAGTCTGCATTTGTACCATCCTGCACGATCAAGTCTCTGTTCAGCATCAGATACCACTGGACTAAGTGTACCAAATACCTGACTCCATCTTCATATTGCACTTCCTCATATTATACTGCTCCAAAAACATGGAATGCTCCCAAAGTCTGTAAGTCCATATCCACTTTAAGAAGTCTCTATTTATGCATTAATTGTCTTTTTATTCCATTGTTCCTGTTGTTTCTTGTGTTTCCAAGCGCATCGTTCTTGATGTAGATGCACTATATAAATGCTTTTTAATCGGCAGGTTGAAAGGGGATCATAAATATTCTTGAATATGATTTTTGTGTGTGTCAGAGAGACACACTGTAAATTCCCATTCAAATTTGCAGCAAAAAGGTATTTTTGTTGAAGACATGGATTAAAAAAAAAAACAGAAAAAGAAACACATTTCGCATTTGACTTTTTGATCTGCTACAAGAAACAAACATTTTTTTTTGGCCTAAAAAGGGTATAAATATGAAATCCTACTCACCCTTTCCATACAGCCAACTTTCTTATATCTACAATCCACTACAACTTGTGGACAGCTTGTCTTGAGATGATATTGAAGCTGTTCTCTCAGCATGGATTCACTGCAGTGATTACATTGAGATGGGGCTTTAGAGCAGTTGTCAACATGAAACTGTAACAAACATACAAACAAAATGGTGAAATCATATAGTAAACATTATTGTTCGTTGGTGGCAAACTAAAAATGCAACAGTATTCAGATAATAGGTTATCATTGTTGTCAACACAAGAGGCAACAATGTGGTGGTTATATCTTCACAAAGGCTTCACACTAAAGGGCATATCATTCTAGGCAATCACAAGGAGTGTTGCATTCTGTTTTGTGACATAACTTCCATCACTTATCATAAAAGCGATTGCCAACATCTGATTGATAAGTTGCTAGCATGCCCTAGGGTCAAGTCGCAAGCAGTTGACTTGATAGCTACAACTGGACCGCTAGTAGCGATTGTGAAAATGCTACCAGCATTTGATTACTAGCGACTGCTAGCATGACATGCCCTTAATTCTGTGCATTCACTCGAACGAGAGTAAAACATGTGATGTGCAGAATTAGGGTGAGCAAATGGGCTCTGAGCTGGTTGTCAATCAAGTACATGAGTATTAGGAAAGAATACAAGTTGAATCCAATTTTGCCAAATATTTTTACAGCAAAATACACATCAGGGGTCCATTTCATATGGACCATGGAAGAATGAGATTAGACTATTCAAGTGCCTAACCATATTAAATTCCAACTTAAGATCATTATGTCTTTTTGACATTGCCCTTGATTGATCTATTGAGAATTTCCAACAATTCATCCCTTCCTATATCCAGTAGACTAAGTAGAGGCATACCTCTGGATAAAAGTAGAACTTTATGTTGTTACCCATGCGTTTGTTGTCTGTTCTTTTGACAACGATCCGATGTGACCAAAGTCATTTAGGGTTGCCGCCATTATCTTATTTCTATGAAGATATATCACTAGGTTTAGATTTCTATTTACTGTTTTATTATAATACGGCCAAAGAGGTTGACCCAAAGAGGACTGACTCTGCCATACCATGTTGCTCATGGAGGGCAAAATAGTATACCTACAGATTGAGTTGTCATGCGACCCACAGACTTCAATTTATATTGCATGCTTCTTCGGGCTCTTGTTGATTAATGCCGGAGGTACATTATTTTGGTCCCCATGCATGACAAACCAATATGGTGGGTTTTTTTTACCATAGCAATACATACTGGACAATTATGAGTAAGTGAGTCTAATCTCCTTAATTGCACCATAAAGCTGAATGTATTCTACATTGCTGAGCAATAGCAATTGGTGTTTAGCCAATGAGGTAGAGCACTTTTTGTTGTGTTAGAAAAACGGGCTACCTAATTGGTCAATTGCCAATCGCTCGTCGCTCAGTAATGGAGTATAAATTCAGCTTCTACTACTTTTGATCATCTTACTACCTTAGATGTGTAGAGCAACAATCATTTACTGTTACTTAACACATCTTTCTTCAGTTACCTGGGGTCCATTTCACTTAACTTTAACATTTTGTAACTCAAGTAACCTTTCGTAACGTTACGATTAACCAATAATAGACTGACTTTACGAAGGGTCCCTGTTGTAAATCCCTATTACTTATGAAGGGCACCATTTGTAAGTAAGTTTAGTGAAATGGAACTTACAACTTGTCGTAAATTACAAACAATTTCGAGACTTACAAAGTGTTGTAAAGATTAGTGAAATAGACCCTTGACTATTCAATGGTGACATACCTGTGATTCATCTAGAGGTATTGCTACGGTGCAGTGATCACATAAAACTCTGCGCTTGGGACAGCTATTACGAATGTGAGTTTCAATAGATTTCCTTCTGACCTGGAGACCACACTTCTGAGGACATATCAAGGTCCCAAATCTGCAATTCTCAAGATGTACCTGTAAAAAATATTAGAAATAAGGCTGAATTTACACTTTGTTTGCGACTATGGGCAAAACTCACAATATCTTCAAGACTTGCTATAGTGTATCACGTCTCATGTTGAGAGTAACGCCATGTTGGATGTTGCAGTGGCAGTATTTATGCAGTTGCATTGCCAGCATAGGGACAAACATCACTTCTATGCGTGTGTATATGCCCTGCAGGATTAGGTATTAAGTATTAAGCAAGCAATTCAACCCTGCCACTGCGACATCCTAAATTGTGTTATGGTCAACTTGAGATGAGACACACTATAGAGTCTTCAACAATATGAAGTTGGCACTCTATACTGAAAGAAGAATACCACAGATTGCTATATGGTGTGTAAAATTAAATTTTTTTGGTTCTCATCCCCACCTGTATCATCATCTAGAGTTGGCCCATATTTTTTTTAAATTTTGATTTTAAGCTCCAGCAATTAATTCATATATTTGATATTTGAAGCAACATAAATAAATAAATGTAGATATTTATATAGCGCTTTATGCCGTAAACAGCCTCAAAGCGCTTTTACATTTATTCCGCCGTCATTAGAATATGTCAAAACCACGTTTGCAGCCTATAAGTGGCACAGGGTCCATCAGTACAACGACTGTGACTACCCCATGTCACAGCTTCCCATTGCACCTGGGTGGGGTGAGGCAAGCGAGGCAAAGCGCCTTGCCCAAGGGCGCAACACGGTGGTGGGACGGGACTCGAACCCAAGCAAGCTCTCAGATTATGAGTCCAAGGCCGTAACCACTGAGCCACCGTGCCCACATGAATCACCATGTAATATTCAGAACCTTCAAATAAAAAGTACCTCATTGTTTTCTAAGAATGAGCATTCTTAAACACTTGAGAACATTCTTGCAATCTTATTGGTTATCCATGTGATATGAAACGATATAACATGTATGCATTGACGCGATACACGTACCCGCTATTTGAACCAATCGGAGCCGCATAGCAACAACGGTACTGACCAATTTTAAGCCCTAGGTAATTCCTTGTAAAATGTAGGATTTAATTTGATTAAAATCTGGTATAGACTGAATTGAAGTGCTTAAGAATAAGAATAAAGGTATTGTTTTTAGCCGCTGTCGTGCATCTATCGTCTCATATAACACAGGCTTCACCTCATTGTTTTCCTTAAAATAATGATGTCGCCTGTGTTATATCTCATTGTTTTCCTTAAAATAATGATGTCGCCTGTGTTATATGAGACGATAGATGCACGACCGCAGCTAAAAACAATACCTTTATTCTCTAATTACGACTGCAAGCAATGCCAATTTTGTATCGGAAAAAAAAAGTCTCTAGATAGCCCTTGCCAACTTGGGGAAATCCTCCAGACGGGAACCAAAATATTGATCTTATATAAGGTCTAATGATCTTATATAAGGCCTAAAATGGCATACATGTAGATACAGTTGGATGCAGCACTTCTATCAAGTATATTATTTACTGAGCAAGTATCAGCTTTATTACAACTTGCCCGGAGCATTTACGGCTCTCAACAGCTAATGGGCAAGTGCCAAATATGGGCTATTACAGCTGAAATCCATACACACTGCAAATTTCAAATGGCGGCACCCATTCAAATAGCCCCATTTGAAATTCACACTCCCTGTGTGGGAGATTTAGGTCATGTCTTCCATGGGGGGTATGGATTTCAATTGGAATAGCTGAATGCACAGGTGTATCAATACTTTAATGTCCCTTACTGCACTGCACTGAGCTGACAAAGTACAAAATATAAATTCTGTATCCTAAAAGGTCACTGCCTCAGAACCGGAAAGTTGGTGTAGAAAATTGTTTAGTTTAATGCCATAGGCTATTTGGTTCTTGTACTCACATCCATATTTCTAAGCTCCACAATTTCAGGACAGTCTTGATATGGACAATGGGCTTTTAAGTCCAATATTTCACGGTTCACACACACATCTGCAAAAACCTGTAAAATGACAGATAAGAACACAGATAAATTAATGCAACATTTCTTACAGGTATGTGACCAAATCAGAGCCTCATTCCCCATTTTTTCATTTTTTTCTCACTAATAACTCCAGTAAAATTTAAAAAAGTGTTTTGTGTAAATGGCATGAATGAAAATGTGGTAAACAGTGGTATTATCAACCACCGTCAGAGGTATATAATATACTAAGAGGCATCATTAGACACTTTTTGCTTCTCATATCAAAACCACTGGAGCAAATACAACTCAATTTTTTTAATAGATTATTCTAATGGTAGGCCTTAATGTAGAACAAAAAAAACAAATATGAAAAGATATGACCACCTTCCTTTAAATGGCGTACTGATACAGTTTAATATTTGATATCCTCAACATGATTACAGGTTCTTATTCATTTAGAAATATTGAATTTGAAAGAGTGCCAAAACAAGTGTGTAACTGAATTCAATTCCTATTGTTTCAGGAACACTGGACAACAACACTATTCAATTTTCTCAGAAACCAATGATTCAGTTTTGGTGTTGGCTTTGGCAATATTTCAGTATTTACAATATATAATTCAACATCGTAGATTAAATACCATATCCTGGGTGCCTTCCCTAGAATGAAGCAAGGGAAGCCAACAAGATACATAAGGCTTATCCACGGAAACCTTCCAGCAGTTTTATGGTAAAAGGCCAATATGCCCTTTCAACGAGTTGTGTCCTTATCCTTGTGGCAAAGTACATGTAGTATGGCATCAATTTGAAATTTTGCCCATTAGGCGATGAAAAAAATCTTTTCTATGGGCTCAGCCAACCCAGATTGGGCATTTTGGGTATTTTCTTTTAGCTGTATAAAATTAAAAATAGCCATTTTTTGCCAAATTGAATTGCTTTTGACTAAGCAAAACATGTTTGAAAAAATAAATGTTTAAATTTTTCAAGCTTTTTTAGGGTCATTATCCTTTTCCAGCAAAAAATATTTAAAAACCGAGCGACCCTTTGCCCATAGAACAGGGTTTTTTGTTTTTTTGTCACCTTAATTAAATTTGTGCATGCCTTGCCTTGCATTACTTTTCCAAAAGTTAGAAAATAAACTAAAGTTGAACCCTGATTTACACATTCACCAATGCACAAAAATACCCACTCAGCTGAAATAAATTGCACAAATATTTTGAGTTTTTGACATTTAAAAAAAAGAAGAGAATCCTGGATCTGAATTCCACATGAATTCCATTCTCTACACACCTGATCATCTTCAGCATAGACAAGGATCTAACTTTTGACATGTAGAATAGACAGCTGACATATCAGTGGTATGCACACTGATAAACTAACAGGATACACAGTGTTGCCAAATATCAAACTGTCAAACACCTCACTAGGCTCAAATTCATAAGGAGAGGTGCACATTTCAATTTGAGCTGCAGAACAAGCCCAACTTCCTGGTAGCAACTGAAAAGATGCATTCTTTCATTTAATTTCATTTCCTTCCTTCCTTCAATCCTTCCTTCCTTTCTCTTTTCCTCCATTCCTTACTACTACCACAACCACTACTTAAACAACCTTCCTTACTACATGTACATGTGCATTCCTTAACCCTAACCGTATCAAACATCAAAAACCTCAATTCAGAAATCCCATGTGATGCTATTGAGTCATCATGCGAACAGTCATATGGCGACTGAAAGCTTGGCCGGGCAAGCTACACCCCAGTGGCATGGTAGGCCCGTACACGGGCGTGGCACCCAAGAGGTCCGAATTCAAAACCACACCCAAGAAAAAAAAGTTTTCTCTTCTTCTTCTTTCTTTCCTTCTCCTTTCCTTCCACCTCGCCAAAAAGCAACTGGGGCATTAGGGTTAAACAACCACTACTACCACCCTTCCTCCCTCCTCCCTCTCATTATTCCTTTCTTTCTTTCCCTTTCTTTCTTTTTCAGTTTCTTTTGATCATTGCTTTTTCTTTTCCTTTCTTTCCTTCCTATTTATTCATTTCCCTATTTCATTACTTACTTGTTCATTGTATTCATCAAGTTTACTTATTTGTTTATATAAACAGACTCCTATTTAATGTAGTCCTTCAAGATGGACATCTGTGTGGGAGTTGGAGCTTCTTGATGGACTAATTTAAATCTAGTTAAACTAAATTTGTTTCATTTTACGAATAAATATTTATTACCAAGATCAGTGCTAAATGCTTATTTGTTCATATAAACAGATTCATATTTAATGTAGTCCTTCAAGATGGACATCTGTGTGGGAGTTGGAGCTTCTTGGAGGACTAATTTAAATCTAGTAAAACTAAATTGTTAACTTCAAATATGTTTCATTTTACCATCTGTTCCCAAGATAAGTGCCAATGCTAGCATGATTTTTTCATGCAAACACAACCATTCCGATACAGAGAATTATTTTTATAGCTGCAATTTAATATATATATATGCTTTATGCAACCTCAAAACATGACCAATACTCACAGAATCATGAACTTGGATTCCAGGAAAGTTATTGTGTGGTAAAAATAACCAACATGAAAACATGAATTTCACACAATTTCCACTTACTCAATCACGCACATAATGTTGCTTTGAGTGGAAAAATTGATATTCTCTTGACAAAAGTGCTATGCTATGTGCGGTATTTACACATGTGGCTATAATCATGTCTACTCAGAGACTGATTCTTTACAGCCATTCTTTAGGTTGTTTTAAAAACTTATCAGTTGTGATTCAGCGATCCCAGCACAAGTGTAAAAGAATTAAAATTGTTTATTAAATTGCTTAAAAGTGAAGGATAAGTAATTCAATTGTCACTTGATAGTTTTGAAATGGAAATATTTTGACAAAGTTGAAGCCCCATTCAAATACATGTAGCTAATTTATATCTGTCAGTATATAAATTACAGATTCATGTAAAATGCCTTATTTTGTCTTTTAAAAATACACGGCTTTCAGCTGAACCACTAGCAGGCTATGTCAGCACATCTATGACAATGACAAAGGTACCAAAATCTGAATTTTTATGATCGTCCGGACGAACAAATCAGTCACTGAATGGGCCTTTATCTCTAACTCTGTAATCTGCATTTTACCCAACCCTAACACCCCCAGGCTAACACCATTACTGCTTTTGTGTCAAAAAAGGAAAGGCAGCAAGGACGGACGAAAGAGGAATAAGAGAAAAGATTATATTTTTCTGATTGTGCGGTTTGAACCACCAACCTCACAGGACTGGAGCAAGTGACCCGGCCTAGCTAACCGTGCTGTAGCATGGGTGACCGAGAAAACATGTTTTTCTCTGTGTTCCTTTTTTTCATTTTAGAAGTGTTAGGGTTAATAAAGACTGATTTCAATGATTTATACTGGCACCAAAATTGTAACAATAGCACAATGTATTTTTAAGTGAATTGTGAGTGATTTCTTTTAATATTCTTTATTTGTCAAATAACTAAACTGATTATTTCAGCAAACAAATGCATCCTTTTTTCTTCTTTTTTTTTTTTTGGGGTAAGACCTAGCCACATTTTGTGATCCCATGCAGACAAGTTATTCTTTATTTTGTCAAATGTACAGGATACCTCATGCACAACATTCTCATATTTGCAAACAAAGTTTCATATCTTTTACCAATTAAAAGTGAGCAGAATGACGTCAATTCTGCCCACTGAGGGTCAGAAAGGTCACGTCAGATCAATTGTTCACCCATGAATTGATAATATTTCCCAGTTTAGCAGTTTTTCATTGTTGCAAAGGGATCATATCAACCAAGAACCAAGAATATAACATAGGAACCAATATATTTGTATATATGGTACCATGGCAACAATTTGGGCACACCCTATATTTGGAACACTGAAATACATATATATACGAAGTATATACTTCAAACAAGTCTTAAGGTGGGCAGGAAAACAAGAGAGTTATTACAGCTGAAAGAACTCACTATTAAAAGTATTAAAAGTTGTTGATAATGACACATGTAGTGTAATCAATACAAAAGGTGATATCCCAGAAAGGACATGCCAAGAAGGACATTTCTATTTACATATTATTCAAATCTGACATAAACCAAACCAATTTTCAGCTCAAGATTGACAATTCATCCATCTTTGAATTTTAGGACATGTTCGGATAATTTGATATGCCAATGAGCAAAATCGGAGTGTGTTTAACTCTATGGGGCTAGTTTTGGGGTCATTTTGAGGATCATAAGACTCAAAATAATTATGCTTGTTCACTACCTTTTATGGATCCAGCGGGTCCAGATTAGTAAAGATAGCTAGGTTATCATTATCAACTTTTACTAAAAAATGCTTCAACAATTTTATTCAAGCACAAATTTGAGATTTTCCTCTAGTCTACCAACCCATTGTTTTGATCATATCTGAATGTATTTATTTCTGCAATTTGGGCACTATACTAGTCTGTATAAATGTACCTTCCTCGAGTCAGTTAAGTAAAATGTCAGGAGGAGGAATGGGGCAACTATTTTTTCCTAGGCCTTTAGAGCCCGTACCGAGGGAAAAATAGTGACCCTATTTCCCTGAAAATACCATGTAGTATTTGTTTTATTACACCTCATAGTGAGAGAATGACACCAATTCATAACGTTTTAGAAAATAGGCAATAGGCACCGGGTAAGGCCAATTTGCGGTCTTCATCAAGATAACTTTGTGCTTACCTGGCAAATGGCCTATGTATTATCACTGAATCAAAAGTTTTGCAACCCTTGCAATCCAAAAAGAGGTTATTTTTGAAAAATCCATATCAAATTTCAGGTAAGTTTCCAGAAATAGCCTACACAATTCTGCATTCTATATATCAAAATGTTGCCCTCTTGACATCTGAGCTCTTGCAGACAGTGCCTACAAAGCAGCTGGTAGTTGTCAATACTGTTGAAGTACAGCTAGGGAGCACATGGGGAAATTCCCTCTACTGCCTATGTGGACAATAGTGAATACAATTATACAGTTGAGGGGATTTCCCTTAGTGGTTTAAACCAAAAATAAAAGTGTAAGTGTAACATGGAGTTGATAAAAAGGTCCACTGTATTGATTAACAAAATAGTTTTTTCTTTTCAAGTTCCAGTTTCAGCTTTGACCCTACTTTTTCTTTGCAACCATTCAAATAAATACTGGCATCATCCACTCGACATGTATAAAGTAGTAGAAGCTGGTATAATCATCCATTTGTGGTCCAGTTTAATATATTGTGTCTGTTTGTGTGCATTTTGCAGCTCATGTGTATACAAATCTGCTAGAATGAAGAATGTATTTGATGTATTTTTTAATTTCTTTCCAGGATCTGTGGTTATACATTGTCACTGAGACTAAATGTCAAACTACATCCTTGCCCTTAAGGCTAATAAAAGTAGACCTTGAGTTTCTCATCTTCAGTTCTGCCTGTATTACAATAATCATGATAATGCGACATGGTAGCACATTTGGGTGACAACATTATATCATTTTATTGAGCCTGTTACGATTGTTTTGAAGAAGAAATTTAATCCAAACGGCTACATTTCAGCACATCACATTAAACCTCCCATTCCTTTTTAAAGGAATTTTTTTATTAATGCTACATCTTTAAAGTCATTTTGCAAAAATATTTCATCATGTTGCCATTTTATTGAAAACTTTGCATATTTCAGTCTTTTTTCCTACTTTTGATAATCTTTTATGTAAACAAATAGGCCTACCTCCTCCTGCTTAGTGGTGAATATACTAAATAAATCACAGTATATTGATCTGTCATTTTTGTCCCTTCAATGTTTGTTTGTTAACATTAAAAAGCCTGATATCTGTTTTAATAATGAATGTACAAAAAATAATAAATAATGAATAATGATAAAGGAGTCGCCCCATCACTTGGCAACAAATATGTGATGGGAAACTGAAAATCAACTTTCATTAGCCTTATACAAGGAAATATAGTCTTCTTTAGTCTACAATGTATAAAATGTACAAATAGTATTAAGTTTTTGTAAATGCCTAATATGAAAGCAAAGTTCTGGTTAATTGAAGGCAAAATGGTATTCAGTAGGAAGTGAAGTGTTAATTGCAGAAATGTGGACAGCACTGGTGTTGAATTCACAATTTCTTTTAACCCTAACTCTCCAAGTGCTCCTTGGCAATTGGAAAGGAAAGAAGGAAGAAATAAAGAGAGAAGACGAACAAAGAAGTTTTTGTTTGGGGTGGGATTCGAACCCGAGACCCCTCGCATACCAAGCACTAGGTCGCCCACCCAGTAGAGATTTGATGTTTTGCTGGCCTGGCCAATGAATGTGTGCATACGTACATATGACTTAATAGGGCGATTGCATCATCACATCACGTGAGATGCATGCATGCACAGTGGCTTTCAGCTGTAGATTTTTGTAGCACACGGTGTATGTAGGGTTAATTACTTATATATAAGGGGAAAATACATGTTATTTAAGTTGACTACCATGTAAGCACCCTGTCAACAAATAATTTGTGCTAAATCCTTAATCACAATCTGAATTTGATGTCACAATTGAAGTCGACTTATCTCTGTGCAAACAGTGTATAAATATGTCAAACATAATTTCTCACTAAATGTTGCGACAATTTTGGCTGTATTATGAAATCAATATTTCAAGATATACATCTAATTGTGCTTGATTGCATCAGAGTACTTTTTAAAATGTAATTTAGTTGTGTTCTTTAAAAAGATTTGTTTAATGACACTACAGCAGGTGCTAGGAACTATCTCTGCAAGCAATTGTCTTTACACCATATCTAATAGCCTGTTATCGATACAATTAAAAACCTCTACTTCCCTCCCGAGTTCAATAACACCCCATCATATTAAGTATTATCATTAATATGAAACACTTCATAATTTGGGTGTTGCTATTATATAATTCAAACAGGAATTCCCGTACAAAACAATTCATGTTCCCTCTGAATACTTACTTATATTTGCTGAAAGATAAATGAATAAACATGAGTCTTGATAAAGATTCAATCTGCTTCTGTTTACATGTTATCTATCAAACAAACACAGATATTTTTGATGGGGAATTCCCACAGATATTGGAACACACCCTCTTGGCAGTGTCTACGGCGCCCCAGGCTCTATAACAATCTCATCTACCAGGACACAGGTCTTGAACCCAAATACGTTTATACACTTATAAAACAACCTCTAAATAAATTGGGTACTAAAGTTCTTGCTCCACACGTTAGGTGTACTTTTGAGATATTGCTGTTGCATGGGGGTTATTAAACTATGTTTTTGGAAATGAAACCATCCTTTCAGCTCATCAGTTTTGGCACACATGATTATTTTGAATTGACTCTGGGAAATGAATTTGACACATGTTTTAAACATTAAAACATTTTGTTTTAGATGACAAAAGTGATAAATGCATCCTAGTCGGCAGAAAGGTACTAAGAAAAAGAAAAATTATATTCAAAAGGAAATGTCAAAGTAAAATTAGTGTCACACTATTCACAGTAAGGGTGATATTTACAACAAGGGAATCAAAATTATTTTCGGACAAAAACAAATCACACCCCTTGTAAAAATAACCCTTAAAATGTGAAAAAAGCTCATGAAGTTGCTAAAAAAAGCAGAAAACAAGCTGACATGAAAAGTGGAAAGTTGAATGATGTAAAACCTGAATTCAGGTTTGAAACCGAAAATTGTCCATGCCATTCTCATGTGCTCCTTCCCATTCATTAAAATGTTGTGGTTCCCCCTTTATTTCACAAGTATTATTCACAATATTATGTTGCTCTTTATGCCCAGATGAAAAAATGTATTTCCTTTTTCCTGGAAAAACCAATTCAAATTCAATAATTGGTCTAAGAAGCCGGATTTGAATCAGGAACCTCTTGAATATGGCTATGGAATTACAAGTTTTGAAATTAATTCATTTTTGTAAACTGAATATTGAGAAACATGAAACACAAATTTCCAAAACAAGGCGGTTCTCGAACCACGAGTCTCGCCTGGTTTTGTGACCGCCTGCTTTTGCGATAACTGTTGGTAGAGAGGTAAATGAATTTGGCGGTTATCGGCTGGGCACGATTATCTGGCCGATGGTAACTGTACCCACCAAGTTTCATGTCCATACGACAGTTTTTACTAATTTGACCTCAGATGACCCCTGGTGACCCCAAAATGACCTTCCAAAAATTTGCCTTGAAATGTTGACTGTACCCATCAAGTTTCATGCCCATACGAGTTTTTAATAACTTGACCTCAGATGACCCCTGAGTGACCTCGGATGACCCGTAATGACCTTCCAAAAATATGGCAAAACCAAAGAACTATTTCATCAAAGTAATAAATCAAAACAGAAAGATGCTTCCTTTACGAGTTATCACTCATTGAAAGTGCTACTTTGCTATACTTTACATGGAAAGCGACTATCTTAAAGTCGTCATATTTCCTTAATTACATGACCGATCAAGCTGTTATTGGGATATGTGATGCACAGTTGAAAATTAATTATTAAAAGATTTGGTGACCTCAGATGACCTTTGACCTTACGAAATTGGATAAAGTATGTTGCGCTGAAAAATCAAATTTGGCAATACCAAAGAACTATTTCATCAAATAAATCAAAACAGAAAGATGCTTCCTTTACGAGTTATCACTCATTGAAAGTGCTACTTTGCTATACTTTACAAAGAAAGCGACTATCTTAAAGTCGTCATATTTCCTTAATTACATGACCGATCAAGCTGTTATTGGGATATGTGATGCACAGTTGAAAATTAATAATTAAAAGATTTGGTGACCTCAGTTGACCTTTGACCTTGTATGTGACCTTTGACCTCATGAAAATCTAATCAGGTCGAGTACCTCTAGCCACGCAACTCCCCACCAAGTTACGTCACTGTACCCCATACGGATCTCCAGATAATCTGTTCACAAGGTATTTTGCTTATTACGCATATATTATGCAAATTAGGTACTTAATTACCATATTTTACGCTCAAAATCTAATCAGGTCGAGAACATCTGGCCACGCTACTCCCCACCAAGTTACGTCACTGTACCCCATACGGATCTCCAGATAAGCTGTTCACAAGGTTTTTTTTGCTTGATACGCATCAAATACGCATAAATTATGCAAATTAGGTACTTAATTAGCATATTTTGTGCTGAAAATCTAATCAGGTCGAGAACATCTGGTCACGCTTCTCCCCACCAAGTTACGTCACTGTACCCCATACGGATCTCCAGATAAGCTGTTCACAAGGGTTTTTTTGCTTGATACGCATCAAATACGCATAAATTATGCAAATTAGGTACTTAATTAGCATATTTTCCGCTGAAAATCTAATCAGGTCGAGAACATCTGGCCACGCTTACTCTCCACCAAGTTACGTCACTGTACCCCATACGGATCTCCAGATAATCTGTTCACAAGGTATTTTGCTTATTACGCATAAATTATGCAAATTAGGTACTTAATTACCATATTTTGCGCTCAAAATCTAATCAGGTCGACACCCTTTGGTCATGCTACCCCCTATAAAGTTTCATCATCATAGCACTTACGGTTCTCAAGATAACGCGTTCACAAGCTTTTTCCGAACACACACACGCACACACCCCCACACACACACACACACACACACACACCATAGTGATTACTAAGTCTCTCCCTGAACATTCAGGCGAGACAATAAAAGATGCAGTTAATTATGGATGTAATTTACATGATGATACACATAATTTGCAGAAGAGTTTAATATTTTTCAACTCAAAAAAGTGTTGTTTGCTTTCGCACACATCAATCCCCTCTCCTGGACTTAAAACATGCACTAAAGTGTACATTTCCGTTCTTTTTAAAACAATGTTTCTTTAAAATATACCGTGTGCTATGTAAGAATCGCACCTTTTTCATTGTTATTAGCAACTGCTTGCTGTAAATGAATTCCTTTTTTGGTAAATCCTATAACCCTTTGCAGCTAGACCTGGGATGTCGTCATTTAACGTCACGCCAATGTGCACATTATTAGCGAACATCGTTACTGTACATTTGGAAGCTGTGATGTGCGCAATGGCGTGATGACAACAGAGGTCTACCCGCAAAGGCTTATGGGATTTACCAAAAAGATGAATAAGCAATCTTAACCAAGACTATTGTGAAATTGTTTTCAAACATTGCTTTTGTACCTACCTACCTATCTCTGGGAAGTCAACAGCCTTTCAAGGCTCTTTTGATTTAATATTCTTTCTCTGCCTGAGAGGCTTTCCATTCAAAGTGATCACAAATTGAGATTGTTAAACGTGAGAAAACGACTGTGTCTGTACGCCACGAGGCATGGAAGTGGCATACACGGAGGATGACACTATAGCCCAAGTTGAACCCCCTGTGTGAGTAACCCCCTGAATTAATTCAATCATATACACTTACCCTCTGCTCTGTTAATGGTTTGTTGTCTACGGACATCTCCGACTTGCATCTCTGAAGAAGAGACATGGAATACAACAAAATTGGATCAATTAGGTTTATATTGATTATGATATGGAGTACTCGCTCGCTCAGCTCACTCAAGAAGTTATAATATGGTATCGCATACAGGACGGAAAGCAAAAAGTTCCACTCTACAATTAAATCAGTTATGATATAGTTAGCAATTTTTGAGCGATCAATTCTTCACACTTTGTTTGAATATTTCCTACGTCCGTTATATCAACTTGCAATAAGTTTGCTTGTCTTAGAAAGTTTATTGATGACATAATGCATAAAGTGCTAAATGTAACTAGTCCAATCTTTTGAAAGAAATGTCTAACCCAGCTATTTTATGAAAATATTCCATTTCTCAATGCTGTTCAAAAAAGGTAGATCCAGTTTCCTTCTACAAATTGTACAAAATATTTCCAAAAGTATACAAAATAGTATGTATAGCCCTATAAATTTGTTACTGAAATGCATTTCTTTCTCCCTCTTTATGGCAATAACCTAACTAGAATGTTGAAAGTATAATTGGAGACATTCTGCAATGGGTTGGCAATTCCAGTTGAAATCCATACACCCTATGGAAGATATGACCTTAATCTCCCGCACCGGGAGTGTGAATGGCAAATGGGGTTACCTGAATGGCTGACTCCGTTTGAAATCTACACCCCCTGTGTGGGAGATTAAGATCATGTCTTCCATAGGGGGTGTATGGATATTAACTGGAATAGCGCAATGCAGGTCTGCAGTGCTGTTTTGAGGTTAACCGCCAATTAAGCTAAACCTTCTACACAAGTCACAAGATGTAAGTTGAAAATTAGCAGAGGAAACACATGGGTGTTGTCCTTCCAGGTGCTAAGGGCTATTCCAGTTGACATCCATACACCCCCTATGGAAGACATGTCCTTAATATTCCACACAGGGAGTGTAAATTTCAAATGGGGTTACCTGAATGGGTGACTTCATTTGAAATCTACACTCCCTGTATGGGAGATTAAGGTCACGTCTGCAACAGGGGGTGTATGGATTTCAACTGGAATAGAACTATACTGTGATCAGTACTAAAATAGAAGTCCTGTATGATACTAGTAGGTTAATTAATATAGTTCATTCAATGCTAAATAGCCACATAACCAATGAAAACAAAACATGACACCTGATTAACTCTCTCCATGCAGGTGTCGACTGCAGACGACAAGTTTCAATATCTTTCAGAATTGTACATTTTCATGATCATATTTGGAATCAGCATGAAAAATGCATTAAAATAAGTACAAACAAGTATTGGTTCAGTGGTTTTAAAGATAGATCTTGCTATTTTGAAAAAAATATCTCAAAACTTGGACTTTTTATGTTGAAGCCTATGGCTAGCACGCAGAAAAGGATGAACATCAGGCCTGGCCTAGATATGATATCGTATGATTTTATTTGCATAGAATCACGGCCAGGAGGTCAAATTACATTGTACACAAGATAAATAAGCACAGAACAAAACAAGGAAAGTATTATATAACTAAATACAAACAAAAAGTGAGGTCAGCAGGACCTATGGCAGCTCAAGACCTGCAACAAGGAAATGAAGAACCATGAAGAGTTACTACATTGTATAAAGTACCATTCCATTGTGAATTGCAAGTGCAGGGTCCATTCAGCAACTTGCGTTCTCAGTAAAAGAATTTGATATGTTCCAAGCTGATTTGCTGGTTATATAATTACTAGATTGGATGACACTAGAAACTCTTAATCGAGATGCTCAAGGGACAGCTACCTTTGCTACCAGTACATCAAAACTGTGCACAATGACGGTAATAGCTTTCAACAATTACGAGGAAAATTGATCAGTTTGACCTTAATCCTAAATTACTAGCTAGCACCTTGGCCTATTTGAAGTGTCACACCAAATTGAACCATAATGGCACATTAATGCTCTGTATACTTGCTAGCCATAGGCTTCAACATAAAAAAGTCCCAAGTTTTGAGATATTTTCTCAAATATCAAGAGATACCTCAAGAGCCTCTGAACCAATACTAGGCTTGTTTGTACTCATTTTTATGCATTTTTATGCAGATTACAGATATGATCATAAAAATGTACAATTCTGAAATTTTTGACTTTTTGAAAAATATTTGAAACTTGTCGTCTGCAGTCGACACCTGTGTGGAGAGATTTAATGTCTTGAATCCTCACGTTGACATCATGTAGCACACCCCCAAACAGACATGCACAAGGATTGTTACATTCTTTACTGGTATTTTATGCTGGGGTGTCTACCAACATATTATTAGCTTGCTAATTGTGCTAATTAGTCACATTTATGCTGAAAATGTTCTCATTTTTTTACATGGATGCATAAAAACATTTGACATTGTATGTAAGTTTGAAAGACTTTTGAAGACAATTATTCAAATCCTAAACCAATAGGGTTACCCTCCTTTAAGTCCACACTTGCCATAACCTCTAGGTATTAATGGAAAAACCAGCTCAAAGCTACCTGTAAATGTTCTTCAGAGCATTAGAAAGGTAAAAAGTGTAAGCCTCACATCATAGAATGTAAGCCTTTTCTGGAAATAGGAGTAACCAGATGACACAAACAGATTAGCCTTTCTCAGCCTACTCAGAAAACCTACCCTACCCAGAAAAAATCTTTTTTTAAATCTTTCTTAAAGAAAGTGCCCCTTTTTTAGGCAAAAAGAATTTGATTTGCACAAACAAGTTTCCACTGTTTGGGTTGTGCTGTACAGGTCTTCCTGCATAATTAAAGGAAAGCAAAATGACAGCTGTTAATTATTTTCTCATCCATATTAATTTGTTTTGTCACACTAGCATAAGATTCACCAATCAATAATTAGTTAATAGGATTGACACAAATAAGCAGTTGATATCAAAATGCAAATTATCCAGTGACACAATATTCCTAGATGGTTTCTTGCCAATAAATTCCATATTTTTTGTTCTGCAATCCATATTACTTCTTGTATGTTTTAAATATTAAGGACCCCCAATTGAAATAAGGCTTTATTTAGGCTTGTTGTGTTATCCTTGGTGTAAGAAACCTCTCAACAACAGAAAGTCCAAAATCTGATCATCCACAGGGGCGTACCCAGAAACCTTAAACATGTGGTGCACAGCGGCAGGAGTAGCCATAAAATATGCTGATTTTGAATGTTTTAGGCATAGAACCCGGGTTACACACACACATTCTGCACCCCCTTGTGTAAACCATAGTTATTGATTTGGAAAAGAAGGGGGGCAGATGTCCCCCAAATTGCCAAAGGCCAGAAAAGCCCCCTTTTTTGACCCAAAAATAGAGGGTTTTTATGCCTTTTTGGTCAAAAAAAGGTCCAAATTTTGAAAAAACAGTCCA
Source organism: Amphiura filiformis (assembly GCF_039555335.1). Taxonomy (NCBI): domain Eukaryota; kingdom Metazoa; phylum Echinodermata; class Ophiuroidea; order Amphilepidida; family Amphiuridae; genus Amphiura; species Amphiura filiformis. The sequence continues at coordinate 33,442,007 of NC_092633.1, read as the reverse complement.
CTTTTTCAAAATCTGCCCCAGTCAGCCTTTTCAAAATCAGTCCTCCCCCCAAAAAAAAAATCTTTGTTACAGGCCTGGAAAAGACCCAAACCCAAGAAAGATGATTTTAACATTGAACATTGACTTTATTATTCAGAAGTTACAACATTTCATGTATTGGGCTATTCTTTTTACCTAAATTTGTTCTTTGGAAGATTTGAAAGACATGTTCAGATTTTTGGGAGTTTCAACACTCTGAAATCTCAAAAATCAGATTAAATACAAACAGTTGGCAGGTATGGAGTTATCAACCACTTTGCTGTGAGCTTTTTATTGTCTTTAATTCTATTTTCCAAATAAATTGAAATGAAATGAGATTTAAACCTGAATGGTCTATTCTTTTTCTCTCTATCTCTCTATTTTCATGTACATTGTCAGGTCTGCAACTTTGGATGTAACTGATCAAATAAGCACCAGAGTGTTGAGAAACAATTATGCTTTCTAACGATGTACTTTACAATACAAGAATCGCGTCCCACTATTTTTAATATATTTTTCTCTCAAATATATGTCATTTTTTGTGACGCATGCTGTTATTTGACATAGATCTTACAGACTGGTATACTAGAGTGAAATCTAAACCGTTTAGAACCAGGATGTAGATTTAGCGTGGTGGGAAATGCAATGAACCAGTCACTGAATTTGTACAGCGTTCTTTGTAGAACCTTATCAGGCTTTTTTCAGCTTGTAATGTAGGCTTCTACATATATAACATATAACTGGTAAAACAACTTCTTTTAAAAGCAGCTTATAATAATCGGTCTGATTGTATAAAACATAAAATGTAAGAAAGCCATATTATATGTCCCTGTCATTGTCACAAGGTTGGAAATAATGAAAAGAAGGAAATATTTACAGTAAATTATATTTTTGCTCTATCCGTGATAAACAAGGGACTCAAGCTGTTAGGTATTATTGAAAATGATCTTTTTTTCAAATGTGACTAAAAATGAATCTGGGGAGCCAAACAATCATACACTCTTATAACAGTGTGGTCAAATTGACCTCATAAGTAGTTAACTATGCACCTTACCCCTACATAGTGGTCACATTTGTACCACAAAAAGGTCAAAATTTGACCACACTGTTTTAAGGGTGTACACATAACAGATCATGATCTGTATAGATGAGGCAACATGTGACATTATATTTTTAAAGTTTATGTATGTACATCCCCACCTTTCATTTCCATTTAAGTGCGTAGCAGTTTCGTCTGTCATACTTCATGAAACGATCAGTGATACTGGGACTTTACCTGTTTGTGAACAGTCTAGCTGTATCTCTTCAGTTTATGATCTGTACACTATTAATAGCCCTAATAAATACAAAGTAATATACTAACCGTAAAGACCTCGTGATGCAATTCCGGCAGAATCTGTGACCGCATTCTGTCTGCACCGGTTCTCGTAAACACATCAAACATATCGGACATTCGTATTTACTCTCTAAGTTGGGTTCAAATACATAATCATAACCTTCCTGTCCGTCACTCATTGTTGTGTTATAAGGGTCCATGGAGGTAGGCCCCACCTGACTAGGGCTAACAGCTCCAGCCTCAATAGGGACCCTTATTGTGCCACTTGCCGGCATCCCTAATTGCGGGCCTGCTGGGAGATAACTAGCCCCTGGTTTTGATTCTTCAAAGGCCCTCTCTTTGTCACTCATCGCCAACACTTGGATATCTAGAGAGAGAAATCAAATATAAGAAATCAAAATAAGAAATAAAATTGTGCATATAAATAAAGAGTAAAACAAGGAAAATAGTCTTAGTTTTCAGTGCTAGCACAAATAAAAAGATATTTAGGAAGCTACTGGAATTAAAATGGCTACGAAAGAAACTGCACATTGTTCATCCGATGTATACCATTTCGAAATTGTTTTTTACAGTTGTTCCAATGTTGTTTTGTTCTATTAATTTCATCCAAAATATTTTGGTTCAAAAAATACTTTGGCCCATCCAAAATTTGGTCCAATGTTAGCTTGGCCTAATAGTTTTCTTCCATGCATAGGACAATTATTTTGTTGGCCGGAATCCTATGGGGGAAAAAGGAAGGTTTGGACTACAATAAAGGGGGGCAAAATATGAGTTGGACTGAAGTACTTTGGAGGTTTAGTCTATTGGACTAATTATTGTTTTTGGACAAAGAGTAAGCCGATAATTAGAAGGTCCACTAGTCAGAATTGTCTGAGTAGCAGGCTTTCTAAATTACTGGTCTTTTTTGTTTATTGTGTAATTGCAGAATATAGTCCCCCTCCCCAGCTCAATTCTAACCATAGTCAGAGTCAGAAAATTTTCTGACTGACTTTCTGACTGATGGTTTTCTGACTGGTGGGCCTTCAATGCATACTTTTAACATTAAAACAGCCCACTGGTCAGAATTCTGAGTAGCGGGCCTTGAAACTAGTGGGTTTAAGTGGCGGTGCCAGAAAAAAATTTCCGGGGGGGGGGGGCATTGAGGGAGCAAAGTGAATTTCAGGGGACAAAATCAACCCATTTTATGCAAAATTACCACAAAAGGTGAAATTTTAAGTAATTTTGGGTTTTACTGGGGAAACAGGGGTGGGGGCAAGAGTTCTGACTGGGGAATTTGCACCTCATGCCCCCGATGCAGCCACTGGTGGATTTTCTGAATAGTGTGCTTTCTATGCACCAGTACATTTATGCAATTGTAGTGTATGCGCAAATGTAACCAATATGAATGCACAGTACATTGTATGCACTTTTAAGATGGAGCAGCATACAAAGCCAACTTTGCTGCACTTCCATGGGGCATGGCCCTCTTCAATGACACAATACCAAGCCCCAAAGTGCAAAGAAATCTTGAGAACATCGGTTTAAGATTAACATACAGAGAATTTGACAAATGCTTACCTCATAAATTCATTCATGGGTGCAGATCTGAAAGAAATAGATAAAACAAAAACAAATTAGTAGTGGTTTGGTTTATGCAAAACAAAATGCTATCAAATATAATTACATGTAGATCAGTTTGTAATCGTGACAAATGTTAGGCTTTTACCACTACGCTGAAAAGTAGACCCAAGTTAAGAGTGCTATTATAGTTGACATGTCTGGTCTATAGTTTGAGTGTTAAAGAAAGTAGACAAACTACTTGTATTAATCATTTGTGATGCTTCTGGCGAGATGTCACAAGACAATTCTCAAAATAAAAAAGATTGATATCAATCCGCGATGCAATAAGGCCCGCCCGATTACAAGCTGATCAAACTATAGGCCTTTAGACGATTGCAATAGTAATGCTCTTGTGTCCGTTGAACATCAACTTTTAACCACTGCAAACTGTACTCTTTTGTAAACTTCTGCAAAGATCAACCAGCATTTAAGATTTGATTAAAATTCTTGATCACTATTAGAGCAAATCAGCTTTAATACTGTCCAATCTTTTCTCCTTTGGTTCCATCAAGACACCATCAACGTTTGCGCTGATCCTAACCTCCACGTGCGGGAGTATATATCCTTCTTTGAAACCCACTAGCCAATAAGCGATAGGTGTACACATGGCAGCCACACATGTGTTAAACATGTACATTATAACTGGACTGAAAAGACGCCAAAAAATAAATCCTGTTTCCCATTTGCAGTGAACTTTAGGCAAAACTTAGGGAATAAGACCAATTCTCAATGTGAATTCTAACCAAGTTGATGATGTGGTACATGCTTTACAAGAGTCAAAGTTGTTTCATGTAATCTATCTTTGAAAGAATGAATATCTGATTAAAAAGATCATTTGAATCCAAGAAACTTCTTTGACAAAATATCGGATTCTCATGGAACATGAATACCAGGTTTCTTACGCTTTTACCTGTAAATTTGACTCAGTGAAATTGGTAGTTTTTTTCACTTTGTGTTGATTTAGCCAAAAATAGACCCCTAAACGTCACACCCCTAAAAATTGATGATGGTATACGCTTAAAATTCTACCCTTTTTCAATGTTTTTATTCAAGTGGATGTATAGCACTTTTATGAGTGACATTTATACCCTCCACTGAGCAAGTGGGAAAAATCATCAAAAGCTATAGGAGAAAGAAGAAACAAACACCTCCACCTGCATAACTGCAAACTCATGAGAAACTAAATTTTTTTATTATGTGGCTTGTTTATTTTTCCATTGTACAAGTGTACTAAGGTAGCTATAGTCAGTCCCCGGGAGTCAATCTGACATTTTAGTTCCTGGTTCACACAGGGACCCAGGAGTTTTACTATAAATGAACTTCGCATTCACATCATGCAGAGTTATTAATAGTACTCTCATATTTATAGATTCTTATGAAAATGAGACATAACATATATTTTGAGACATAAAAATATTTTCAAATGGGGAAAATTTTCAAGTTACACATTTGCATTTTCACTTCATATTGTTATTTTGCACAAAAATTTTAGTCTCAAATATGAGAAAAGAATTTTTAACCTCATATCCTTCAACCTTTTTGTCAGTCAAACAGTGGCAAGATCTTATGCCAATTTACTGAGTAACATTTTGGTACCTGAGTGAGATTCAATCTTTCCCTAGAGAAGTCCTTTTCAGAGGGCTGAGCTTACAGAACTCTAGTGCCATCTTCAGAGCCACATTTTGGTACTCCAAAATACTCTTAAAGTTCCGAAATGCTGCTTTTGTTTCTTTATTGAGTACTAGTTGAGTGCCTGGTAAATGTCAAAGTCAAAACAAATGTACAATAACAGAAAACTTATTGAGATACTTGGCAGGCCCGTACGGAGGATTTTTAATGGGGGGTGCTAATTTTGAAAAAGTGGACCTTTTTTTCCAAGGGGGGCAATTTTGTAAAAGTGGACTTTTCCTCAAAAATTTGGACCTTTTTTTTTTTTTTTTTCGTAAAAACCCACCACCGCACCCCCCTGCGTACGGGCCTGATACTTGGTAATTTTGCACTTCATTCCCCAACATTCACATTAACTTAATTTGGTTGCTTTTCTACTGCCATCATCAACACACCATAGTTCTACCAATCTTCAATCCTAAAAAGATGCATGGGTTATTAAAGGAGGATTTTGCAATATTTTGAGGATTTTTTCTGGCTTAAATTTTGATGTAACATGATCTGGTCCATGGAGGCAAAAGGCAGCAAATTTGAAATTGAGACATAGGTAAAAATATGGAGTAAAAAAACAATAAAATACATAAGAAAATGGACATCACAAAACTTCATAACTTTAGAGCCAAGTATGCTAGACTTTTGGTGTTTTCAGTATATGATAGCCTAATGTTTACTATGCATGGTCCTGAAACTGGAACCTAGGATTTTGAGAGGATGTATTGATAAACATACTCGGGATGATCCTCCACTCTTTTCAACGGAGTCTACAGTAGCGGCACCACAGGGGGGGCATGGGGAATCCCCAGTCAGAACTCTTGCTCCCCCTGTTACCCCCCCCCCCCAGTAAAAAACAAAATTATGAAAAATACCACTTTTTGATTTTGATTTTGCCCCCCAAAAAAAAAAAAAAAAAAAAATTTACTTTGCCCCCCCCCTCCACCACTGGGAGTCTATGTCCTTTTGTGTGTCAGATATTGCTCTTCTGCTGCATGAGACTAACATGATTTCTCAACCATGTCTACTTCAATCAACATGGTCTGAAGGAGAAATGGGGCAAAACTTCAGAAAAGTCAGAATTTATCGTCTCAATTTGATCAACAAACACATAATTTTGAACAGAAATCATAATAAATTAGTATATTTTGGTCAAATTTATCATCATTTTGGGGCATGTTTTTCAGAATCCCATCTGCATATCCCTACCCAATACAAAATCAAATAAGGATTCATCCTAGCGTAAACCTTCAACAAAAGCACATTTTTTCTGTTATTAACATTCTCATCATTGTCATCACCATCATCATAAATGAATAATAAATAATGCGTGTATATATATCACATTTTTCCAGATGATTGTATGTTCGCTGCCATTTATAGTGAACCATCACAAACAGATCGCATCAACTATACTGTGTCTCATCTCAAGTTGGGAGTAACACCATGTTGGATTTCTTAGTGATTGATTCAAATCACACATGCTAACCTAATCCCGTGGGGCATATACACATGCGTAGAAGGGCGATTTGTCCGTGTGCTGGCAACGCAACTGCGTAAATGCACTGATTTGAGTCTACCACTACAAACTCCAACATGGCGTTACTTTCAACCTGAGATGAGACACAGTAAAGGCTAGTTGCAGCCAAACCTTTTCAAATTTTTGCATTCTGAAGATGTAAAAAAAATGGTTGTGTTCAACATTTTAGTTGTTTTGTAATGTTAGTTGATTTATTTTGACACCAAAATTGTCTGATTTTTCATATTTTGAGCCTTAATTAATACAAACAGTAGAGTTTCCTAGTAATTAAAAAAAAAAGAAATCCCGTCCGACCGACCCAATTGTTAAAATTCAATTGAGGGCAAGCAAACAATTTTTTTTTCTTGGCCTTTATAGGTAAACCTATCTACACTTAGATTGTACAACATGTAATATCCATCAATTATCTGGGTACAAGTAGTTTCCCAAATTGGGAGAAGGTTTTTGATAACCAAACAACTAATCACCAATTTTAAAAGCAGGACTAAACCGTAGATTATGGAGAAAACCTGTGAAGAGTGAGCATAGATTGGGATAAACCAAGTGCACATAATTCCTTGGGAACGGCCAGGGCTTGAATCCTGGACTCAGTAGAACTCATTTGTTTCTTGTTTAATTCCACAGCTCAATTGTCAAGTGCTTGAGACCTATTAGTTTGGAACCACCATTATACCAAGAATGAACTTGGGTCAGGAAAAATTGTATTGTGCTTGTTCACAAGATGGGCCACAATTTTAAACAGTACTATTTATGGCAATCAGGTCAAGGGAATTCTTTTTACTAAGAAATATGTTTTCAACAAAGATGACAAACAACTATATTACACCATGTTCAGGGACTAGGAGTTCGTTAATTGGTAAAGTGAATATTTGAATTGTATCCAGGGTTGGTCAAGCTATATTGCTGGCTGCAATACTACAACATCATCTGCTGAAGGTGATGCCCTCAATTTTTTGCAAATTCTACTTTTTACACAATTGTAATTTAATAAAGGCAAGTGGGATGGCAAGAGCCACATTATTTTTTTCCAGTTTTCGGCATTTAACTAAAAACTAGATGGACCGCGGTTCTCGGATGTCGCGGTTTTCGACGCACAGCATCGACCGTGATGCCTCCACCAAAGGGAGTGATGTGGAATTCACAAGTTGATACAAAGCTTCAAGCCTAAAAGAGGAGACTGAATTTGACCTTAGATGACACCTGGATGACCCCAAAACAACCTTTCAATGACTCCTGAGTGACCCCAAAATGACCGCCCAAAAATTTGTCTCGAAATGTTGACTGTACCCACCAAGTTTCATGCCCATATAGTAATTATACTAATTTGACCTCGGATGACCCCTGGTGACCCCAAAATGACCTTCCAAAAATTGGTTCTAAATGTTGACTGTACCCACCAAGTTTCATGCCCATACGACAGTTTTTACTAATTTGACCTCAGATGACCCCTGGGTGACCCTGGATGACCCCAAAATGACCTTAAAAAAATTATGCTCTGAATGTTGACTGTACCCTCCAAGTTTCATGCCCATACGACAGTTTTTACTAATTTGACCTCAGGTGACCCCTGGGTGACCCCAAAATGACCTTCCAAAAATTTGGCTCTAAATGTTGACTGTACCTACCAAGTTTCATGGCCATATGACTATTTTTGCTAATTTGTCCTCAGATGACCCCTGCATGACCTCAGGAGACCTTGACCCACTAACCAACATAAACTTGTTCTGTCTGGGGTCAAGATGCACCCACCCACCAAGTTTGAGGAACGTGCGACCCCAGTCTCTGAGAAAAGAGGTAAATAAGGAAAATGGGACCTCAAATGATCTTTTACCTTAGTATATGACCTTGAACCTCACCCAAAAAAAAGTAGCCAGAGTTTTTGACCATGACCCACCTATCCTGAAAATCTGAAGTCAATCCGCCCATCCATGCCCGAGATATCACATCCGGACGGAAGCACGGAAAGACGGAAGCACGGACATTGCAAAAACAGTATGCCTCGCGGTGGAGGCATAAAAATGCCTGTGTGCATATAGGGGTGTGATTACCTGCAAACGAGGACACATACATTGATAGACACATCACAAATGTGGACATACCTGCAACTGTGAACGTACACGGTTGCTGGATATAACCAGGACAACACAAATAACATAAAAATGCATTTAAAATGGTCCCCGTTTAAAGGGATCATGGTTGGATAGGAAGTTATCGGGTGTGTATGGGTAGGTCCACAGTGTCAGATGGCTGGAATAAATCATATGCAGAATGAGGTCCTCATTTGCAGGTAATTACAAAGATGTGTGCCTGTGTGAGGTGCTTGTGTGGGGGTATGTGTGTGGGGGTGCCTGTGTGAGATGCCTGTGTGAGGAGGTGCCTGTGTGGGGGTGTATTGAATGGAGGTGTGCGGGTTGCATGTGTATGTTAAACTCACTTAGTTTGTCTGCTGCCAGCTTGAATAGCTAAATATCACAGATTTACATTATTTCTATCCACCAATGCATAATAAACCACATACAAATGCGATCAAATGACACATAATGGTTCATGATTCTTGAGATTTCTTCTTACATCAATTCCTGTGGTACACAACTTCACTTTTGCTGTAAGCAAAAGTGTATACAAAACGTCCCTGGATCCGTCTCTGTTAACTGGGAAAATGCATGACCAAGCCTCTTAACTATTCTTTGTGATCAATCAATTGTAAAAATTTCACAGGGTACATGTTAGTGAAATTTATGCACAAATTTTACTTTTTGATATTGCTAAGTACTTCCTTAATCCTTAATATAGCCAATAAAAGGACATATAGTCCCTTCATACAAACTTTCTGTAAAAGATTGTGTTTCAGATAACTTTTGGTAAAAATTTCAGCTTTATTAACATTGTATCCTCAAAGTTCTCTCATCCTAATACTGCTACTAACTAAATAGCTCTAAATATGTGTGCCCAATCAGTATAATTGAAGACAGAGATAAAAAGACTATTTATTTATTTATTTATTTTTATTTTTGCGTCTGACGTCACTGTCAATTGAAATTCCCTACAATCCTTGATTGGTTAATAGCGTGTAAAAGGAAGGTCAATTAATCTGGTGCCGATCGGAGAAAAGGAATAGCACAAAATGGCGAAAAATTACGTACTTTTACAAGAAAAAAAGCAACTTTTCTAAGCATTGTTGACATGGTGCCTTTGCGAAAGAAAGTTTCCTACAATACTATAAAGACCTAACTTTTGATATGGTTTGTATGTTTGAAGGTGCAAAATTAACAATAAGGCGCCTGGTTTTATTGCCACGTTCATCAACTCACATCATCACAACACTTGTAAACAAACCGTGCTCAAGTGTGATTGACAGATGACGTCAGACGCAAACTAGTCTTTTTATCTCTGTCTTCCAGTACATGTATAGTGAAAATGTCTTCACTTACAATTGGCTGTTCTATAAAATTCACACTCCCCCTGTGGAAGATTTTGGAAATATCTGCCACAGAGGGAGTATGAATTTCAAATGGTATGAGCACATTAAGGAGCTCCATTTGAATTTCATGCACCCTCTTGAGAAAGATTCAACCTGAATCTTCCCGAGGGAGAATGAGTTTCGAATGGAGCTGCTAATATGTTAATTCCATTTGAAATTCATACTTCCACAGGGGGAATGTAGATTTCAACTGGAAGAGCCCAATGTATATGCAAAAGTTGTGGAAAGATCAATGTTAAATGCAAATTTAGAAAAGCTGTTGAAGTTAATCTGCAGGGTTGAAGAAAGAATAGGGACCACTGCTACGGTCCAAAATAGGTCATCCCCATGGGTGGAAAGTTTGGTTGCAATATCAGGACAATTATTGATGGACACAATTATTGACAGACACATTTTTTTTAACTTTTGTGATGCAGCAAAATCTATTTGACAAATTATTGTTGTTAGCTTGATCCCTGGATTGGAATCATCATGTTGGCCCTACTGCAATAGTATGTACAAGATCATTCTAAAATGAAAGCATAAGATCCAGCTAACAGAAGGAAAATTTGATTTGAAAATAACATGGCCAAAATAGCTTGTTTCCACCAATTGACATTTTATTTCAGGCATCGTAATTCAAATTACTGGTATACTAAGATCTAAAATGCACAATAGTGTTGATTAACGAAAAGCATTAAAAATTTTGGCACATGGCCATACACAAACGATGCGAAGCTGTGACTTACTAGCAGGGGCGGCACCAGGAATTTTTTTTTTCAGGGGGGCAAAGTAAATTTCAGGGGGCAAAATCACCCAATTTTATAAATTTGCTACAAAAGTGGAAATTTAGGTAATTTTTTTTGGTTTTGCCTCAAAAGTGGGGGTAAACTGGGGGGTCAAGAAAATATTTTCCCCACCCCTTGTAGCGCCACCACTGCTTATAAGAAGAGCTGGTTTCCCCAGCCTTATTATCTTATTTTGCACAACAAACGTTTGCAATCTAAATTTCTGTATTAAAATTAAAGGGCATTCTGGTTTGGCAATTTTGCACTGAACTTTATTAGTGTGCAATGGTTTGTTTGAACCTGGTAAAGCAAGGGGAAATCCCTTTGCTGAATCTATTTGTTTTAAAATTGAAAGTTTGGAGAGAATTGTTTCCTTAGTCAAAAATCAATTGACTTTTTCCTTTTTTTGATCCTATAAGGGAAGTGACAAAATATTAATTTCCACAAGGTATAAATAATACTAGGCGGTTACCCGTATTTCGCGGTTCTCGGCTGTCATAGTTATTAGCTTTTGCAAATCTCAAAATCGTTGACCATGGATGACCTAACAAGCGCAAACCTGGGCTTCCTTGGCCAAAGTGACACCACCGACCAAGTTTGAGCTCCATGAGCAATTTGAAATCTTTGTTTTTTGACCTATGACCTCTCAACCGTAGGTCTGACAAAAAGGTCACAATGGAACTTTTGTTTGTTAGTCCAATTTCCACCTACCCACCAAGTATGAGTTCCATAGGCAATTTGAAATTATTTAATTTGACCTTTTTGACTTTTGACCTCTTAACCGTAGGTCTGAAGAAAAGATCACCGTGGGAACTTTTGTTTGTTAGTCCAAGGTCCACCCACCCACCAAGTTTGAGTTCCAGAGGGGCAATTTGAAATTTTGACCTTTCTTGACCTATGACCTCTTAACCATAGGTCTGACGAAAAGGTCACTGTGGAAACTTTTGTTTGTTAGTCCAAGGTCCACCCACCTACCAAGCTTGAGATCCATAGGGACAATTGAAAATTTTGACATTTCTTGACCTATGACCTCTTAACCGTAGGTCTGACGAAAAGATCACCGTGGAAACTTTTGTTTGTTAGTCCAAGGTCCACCCACCCACCAAGTTTGAGCTCAATGGGAGCAATTTGAAATTGTTACCTTTCTTGACCTATGACCTCTTAACCGTAGGTCTGACGAAAAGGTCACTGTGGAAACTTTTGTTTGATAGTCCAAGGTCAACACAATGGCATGGCTAGATTTGCCATTTAAAGTGTTTGAAATTAGACTTCAATTGAACTTGACCCCGTCCTTGACATTTGACCTTAAAAAATATAAACTTGTTCTTTCTGATATCAAGCTGCACCCACCCACCGAGTTTGAGCCCCGTATGACCTACGGCGGCCTCACATTAGCAGTCACAGTACGGCGGCCTCACATTAGCAGTCACAGACAGATCCACAGACAGAGAATAGCGTATTATAATATAGATATTTTGGGTTGGTGTGTGGGTGTATACATGTACTGTATTTGCCATTCAATCCATGTGTCCCACAATCCATCACAACTTCACTCTCGCAGCTCTCGTCGTGCATTTTTGACATTAAGTCATGGATGACGAAGAACATGCTCAAGCTTAATGAAGAGAAGACAGAGTTTTTGTTGCTGTTCCTGAACATCTCAAGTGCAAGATGCCTCCTGTATCCTTGCAAGTTTGTGGTAAGACAATAACACCTTCTGAGAATGTAAGTAATCTGGGAGTTGTCTTTGACACTTCAATGACAATGTCTTCTCATATCACAAGTCTCTGCACCAGTCTCAACTATCAACTCAGAAATATATCGCGCATTCGCAAATATCTTGACTTTGATTCTTGTCACTCTGTCATCCGGGCTCTAGTTCTGTCAAGACTCGATTATGGCAATGCTTTATTGCTTGGCTCCAACAAAACGGACATCAAACGGCTCCAACGCATACAAAACTGGTCTGCGAAGTTAATTTGTGGTGCGCTGAAATTTGACCATGCCACGCCGTGCTTACAACAACTGCACTGGCTACCTGTCAAAGACCGTATAACATTTAAGATCATTGTACTCGTCTATAAGTGCCTCCATGGAGCTGCGCCCGACTATTTATCATCTTGCCTGACTCTGTACCAGCCGCTCTGAGCTAGTCTTCGTTCAGCTTCTGACATCACCCGGCTATCCGAACGCACTCCTACTAAAACACTCATATCTGCTCATAACCGGACTTTTACATATATCGCTCCGCACATCTGGAACAACTTACCAGCTGAAATCAGAAACTGTGACACACTCTCCAAGTTCAAAAAATGTCTGAAAACGCACTTGTATCCAAATGATGAATAATGTTTTTGCTTGTATTGTATATTATATTTGCCATTTTCTCTAATTGCCGTTTTCACCGGTTCATACTGCGCTTTGATCTTGATGTAACAGCGCTATATTAAATGTACTTTTGTATGTATGTATGTATGAGTGCATAATAGTTTGTAAACATCTGAACTTTTGTGTATCTTATCTTCATGATGAGCACTTTCCTCTTTTTTTTTTTTTAGCTTTTGAGATGATACCACAAGTTGAACCCAGAACCTCATACAAAGTGATTACCCTAACCATTCAGGCTATGCTCTCCCACTTGGAAAGTTGGAAATGCTGCCTCATCAAATCAACCCTGGAATATTATAACACATTTATTTTCCCTCTACCTTTTGAAGGAAACATCATAAGAACCACTAGTCTCATGTCAGAAACTGGTTTATCCTATCCTTTGTGTGAAACTGCACAGGATTCAGTGTGCTTAATTCCTCAATAGAGTCTTTACATTAGGCCAAGAAAAATATGTTTGCTTGCCCTCAAATGAATTTTAACAATTGGGTCGGTCGGTCTGGATTTCTTTTTTTTTTCTTTTCTTTTTTTTCAATAACTAGCAAACTCTACTATTTGTATTAATAAATTCAGGCTCAAAATACATGTTTGAAAAATCAGACAATTTTGGTGTCAAAATGAATCAACTAACATTACAAAATAACTAAAATGTTGAACACAAGCTCTAAAATACATTTTTTTACATCTTCAGAATGCAAAAAATTTGAAAAGGAAAAAACTTTTTCAGGAATTTCCAAAAATAGGGTCGGTATTCTTTTGTTCAGTAAATAGAAAAAACCCTTTTTCTGATTTCCAAAATTAGGGTCGGTCGGTTGAGGGCAAGCAAACATCTGGTGTTTTTTTTGGCCTAAACTAACTCAACACCAAGGATATGCCAGTTAACGCACATGGTAGACAGGAATTAATTGCACTCAAATGAGTCAGATGCCCACCGCATTCAATGTTGGTGATGATTTATGCAGTATACATGTACATTTTTATTTCTAAAAACCACATGTTGCAAAAGATCACATCAAAATCAAGTTAGTGATTTCTGAGATTTATCAACATTTGTTGTACACATAACAATAGAAAACAAACCGCATGATTGTATTCACTATATCTTGAAACTAATTTCCACATCCAACTCATTTGTCATTTTATCACTCCACTGGTACAGCAATTGAAAATACTGCCCTGTCGGTGAACTTAGGCTATTATGCATGCTTGATTTTAATTCTGTAATTTTTCTAACAAGGATGTCATACAGGAAGTGATCAAGTCAAGTGCAAGAATTCCTCAAAATCAAATTTTTATAAATTAACACTCAAAGTTTTCACTTTGTTGACTTGTCAGGAAGGATGTAATCCTAATCATTTAATCAAAATACTTCACTTTGTTCAAGTTCATAGAAAAGTGGCAAGAATCTGAATCTGAAAAAATGGAAGTGACCAAAGTTGTCACCAATCCATGGAATATGGATTGAAACCAAAACACTCATTCCAGGATTCTAACACAAATTCATCATGACCTACTGTTATCAAATGTTGATTGGCAAAAACACACCAAAAACTGAAAAGTTAAAATTGCACAACCTAAAAAAAGGTACATCAAATGACTCCTACCTCGGTAAGAATGCGAATTGATCTACCATCCCCATCAGACCATATTACCATGTCCATTCTTGCAGGTTCCTTTTCTGTTATATCACCACCCTACTGACAGGAATTGCAACATTTAACCTGCCTAAACCAGTGGCTCATAATAGTTGTGTTCACATTTCGAGTTACACCCGGCGTAAACTTACGCTGAACATTGATAAAAATTCCACAAATATTTCCTCTATTCCACACCTAGCTTACTCCTAGCACCTACGCCAACCAGTTCCACCAAGCATTCACTTCTGGTCGGTGTAAAAATTGGCTACCACTTCGGTGTTTCTGTGACCTTCATCAATCATGCGATATGCAATTTCTTAATTCCGACTAAAGAAAGGTCAAACTTATACCGGGTGCCAGGTGTAAAAGTGTTCACATTGCAACTTACACCTGGCAGAGATTACACCCAGCTCCCTACTCCTGACTTCAGGAATAAATCGTCGGACGTACGCCTGGAGGAATATACACTGACCATCATTCACACTGCCACTACTCCTGGCAGCGCCTACCGCTACTCCTAGCAACTTAGCCGACCAAGTTCCGCTAAGCGTATGTCCGACAATGTGAACATAGCTAATATGGGGATTCATTCACAATATGTTGCCAAAATCAAATCAGTAATTTCTGAGATATCAATATCTGCTGTATACATAGCGATACAAAGTACATGATTGTTTACACCACATCCGATTTATTTGTCTTTATCGCTACAAGTAAGACTATGTGTATATTAGATAGGCCTGGAAACATCATGTAATCAGGAAGTTCCTTACGAGGTAATTTTGGGATTTTTGTGTATTTAAAGATCAAATCTAGGTCACGGTTCCAATTGGTGACCCATATGAACCAATCTAGGCTGCAAAAATAACTGCTGCGGCAAACACAATAGGGAAAAAAAGAGGAAAACAAAAAAACAAACAAGAAGATTAGTAAACTTATGCTATAGCATTCACACTTTTTCGGCATATGTTGCGCACAAATCACTGACACCTACAATCCATCCCTGGTAGCTTAGTAGTCACAGGAGCAGTCCAGAGGATGATCTAAGGAAGCCCCATCATGCACTGTAAAAGTGTCATCACTAGAATTTCAACTGCCACTTTACTTTTCAAATCCCATTGAACTCTGTGCAAAAGATGTTGTTTTAGAATTGCCTGTGTGTCATTATTACTTGGTCGATTTCAGATCTAAAGGGATGTATGCATGAAGGATAATTCACACCTTCTGTAGATAACATAAAATGTGAAATCGACCAACCTTTTGAAGGTGTTTTTATTGTAAATATATCTGTCCAAATTCAAATTTAACCATGCACGTGTGTATGCAGTGGGCGGGCAGTGGTGTCATGTTCACTCACACAGCTGTGCTAACCGCAAGACTTGCTGGGAAGTGCTTAAATCATCCTCTGGGATCAGTCATCCATCTCAAAACAAACCGTTTTCATATTATATGGCCCTTGAGCAAAACTAATTGAGAAATCCTAGTTCTAAGATCTAAGATCCTATAAAAGATTCAAGATATTGTGCTTGTACCATAAATATTTTGGATAAAAGTTAGCATATTTGTAGGAAATTTGGGCTCTCTCTGGAAATTTTGAGATTATCTTTAGACATTAAAACCATATATTACCAATTGACGTCCAATTCTTGTGTACATTTTCAGAAATTGAATCTCTGATGCACTCTCTTGGAATATTCTATTTCACTCTACCCTTGCACACAGATGATTACTACAGTCACCTGAACCTCAGTGAGCAAACTGATGTTCCCAGTGAGCCTCTTTCAATCCATATTTCATCCACTTTACTGTCATCAGTAACATTCATGCACACTACTTCAAAATGTTGCTTACAATGCTAAATATAAGTCTATATATGTACATACAATGTACAAAATGTGTAGCATTTATTATTGGGTTTTGTAAAAAAATGTGGATGAAAAAAAAGAAAAAGCCAATGGTGAAAAACAGAAGTCATAGCCTAAATACATTACATGTAATTTGTTACATAAACATCTCAAAAAAAGTAACTAACCCCCTTAAATAATGACCATTATTCAAAATCGAGTGATTGTATTACAAATCTGTAAAATGTATTGGAAGCAGAATTTATTCCTGCTCATTTTGACAGTCATTTGCAGCAATTGACTAAATATTGACGTCACAGCGTACATTTAAATCAATGTAACCCAAGATTTGAAAGTTGCAGTAAATTGTATTGATTTTGTATTCAGTGTAATGGAAGGAAATCTGTGTAATGATATCTGAGTGTTTTTGTATTGTAAAAATTGTATGTAAGTGCAACTTTCAAATCTGGACCTCACTACATTAAATTGACCGGTGTTTTATTGTTTTCTGGGCTGTCGTATCAAATGAGGTGTCAAAATGTGCAGAAATAAATTCTGCTTCCAACGCATATTACAGATTTGTAATAAAATAGCCCCTTTTTGAATAATGGCCATTATTTAAGGGGGGTTAGTTACTTTTTTGAGATGTTTAGTATAGGCCCACATTACACAGAGAACAGGGGAGAAAATTATTATTTCTTAATTATTTTGTATTTCATGGAATACTTGAAAATGACATACCATTATCATCTATGCTAGAAGTGATGTATATGTACAGTTCAAACATAATTTTACTTTAAACTAATCTTATCTAATCTGAACCTCAGGCTCCGGGTACCGGGTTCTCCAAGGTAAAGTCAGAGTGGTACATTAGTAGAATCACAAGACTTACCATGCTTACTGTAAAACTCTATTGGTAGAATAACATGCTCTTTCTACATGCACTTCATAAAGCCATATTATAACATTTCCATACAAAGTAGATTTATATTTCTTTGCCATAAAATATTAGCTTTTATTATCAGATATGTCACTATTTAATTTTGAGCCAAACAACTGAGGTAAAGCAAAGAAAATTAGAATTTACTACCAGCGCCGATGTCGCCAATGTGTATCACACCGGTTTGCACAATTTTATTGGATTAGTCAAGAATTTGGTCCATTTTGGCAAAAAATTGCCAAATATGCAAGATTTTCATTAAATGCCACCCACCACTAAAACTATCCTAGCTACAACCCTGGCACTTATATTTGATTTAAGCGAATCAACTGTAGACACTGTAATAATTATTCAGTACCAGATTATGCACTGAAAGAATTTCCAGGTCTCCCAAGATGGACAAATAAAGAAGTTAATCAAGTTCCGGTCAGTTTGGCATACAAGGTCCCTGGATCTGATTTTGATTGAAAGAGGGGAATTCCCAATGTGTTGCAACTTGCAATAATAATGAAATGACTTAAAAATGAGGATGGACTAATTCCTGTATTCTCTGACCATAAAACCACATACACAAAAATCAATAGTCTATTTTCAGTTTTGAAAGATAAAACAAGCAAAACATGACACCTTTGATTCCAACAGAATCTTTTACAGATTAATTTCTATCTCATATATGTCCCTTTGATATTTCCCCCAAGTGTGACAGGGGAAATCCCACTAAGTTTTTGTTTCTAAAATTCAACCACAGCGCAGTTGTTACTTCCTCACATATGATATATATGGCTTTTAAAAGTATGCATCAAGTCCATATACATGCATACATGTACATCATATAGTTTATATAATAATGGATTTTCTGCAATTTGATAAATTTTTATTTAAAGCTCTGTGCACTGTTCAAATACTCTCCCCACCCCTCACTGACCTTGACATTTTTTGTCTCATGAACTTGCACCAATCTATGGCGATTTTACCCCAGATGACCAAAAATGACCCCAAAATGATGATGCGATTTCAAGAACCTATGGCCACACTACTCCCCACCAAGTTACATGTACGTCACTGTACTTGTACCTCATCCCAATAATCTGTTCACAAGGTATTTTATGCTTGATACGCATAAATTATGCAAATTAGGTACTTAATTAAAATATATTGCGCTGAAAATCTACTGGTCATGCTACCACCTACTAAGTTCCGTCATCATTCATCGTTTTCAAGATAATAACATGTTCACAAGCTTTTCCATACACACACATGGACACCCCCCCACACACACACACCCACCCCCACCATAGTGATCGCTTACATTGTAGTCTCTTCGGGTGAGACAATTACAGGAAGCCACTTTGAGAGGGGGAGGGCTTTTTGCAATGTATTTTCCTTGTTTTGGATATCAAACTGGTTATAAATTTTCCAAGAAACTTTAATTGCAAACCAGGATGTGGGATTGGAACTGATAGCTAAAGCACTAAATGTCACCATTAATTAAATACAATGTCCAGATCATTTTCCAACTTGATTTAAATTGATACAATTCTAAATTACAAGTGCAATGTGTTTTTGAAACTTCAAACATAAAAATCAAATTTAAACTTGTCACATGTAGGCCTACTGTCTTACAGTATCTCTGTTCAATGCAGAATCAAAGTGTGACATACATTAGTAAACAAAGCCTATCATGACAAATGATTGCAATTGTCAACCATGTATATAGCCCATATCCTAGGGTTGGCGATTTTTTTGATTTAAAAAAAAAAAAAAAATTAAAAAATTGATTTATTTGATTTAAATCGGATTTTTTTTATTTATCGATTTTTTTGATTTTTTTTTATCCCAAGAACTGCTATAGCCCATGATAAAGTCTAAAGAGACCAGTGGAATGCTAGACATATCCACAATCCTATCAGGTATTTACAAAAAATCAAAACAGGGTTTGCAGATGTGAAAATTTCAAAGAAAAAATTTGGTAAAATCATGGGAAAAAACCTGTTGAATTCTGCACCTTGAAAATGATTTTTTTAGCAATAGATAAAATGACATCATAGAGGTATTTAATTGTATCCAAAAGGTGTAGAGACATTACAAATGAAGTAAAACAGGCAATTCAAGATAGAAATTAACTTAAATTTATCAAAAACGGTAAAACTGACAAAGTTGATTTAAATCAGTGATTTTTTTTTTTTTAATCATTTGATTTAAATTGTGATTTAAATCGTGATTTAAATCAATTGATTGAAATCACGCCAACCCTGCCATATCCCCTGACATATTTGTAAAAATGTGTATTTTAAGAAAAACGGCATTGACATCTTTGCGAATGTATTGTTTCTACACTCTTAATATTTGTCATCTAGTTCATAGAAAACCATTCCAATCTAAAGAAGACATAAAACAAATAATTGTTACCGTATGTGTAACTGCAGCAAATTGCAGTGATATATGATGCAAATAACACTGTTTTATTTCAATGCGACAAAATGTGTCGTAGATGTGAAACAAAGAATTTACGATGAATACAAATATAACTGCAAATACATCATTATGATATCATGTGAAAAACATCATAAATGAACTGCTAAAGAAGTCATATCTGACACATTAGTGCCAATTTTGAGTACAGTACTTACCGTACCAGAATTGTGACAGAAATGAACATTGAGTACAGTACGGTATATAAGGAACAGGAGACACCCTCACAGGAAAAGATACTGTTTTGCGTATATTTAGCTTTGCCAAAATGACACGCCGGTGCCCCATTTTTACCCTGTTCATGACCTTTGTTTGTGTGACTATGAGGATTGGAAAGAGATCTATTGCCATGAAGTTTTGGGCTAGTGAGCCTTATCATCCAATACAGTTTTTGTCACAGAAGAATGTAATTCCAGTAACTGTAACTCGGTATGTTTCAACTTTGGATTTCTTAAATGTACAGTACATCCCCAACTGCTGTAAGACTTCAGGTCTGTAGATGTCATTATACTTAAATGATAAAGACTGAAGTCTTGCTAGCAGGACTAAGAAGAACGGCACTTGTTTACATTTTGAGAGTGTGCAGAGCGCAGGCCTTGAAATAAGGGGCGCAAAAGAGCAAATTTGCGCCTGGTGATTGGCAAAATGCTCCTGCTTCTGTTGGAAAATTACACACAAAGACATAGACCAGGAGCAATTTATTGTTAAATTATAGTACAATTGCTCCTGGTTCCGAAATCCTTATTTCAAGGCTTGGCAGAGCGTAAACACGAAAGTGGGGTTCAGATTGCCTGAATCAATCATCTGACAATCATAGCAACAGACCGATAATCTGATTGGCCGATTCTACGTCAAATCGTTGGTCAGCGCAGATCGGTGCCCTTGAAGTGAACACAAAGCTCCGCGATAGTCATAATAACAGGGCACTCACGTCAATCTGACTTCTGAGCAAAGGACTGCTGTTCTTCTCTGAAATCCAGTGTAGCATTTAACATGCATCAAAATCCTTAGAACATGTAGAAAGCCAATATTTTATGTATCATGTGTACATAGCATGAATGATGATCATGATTATGATAGAATCTAGTCTTAGTGACTAGGAAGATCGAACACAGACATAATCATTTGGACGTTTAAATGAGCTGACATATCAGATAATACCTAATGTAAAAGTAAATGTCATCACGTTCTCAGTTACTGGGACTATAGCTAAAATAATAGTTTCTCGATCATGAGAGCTCAATAGGCACGCAATGACAAATTGCGTCGGCGTACAACGCCTACCACAAACGCTTTGGATAGCGCTGCATTTCCTGTGCGTGCATAATCAATCGCGTTATTGTGTAATTCCACTAAAATTGCGACATTACGCAGTGCACGCAGTACATTCATACTCTCATGATCGAGAAACTATTATTTTTAGCTATTCTGTAGGTCCGTGTCACGTCACTTCCGGTTGATGATGTTCGAGTGAAAACAAGTCCCTGATTCGATTTTTGTTGATGATTTCTGTCATTGGTGTTAGGTAAATTTCTACCGCAAATAGTCAGTGGAATCACACAACCGTTTCTAAGTCTTCAGAGTGGAAGAAACTTACTTGATTTACTGTTTACATGTATATATACTGACAAACTTAAAATTAAATTCCATGGTCGAGTGTCGTTTTTTCCGAAATTGAATATCACTCCAAGAACATCGCTATGTAGCCTCCTTCACAGTCGGTTTCTGTTGTTCATAACAAACCGTGAGCCACATGCAGTTTGGGCCCGAGACTAGAGATAGCCCGGATGTCCGACCAACAGAATAGATAGAATCATAAATAGGCTAGCTCACATCATACACTATAGGTGGCGCTATTCGTCCATAGGGAAGTGGAATGTGCATGTACGGTCCAAAAATGGCTTTACTGTGGGGCTCAATGGAGAAAATCACTAAAAATTAATTTTGACAACCAAAACCTAAGTGATGTTGACTTATGTTGGTACTGGCATGATACTGGATTCATAAACTATCACATAGTGCAATCCATGTTCCACCAAGTCGACACCCGATTTAGCTCAAAAGCAATTTGTGTGTAAATCAATACCATCCAAAACAGCTTTTTTACTGTAAAGAATAGGAGGTCATCTGGGGTCACATACAGTAGTGTGCACTGTGCATTGTACATGTGCCTGCTGTCACAATTTCACACACAAAATTTTGGGCACTTTGATGACATTATTTTTGTCTGTAACTTCAAAAGTATATGCAGTAGAAACATGATTGACCCCTTATTGTTTAGGTAATTTAATTCTCTTTCAAATGAAAGAACTTTCAGCTAAAAATATTGAACTTCAAAATTTTATGAACATCCCTATCATAAAAGGATATTTTTAAAGTTTAAAAACATGTTTTCTATGGCAAGGTTAATTTAAAAGAAAATCTTAAGTATTTTTATGTAACTTGAACTTGAAGTTCAAGCATGCATGCATGTCAAGTAAACGTAAAGTAAGTAAGCTTACCGCATAATATCATGATCTTGCACAACTCTAGTAGTACCATGTCAAACTGCAGAATTTGGCACCGTCTTTATCGTCTTCAACATGCGAATTAAAATTCCATATGATTCCCAATCAGACGCTTTCGTGCCATTTTCACCACAAAAATATCGTTAAAATGTAGTATTTCTACATGAAAATGCATCCAGAAAATCAAATAGAAATGTCAATTTTACACCAATTCTGTTCATTTATCGTTTCCGTAAAAATCCGTGTGTGTGGCATCTTTTGCATCCGGGGAATTTTATAGGGGATTTCCCCATTACGTCACCAGCAGCACAGGTCAAAATCTCAACAGCGAACTTCTGCAGACTTCTGTCAAATTGAAAACTGAATTTGGTTTTCCCAGAAGAGGGCTAAGGGACTATGCAATAAATAATAAGCCCGGCCGGCCTGGGGTAAGTAAATTGGGGGTGGGTGGGGGGTGAGGCACAGAATTAAAACATGGGGTGGGGGGGCTAAAAGGGGAATCCTGGGGACTTAACGCGGCTGTGTACTCTAGCCATTGTTTCTTTCTCAAAATTGAGTTTTTATGATATGTTTGTACCTTGTTATGTTTTTTATAAATACAAGGAATGAAAATCCAGATTTGTAAACTCCAACTGCAATATTTTAAGGATTTTATTTCACTATTCCACTCGTGTTTGAAATTGAAAAGGAAAGAAAATCTTTGTTGTACCAGCAAGGTACACGCCACAAGCATAACAACTCATCGCGTTGCGTGTCGCGCAATTTGTTAACGCACAAATACGCTACTTAATACGCCGACGCTTATCTGCATGCGTGGCGCATCTTATGGAAACACCACGGAAGCACTGATTTCACAAAAACCTAGTGGTCAAATGGCTCCGTTTTTTAATAGCTGATAAAATGTGGGTTTTTTTATGTTTTTTCCCCCGATTTAAATATCAAGTTATGAATGGATTTCGCTCAAACTTCTCAAGGGGCTGTGGATTTACCCGATGTTCACGTAATATAAGTTACAAAAACGAAAACTGTCGCATTCTCCTGTGAGATTCGATGAAAGTGCAAAATGTGACCACTTTAAACTTCAACGGCCATTTAGGTACACGATAACTCAATAAATACAGCATCTATAGGTAAGCAAATATGATCATCGTAAAAAGCATGATCGACTCAAGAAACGGTTTTCTCATTTTTTATATTTTGGTCTATTTCCGATTTTGGGCATCATTTTGTGCAAATAGGCGTTTTGAATTTTAAAAAGTTAATTTTGATGCCTTATATGGTCAATATCTCAAAAAATAAGGCCAATATCAAAAAATAAAAAACCATTTTTGGAATGGAGCCTCAAGATTGAGCTAAAAACAAAATAAAATATTTT